>NC_064630.1:373461130-374108630 GCF_023864275.1 Schistocerca cancellata | reverse complement strand
CACACACACAGACGGACACACACACAGACGGACACACACACAGACGGACACACACACAGACGGACACACACACAGACGGACACACACACAGACGGACACACACACAGACGGACACACACACAGACGGACACACACACAGACGGACACACACACAGACGGACACACACACAGACGGACACACACACAGACGGACACACACACAGACGGACACACACAGACGGACACACACAGACGGACACACACAGACGGACACACACAGACGGACACACACAGACGGACACACACAGACGGACACACACAGACGGACACACACAGACGGACACACACAGACGGACACACACAGACGGACACACACAGACGGACACACACAGACGGACACACACAGACGGACACACACAGACGGACACACACAGACGGACACACACAGACGGACACACACAGACGGACACACACAGACGGACACACACAGACGGACACACACAGACGGACACACACAGACGGACACACACAGACGGACACACACAGACGGACACACACAGACGGACACACACAGACGGACACACAGACACACAGACACACAGACACACAGACACACAGACACACAGACACACAGACACACAGACACACAGACACACAGACACACAGACACACAGACGGACACACAGACACACAGACACACAGACACACAGACGGACACACACACACACAGACGGACACACACACACACAGACGGACACACACACACACACAGACGGACACACACACACAGACGGACACACACACACAGACGGACACACACACACAGACGGACACACACACACAGACGGACACACACACACACACACACACACACACACACACACACACACACACCCGAGGGAGGACTCGAACCTCCGACGGAAGGGGCCGCACAATCCGTAACATGACGCCTCAAACCACGCGGCCACTCCGCGCAGCTGTTGGTGCGGAACCGTTCCTTCTGGAACGTTATAGGAGACCAACTACATAGTATTCACCAGAAGCAGATGGTTGTGATCGATTATTAACAAGGACGTCGATCGTTATACACTTAGAAGCGGAATAGAAATGCTCACCGAACTCCAGTGGGAGGCGCAGCAAGAAAGCTGTTGTACATGTTCGACAGCTTTACTCTCAACATTCTGACAGCTCTCGTTCCGATGTGAGTCAATGCAGCATTACATCCTCGAACATTCATCTCGTGCAATGACCACGGTCGAATACTCACAGAGATTCGAGCTTAGATAGAGTGGTCGCATTACACTTTCTTCACCTGTGCCATTTGCAAATGAATTGAGAAGTGGATAAAATAATTCTGATACGCTGCATACCCTTCAGCGCACAGCGTACAGTGGCTTGTTGTGTAAAAATGTGGTAACTGTCAGCAGCTACAAACTCAGTTTATGAGAAATAATACTCAGCGCAGTATAACGATCTCTTCAGATGTACTGCGTGTCTTTCTTACGACCAGGTTGTCATTCGTTTTAAGTCATCGTTGACGCTCGCAAGGTAAAGTGTCATCAAGTTCACTACCGGCGCAACGGCACGCCGCTCTTTGTTGACTCTCCTTTAACATCTCCGCTTCTGTTTAAGTTCTAACTGAAACTTTCAATGCTTTTTATGCACAGTCTTCTCCGAGTTGCGCGGTAAACATACGCGCCATTTGGGACTCTCTTCGTTCATCTGTGCTCCTGGACACATCAGAAGACACGAGCCTTGCACCCCCACAGCTCTTCTGAGCAGTCTGATCTCCGCGGCGCCAGCAAAACTTTGTGTTATTGAATAGTGGTCCTCACTTTTTGGAACTTAAACTGCTGTCACTACCATTATCAACAACTCTTGCATTACATCGGTTAGGAGATGTAACAACATCGTTCCAGAGCTAAAAAAGTATCCTTAGGATGCATTGACAAAAACATCGCATAACGGAACGGAAACAGAGGGCTAACTGAATTTATTTAACCCATTTTTCTTTCTTTTGCTTGAGAAAAGTGGCACTGCAAACACTAACAAATGTGTTATGACTATAATCTTGCTTTCAAAAGATATTCAGTGTCACTAAGCAGTGGCACACAGCACCATTAGAAAATGTGGATAAGTGCGAGTAGTTCTCGCGCAGCTAGTGTTCCGTGCAAACTAAAATTATGTATACTTAATTATGCATAGCCATACTAGAATCGGGAATCTCTGCGATTTTTGCGTGTTATCGATGTTGATAAAGGCAAAATATACGTCAACTCATTACTGAGAAGAAGGGGTCTTAACAGGACAGACAGACACTCCGATAAAAAAAATTAAAATATTTTTTGTGTGATATAGTTACAGACTGCCAAATTTAGTATTTTTCTCTTGCTTTTTCTGTGGAACCTTCCTATTTGTCAAATTTCATGATTCTTGGTCAACGGGAAGTACCCTACAAATTTTGACGAGTGAGTTTACGAGCATCAAAATATGTGACGTAAATAGCCGTATCTTTTGATTGCTTTGACTTAGAAGCTTAAATTTCTTACACCACCAAGGGACTATAGACCTTAGTACGTCACATAAATTTGAGCTGAATACGTCTATTAGTTCCTGAGGAAAACAGCTCTTTGGCAATCGACGGATAGACAGTAAAACAACAAAGGAGAAAAAAAATTCTTGTGATTTAGATACAGATTCACAATTTTGGAATTTTTCCGTTAAATGTAGCGTGAATTATTGCTTCTTGACAAATTTCTTGATTCTAGGTCAACGAGAAGTACCCTATAGGTTCAAAATGGCTCTGAGCACTATGGGACTTAACTTCTGAGGTCATCAGTCCCCTAGAACTTAGAACTACTTAAACCTAACTAACCTAAGGACATCGCACACATCCATGCCCGAGGCAGGATTCGAACCTACGACCTTAGCGGTCGCGCGGTTCCAGACTATAGCGCCTAGAACCGCTCGGTCAGCCAGACCGGCGGTACCCTATAGGTTTTGATGAGTTTGCGAGCTTCAAAATATATGACATAAATAGCCGTATCCGCTGATTAGGTTGACATTGAAGCTTCAATTTTTTTACGCTACCAGGGAAGCATAAATCTTAATATATGAAAAATTGCAACTTTCTACGTCTACTTGTTCCTGAGAAAAAGGATTTTTAACAGTCGAACAGACAAGCAAGCAGACAGAGAGACGTACAACAAAGTGATCTTATAAAGGTTCCCATTTTACCGATTGAGGTACGGAATCATAAAAAAGAAACGAATTTTTCTTCTGTGCCTTGAAAGATAAAATGCAAGAATGAACCAGAGAGCTTATCTTTCTACCCTTTAAGTACTATTAGCTGTTTCCGAATCACAAATCATTTATGATATTTACCTGAACTGAACACCCACAACTTCTCATAAACGTGCATGGAAACAAGATTTTCGGCAATTAATAATAGGCCCTAAGCAAAAAATAATGAATTTTCTGCGTGGCTTGTTTTGTTTAATCTACGAAGATACTGCAAGCATTTCTTTTTAGCTTAATTATATTATCTTCTTAATGGCATTCAACAGTCTATGCAAAGGAGAGTATAGTGCTTAGACAGTTGATGGATAAAGTAACGCGTCTCACAGAAATATAAACGCTTACCTTAAAGGGCAAGGCTGCTGGTACAGCACAGTTTAATCTCCGTTATGTGATGTCTGCGAGAAAAGCGAAGTGAAATTAAACTGTGCCAACAGCCTCGCCAGGTACATTAAGCACGCTTGTGCCACTTACTCTGCGAGGAGCTTCATTGCAAACTTTAAGAACCATCGTCGCTGTACTATTTTCTACTAATCCCAACTACCATTAAATAATGAATATAATTCCATTAAAAATCCTTTCAGTGACTAGGTCCTTAAAAATATTCGTTTACTTATCATACAGAAAAATTTTCCTCGTTTGACTGCTGTCACTTGCTGGAAACGACAGTGCGACATTGCAAAGCGTCTGTTGACTATTAGGGGGTTGGTATTTTTGTACAGTGGAAACTTACCAAGAACTTGACAAAGAAATCAAGCCAAATTGCGATAAATTTCTTTGTCAGCCAATAGAGCGCTTGACTGACTAAGCTGTCATACGTGACAAGACTGCGCTACGAGCGACAATGGTTATTAATGTTTGCAACGAAGCTCCACGCGGAATAAAGCGGCACAAATGTGCTTGATGTACCTGCCGAGGCTGTTGGCACAGTTTAATTTCACTTCGCTTTCCTCGTAGACATCACGTAACGGAGCTCAAACTGTGCTGTACCAGCAGCCTTGCCCTTTAAGATAAGCATTTTATATTTCAGCGAGAATGCTAAACGCCGCGACCCACATCTGCCAAATACGATACAAGTGACGTAAAGTGAGTCGATATCATGTTGTTCTCAGTCTCGGAATCCTGTCTGAGATACTCAAAGTTGTCATCCTTTCTGCAATCCCCAAACAAATTCACTGGAATTTTTGCATCTTCTTTTTAACATTCCTCGTCGCTCAGGTTCCTTAGCGACTTCTTCAGAGGCCTTGTACGAGGGTTGCCCAGGAAGTAAGTTCCGATTGGTCGTGAAATGAAACCGCAGTGAAAATCAGAACTGTTTCATTTGCAGCAGTTAGCTACACCTTCCAGCACTTCTCCACATAGTCGCTGCTCCGACTTAGACATTTGTCGTAACGTTGTACCAACTTTCCAATCCCCTTTTCATAGAAGGTACCCGAGTGTGTTTTCCGCCGATTCTCTACGCTGATCTGCAGCTCGATGTCTGTGCCAAAACGTTGTCTTCATAGCCAGCGGTTGATGTGAGCAGAGATGAAAATCAGAGGGAGTCAAGTCCGCGCTGTATGGTGGAGGACCAAACGCTCCCCATTGAAAACGCTGCTGGAGTGTTTTCATTTCTCTCGCAGTGTGCGGTCGTGATTTGTCATGAAGAAGTAAATGCATAACAGCTGCGTTATGTAGAGCTGCATGAAATCTGGCGAAATCTCTCGGCAGGCACCCATACTTGGCGGGAGACACTATTTTCTAGGCATCTTCATGTGTTTACGGTCGCTCAGAACTGCAAAGTGCAACGTGACGCGATCGACGACATACTAGAGACACTGTCAAACACACTCACGCAACGCTTATCGGATTTTCACTGCAGTTTCCAGTTAGTGGCCGATCGGAACGTACTTTCTGGAAACCCCATATATTATGCCCAACTTGAAATCTAGCTGCCCCCAAGAAGTGACAAAATATTTGCTGAGAGAAGGGCGGCAGATTAAAATCCACTTCTGTCCTCAGTATGATAGAGAAAGCCTTGATGGTTTATTCCCTTTACCAGGAATTGTTGAGGAAAAAAAATATAAAGTTCCTTTTTTTTTTTGACTATGCAGATCAAGCAGATGGGGCTTTTAGCTGTGTTTTGGCAATCGTATACTGGGCTCCACTCAGGTGACTTATTTAAGATATACATATTTGATCTTCTGATGTACAATTAATTGTTCTTATTGATAGTAATATGCATACGTTATCTAAAAACGGCATTATCGTGATGTCAAAAAGACGAAATCACTAAGAGTTTAATACGGGACTATTACGCCATTTGTCGAGAGTTCTATGATGACCTCTATCGAACTGCGGATTGTCTGGTTTGAGCAGACAGATTAACCAAATGAAACATTGTGGTTCCGGAGACCTTTTCAAGTCTCATCTATAATGTATGTATGCACTGAAGTGACGAATGAAAATTTTCTTCAGCCTGCATATATACATCATAGATCATCTTCTGTGATCTATATATACAGACTGAAGCGATGAATCAAAAGTTGCTTCAGTCTGTATATATTCATAATATATGTATGCTTGACCTTTGAAAAGGTCTCTGGAACCATGTAGTTTCATTTGGTTAAAGCACTTATGCCTGGGTTTTAGGAAGTTCTACAATTTCGTTCGATGCTGAGGTACTACACTAGTAAAGTTGGCACAAGCACTCCGTCTTCAGGCCACAAGTGGCCCATCGGGACCATCCGACCGCCGTGTCATCCTGAGCTGAGGATGCGGGTAGGAGGGGCGTGTGGTCAGCACACCGCAATACCGGTCGTTATGACGGTTTTCTAAGACCGGGGCCGCTACTATTCGGTCGAGTAGCTCCTCAGTTGGCATCACGAGGCTGAGTGCACCCCGAAAATTGGCAACAGCGCATGGCGGCCCGTATGGTCACCCATCCAAGTAAAGTTGGAGAGCCTCTGAAGTGCTGTCGAATTTAGGGAGAGCACCAAGTGTGCTGAGGGTTGAATTGGAATTTGGACTGAACAGGAAGGCGTGCTAGGGTGGTCTGTGCAGTTGTGCACACCCTTGCGCCTGCTTAGTGAGAGAGGACTATATGGACATCTTCAATGTAATTCATACACTGATACGCCAGAACATTATTACCACCGACTACTATCGAAATAGCCGGCCGCGGTGGTCTAGCGGTTCTGGCGCTGCAGTCCGGAACCGCGGGACTGCTACGGTCGCAGGTTTGAATCCTGCCTCGGGCATGGGTGTGTGTGATGTCCTTAGGTTAGTTAGGTTTAAGTAGTTCTAAGTTCTAGGGGACTTATGACCTAAGATGTTGAGTCCCATAGTGCTCAGAGCCATTTGAACCATATTTAACTATCGAAATAAACCCGTCCAGACGATAACGACTGGAAATTTGTGGTAAGGTCTTATGGGACGAAACTGCTGAGGTCATCGGCCCTAAGCCTGCACACTACTTAATGTAACTTAAACTAATTTACGCTAAGGACAACACACACTCCCATGTCCGAGGGAGGACTCGAACCTCCGACGGGGGGAGCCACGCGGACCGTGACAAGGCGCCGAAGACCGCGTGGCAGGCGATAGCAGCGTCACCAGACAAGCAATGGCTGATGGTCAGACACACGCACAGTGCATGCAGTATCAGTGAGCGTGTCGTCCGTGAGTACAACGTGGGACGCGCGCTACCTATCAGTTCGACTGAGGGCAGACTGCAATGACCCGGAGGCTCGGCACGAGCATTTCCGACACTGCACGACTTTTCGGGTGTTCGAAGAGTGCTGTGGTGAGGGTCTTCAACACGTGGCGAAACCAAGGTGAAAGCACGTCCAGACGTTATGGGGTTTGGTGGCCAATCCTCATTAAGATGTCGGACGTCGTAGGCTGGGCAGACTGGTGAAACAGTGCAGGTGGCGAACTGTGGTGGAACTGACATCAGAGTTTAATGCTGGTTAGATGGGCAGAGTACTTGTCTGAACGGACAGTGCACCGAATATTACTAATGATGCTCCTCTGCAGCCGACGACCCATGCATGCGCCAAAGTTAACACCACGATATCAGCAACTACGATTGAAATGGGCACGTGACCATCGGCACTGGACATTGACGCAGTGGCAGAGAGTTGCATCGTCTGATGGATCCCGATACTTTCTTCATCATGCCGATGGGAAGGCGTGAATCCGTCGTCTTCCAGGGGACCAGCTCCTTGACACCTTTACTGCGTGACGGAGGCAAGCCGGCGGTGGATCTATTAAGCTCTGGAGAACATACATGCGGGCGTGCACGTGTCCAGTGGAGCTCGTGCAAGGCATGGTATACTCGATGCAGATCACGTATACCCGTATATGACGATCATGATTCCCGATGACTGACATTTTTCAAAAAGATAATGCGCCATGTCGAAAGGCCTGGAGTGTCATGGAGTGGTTCAAGGAACACAGTGTGAGTTCCAGTTGATGTGCTGGCCCCCAAACTCGCCGTATTTGAACCCGATGGAACACACCTGCGATGTGAGTGAAAGTGGCGTCAGATACCATGGCCTGCCTCCGCAGAACTTATGAGAATTTGGTGACTTGTGTGCAGATGTGGTGCCAACTCCCTCCAGCATTTAACCAACTTTCTTTTTTTTTTTGGGAAGGAGACATACAAGAATCGTTATTAACAAGATAAGGTCTCAGTAAACATACGTGCACCCGTTAACAAGGAAAAAAAAGTAAGGTAATACTTGTGACGCAGTAGATAAAGAGGAGAGAAGGGAAGAACGGACGGGGCGGGAAAAGACTTGTAGGCATCGATCTGCTTGGCGGACGGGGCGTGGATGCAGAGTGGCCAGGGGTCAACATGCTAGCCCTGGCCACGGAGTTCTAAGCACCACCACCGGGCAGGAGCGCTCGAAAGGATGGTGGAAGCTAAGGAAGGGACGACAATAGGACTGTAGGAATGCCTAGTTTGGCCTGGCATAGTGCATAAAAGAAGTGGACGCGTGTCCATGCGACTACCTTGCTGTGGGGTTGGGATACGATATAGAAATATAGTGTAGATAGCCTGAGGAGTCTTATGTGTCAGCCGGCGCGGTGAGGAGGAGGGGAGGGGGGCGGGAGGAGTGCCGACCGACCGCGTGGTGGGCACAGTCCAGCTGACCGGGAGTGACGCAGAGAAGCCGCGGAGATAATTGGCAAAGAAAGTTCGATAGCGCGGTCGGTACTCGATTTCATTGAGGGCGGTTTGTAAGTACTGCCCGAGGTCAAGACGTGATTTATCGCTATCGGTAAACAGGCAAGTGATCGTTCATCCCTTGATTCATTCAATAGCGTGATTTGTGTTGGCGGAGAAATAAGTGTCCCCAGCATGCAGAAAACTCCACGGGGTCGATCGAGTCTGGCGGAAAGTATAGGTAGCAGGCAACCGTATGTCGACCCAGCTTCTAGACGTAATCCATTGGCTTCGGAGGTCGGTCGATAAACAATGCACCCTTTATTTTCTTTCCAGTCACCGTGCTAAGTTATGCAGTTAGCAGTTTATGAACGCTGATTAACCTGAGTGGAAACTCGGTACAGAAAAGTACGATGAAGAATGACTGCTGAGGGCTGCGGGAGATTATTCTGCACCTACATCTACAATGTACTCTGTAAATCACTGAAGCGCATGACGGAAGGTACTTCTCATTTTACCAGTTATCAGAGCTTTTTCGCATACGTATCATACATGGAATGTAGCGACAATGATTTTCTAAATGAAAGTGCGTTAGCTGATGTTGGACTAATTTTTTCTTCGCGATTCCTGCAGGAGCGTTACCAAGAGGGTAGCAGCACATTCCTAGATTCATCACAAAGTCGGTCCTTTAAACTAAGTTGTTTTTACTGGATAGTTTGCTCCTATTTCCAAGCTCCTGCCAATAATTCTTTTAGCATCTCTGCTACACTCTTCCATGGGTCAAACAAACATGTGGCCATTCGTGCTGTTCTTCCCTGTATATGTTGAATATCCCTTGTTAGTCTTATTGCGTAAGGTCCTATATGTTTGAGTAATATTCTAGAATGTATTTCCCGAGTGTTTTGCAAGCAATCTGCTTTGTAGATTGATGCATTTTCCTTTTATTCTGCCACTGAGCCGAATTCTGCTACTTAATTTAACTACGACCGAGCCTACGTCATCGTTCAGTTTCATATCCCTACAAGTTATTGTTCTGTCTCCAGTCTGGAAACTGATTTGGTGCCTCTCTTCACGCTAGTCTACCCTGTGCAAACCTCTTCATCTCTGCATAACTACCGCAACCTACATCCTTTACAATCCGATTTCTGTGTGCATCAATTTATGTCCCCCAATAATTTTTGTCCCTCACACTTCCCTCCAGTACCAAGTCGACGATTCCTCGATGTATCAGAATGTGACCTATCAACAGATATCATCTTTTCGTCAAGTTGTGCCATAAAGCTTTTTTCTCCCAATTGAAATTTAGCGCTTCCTCGATAATTACGCTACCTACCTATCTAATCTTCCCATCTAATCTTCAACATTCGTCTATACGACTACATTCCAAAAGAGGATGTTCTCTTTTTGTCTGAACTGCTTATGGTCCATTTTTCACTTCCATGCAACGTTACACGCTAGAGTTATCTTCAGGAAAGGCTTCTTAATGCTTAAATTTACTTCGAATTAATTTGCTGAGTGCTAATATCTTGGCAGCAGCTATTTAGTGTGTAGATGTACTTCCTGCTCGTGACATATGAAGACGTTTGCTAGACCAGGACTCTGAGCCGGATTAGTTGCTTATTCCGAGCGGTCGCCTTAGCCACTTAGGCTGTCCGCGCATCCGGCTGGACCTACCCAATACCTGTGGTATAGGGACATAGACAATGTAACATATGGAAGTTTGAGTCGGTCGGGGAGACATGCACGGATAGCCGAAATGGTTAAGATGATCGCTCGCAATAAGCAGAAAATCCGGATTCCAGTTCCGATACAGGACCAATTGTCATATGCCACTAGCAGGTAGCATTATCTATAGCAACAGCGCTGATACCAAGATATTTGCATTCAGCGAATTTTTTTTTTCCTTGTTACTTTCGGATGGCTGTCAGTCGTCATTAACCCACTTATGACTAGAACATGTTTTAACAAGGAGTTTTATGATTTTTCACTTATTTATTAGTGAGCCCAGACAACAGTTATAACAGCAATTGGCATTTGTGAGATATGAAAAGAGGCTTTTTCAGTGGTTTGACAATGGACCAATGGGCGCATGAGGTCGTATACACTACTGCGGAAGAGGAATAATCGACATAAAACACCTTTTATGTTAATTAATGTTCATTATTTGGAATTTATTATTAAAGTTATGAGCTGTTAAGTAAAGATATACGGCAGGCAAGAAACATAAAGCATAATACGCTGAAGCGCCAAAGAAACTGACATAGGCATGCGTATTCAAATACAGAGATATGTAAACAGACAATACGGCGCTGCGGTCGGTAACGCCTTTATAAGATAACAAGTGTCTCGCGCAGTTGTTAGATCGGGTACTGCTGCTACAATCAGGTTATCAAGATTTAAGTGAGTTTGAAAGTGGTGTTATAGTCGCCGCATGAGCGATGGGACACAGCATCTCTGAGTTTTCGATGGAGATTTTCCCGTACGACCATTTCACGAGTGTACCGTGAATATCAGGAATCTGGTACAACATAAAATCTCCGAAATCGCTGTGGCCGGAAAGAGATCCTGTAAGAACAGGACCAACTACGACTGAAGAGAATCGTTCAATGTGACTGTAGTGCAACCCTTCCACAAATTGCTGCAGATTTCAATGCTGGGCCATCAACAAGTCTCAGCGTGCGAATCACTCAACGAAACATCGTCGATATAGGCTTTCGAAGCCGAAGGGCCACTCGTTTACCATTGATGACTGCACAACACAAAGCTTTAGGCCTCACCCGGTCCCGTCAACACCGACATTGGGCTGTTTATGTCTGGAAACATGTCGCCTAGTGGGACGAGTCTGGTTTCAAATTGTATCGAGCGGATTGACGTGAACGAGTATGGAGACATCATGAATCCATGCACCATGCATATCAGCAGGGGACTCTTCAAGCTGGTGGAGGCTCTGTAATGGTGTGGAGCGTGTGCAGTTGGAGTGATATGAGACCACTGATACATCTAGATACGACTCTGACAAGTGACACGTACGTAAGCATCCTGTCTCATCACCTGCATCCATTCATGTCGATTGTGCCTTCCGACGGACTTGGGCATTCCAGCAGGATAAGCGACACTCCACACGTCCAGAATTGCTACAGAGTGGCTCCAGGAACACTCTTTTGAGTTTAAACACTTCCGCTGCCCACCAAAGTCCCCATATATGAACATTTTTGAGCATATCTGGGATGCTTTGCAACGTGCTGTTCAGAAGAGGTCTCCGCCCGCTCGTACTCTTGCGGATTTATGGAGAGTTCTGCAGGAGTCATGGTGTCAATTTCCTCCGGCACTACTTCAGACACTAGTCGAGTCCATGCCACGTCGTTTGTGGCATTTCTGCGTGCTCGGTGGGAAAAGGGGAGGGGGGCGGGGAGGAGGCCTACACGATATTAAGTAGGTGCACCAGTTTCCTTGGCTCTTCAGTGTATCATTATGCATGGAACTACAAAGCATTTGTCAGCAAATATGAGTTACATATGCGGCACATTTGACAGTTTTATTTTTACAAAGAGAACCTTCTCTTCTGACATGACTTGAGAATAATATCTTGACTTTGTTGGGTCGGAGAATGGTTGTTATCGATCCTGTAGGTATATATGTGTTAATGTCTATTAATCCATACATACGAGTACAAGTAAAATCGTAAATTAACATTCGATGATAGCAAAGCAAATTGTCTTTTCCAGAAACGAATTCATCGCTACAGCCAGTCTGTATTTTATATCCTGTCTACTTCGGCCATCACCAGTTATTTTCCTGCCCAAATAGCAACGCTGCTCGACTACATTTAGTGTCTCATTTCCTAATCTAATTCCCTCAACATCGCCTGATTTAATTCGACTACATTCCATTGTCTTTGTTTTACTTTCGTTGATGCTCATCTTATAACTGAACCTGTTTAGTCGTTTGTTATCTTTGATAAAATTACAATGACGCCAGGACCTCAAGGTCTTTATTTCTTTTCCTTTTTTATTTCTTTTCCCCAAACTATTCCTCGGTTTCCTTTACCGCATGCTGACTGTACTGATTGAATAACTTCGGGGATAGGCTACAAACCTGTCTCACTGCTGTATCAACTATTACTTCCCTTTCATGGGCTTCGACCGTTATAACTGCAGTCCGGTTTCTATACAAGCTGTATTTAATCACTGCTCCTGTCAGAATTGCAAAAAGGATGTTCCAGCCAACATTGTCATAAGCGTTCTCTAAGTGTACAACTTCTATAATCGAATTTTTCCTTTTTTTTTTTTTAACCTGGCGCGGGGTCAGTATTGCCTTGCGCGTTCCTATGTTTCTTTGGATCTGACCTTCCCCGGGGTCAGCTTCTACCAGTTTTTCCATTGTTCGACCCCGGTATTTGTATGAGTTGACCGTTTCAAGTTGTGACTCATTGCCATTTTAGTCATAGGAAACTACTTTTTTTTTAAACATTTCCCGAAGTGCAAACATTTATGCGGGTCACCAAACTTTTCACCACTTTGAAATCGTATCGAGATCTGAGTGTATATTTGTGCGATTTCCTCCCGACCGTACTTCGATACAAATAACTGCATCATCTGCAAAAAGTCTGTTTGTTAATAGCGTTGCTTGCAAGATCATTAGCTCTCGCAATACCAAGGAGGAGGGGTACTTTATGCATACATTTTGAAAATATTGTAGTCTAGGCAGTTACTATAAATTTTAAAATATTGAAGATTTTAATTGTTTTTAAGAAGTTCTATCTGATTCCATAAATTTTTTAAATTTCTCAATTAAACGTAAACCAAAAATGTAAGTCTTAGTAGGAGATATCATTTACCCCAATGAAACTCATATGTAGCACATTCAGATGAAGGATCTTACTTACGCATCAACATCTCTTTGAAAAGTATATTGTGAGTAAAAGTGAACAACAACTAACGATAGATAAAGTTTCCTGCGCCAGTCACTTGTTTGTTTTGCTACTACGCGCTCCGATTGTTTACACAATCACCTTCAGATGGAGGTAATGTTGGTGTGGAAACTTTTCAAAATACGATATCTCGGCAACGACTCGCACTAGACTCCTACATCAAACCCACTGACATTCTAATGTCCCTGATTTTATTTTGTTAATGTCAGCTGGCATTTTTCCATTTCAAAAAGTGTACGTCTAGACAAAAAATACACTTTCTAAGTATTATTACAATCTGTTGACCGGCTAAAGTTCGAGCCTCTGACTACTAATCCATTCTGTGAAAACAGCACAGCAGTAGCACTTTCCATTTCCACAATATTTGCTGTGCATATTTTAGGTGCTTCAACCTGTATACACCTAAATATGTTTTTATTGTATTTAAAAATGTGAATGGGCTGTTCTTCCCCCTGTAAATACAATTCACTGTCATAAATTCGTGTTTGTTAACCCCCAAATATGCCTTTTGTTAATAAACAGTTTTTATCATTAGTAAAAGACGCAACATAACCTACACTGCCCTCGGTCTGCTACTGTGAAAAGACTTCGCTACTGTGAAAATGACACTTCACCAAAGTGAGCTATGTTAATAAACAGTTCTTCACCGGAAGACGATGGTGTGAACCACCGAAACAAGCAACTGACGCAAAAAACTGATTCATTTGTATTCATCAACTGTAGCAGCCATCGTAACGCCGCCCTTTAAGGACGAAATATTTACCAATTAAAAATATTTGTTATTTTTAAATATTTTAGGGTGGCTGTGAAGTACTCGCCACAGCCCGACCCTCCCAAGTCGGTAACGCGTGTATTGCTAGGGTTAATTTCCACTAGGGAAAGCAACGGCCCCGACACACATTGCCTTAGGGCCAACTTCTTTCAAATTCTGGAAACAGCTCTTTGACTGTCGACGGGAGCGAGAGCCTGCCAGCGCGGCGGGCGACCGCCCGAAAAGAAGAGCCGCCGGCGGTCCCGGTAGCTAGTGGAGCGAGACGGTCCCGCGGCGGGGCGATTTCCCGCGATGGCGCAGGGAAAGCCGATTGCGCAAGCGCGACTCGCCGCGCCACGGCCAAGGCCGCGCCCCACATCGCGACGAAAGCCCTGACAGCCTGCCTGAGTGCTGCCAGCTGCTGTCGCCGAATTCCGCGGTCTCCGCCAACCGATCACCCGTAACGATTAGACACCGGCCAGTCGACGCCGCCGTTGCTGGAAAGCCCACGACGCCGGCACTGGCCCCTGTGACAGCGGAAAGTGCGCCTTTGGCTGCAGCCTAATGACGCGTCCTCCAAAACGCGAGAGGCCACTGCCCGAGTTTACTACTGAGGCCATGTTCTACCCTGAAGAACCAAAGAAACTAGTACCTCTGCCTAGTATCGTGTAGCGCCCCCACGAGCACGCAGAAGTGCCGCAACATGACGTGGCACGGACTCGACTAATGTCTGAAGTAGTGCTGGAGGAAATTGACACCATGAATCCTGCAAAGCTGTCCATAAATTCGTTGAGAGTACTAGGGGGGTAGAGATCTCTTATGAGCAGCACGTTGCAAGGTATTCCAGACATAATGAAGAATGTTCATGTCTGGGGAGTTTGGTGGCCAGCGGAAGTCTTTAAATATAGAAGAGTGTTCCTGGAGCCACTCTGTAGCAATTTTGGATGTGTAGGGTGTTTCATTGTCTGCTGGAGTTATCCAAGTCTGTCGGAATGCACAATCGACACGAATGGATACATGTGATCAGACAGGATGCTTACGTACGTGTTACCTGTCAACAGTAATATCTACGAGGGTCACTCCAAAAGAAATGCACACTATTTTTCTTGAAATCCATTTTTTATTCTACATGTTTCAAAGTTTTACAGTGTGTAGATACATCCTTTAGAAACAATATTTTCATTTCTACACATAATTTTCATCCCTCTCAACTGCCGTACGCCATCTTGGAACCAGCGCCTGTATACACGCACGGTAAAATTCTGGACCAACCTGTCGGAGCCACTGTTTGGCAGTGTGCTCAAGGGAGTCATCATCTTCAAACCTTGTTCCACGAAGAGAGTCTTTCAGTTTCCCAAAGAGATGATAGTCACATGGAGCCAGATCAGGTCTGTAAGGTGGGTGTTTCAGCGTTGTCCATCCGAGGTTTTTGATCGCTGCCATGGTTTTTTGACTGACATGTGGCCGTGCATTGTCATGCAACATAAAAACATCCTGCTTTTGCCGAAGTGGTCGAGCACGACTCAGTCGAGCTTGAAGTTTCTTCAGTGTCGTCACATATGCATCAGAATTTATGGTGGTTCCACTTGGCATGATGTCCAAAAGCAAGAGTCCTTCGGAATCGAAAAACACCGTAGCCATAACTTTTCCAGCAGAAGGTGTGGTTTTGAATTTTTATTGGGTGAATTTGCATGATGCCACTCCATTGATTGCCTCTTCGTCTCTGGTGAAAAATGATGGAGCCATGTCTCGTCACATGTCTCAATTCTTCCAAGAAATTCATCTCCACCATTCTCGTACTGTTCCAAAAGTTCGCTGCATACCTTTTTCTTGTTTCTTTGTGATCCATTGTCAACATCCTGGGAACCCACCTGGCACAAACCTTTTTTAACGCCAACACTTTCAGTATTCTGCAAACACTTCCTTCCCCTATCCCAACGTAGCGTGACAATTCGTTTACTGTGGTGCGTCTGTCAGCAGTCACCAATTCGTTAACTTTCTGCACATTGTCTGGAATGTGTGCAGTACGAGGCCTGCC
Source organism: Schistocerca cancellata (assembly GCF_023864275.1). NCBI lineage: Eukaryota > Metazoa > Arthropoda > Insecta > Orthoptera > Acrididae > Schistocerca > Schistocerca cancellata. Next base: position 374,092,483 of record NC_064630.1, on the reverse strand, counting down.
GCTGCGAGGACAATCCTCAATATTGCAGTGCCCGCTTTAATCACGTAACCTGCTTGCCCACCGACTAACTGTACTGCGATCGACAGCAGCATCTCCATACACCTTTTTCAACCTCTTGTGGATGTTTCCCACTGTCTCGTTTTCACAGCACAGGAATTCCATGACAGCACGTTGCTTCTGACGAACGTCAAGTGTAGCAGCCTTCTTGAAGACATGCTGTGGCGGCGCCCCTCATGGAAACAGGTTGAACTAAGTTTGAAAACAAGCGGGAAGAATATATCTACACACTGTAAAACTTTCACACGTGCAGAATGAAAACTGTATTTTTACAACAATAGTGTGCATTTCTTTCGGACTGACCCTCGTAGACGGTATCAGGGTCCCATATCACTCCAACTGCACAAGCCCCACACCATTACAGAGCCTCCACCCGCACCTGTTGATATGCAGGGTCCATGGATTCATGAGGTTGTCTCCATACCCGTACACGTCCATGCGCTCGATACAGTTTGAAACGAGACTCGTCCGACCAGGCAACGTGTTTCCAGACATCCGCAGTCCAATGTCGGTGATGACAGTCCCAGGCGAGGTGTAAAGCTTTGTGACATGTATTCATCAAGGGTACACGACTGGGCTTTCGGCTCCGAATGCCCATATCGATGACGTTTCGTTGAATGGTTCACACGCACACATTTTTAGGCAGCTCGTGGTCTAGTGGCTAGCGTTGCTGCCTCTGGATCACGGGGTCCCCAGTTTAACTCTCGGCCGGGTTGGGGATTTTCTCTTCTGGGGGACTGAGTGTTTGTGTTGTCTCCATCATCATCGTTATTCGTGACAGTGGCTAGATTGGACTGTGTCAAAATGGACTGTGCAAAAATTGGTACTTTGAACGGACGCTGGTGACTGCGCAGTTGAGCGCCCCACAAACCGATCATCATCACTCTCACACTTCTCGATGGTCCTGCATTTAAATCTACAGCACTTTGCGGAAGCGTTGCGTTTCTGTCACGTTGAACGATTCTCCTCATTCGTCGTTGGTCCTGTTCTTGCAGGATCTTTTTCCGGCCGCAGCAATGTCGGAAATTCGATGTTTTACCAGATTCCGGATATTCACGGTACACTCGTGAAATGATCATATGGGAAAATTCCTACTTCATGGCTACTGCTACCTCAGAGATGCTGTGTCCCATAGTTCGTCTGCTGGCTATAACACCACGTTCGAACTCACTTAAACCGTGATAAACTTCCATTGTAGCATCAGTAACCGATCTAACAACTACGCCAGGCACTTGGCGATCGCAGCACCATATTCTGTCTGTTTACATATCTCTGTACTTGAATACGCATGCCTACACCAGTTGCTTTGGCGCTTCAGTGTATTTTAGGGAAGAGTAGGCTTCCAGCATACGCCAGAATTTCCACTACCGAAGTTCTCGTAATCAAGAAAGCTCTTAGATGTAAATTTTCAGGCTTTCCTGACGGATCTGTTGCAAACGTTGATCTCGTATTTGCCGTTGGATCATATTGTGCAAATCACACAATATTTCGTAGATACAAGTAGCCAAAGACGCTACATCTAGACCACGGGTGGAAAACTAATTAGCGGATAAAAGCCTGCACCGTATTAGATATCACCAAGTGTTTCTCCAAATATTCGCAACAATATTTTGTGGTTAAAAGGGAAACTGCGCCGTCAGTAATGCGATTTGCCTTGTTTCGGTCGATAACAGTTACTTATTTAAGTTGTTGTTATTACCCGATTGTGACGGAGTGCCACTACATTGACTTGCCAGGCTGTGTCCTCGGAAGGGCATATGCGTTTGTACATCTGAAGATGCTGAAGATTGTGATTGCCCTTCTTCCGCCTTTTCCGTAGAACTACACGCGCTTCCTGTTTCGATAATAGTAGCACTTGTCTTACGTCAGACTCATTCCTGATTCATTTTCACTTAGAAGAAACACTTCTGCAATTACCGAAACTGTCGTAAAGCTAACTGAAGCTCTTGCAGCGTAGTCCATGAACTGGAGTCTTCGCATCATGGTCGGATGACTTATATTTTTATCATAACATCACAAATAATGTCAACTTTAAAATCACTGAGTCTGTCAAGTTTCCTATTTAACACGTTTCAGAGTACACAATGTAACGGATATTGCACTGGGAAGTACGGGAAGCTGACATGATTTTGACACTATGGAGAAGTAAATTACACGATGAGTGAAAGAGTACGCAGTATGCGACGACAACTTGTAAAACAACTAATTTATGTTTCAGTGGCTTGAAAAGTTCTGTTGAAAATTGCGCAACTCCATTTCATTAACTACGGTAGAAAATGATGGTATACAGGATGTGCCAAGAATATCATGGGTTGTGTTGTATTAAAATGTGGTCATCATCCGTATCTAGGTTCTTGGTCAGTGGAATGTAAATTACTAGAAATCTAGTTAGGGCATTCCTACCACCAGATCTCAGGCATGCCAAGAGGGTGAAAGCAGTTTACAAAATTACAATACAGGGAAAATGAATATTTACGGACTGTTACTTAATACCATATATCGAACATGTTGTTGTTGTGGTCTTCATTGCGAAGACTGGTTTGATGCAGTTCTCCACGCTACTCTATCTTGTGCCAGCCTTTTCATCTCCGAATAGCTGCTGCAAACTTCATCTACGAGAACCTTCTTACAGTATTCATCCCTTGGTCTCTCTCTACAGGTCCTTTACCAAACTGACGATTGCTTCGTGGCTCAAAACGTGTCCTATCAAACGATCCCTTCTTTTATTAAAGTTGTGCCATAAATTTCTTTTTATACTAATTTCGATTCAATGCCTCCTGATTAGTTACTCTTCTACCCATTCAATGTTCAGCTCATCCACGTTTCACTTTCGTACAAGGCTACACTCCAGATAAATATAGTCAGAAAAGACTTCCTAATACAGTACTTACATTTATGTCCGATGTTAAAAAATTTCTGTTTTTCAAAATTCCTTTCCATGCTATACGCATTCAACATTTTATATCCTCTTTACTTCGGCCATCATCGGTTACTTTACTGTCCTAAAATCAAAATTGATCTACTACTTTTAGTGTCTCGTTTCCCAACCTATTTCCCTCAGTTATTTCCTGAAGTCATTCGACTATGTTTCATTTTCTTTGTTTTACTATTTTCAAGACATTATACACTCCGTTCTATTGTTTTTCCAAGTACTTTGCTGTCTCTGACAGAGTTACAATGTAACCAGGAAACAAAGTTTTTATTTCTTCTCCTTGACGTTTAATTCCCATTCCAAATTTGTCCTTTTTTGCTTTTACTGCTCGCTCAAGGTACAGAATGAATAACATCGGGGATAGGTTACAACCTTATCTCACTTCCTTCTCATTCACTTTCAAGTCCTTCGATTCCATAAACGTCGGTATGGAAGAGACAGGGATCTAGCATTAGAGTCAGAATTTAAGAGAGATTTTGGAAGACTGAAGATCGAGTAAGACAGAAGGGATGGATAATATTCCATCAGGATTTCTAATCTCATTCTGGGAAGTGGCAACATAACGACAATTCACGTTGGTATGTAGAATGTATGAGTCTGGCGATATACCATTTGACTTACGAAAAGCATCATCCACACAATTCCGCAAATTGCAGCAGCAGACAGGTGTGAGAATTATCGTACAGTCAGCTCAACAGCTCATGTAGCCAAGTTTCTGGCAAGAATAATATACAGAAGAATGGAAAAGAAAACTGAGGATGTGTTAGATAATGATCAGTTTTAGTGATTAAAATTCTTCTGGGTATTATGCCGCGTCATTGCTAAAAACTAACACCAATAATTATTGTTGTTAGTTTTTAGCAATGACGCGGCATAATGCCCAGAAAAATTTTAATCGCTATGACGCCGGCCGCGGAAGCCTACGTTCTTATAACAATGAAGAGTTTGGTTTTAGGGAAGGCAGAGATACCAGAGAGGCAGTTCTGACACTGCGGTTGATAACGAAAGCAAGATTTAAGAAAAATCGAGGCACGGTCATAGGATTGGTCGACTTGGAAAAAGCGTTAAACTGTGTAAAATGGTACAAGATGTTCGAAACTTTGAGAAAAAAAGTGGTAAACTATAGTGACAAACTGGTAAATGCAATATGCATAAGAGCCAAGACGGAAAAATAAGAGTGGAAGACCAAGAACGACGTTCTCGCATTAAAAAGGGTCTAAGACAGGGATGTAGTCTTTCGCCCTTACTGTTCAATCTATGCATCGAAGAAGCAATGACGAAAATAAACGAAAAGTTCAAGAGTAGAACCAAAATTTAGTGTGGAAGGATATTGATTACAAGATTCGTTGGTACACTGCTATCCTCAATGAAAGTGAAGAAGAACTACAGGATCTGATAATTGAGTGAACAGACTAATGTGTACGGAATATGGATTGAGAATAAATCGAAGAAAACTGAATGTAATTAGAAGCATCAGAAACGACAATAGCGAAACTTACCGTAATTTGATGATCACTTAGTAGATGATATTAATGAATTCTGTAACCTACGCAGCAAAATAATCCATGATGGAGTTCAAAAAAATGGCTCTGAGCACTACGGGACTTTTGAGGTCATCAGTCCCCTAGAACTTAGAACTACTTAAACCTTACTAACACCTATATCTTTCCCTACAAGCTCTGATATCCCTTTACCGTAGCGGTCGCGCGGTTCCAGACTGTAGCGCCTAGAACCACTCGGCCACCCCGGCCGGCCTTGAATAACTGAGGACGTAGGTTGCAAGTTCAAATGGCTCTAAGCACTATGGGAGTTAACATCTGAGGTCATCAGTCCCTAGACTTAGAACTACGTAAACCTAACGAAGGGCATCACACACATCCATGCCCGAGGCAGGATTCGAACGTGCGACCGTAGGAGCAGCGCGGTAGGTTGCTAGTGCTACTCTGAGATGAGGAGGTTGGAACAGGAGAGGAAATCGTGGCGTGCAGCATCCAACCAGTCAGAAGACTGGCGACTAAAAAAAATAAATAAAATAAAACGAAATAAAATAAAAAAATAAAAGAGGAAATTTGCTTGCAAATTCCTAATAATGGTAGAGTCCTACGCCAGCGACGTTGATGTGTTGCCTGCGCTCTGCTACTGTGGTTGATGTTTTAGTTCAATCTGATCTGCCTGTAGTTGCTATAGCACGTGCGAGATGAATTGGAAAAATAGGTTTGTCTAGTGCATTTAGATGTTTATGCACTGTGTCCAAACATTTTGCAGGAGGGGCCCAACAATCGCTCATTGTGTGATGTCCGGCTAGTAATTACAGCAGCTGCTTTGTATTTGAGAAGAACTATAAGTCATCTTCGATCACATCGCCTGTGATCGGCAGCGACACAGGTACACTGCACGAGTAAAACAATTTATTCGATGTACACTATATGATGAAAAGTACCTAGACATCTGTTAGTGGACATTAATATAACTACACCGTAACCACTAGAAACACCTCCATACTGTAACATCACCTCCTGTGCACTTCACTGTTGGTACTACACATAATGAAAGGCAACATTCTCCAGACAATCGCCAAACCCAAACCACTCCAAGAGTTTGCCACAGGGTATAGCATGATCCATCCCTCCAAATCACTCGTTTCCAGTCTTAAAATGTCCTGTGGCATCGCTGTTTGCACCACCTCAAGGGTCCCTTAGCACAAACTATAGTAATGTGTGACTTATGAAGAGCTGCTCGACCACCGTAACCCAGTCCAACAGTCATAGGCTAGAGCTGGTCTGCTGGTAGCATCTACATCTACATGGATACTCTGAAAATCACATTTGAATGCCTGGCAGAGGGTTCATCGAACCACCTTCACAATTCTCTATTATTCCAATCTCGTATAGCGCGCGGAAAGAATAAACACCTATATCTTTCCCTACGAGCTCTGATTCCCCTTATTTTATAGTGGTGATCGTTCCTCCCTCTGTAGGTCGGAGTCAACAAAATATTTTCACATTCGGAGGAGAAAGTTGGTGATTGAAATTTCGTGAGAAGATTCTGTCGCAACGAAAACTCCTTTCTTTTAATGATGTCCAGCCCAAATCCTTTATCATTTCTGTGACACTTCCTCCCATATTTCGCGATAATACAAAACTTGCTGCCTTTCTTTAAACTTTTTCGATGTACTCCGTCAGTCCTATCTGGTAATGATCCCACACCGCGTAGCAGTATTCTAAAAGAGAACTGACAAGCGTAGTGTAGGCAGTCTCCTTAATAGGTCTGTTACATTTTCTAAGTGTCCTGCCAACAAAACGCAGTCTTTGGTTAGCCTTCCCCACAACATTTTCTGTGTGTTCCTGTCAATTTCAGTTGTTCGTAATTATAATTCCTAGGTATTTAGGTGAGTTTGCGGCCTTTAGATTTGACTGATTTATCGCGTAACCGAAGTTTAACGAATTCCATTTAGCACTCATGTGGATGACCTTACACTTTTCGTTATTTAGGGTCAACCGCCACTTTTCGCACCATTCAGATAGTTTTTCTAAATCGTTTTGCAGTTTGTTTAGTTCTTCTGATGAGTTTAATAGTCGATAAACGACAGCGTCATCTGCAAACAACCGAAGACGGCTGCTCAGATTGTCTGCCAAATTGTTTACATACACTACTGGACATTAAAATTGCTACACCAAGAAGAAATGCAGATAGTAAACAGGTATTCATTGGACAAATATATTATAGGAGAACTGACATGTGATTAGATTTTCATGCAATTTGATGCATAGATCCTGAGAAATCAGTACCCAGAACAACCACCTCTGGCCGCAATAACAGCCATGATACGCTTGGCCATTGAGTCAAACGGAGCTTGGATATCCTGTACAGATACAGCTGCCCATGCAGCTTCAACACGATACCACATGTCATCAAGAGTAGTGACTGGCGTATCATGACGAGCCAGTTGCTCAGCCACCATTGATCAAACGTTTTCAATTGGTGAGAGATCTGGAGAATGTGCTGGCCAAGACAGCAGTCGAACATTTTCTGTACCCAGAAAGGCCCGACCAGGACCTGCAACATGCGGTCATGCATTATCCTACTGAAATGTAGGGTTTCGAAGGGATCGAATGAAGGGTAGAGCCATGGGTCGTAACACATCTGAAATGTAACGTCCACTATTCAAAGTGCCGTCATTGCGAACAAGAGGTGACCGAGACGTGTAACCAATGGCACCCCATACCATCACGCCGGGTGATACGCTAGTATGGCGATGACGAATACACGTTTCCAAAGTGCGTTCACCGCGATGTCACCAAACACGGAAGCCACCATTATGATGCTGTAAACAGAACCTCGATTCATCCGAAAATTGACGTTTTGCCATTCCTGCACCCAGGTTCGTACTCCATCGCAAGCGCTGCTGTCTGTGATGCAGCGTCAAGGCTAATCGCAGGTATGGTCTCCGAGCTGATAGTCCATGCTGCTGCAAACATCGTCGAACTGTTCGTGCAGATGGTTGTTGTCTTCCAAACGCCCCCATCTGTTGACTGAGGGCTGCACGATCCGTTACAGCCATGTGGATAAGATGCCTGTCATCTCGACTGCTAATGATACGAGGCCGTTGGGATCCAGCACGGCGTTCCGTATTACCCTCCTGAACCCACCGATTCCATATTCTGCTAACAGTCATTGGATCTCGACCAACGCGAGCAGAAATGTCGCGGTACGGTAAACCGCAATCGTGCTAGGCTTCAACCCGACCTTTATCAAAGTCGGAAACGTGATGATACGCATTTCTCCTCCTTACACGAGGCATCACAACAACGTTTCACCAGGCAACGCCGGTCAACTGCTGTTTGTGTATGAGAAATCGGTTGTAAACTTTCCTCATGTCAGCACATTGCAGATGTCGCCACCGGCGCCAACTTTGTGTGAATGCTCTGAAAAGCTCATCATTTACGTATCACAGCATCTTCTTCCTGTCGGTTAAATTTAGCGTCTGTAGCACGTCATCTTCGTGGTGTAGCAATTTTAATGGCCAGTAGTGTAGATAAGGGACAGCAAAGGGCCTATAACACTACCTTGGTGAACGCCAGAAATCACTTGCGTTTTACTCGATGACTTTCCGTCAGTTACTACGCACTGTGACCTCTGACAGGAAATCAAGTGCAGTCACATAACTGAGACGATATTCCATAAGCACGCAATTTCACTTCGAGCCGCTTGTGTGGTACAGTGTCAAAAGCCTTCCGGAAATCCAGAAATACGGAATCTGTGTGAAATCGCTTGTCAATAGCACTCAACACTTCATGTGAATAAAGAGCTAGTTGTGTTTCACAGGAACGATGTTTTCTAAACCCATGTTGAATGTGTGTCAATAGACCGTTTTCTTCGAGGTAATTCATAATGTTCGAACACACTATATGTTCTAAAATCCTGCTGCATATGGACGTCAATGATATGGGCCTGTAATTTAGTGGATTACTCCTACTACATTTCTTGAACATTGGTGTGACCTGTGCAACTTTTCAGTCTTTGGGTACTGATCTTTCGTCGAGCGAACGGTTGTATATGATTGTTAAGTATGGAGCTAATGCATCAGCATTATCCGAAAGGAACCTAACTGGTATACAGTCTGGACCAGAAGACTTGCTTTTATTAAGTGATTTAACTTGCTACACTACTCCGAGGATATTTACTTTACGTTACTCATGTTGGCAGCTGTTCTCGATTCGAATTCTGGAATTTGAAGTCACACGTGATTCCTTCCTCTGATTTGATGCTACATCTACATCTACATCCATACTCCGCAAGCCACCTGACGGTGTGTGGCGGAGGGTACCTTGAGTACCTCTATCGGTTCTCCCTTCTATTCCAGTCTCGTATTGTTCGTGGAAAGAAGGATTGTCGGTATGCCTCTGTGTGGGCTCTAATCTCTCTGATTTTATCCTCATGGTCTCTTCGCGAGATATACGTAGGAGGGAGCAATATACTACTTGACTCTTCGGTGAAGGTATGTTCTCGAAACTTTGACAAAAGCCCGTACCGAGCTACTGAGCGTCTCTCCTGCAGAGTCTTCCACTGGAGTTTATCTATCATCTCCGTAACGCTTTCGCGATTACTAAATGATCCTGTAACGAAACGCGCTGCTCTCCGTTGGATCTTCTCTATATCTTCTATCAACCCTATCTGGTACGGATCCCACACTGCTGAGCAGTATTCAAGCAGTGGGCGAACAAGCGTACTGTAACCTACTTCCTTTGTTTTCGGATTGCATTTCCTTTGGATTCTTCCAATGAATCTCAGTCTGGCATCTGCTTTACCGACGATCAACATTATATGATCATTCCATTTTAAATCACTCCTAATGCGTACTCCCAGATAATTTATGGTATTAACTGCTTCCAGTTGCTGACCTGCTATTTTGTAGCTAAATGATAAAGGATCTATCTTTCTGTGTATTCGCAGCACATTACACTTGTCTACATTGAGATTCAATTGTCATTCCCTGCACCATGCATCAATTCGCTGCAGATCCTCCTGCATTTCAGTACAATTTTCCATTGTTACAACCTCTCGATACACCACAGCATCATCTGCAAAAAGCCTCAGTGAACTTCCGATGTCATCCACCAGGTCATTTATGTATATTGTGAATAGCAACGGTCCTATGACACTCCCCTGCGGCACACCTGAAATCACTCTTACTTCGGAAGACTTCTCTCCATTGAGAATGACATGCTGCGTCCTGTTATCTAGGAACTCCTCAATCCAATCACACAATTGGTCTGATAGTCCATATGCTCTTACTTTGTTCATTAAACGACTGTGGGGAACTGTATCGAACGCCTTGCGGAAGTCAAGAAACACGGCATCTCCCTGGGAACCCGTGTCTACGGCCCTCTGAGTCTCGCGGACGAATAGCGCGAGCTGGGTTTCACATGACCGTCTTTTTCGAAACCCATGCTGATTCCTACAGAGTAGATTTCTAGTCTCCAGAAAAGTCATTATACTCGAACACAATACGTGTTCCAAAATTCTAAAACTGATCGACGTTAGATATATAGGTCTATAGTTCTGCACATCTTTTCGACGTCCCTTCTTGAAAACGGGGATGACCTGTGCCCTTTTCCAATCCTTTGGAACGCTACGCTCTTCTAGAGACCTACGGTACACCGCTGCAAGAAGGGGGGCAAGTTCATTCGCGTACTCTGTGTAAAATTGAACTGGTATCCCATCAGGTCCAGAGGCCTTTCCTCTTTTGAGCGATTTTAATTGTTTCTCTTTTTTACAATCACTATCCTTAATGATCGACGGTCCTGTCGGCCTTTATATGAGGTCCGACTGGTCTTGGTATAGGTGTGGTTGTTCCTTCGCGTTTCCATTTCACAATCACATCAGTAACAGTGTACTTGGGCAGCTTTAGAAGGGGTGAAATACCCCGATGGTTTTGCTATGGAGGTGACATATTCTAGTGCCTAGTCAACATTCTAAATCACTGAGCACACCTGACGGACCCATTCTACTGTTAACTGCTTCTCCAATGACAATGCAATACTCCCCGCCTCCTTTTATACTGTTGAGTCCTCCGCTTGTCGTGACATCTACTAGACATTTCCGCTTTACGTAGCGGTGTCTGGATACATTTAATTCGATAGTGTACACACAGCTTCTAAGCGATCTACGTTCCATGAGTTTTGGTTTATCACTGGTACGCATGAAATTTTAAGGCATGCGTTAGGGTCGTCCGAACAGAACTAAAGGATACGTCTTTCACATATTTCAGTCCCAAACCTTGAAATTCATAGTTAGCGAATAACAGTAATTGTATTTAACAAAGCGAAGACATACGATGTAATTGTCAGAAAAACGTAGCGGTGGCACGTGTTTTTGTGGCATAATACTTCGTGCTAGAATTAAAAACAACACCAACAGCACACAGCGATTGTAAAGGCACCGTCAGTAAACTGTCTAGTGTCTTGTCTGCTAGAAAGCTCCAAACTTAAAAAAAAAACCATTGTTTCAATGGTAATATAGAAACAGTCATATTTATGAATTTATACCTAATGTATTTTCTTCTACGTGTTTTTTGAGGCTGTAGTTGCTTGGAAAGCACAACAACCTAATAGTTTACTTTTAATATTACATAACTTTCAGAAAGTCACTTTTTTACGTGAATAATTCCATATTCATCCGGAGTTTCGTTCGCATTTTAAATCTTGTGCATTAAGGGGATACGGAATCGGATTTTGGGTTAAAAAATCGAATTTTTTTTATTGGCGTATTATATTCTGCCATGTTTCCTCTTTAAAATGACGTATCATACATAGCTCTACTACAATTATAACTATTTTATTTTTATATATTTGTGAGATCGGGTATTGCGCTTTAGTTATACACGTCTCTCGTGGCTGACCATGAACTTTTTGGCAGTACCTTTAAAGTGACATGAATTCAAATATCCCGGTTTCCAGCGACTATTTATACACTAGTTGCCCGAAAATGTTTCTCTCTGGTTTCCTCAAGTTACTCTTTGACTTTGTGGCGGGACTGTTTTGTAAACAGTGTGATATAAGAAAGTAGTTGTTGTTGAGTTATTTCGTATTTAGTGCTTCATTTTTCGCAGTGAAAATGCCTAGAGCTAAAGCAAAAGTATTTAAAAAGCGTGTGAACTGGCAAAAGAAAAGAAATAATGATTCATTAGCAAAGCAAAGCAGTTCATCATCATCACTGTTGGAAAATGTGAATCCACTTATTACTGATTTGCCGAACGAACTTACACCAAATGAAAACAGTGCTTCTCATAAAAAACTAAGAGATTTGGAAGAGAAATATAATTTACTTGATAGAGGGAATGAAGTTTTTGAACTCATTGATACGAATATATTGTGTGAAGCTCTTGAAAACAGTTTGTGCTGCAAAAAATGTCATGGAAACGTTTCTCTGAAAGTAGAATCCCATGTTGGCCTGGCTGCCCAGTTTAATTTAATATGCAGTGTTTGTAAATACAGCTGTAAGTTTCCAAGTTCGGTTTCAGTAACTGTAAATAATGGATACAAGAAAACTGAACTTTATAGTGTAAATATTAGGTTAGTTTATGGATTGCGAGCAATTGGTAAGGGCAAAGCAGGTGGTGATATGCTATGTGGTGTTCTAAATCTTCCAAGTGCACCTTCAAAGTTTGAAGCTTACAATTATGTACTAGGATCTGCAGTTGAAGATGTAGCACAGAAGTCAATGCAGGTTGCTGTGGAAGAAGCAGTGGAAGAAAATGACGGCAGTCGTGACCTCACAGTGGCGTTTGATGGCACGTGGCAGAAAAGGGGCCACACCTCCAACAATGGTGTTGTAACAGCAACTAGTGTTGATACTGGCAAGGTTATTGATGTTGCAATAATGTCTAAATACTGTAGGTGCACAGGCAGGCTGAAAAATGAACACAGTGATGACTGTATTGCTAATTATTATGGTAGTAGTGGTGGCATGGAGGTTGCTGGGGTGAAGAAAATTTTTCATCGCTCTTCACAGTGGTATAATGTTCGCTATGTCAAATATCTGGGAGATGGTGACTCTAAAGCATTCAAAGAAGTTTTGGAAAGCAAACCATATGGGAACAGTGTAAATATAAGCAAACTTGAATGTATAGGACATGTGCAGAAGAGAATGGGTGCCAGGCTGAGAAGGTTAAAATCAGTTATGAAAGGGAAAAAACTAGATGATGGGAAAACCTTGGATGGCAGAGGAAGATTGACTGATTCCATAATAGACCACATTCAGAACTGCTATGGCCTTGCAATCAGGCAAAATACAGGCAATCTTGAAGAAATGAGGAGAGCTATATGGGCTTTATATTTCCACACCGCATCCACGGATGAGCATCCACAACATGGTTTGTGCCCCAAAGGTGAAAACAGCTGGTGTAAATACAATAGGGGACTAACAACAGGAGAGAAATACATTCACCACCACAGTCTACCATCAGCCATCATGGCAGAAATAAAGCCCATTTTCAGAGATCTGGCTGACAGAAGTCTTCTGATGAAATGTCTTCACGGAAAAACGCAGAACCCCAACGAGTGCTTGAATAGTGTGATATGGCATCGTCTCCCAAAAACAGTGTTTGTCGGAATTAATACACTACATTTTGGTGTGTATGATGCTGTGGCAACCTTCAATCTTGGAAATATAACTAAATGCCAGGTCCTTCAAAAGTTGGGTATGTGTGTTGGTTCCCGTACGGTACGTGCTATGTTCTTTTTAGATCAGCACAGACTAAGGCATGCTGATAATATAATCAAGACATTAGTGAAAAAAGCAAGACAGGTGCAGAGGGGTGCCAAAAGAAGACTTGAAGATGATTATGAAGACTGTGAAGGGGGTATTAGCTACGGATCAGGAATGTTTTAATCTTCTTTCTCCGTTTCCCGTAAGTTTACTTTTTACTTCATCTAGGAACATTATCTCAGGTACTGGTCAACCTAGAAGTCTGAAATTTTTATGACGTAGTGACATAGGTCCCTATTACATACTGAAACAACGATTTTTTAATTACTTGATTTACAAAAGACTTAGGGGTGATAGTCTAGTAAAAAGCGATGGAAAAAATTTACTTAAAAATAAATGTACAATATCTCTGTAAGAAAATACTTTGACAATAAACTGTTGTTTCAGTATTGTTGTAACATATGAATGCACATACAGTAAAATTTTTACCTCTCTGTCTCCAGTAGTTTGTGAGAAAATGTTCCCTATAGTAGGCATATATTAACATTGCGGGGATAGGTGATTCCGTATCCCCTTAAATACGGCAACGTGTTATGTGACAAGTTGGTGTTGTCAGTTGCACTGTACCAGGATGAACGTCTGAAACGAGGTCAAGTCCGGAAACACGAGTCTGGGAGGATTCTACCCTCTGACTGTTCTCTGTTTGCAGGAATTTCACATTCACCGTTAGGATATCGTGTAGCATCAACGCGGAACACCTGGCACACTTAGAGCCACTAGGCTGCACAAAACGAGCGGTGAGAGACCGTCATCTCAGAAAGTTGGTGCTTTATTACTCTACATTTAGAGGGGCACTGAAAATAATTTGAATTCGCCACTCGTAAGGACAAAGGTACTTAACCAAAGAGCTCAAAGCGGTTTCTAATCTAACCGGCCCCCACTTACCTACAGACACGCAAACACACACACACACACACACACACACACACACACACAACGCAATGTACGAGGTAAGTGACCTTTCCCTTTTGGACTGACAGACAGGTTTGCAGTGGTACAGCTGTGGACGGATGAGTCCTGTCTCATACCGTGTACAGAATTTCAGATGTATACCTCCGTCAACAGTTTGGCTTCGTAGAGTGCCTGTGCAGTGTAGCGCTATTTTAGCGTTGTTATGAATGGGTACGGAGCTCAAGGAAACGATAAGATGAGAATCAGGTCCATATCATTGATAGTTCCTCTCAAAAAGCGCCAGGAAGGGAACCGAGGCGAAAGAACTTGCCAACATCTGTGATAACGGTCTGTGGTGATTGATCTACATCCACATACATACACTCCAAGCCACCGTGGTGCCTGTCGGACGGTACCATGTACGACTGACTAATCATTTCCTTTCCCATTCCAAGCGCAAAAAGAGCGAGAGAAAAAATGGGTCAAACGGCTCTGAGCACTATGGGACTTAACATCTATGGTCATCAGTCCCCTAGAACTACTTAAACCTAACTAACCTAAGGACATCACACAACACCCAGTCATCACGAGGCAGAGAAAATCCCTGACCACGCCGGGAATCGAACCCGGGCGCGGGATGCGAGAACGCTACCGCACGACCACGAGCTGCGGACTGCGAGGGAAAAACTACTGTCTATATGTATGCGTACGAGCCCTAATTTGTGTTATTTTATTTTCGTGGCCCTTATGCGAAATATACGTTGGCGGCAGCAGAATCGTTCTGCAGTCAGTTTCAAATACTGGTTCTATAAATCTTATCAATTGTGTTTCGCGAAAACTACGTCGTCTCTCCTCCGAGGATTTCCATTTGTGTTCACAGAGCACTTTCGTCACACTCGCTTGTTGATTGAATTTACTAGTAACAAATGTAGCAGCAGGCCTCAGAATTGCTTCGATGTCTTCCTTTAACCCGATCTGATGAGAATCCCGAACACTCGTACTCAAGAATGGGACGCACTGCGTTGTATACGCGGCCTCCTTAATACATGAGCACCACTTTCCTAAAATTATGCCCATAAACCGAAGTCCACCATTCGCCTTCCCTGCTGCTGTTCTTACGTTTTCATTCCATTTCATTTCGCTTTGCAAAGTTACGCCCAGATATATAATCTGGGTGATTACTAACGTTGTATCCGAACACTACGGGAGGGTTTTTCCTACTCATCTGAATTAACTCGCGTATTTCTACATTTGGAGCAAGCTGCCATTTGTCACAACAACTAGAAATTTTGAATAAGTCATCCTGTATCCTCCTACAGCTCTTCTACTATTATTAAAGCCATTTTCTCCGGACCTCAATTTGGTATACACACAGTTTGTTAAGGTATCTCGTCACCTGTATCATACTTCTCGCATCTCTCACTCGGCCTCACTCATGTCGATGAAAGGGAGAGGACTAGTATTAGGACCACAGCATTTAAACTTATTAACAAGGCAAATAAATTTCTTGTGTGTTACGGCGATCATAATGACCATCACAAATAATTCCATCTAGCTCCTTACGCTATCTACACGGAATTATTTATAAAAAATTGTTACTAAACCTACGTAGAATACAAAAGAACCTTCGGGTGGAGGCTTACTTCTAATTAACAATACACGCCTTCTTACCCACATAATTTTTTGCGTGTTTCTCCTTTTGTGGTGGATCACTGCGAACTGTCTACTGAAATGAGCGCTTACAAGTTTCATTTGCATTTGTTTTAGTTATATTTTCTCCAAATTTGTACCGTCGCTTACAAGACAAATATGGCCTTCCATTAAATTTATCAGACTTTAGCTAAAGCTGAACCAGCTGTAATGAAAAACCATGTTGGAACTTTCACCTAATCTAGGTAGAAATGGAACTCCCAGGAATATTATAACTTTGTGCAAGAATGGGATATGAACCCGAAACTCTAACCTCTCCTCTTCTAGGAGAATACCTACGGCGGAAAACGGCTTAATTATGCAGCATAGAAATATTATAAGAATGAGTCTTTTAGTTAACAGTGCTATAAAGGAGCGTTTTGACGAACCAAAAATACGTCAAGCTGCATCTCGAATCCGAATTCGTACTACGTTGAGCCCCGACTGGAATATGATCGGATTCTTCAGCAAGATATCCTCAGAGGAAAAAGATATTCGTGGAGGATAATGTAGAAGAAGATTAGGTAAATCTGAACTTTTTAACATCACGCATCACTTTCTGGTGCCTGCAACTATTCTTGATTTCTTTAAGAACAATCTTATGAATCTTAGTAATGCAGTGTAATATACGGGTCAAAGGTATGGCCGATCTCATACGTAGAGAAATAAAATGTGTTATATAGATATAGGTACAGAAATGCTTTATTTACACTACTGGCCATTAACATTGCTACACCAAGAAGAAATCCAGATGATAAACGGGTATTCATTGGACAAATATATTATACTAGAACTGACATGTGGTTACATTTTCATCCAATTTGGGTGCATAGATCCTGAGAAATCAGTACCCAGAACAACCACCTCTGGCCGCAATAACGGCATTGATACGCCTGGGCATTGACTCAAACAGAGCTCGGATGGCGTGTACAGGTACAGCTGCCCATGCAGCTTCAACACGATAGCACATGTCATCAAGAGTAGTGATTGGTGTATTGCGACGAGCCAGTTGCTCGGCCACCATTTACCAGACATTTTCAGTTGGTGAGAGATCTGGAGAATGTGCTGGCCAGGGCAGCAGTCGAACATTTTCTGTATCCAGAAAGGCCCGTACAGGACCTGCAACATGCGGTCGTGCATTATCCTGCTGAAATGTAGGGTTTCGCAGGGATCGAATGAAGGGTAGAGCCACGGGTCGTAACACATCTGAAATATAACGTCCACTGTGCCGTCAATGCGAACAAGAGGTGACCGAGACGTGTAACCAATGGCACCCCATACCATCACGCCGGATGATACGCCAGTATGGCGATGACGAATACAAGCTTCCAATGTGCGTTCACCGCGATATCGCCAAACACGGATGCGACCATCATGATGATGTAAACAGAACCTGGATTCATCATTCGTGCACCCAGGTTCGTCTTTGAGTACGCCATCGCAGGCGCTCCTGTCTGTGATGCAGCGTCAAGGCTAATCGCAGGTATGGTCTCCGAGCTGATAGTCCATGCTGCTGCAAACGGCGTCGAACTGTTCGTGCAGATGGTTATTGTCTTGCAAACGTCCCCGTCTATTGACTCAGGGATCGAGACGTGGCTGCACGATCCGTTACAGCCATGTGGATAAGATGCCTGTCATCTCGACTGCTAGTGATACGAGTCCGTTGGGATCCAGCAAGGCGTTCCGTATTATCCTCCTGAACCCACCGATTCCATATTCTGCTAACAGTCATTGGATCTCGACCAACGCGAGCAGAAATGTCGCGATACGACAAACAGTAATCACGATAAGCTACAATACGACCTTTATCAAATTCGGAAACGTGATGGTACGCATTTCTTCTCCTTACACGAGGCATCACAACAACGTTTCACCAGGCAACGCCGGTCAACTGCTGTTTGTGTATGAGAAATCGTTTGGAAACTTTCCTGATGTCAGCACGTTGTAGGTGTCGCCACCGGCGCCAACCTTGTGTGAATGCTCTGAAAAGCTAATCATTTGCATATCACAGCATCTTCTTCCTGTCGGTTAAATTTAGCGTCTGTGGCACGTCATCTTCGTGGTGTAACAATTTTAATGGCCAGTAGTGTACATATTAGAGCTCATTTTCTACTCCTCATCATAATCACACTGACCATGGGAAACCAGCAGGAAAAGAACGTATCTGCATAGAATGAAACACTTTCCTAAATCAATTGTTCAAAATGCCCTCCGTTAGCAAGGCTGCAAGCACAACACGCCGACGCAATGAATTCCTGTTGCGTTTATGTATCCCTAGAGAATGGCGTATTGTTTCACAGCCTTCCACAATACAGGCACAAAACTCTGTACATCTTGTACTGGCGTGCCATAGAAAAGAGTTAAAGCGCCCCTATAATGTCTGGTGGGTTTAGGTCCGTAGAGCGTGGAAGCCAAGCAATTTGTCTACCTCAACCATCGATCTGTCACGGAAATTTTTATGCTAATAGAGCAATGAAGTTAGTCGCTTGTCATCACAGAGAATGAAATTAGCCGCACAACACAGGCAATGGAGTTAGTCACATGTCAACACTAGCAGTGAAGTGAGTGGCATGTCAACACTAGTTTCGTCAAACTGGAGCAACAAACATTGGTGATGAAGCTGAAAAGTACAACTTACTGTACAAAAAAATTGTTCAAAATGGCTCTGAGTACTATGGGACTTAACATCGGTGGGCATCAGCCCCCTAGAACTTAGAACTACTTAAACCTAACTAACCTAAGGACATCACACACATCCATACCCGAGGCAGGATTCGAACCTGCGACCGTAGCGGTCACGCGGTTCCAGACTGAAGCGCCTAGAATCGCACGGCCACATCGGCCGGCAACTTACTGTACATTCTAACCAAACGTAACCAAGAGGGTAATTTGAATATGTCATGTAAGAAAACGTTTCATGTAATACTGATACGCCCTGTTTCTGTGTGTTTCCCGCGATTGTAAAGAGAAGTAGAAAATGTGATCTAACATGGAAATAAAGCGTTTCCGAATCCATGTCCATATAACATGTTTTCTTCCTGTGTGTGTAAGAAATGTTTTCTGAAAGCTTCGCCGTATCTCTACCACACCCAATGTTTTATTTCTGTCCTAAATGAATGACTGACGTTAAAGAGTTGCTTAGTCATTTCAACTGTGTGTCAGTGTCCCCACTGCGCGACCATGGCTCGCTACTGACTCTCAATGTTGTGAAAATTTTCTGTCCGAAGTGTCGCATCATTCTGACGAGGAATTGGTTCCATATCGCGGCACTGGACGGTCGAGCAGAAGTGCTACGGGATCTTAAGTATTCATCCATATGTATTATTTCGACTGAGTAAAAATTGAATCACAGTACTAAATAAATAATATAGATGTTACTGCAACAAATCCCACAAGAAAAAGTGTACTCATTAGTAAATCAAAAGTGTGTAATATATTGCTGACACAGTTTAGGCGCATTGCAAGAGGGATACCGGTTCCACATCACTGGCTGAGTCTTTAGTACGTGTGTACTACAGGTGCAATGAAAACCTTGCTGACATAGCAGTTTCTGAAACATTTCAAAATGATTGACAGCTGAGCTCGGTGCGAGTCTCGGTGAAGAAATAGCTTCAGATATTATTCGCTAGGACATTTGTAAATATAATAAATAGAAATGGTGCTGTAGCACTCCCTTGGGGTACTTCCGAAGTTACTTTCACATCTGAAGATGTGTGTCCGTTATGGTTGACGTGCTGCGTTCTATTTACATACGAACTTTTCAGTATATTATACAAGATGGTCTGAAACTTCGAACGTTCATGTTTTCTTCACTGGGCGAAGTTGCCGAACTGTTTCGGACGCCTTCCAGAAGAGAAGGAACATGGCATCAACGTGGGTGCCAGCATTTACTGCTGTTTCGATCTCTCTGTCTTAATTTTTATTTATTTATTTATTGTCACAAGGTGCTTGTTGGTAGTAGTTTTTTTTTACCGAGTGAATTTCGGTCGTTTCTCATCATCGTAGGTTCCGACAGCACAAAAAACACATTTTTCTCATAATATATTTATTGCGATATGTACAGCAGTGTTTTATGCCATTTTATAATGAATGATTCCAGGCAAGCTGCTAATAATGTAATTTGTAGTGTTTCTTCCTCACCACAAGCTCCATTAGAAGTACACGTACAGAAAACTGCCATAGCGTGATATAGGAGCTTAGCACTCTTAGAACTAATGGATGTAATCTAGTGCACTGTTTGTGCTACACACGCATGTGAAAGCGATTTACGTATGAAATCGCGAGTTATTCAAATGTAATGTGAAACTTGAGGCTTTTGACAAGTGCTTGAAAATGACAGAGTCGAAATCAGCTAACAGCACGGAGAATAAATATATTACAGCCTGTTTGGACCAAGTTTTCTTCTTTAAAACAGTTTCGTTTTCTCCACCCTGCATGTATTTTACGCGATAAACTGTTGAAAAATATAATTTGCCGTGGCGGGTTTCCACACTCGGTAAAGTCTACACTATTTATCATGACTGGTCAGAACTGACTGAATTTGCGGCCAGTTTCAGCAAGCTCAAAACAATCGATGATAATGACAGTAGGAATGTCCGTCTATGTTTCGTGTAACTTCTTGACGCAGCTCTAGAGATGAGACACAGACGGAAACAGCAAAGTGTCATTTTATTGACGTTCGATAAAATGTAACTGATGAGAGGCAACGGAAATATGATATCGAATCAACAGAGTGCATAGGAGAAAGTGGAGCAAGCTGGTACCGGAAAGCGTTTAAAGGAGACAGTACCGGTGTGGAGTTTGGCTGTTTACGTTCGTGCTGTCAGCGAATAACACTTGGCTGTATGCGTATCCTGGACTAACTAATCGCCGAATTGTATGATGTATCAGTTAAATTATGGAGAATAGCTGTACAAATGTCAATTAGGTAACAGCACGGGTAAAAGAATATATTACAGCCTATTTGGACCACGTTTTCTTTCTTAAAAAGTGTTGAGGTTGTGGGCCGGGACAGTAACCAGTTGGTGAATCGAAGTCATGACATCCAGCATTTTCTGTGGTCGACAGTTCAGCTGTTCATTAACTCACACATAGCAGTATGATTGTAAGGATGCTGAAGCAGGTCCTTTATGATAGTGTTTCGACACGACGATCCTTTAATTCCTATTTGTACAGATAACCGGCTTTGAAATTTCGCGGACTTGTTCCAGGCTTTCCTCTACTCGGGAAACACTTTCTGGCATTCGAGCGCTTTACGGGTATTTACGGTTTTTATTCGCTACAAAGCTCTTTTTGCACCATTTAACTAAAATTTTCGTTTGCAGACTTTGCTGAAAGTTGTGCCAAAACTCTTCCAGCCTTAAACTGTCGAGCAAACAGTTTCACACGTTTTCCGCTAATAGTGCTCTGTATAACACTCGACAGTGAATACGCCCCGTGTTTATCCTAAGTACCACCTTCTGGTGCATTCAGCTGGCCATTATGCCTGCTACTCTCCCGCGTTATAGAGCGACGTGGTGCAGTGGTTAGCTCTTAGCACACTGGACTCTCATTCGGGAAGACGACACTTCAAATGCCCATCCGGCCATCCAGATCTAGGTTTCCCGTGATTTTCCTAAAATCAATTAGGGAAAATGTCCGGATGGTTCCTTTGAAAGGGAACGACAGATTACCTTCCCCATCCTTCCTTAATATGTGCTTATGTTCCATCTCTAATGACGTCATTTTCGGCGCAACGTTAAACACTAATATTAGTTCCTTTCTCTCGCTCATTCAAACGCAATGACACATCGTAATACTCGGGACAGTAACCGGTTGGTGAATCGAAGTCATGATTTCCAGCATTTTCTGTGATCGGCAGTTCAGCTGTTCATTAACAAGGAGTCCCATGTCAGTCTTATAAATATTTCCAGGGCCAGTCTTATTGTCCCACTCTGTATATACTTGCTGTTGCGATGACGCTAATTACGGAAGCAAAGAAATGTCTATCGACGATTCAGACTAACTAATGGTATTCATTCCAGATCATATCTCCTCCTAACATAAGCTCTTGATGGTGACAGGTGAGACTTTTTGCTTTACGTTATTCACATTATTTTGTGTTTATACACATCCAAGAAGAACTGGCAAGCATAACACCATGTATAAACGCCATCTACAGCTACGTATCAGGCAGGCTATGTACACTATTGAACAGGACACGATAAATATTTCCGCTTACGGTATCCCGAGTACAGTGGTAGCGGGATGTGTTCTGGAAGACGGACACTTAACTACATTCAATGAGACATCTATCGTTGAGCAGACAAATGTTTCCTGGGATAGCGTAATAAAAGAAGCGACAGAGATAAAAGTAGCTGACAACACCATCAATAAAAAGGCGGTTTCCGGCTGAAGACGGCTTCGGACCCGGCAATTGGAAGAGTGACGTGGGAGCGGCGGTCACGCTAACGAAAACATTACTTTTTATGGAGTTGGACTGGGCAGCTGGCACAGGGCCAACGATAATATATACGGGATCTGTGGCGTGCGTCACAGCACGTGACACTGAAGTTCTCATGAGCTGCAGCGAGTTACTGTTTTAGATCACTTTAATACTTCATTGCTCCACGCTTAAATACACTCACGGTCTCAATAGCACAGAACAACGTCAAGGACTTTAGTGGGTGTCTTTCCATTGAGATACTGATTTCCCGTCTGGCGCTGAAAGTAGCCTAGCGTTTGCGATTTATGTGGGCAAGGCAACTAGTGTGATGTCACAAGTTCGTTGCGGGCTCGTATTACTCTTGGGGCCCGAGAGGGCATCAGGGGCGTCAAAGGCAACAGCACAGCAAGAACGGAAGTAGCTAAGAAACGAAAGTCTCCATTTGACGATAACCAAGGAGCACTTGTCCGAAAGCTCATGACGTGTGACCTCTTGAAGTGATGTGAAGAGCTAGGAAATTTTCTTAACAGTAAACGAGTTTCTGACAGTTGTGATGGAACTAAACCAGTATTCGCTCTACGAAAACAGCCAAACCGAGAATTAGCAGTTAAGATGGACTGTGACCATAAAACAATTTGGGACACTTGCACACCTCATGGAGGGTCTAAAACAGACTAGACTATATATTCAGTATTTTTAAAAGCAAAATGCCGCGAAAATCTATGGGTAACCTTCTGTCTATGTATGCTTGCTTGTTATCTGATCGCTGTGATTAACGGATTCGTATCCAACCTTGTCACAAAATCAATTCAGTAGATGAAACAATTTTAGAATTTTAGATTTTTATTGTGTGTGTGTGTGTGTGTGTGTGTGTGTGTGTGTGTGTGTGTGCACTTCGGTTCACTATAATGAAGGACGTAAGCTGCTCTGCTATGTATGTTGATGATTCAAATAGTCTTTGATACCATAAAAACTTTTATAACTAGTATTTTTAGTGTTTTTAAGCTCGTGAAATTCCAATATTCTTTTTATTTTGTTTGATAATTAACTACATAGAATTTCTTGCTGATAAAAGAGCAGTTTTTGGAACATGACTTTTTTGTATATTTCTCTACGAAAATCATTTTTCTTTCTTGTTTGGAAGCTATGAACTTCACTGTTTAACACTGACAGGTCCTGACGTGCCTGCAGATAACATATACTTCCATAAATACAGATACGATCATGATTTTTAAGTCCTTAAAGAAATTCTTGCATGTTTCTCTTTCTGTCAGCCTCTTTATTATTGGCATTGTTTTCTTTTGAAATATTATGAATGTGTGGCTAGACTGATATTCCCCAAAACATGATGCCATATCTTGACTGCGCGTGAGTGTAAGGTAGGGAAGTAACAATGCATCAACACTATAAGTATCCTTAAAAATTCTAAGGAGATGTAGTATTGACTTAATTTTTTGTTAAACAATTCTATACGTTTCTGCCAACGTAAATATTCTTGTAGACATACTCCTATAGATGTAGTGTGGGGCGTTTTCTCTCTCTTATACTGCCCAAGTTCTGCTGTTAGGTTGGTACCTAGTTTGCTTGTTATATGGCTGAATTTTATCCCTATTTGGCATCTACTGTAACTACTGTGACTCTCTCCTGCAGGTCAACTTCGTGTACAGCTTTAACAAACAGGCTGGTGTCACTGGCAAAGAATATTGTATCTGCTGTTGAGACATGGTTCATATATGACGACGAATGTTTTCATCACAAAAAACATTAAAGGAAGAATGGAGTGGCTGAGTAATAACAGCCGAACAATACTCACTGTACACATTCGTGAAAAGCCGCAGAAGATGCTGATGGACGACTGTACCAATAAAGAGAGTACCACGATTTCCTTTCCGTCGGTGTAACTAAAGCTACCTGAGTTTATAGCTGACAGTTTATACTGCTTGTGACAGAAATTACAGAAAACCTTCCCAGAACACGGCTGTAGCATAAAAGCGCATGCTTATACGTAGTTAACATGACGAAACAAGATATTGTGGAACTTGGTCGAGACGTTATTGCTTATACCCCTCATTCACCGAAGTATGTGCTTCTGAGTACTTTCCAAAGCAGTATACCGGGTATTTAGAAACTACCATAGCGTTGGAAGGCTCAAGGAAAACACACTATAATATATTCATGAGCAAACATTTTGAGACGCACACCTAGGAGCGTGTAGCACATCCTTTTAGCTTAATGGCGGCGGCTATGCGTCGTGGCATGGACTCTAAGAAACACCAAAGCCATGAGGAACAGGTTCTATTAGCGAACAGCCGCCGTTCGCGACAAACGCAGATTTGCTGAAGCTGTGTTGGGACACCATGTGTATTGATTAGAATTGATATGACCTGCGAGGGCACACACACACACACACACACACACGCACACACACACACACAGGTGAAATGTTCAACTTATTCTGAATGAAATTTGGGAATGCTTTCTTACTAACGGCACATTTCACCTGCGTTATTCTGTAGGTGAGCATGCCCCAGATCGACAAGGACTAGTGAGTCGGCCAGCCTGGATGTGATTTTTAGGAAGTTTCTCACATCGAACTAGGTGAATGCCGGGCTGGTGCCCACATCCCGTCTTTATTACACGCTACACTACTATTTATAAAACGTTCTCATACTTGAACATGAGATTTGCTCCAGACGCAGACAGTGGGGTACACAGATTCTACCTGGAGGGGGGGGGGGGGGCTGGGGGGAGGAGTTGGGGGTGTAATAACATCAGGAAGGGTATCTGGCCATGGACTGCCCATTAACGTTGTGCCATCCGATAAACAATACCGACCCCGTAGATACATGGGAAAGGGCGCAGAAGAAGAAGAAATTCTGTAGGCGAGTACGTGACTGGACAGTGACTCGTCTTAGAAGTCGAACACGTTCACACAACTATCACTGACGTTAGATTTTTGTAGGATTTTGGAGCATGTTGGCTACTCGTGCTTTATGACCTTCCTGAAGACCAAAAATATATGTAGGAATCAACATGGGTTCTAAAACGACGATTGTGTGAAAACCAGCTCGTTCTCTCAGTCTTTTTAGATTTCAGGAGTTTTTTATACAGTTTGTGCTTATTCGGGTTGAAATTATTTTGTAGGGTTTATATATTTCAACCAAATTATAGTGCTCAAACTGCTTAAACAACACATGTAACATAAAAACAAAACCTTACACAAAAAAATTAACAAGAGAAGAAAACTAAACATAAAACAACATACGTACTGACAATATACGTGGGACAAATATCGAATAAAATAAACCAAATCTTAAACAAAACAACTATAAAACTAGCAGTATGAACAAACAACAATCTAAGGACAAAAACTAGATCTGGAAGAATCAAAACTCCTGATTTTGCCTATCCAGACATGAACAAAATTTCATGCAACGACTGCACTGAATTCGGTGTCTATCAAACATCACTGACTGGCAAGGATTACACAGTCAACATAGAGCATCAACGAGAATAAACTGTCAATCCAGACGTCAAAAGCATTTCACGAAAGAAATTCTACACTAATAGAAATTCCATGATTTATATCGGTCAAGCAACAAATAGACAGTCCACAATTTACTCACTGATGCATTATGGGTGTCTACTCTAAGTAGGCGTTAAGTATATATGTAAACTGACGTTTACAAACCCTAAGTAGACTAACCAACTCTTAACATCTACAGGTTTACTTAAGAATGGCGCTGTAAGTAAAGCGATATTGTCGTAAGGAAGAAGAACTAATAATTTAACTATTTGCAGCTTGCCTGGACTCATTAGTTACAAAATATCAAGTAACACGTATTCTACGCTACGGGCCCTACCGAGAATGAAATAGTATTTTAAGCGTATATGGTTTTTCATCTCATTGTAATATGTGTTGCCTTGTACGTAATTCTTTCTAGCGTACGCAAGTGATGATATTTCGTAATAATCGTGTAATAACACGATTATATGATTTATATTCGTATATATGCAATCAGATAAGGTATTTTTACGAAAAGGAATGTATGTAATCCGACTTATAATTTCCATTTATCTGTTAGCAAAACAAAGAAACATGTTGTCATAAGAGAATACCAGTGGAATTTGCAACTATTTTTCTTTTACATCAACCTCATCGTTTAAAATAATGTCAAGACGTTTCGTTTCTCTCTCTTCCAAAAAATTGAGTCAGCTGCCTTTTTCAGCAGTATGTGGGACAGATAGGCTTTGAGTCATGTCGCTGGCTGTGTGATTTTGTTATTTTAAGTGTGTGCACTAAATGAAGATAGGTTCATGCCAGTCAGATTCAGATGTTCGTATTGTTTTGAAATTTCGCCCAGTTTGTCCTATGTAAAATTTCTCATAGTTACCGCATTTTATAATTTATGCGCAATACATTACGTTCACAAATTTGTCGTAACGTACAACAGTCGTGCAAATTTGAATGTGTAGATGTTTATAAATTACAATGCGATAACTGTGAGAAATTTGCAAAGGACAAACTGGGCGAAATTTAAAACAGTATTTAAAGAACATCTGAACCTGACTCGCACCAGTCTGTTTTCATTTAGTGTACACTTAAAATAACAAAACCACACGGCCAGTGCATGATACATTGCCTGTTAGTCCTACATATTACCATGAAAGGCAGCTGACTAAATACACTCCTGGAAATGGAAAAAAGAACACATTGACAACGGTGTGTCAGACCCACCATACTTGCTCCGGACACTGCGAGAGGGCTGTACAAGCAATGATCACACGTACGGCACAGCGGACACACCAGGAACCGCGGTGTTGGCCGTCGAATGGCGCTAGCTGCGCAGCATTTGTGCACCGCCGCCGTCAGTGTCAGCCAGTTTGCCGTGGCATACGGAGCTCCATCGCAGTCTTTAACACTGGTAGCATGCCGCGACAGCGTGGACGGGAACCGTATGTGCTGTTGACGGACTTTGAGCGAGGGCGTATAGTGGGCATGCGGGAGGCCGGGTGGACGTACCGCCGAATTGCTCAACACGTGGGGCGTGAGGTCTCCACAGTACATCGATGTTGTTGCCAGTGGTCGGCGGAAGATGCACGTGCCCGTCGACCTGGGACCGGACCGCAGCGAAGCACGGATGCACGCCAAGATCGTAGGATCCTACGCAGTGCCGTAGGGGACCGCACCGCCACTTCCCAGCAAATTAGGGACACTGTTGCTCCTGGGGTATCGGCGAGGACCATTCGCAACCGTCTCCATGAAGCTGGGCTACGGTCCCGCACACCGTTAGGCCGTCTTCCGCTCACGCCCCAACGTCGTGCAGCCCGCCTCCAGTGGTGTCGCGACAGGCGTGAATGGAGGGACGAATGGAGACGTGTCGTCTTCAGCGATGAGAGTCACTTCTGCCTTGGTGCCAATGATGGTCGTATGCGTGTTTGGCGCCGTGCAGGTGAGCGCCACAATCAGGTGTGCATACGACCGAGGCACACGGGGCCAACACCCGGCATCATGGTGTGGGGAGCGATCTCCTACACTGGCCGTACACCACTGGTGATCGTCGAGGGGACACTGAATAGTGCACGGTACATCCAAACCGTCATCGAACCCATCGTTCTACCATTCCTAGACCGGCAAGGTAACTTGCTGTTCCAACAGGACAATGCACGTCCGCATGTATCCCGTGCCACCCAACGTGCTCTAGAAGGTGTAAGTCAACTACCCTGGCCAGCAAGATCTCCGGATCTGTCCCCCATTGAGCATGTTTGGGACTGGATGAAGCGTCGTCTCACGCGGTCTGCACGTCCAGCACGAACGCTGGTCCAACTGAGGCGCCAGGTGGAAATGGCATGGCAAGCCGTTCCACAGGACTACATCCAGCATCTCTACGATCGTCTCCATGGGAGAATAGCAGCCTGCATTGCTGCGAAAGGTGGATATACACTGTACTAGTGCCGACATTGTGCATGCTCTGTTGCCTGTGTCTATGTGCCTGTGGTTCTGTCAGTGTGATCATGTGATGTATCTGACCCCAGGAATGTGTCAATAAAGTTTCCCCTTCCTGGGACAATGAATTCACGATGTTCTTATTTCAATTTCCAGGAGTGTATTTGGGAAGAAATAAATTTTCGCATACATAACGAAACATCGTGACATTTTAAGTGAAGAGACCGGGCTCATAGAAAAATCGTAAGAAATTTCACTAATATTCTTTAATGACAACATACTTCGTTGTTTTGCTAACAGAAAAAATACAATTAGAACTAACAATATACGTTTTACAAAATTGTTAAGGCTTTCGTGGCCACTTGTTGACAAACTGCCTATTGGCTTCTGTCTCGGGTTCTTCGGCCGACGTTCATACAATGATTTTTCTGACGTTTCGCCAGCACGAGTGGCTGGCATTGTCAAAGCTTCACCCTCCATTGCCGGTGGTGAACTGGAGCTGAGCTCGCGGGCGCAGACTAAATGTACCTGGCGCGCCAACGTCCGAGGGCTTCTCTGCGGTCATTTCCGGTGCGGTTCTCCTCTAGCTACCTGCGACGGTCGTTCGCTGCAGTACGGGAAGCCAGGATCCGTTTACCTTAAGGCTTTCCTCTTTCTTATTCAAACTGTTCGCGTGTTTTTGTATTTCTACAGCTTCTCTGAACAAGCGCGTGCGATAGTGCTTCTCCACAGCCAGAACTTCCGTGTCGGCGAATTTTATTACGAGGTCGGTCTCATTCAGTGCGTGCTCTGCCACGGCCGATTTCTCCGCCTGCCCCAACCTGCAATGTCGCTTATGCTCTTTGATCCTGGTGTTGATGGATCGTCCAGTCATTCCGACAAACTTTTCCGCATGTGCATGGTATACGGTATATTCCCGACATTGCAAGTGGGTCTCTTTTCTCCTTCGCCGATCTAAGACACTCTTTGATCTTCCTTGTCGGTTTGAAAATCGTCTTTACGCCATGTTTGCACAATATACGGCCCATTCTGTCCGTCACTCTGGGAATGTATGGCAGAAAGGCCGTACCCGACATTTCTTTTTCTGGTTCCTTACTTAGCCGAGTGTTTGGCTCTATTACACTTCTAATATAATTTGTGGCGTACCCATTGCTCTTCAGGACAGTTTCCAGGTGTTGCATTTCTCGTTTGAGGTGTTGCGGCTCACATATTCGTCCTGCTCTCGTTACGAGCGTACTAATCATGCCTCTTTTCTGGCTCGGGTGGTGGTTTGACAGTTTGTGCAGGTCTGTGTGTGTCGGTTTTCGATACTCGCTGTGTCCCAGGTTTTCGCCGTCCCCTGTGACCAGCACACCTAGAAATAGCAGTTTCTTGTCCTTTTCTACTTCCATGGTAAATGTTATGTTGGCATGGAGGCTGTTCAGGTGTCTTAGGAAGTCACTGAGCTGTTCTTCACCATGGCTCCACACCACGAAAGTATCACCGACGTACCTGTACCACACCTTAGGTTTGCAAGTCGCCGAGTTCAGTGCCTGTGCTTCGAATTGTTCCATGAAGTTGGCCACCACTGGACAGAGGACTACCCATGGCGACGCCTTCCAGCTGTTCGTAGAGATCTCTATTCCACGTGAAATAGCTCGTGATGAGACATGCAGGACATCAGAAAGCTCTTCCATGCGAAACGTCAGAAAAATCATTATATGAACGTCGGCCGAAGAACCCGAGACAGAAGTCAATAGGCAGTTTGTCAATATACGTTTTCTATTATATTAAACAAAAAATAGTCTTTGCATGTACAGCAATTGCCAATGAGAACTGTGTATATTTTAGTAAAAAATCGCTTGTTGATTGCGTATACACCTCCATAAATCATGTGATCGTGTTATTACGCGATTATTACAAAGTACTGTCATTGGCATACGCTATTAACAATCACGTATTAGGCAAGTCGCATTATAATAATACGAAAAATTACATACGCATTAAACATTGCTGTATATGCTAAAACATATTACGAGTAAAAATGTGCCTTCATAATGCAGATACTGCCAAGGATGGGCAACGACGGAAACTGGACCTGTAAAATAAAGCTAATATCAACAAGCAGCTTCCGTCAAACAATTAATTGTAAATATGACATTTATGATTAGAACTAATAATGATCTTTATTTTCGTTTTTTTTTATTTGTCTCACATCTTTGTATTTCTGTCACCATCAAAGATAAATTCGCATCTCGAAGAGCAGGACGTTTTCATGATAAGAGAATATCTAAAACGCATCTTCATGCACGAGTTGGGACTCGAACTGACGACGATCTCCAGTTCAGAATCAGCGACCCTCCCCCGACACTATGTCAGTTAATTTGGTCTCTAATGATGTCGATGCTGGAAGAATGGCCACCATTCCCTCTTCCCACCCGTCTCTTCACCCAACGAAACCATATTGCATTCCTATAAACTATTAACTTACTGCAGTACACTACAGTGACGCAATCGATTATCCTTTCAAAACGTTCACCATTGTAACAAATGATAGTCAAAGCCAGAACTGTGCTTGCACATATCGCCGACACAACCGGCAAAGTAACAGATTAAAACTGTGTGGCGGACCGAGATTCGTACTCGGGACCTTCGCCATTCGCGGTAAGTGCTGTACCAGCTAAGCTACCCAAACACGACTCACGATCCGTCCTCACAGCTTCACTTCCGCCAGTACCTCGTCTCCTACTTTCCAAACTTCACAGAAGCACTTGCCCGCGAAATGCAAAGGTCCTGAGTTCGTGTCATATCCAAGCGCACTCCTCTGCAAACCGAAATTTTCATTCTGGTAACAGAAAACACGTGTATATATTATTTACTAGTCACACGTGAATGTGTGCGCAAGTGGTCAGATAACTGCCTGCTGGATTGAAAAAACCAACCACAGATACGTCCAGCTGTAAGATATAGTCCTAAAAAGTCGTAAATGTAACTAATAACAAGATCAAAACGTTCGTAATTACTTACATACAAGAAGAGGCTGACGCGTAATAATTCCGATACAAACAACATAAAAAGTATTTTGTCACATCAGTAGAGTCTATATATTTACAAACTAATTCATTTGTAACAAGCAACTCATGAAAATCGCAATCTACTATTGTGTCTAGCACTCTGAGATATGCGGATGAAAGTGTCCACAGAGCACCAGTGAACCAAATCCACCTGGGAAACTAACCCTGTCAGTCCACACGATGTCGGCGACTTTTTGGGAAGCACACATTCTATTCCAATCTTCTGACAAAGTATTGGCGTGTCAAGTGTTTTCATGATGATACAAAGCAGACGTGCAATCATATTAGATCCGGTGGGCTCGATTGTTCCGTATATAGTCGCAAGTACCCACAAGCAGGAATTGTAAGACGTCTACGTATACCACGCTTGGCTGAAATTGCTCCGGATGTCCCAGAGCTTTGTTTAAATACATTCACAACGTTGTTTGTTGCTAAATTTCATACAATTTTGATGTTTCTTTCACAGAGCAAAAAATGCAGTGTGCAAGGATTATGTTACAGTTTTGTTTTAGCGTCAGTGTGAACTTTCTCATATGAATACAGATTTGATAGTGAATTTCTATCGACAGTGAATTCTAACTACTTCTTCTGATTCTTTTACAGGATCAGAAAATGTTGAGAGCCAGCGCAGAGTTATCGGCAGAGAGCCTCCTTCGACCGTAAGTACTGTTGGTGCTACCTGCTCTCCTAATACTGAAGGACTTACAAAACATTAAAAATTGTAAATATAACTTTTCTGATCAGTCAAATCAGAGAAACGTTTTTCAATCAAAAAAATTATGTCAGATACTGACATGATTTTAACACTTAACACATACTGAGCTACGCAATTAAAACACTAAAAATAAAACTTAAAATGTCGTGGAACAAGTAACGGGCCTCGACTAGACGGAGCCATTTTATTAATATATCTGGGTGCAATAATGAGTGATCCTATGAAAGTAAGGCGTCACATACGTATATACAGACGAAAGAAAATCCTATATTGATTTTTTCGAGATTAGGAACCGATGCTCGGTAACGAATATTTCAGGTGATGCGAGGTCCGGAGTGACGAATGCTTATGACACGTGTAAACTGCTTATGTTTAATGACAAATAGCTGCCCTATTAAAAAATCATATAAAACAGTTAACAATGTGTCCAAGGTAGAGTTTATGAGGGGACTGCAAAATTAAGTTACACCTTATAACAGCAGGCGAAGTAAATTTAATTGAATGCTGAATTACACCACTTCGAAGTGACACAGAAACATGACACTATTTTCAACAGTCACGAAACCTCTGTAAAAAACGGTCGGAACGTTCCACCAGCTCTTTGGTCACGGAGCCATTCCGAACCTCTGCTTGAAAGTCCTTATCGTTGCAACAACGCCCCCCCCCCACCACCACCACAACTACCTCAGTTCTTACTCGATTGCCTGGACATTGTCTTCTGTCGTGGACGTCAATGGCCTTCCTCCCCGATCAGCATCACTCACCTTTGCGCGACCTCGGTCAAATTGGTGGTACTTGTTCGGATGGACGCGACGTGTACCACTAGAATTTCACGGTAAAACTGTGCGTAATTTACGTATTGCCTATGAAAACCGTACTGTCCCGCGTACTTAAACTTTGGAGTACGTCCCAGTTGTCGCGACATTTCAGTCGCATACTATGACGCACCTGTTACTCGTACGGCAGCTAAACTGTATCTGCAGGAATGCCCGGACATGTACTCCATTCTCAATGTGCCACTCTTGTTGCGCAGTGGTCTTAGCACGAGTCGACATTTGTAACATACTTCCTGAAATCCCTACATACAGTTCATGGAGGCTGGTCGAAGAAGGAGCATGGATCATTACAGGATTTTGCAGCTACGCTTTTAGTGTGACGTGAACAAGATGTATCATCCAGTAATGACAGAGAAAAATTTCGCAATTAGCTTCGTGGTAATAGAAAGGAATATATGGATTGTCCGGGTTCTCGACTTGGTTGGTACTGGGAAACTGCACCTTGTGAACGCGAGACATCCTTATAAAACCAGCCATTTCGGTTTAGAAGCCGAATATGAGTCGAATTCTGACATCTGGCATCGAATGTATAAAACCAGATAAAACTAATCCAGCATTTTCACCCCCTTGCATACTACAGAGCTTGAACAGAATCAATTGGGTATGGAATGATTTCGCAAATTTACTACCTCGGTTTGCGACGTAGAGACGGCCATTACGTTAATACATCATACGACAAAAGATATGTATTTTCTGGAAGATTTCGTATATCTGATCGATCAGAATTTTATCAGAGATTTGTCACGAACCCCTCCTCTGTTACTAATAAAATCATGAGTTGTTCCCGCTCACATTTGTAAGAGTGGTATCACCCTGCGTGTGCATGCATTTTAAATGAGAAGGAAGTTCGTCATAACACTTTAAAACTAAAAAAAAGTACTCACTTGGTTCTTGTAGATCTTCGTCAAATGTATAGTTCGTTCAGTAACTGTTGTCTAGTAGGCATCATAGGCCCGGTTCTTGTCAAATAAGGACTCCGCTACGTAATGAACTTTTATCCTTTCTTTTATTTCCTTGATGTCGTATTTCAGTATAACTTCACAATCTGGTTTCCACTTCTTAGCATCACAATTTAATGACAGATACTTCACAATATTTTACGCGTTAACGCACCACTTCCGTCGTACTACCTCCATAGCTCATTGATACATTAACACTACAGCTTCTGACACTCCATAAGAGACTGAATACTCACACACAAAAATCAACAACAAAGATAACATAACTCGCAGCTCAGAGATATATGAATACATCGATATTTACATCCAAGGATTCAAAGACAACTTACAACTTACAGTCACTTGTTTTTCTGAATAAATCATACAAACATGAATAACGACAGTATTTCCAGACTATATAAACAATTTTAAATTAATTTGGAAGTAAATTTCTTGTCATTACTATACAGCAGTGATATTTATGAAAAATATGAGAAGTTAGGTATTCAGATGACAAAAGTCGTTTCTATTGGATCGAGTAATAACTTCAATTTGAGAATCGTATACAACGAGAGGTGTTCAGGAAGTAATGCAACACGTTTCTTTCTCGGCCAATTTCGTTTGAAAAAATGCGGACCGTGGGATTAGCCGAGCGGTCTAAGGCGCTGCAGTCATGGACTGTGCGGCTGGTCCTGGAGGCATAGGTGTGTGTGTTTGTCATTAGGATAATTTAGGTTAAGTAGTGTGTAAGCTTAGGGACTGATGACCTTAGCAGTTAAGTCCCATAAGATTTCACACACACAAAATGCGGAATTATTTATGAGTCTTGAAGTTTTTCGAAGTTCCGACAGGTGGCCCCACTACACGTAAGCTTCATAATGGCTTCCGTAATGGAGGTGTGTTCCAAGAAAGGAGCTGTCATTGAGTTTCTTTTATCAGAAAACCAGAGCATCGCAAGTACTCATTGGCGCTTGCAGACTGTCTACGGAGACCTGGAAATGAACAAAAGCACGGTATGTCGTTGAGAGAGGCGTCTGCCATCACCGCAACAAGGTCGCACGAACCTGTGCGATCTCCCGCGCGCCCGCCGGCCTCGCACAGCTGAGTCCTGTAATGTTGGAACGTGCGGACACTCTCATTCGAGGTGATCGACGGATCAGAATAAGACACCTCGCTGTTCAACTGGATGTCTCTGTTGGTAGTACTGACACACTCGCCCACCAGTTAGGGTACTAAGATGGTTCAAATGGCTCTGAGCACTATGGGACTTAACATCTGAGGTCATCAGTCCTCTAGAACTTAGAACTGCTTAAACCTAACTAACCTAAAGACATCACACACATCCATGCCCGAGGCAGGATTCGAACCTGCGACGTAGCAGTCGCGCGGTTCCCGACTGAAGCGCCTAGAACCGCTCGGCCACTGCGGCCGACTAGGGTACTAAGAGATGTGTGGCCGAGAAGTTCCTCGCCGCCTAACAGAAAACCACAAAAGAGCAATGAAGGACAATTTGTGTGGAACTGCTTCCCTGTTACAAGGCTTGTAAGTACAATTTTTCGTCAAACATCGTTATAGGAGATGATATGTACGGCAATGGAGTAGCGCTACACCATCTCTCTCCGTAGAAAAAGTTCAAAGCTGCACCCTTGTCTCTCCCCAATTCAAAACCTTTGGAGCATTGGGGGCAGGATCCTCGAACTAACTCGGGATTTTGACCCTACCTTCGGCGTCTAAGAAAAGAATCTCAGCACGTTGGTCGTACTTGGAGGCATTTGGTGATAACGTCGCCGTAGTTCACCTTTCCTCATTTACCTCACGCATGTCAGAAAGATACGAATGCCACGCCAATCCCTTGCCTACATGTCGGTGCTTGTACGCCCACATCGGAATTGCGCTACATTGCGTATAAGTTTTTGAAACGTCCTCAAACGGAAATTTCGTCCCTTATATATTTCTGGCTACACGGTTAAGTTCATCGAAGTACCTCTAGTGTCATGAAGTCTTTTATCAGTAGGTTTCGCGGTGCCCTGTGCATATGTGGATATCGCGGCAGTAAAATGTTGCCTGTAGCCATCATATTTCGAGCGTTGCTCGTAGGACGAATGCTCTTGTAAAATACTGGATCCAGAGCGGTTATTATGAAATAAACTACGCTGTGGCCCGTACCATCTGTCCTGATATCGAAAATTAATGCAAGCGAATGTGACTTCTGGATATTTTGGACAACAGCTGCCAGCAAACGTTGTTATTTAGCGTCGCGGAGGCCTCCTAAAAGTGCATGACGCATGGCTGCTCGTAATTACATCGTGTTTTGTGGAAAATTCTCACCGGTACTTGAATTCTAGCAGTGAGAGCGGTCATGCATAGACTTTCAGCAACCGCAAAACCCCTCTCAGTTTTTACCATGTCTCATCCTGTAGCACGGCGGTCTTCAAGGCGTTGTCGAACATCAGATGGTACAAAGACTTGTTGCTAATATAGCTTTTCTGTTCGTTCAGGCCGCGTGGGATTAGGCGAGCGATCTCAGGCGCTACAGTCATGGACTGTGCGGCTGGTCCCGGCCGAGGTTCGAGTCCTCCCTCGGGCATGGGTGTGTGTGTTTGTCATTAGGATAATTTAAGTTAAGTAGTGTGTAAGCTTCGGGACTGATGACCTTAGCAGTTAAGTCCCATAAGATTTCACACACATTTGATTTGTTCGTTCAGAATCTTAGATGCTTCAGCAGACCATGACGCGCTATTTGATGTAGAGGTTGTAGGCTCAACGCTTCCTTCTTTAATCTTCTGTTTGCTACTGTCTCTATTTCCTTCCCGTAGGTTGTGACGGAACCATGCATATAACTGAAAGTGCATATAACTGTCGTTCATTGAGAGGTAGGCGTAGTTGCAAAGTCAGTGCATAATGACAGAGCTTGTCGCAATACTTACGTTTGGCATCTGTTCTTCCACGCACAGTTCTCATTTTATACTGATTCCACACATTGTAAAGCCGCATCGCTGCAGAAGGGTTGACAACTGCGTCGGCCACCAGACACTTCCACAGATTTATAAACCTGTAACGACCGTTCCCCCGTCGAGAAGTGTTGCGCTGCCTCAAGGACTCATAGGACTTGCGGGCAGCAGCAATTTAAGCAACTGATTAAGTATGTTACAAAACCGTTTAAAACTGCGCGTATTACGATTTCCTTGATCTTTACATCTCTAGAGAAATAATAGTTTATACTGAGCACCGTAACCTGTAATTTTTCCACACTTCATATGTCATTTCATCACGCAGTACATTTTACAGAGCCAGCCGCGGTGGCCGTGCGGTTCTAGGCGCCGCAGTCCGGAACCGCGGGACTGCTACGGTCGCAGGTTTGAATCCTGCCTCGGGCATGGATGTGTGTGATGTCTTAGGTTACTTAGGTTTAAGTAGTTCTGAGTTCTAGGGGACTGATGACCTTAGATGTTAAGTACTATAGTGCTCAGGGCCATTTGAACCATTTTTGAACATTTTACAGGTTTTTCGCTACCTTGTCGAAGGCGACATATTAAGAATCGTGGCTGTAGAACAACCCGAGTGCCTGCTGAAAAGTAATGTCTCCGACTTATTTATGAGATAACCCTTAACGATTTTTAGACCTTTGTTAACATTCCACATCTTTATTCTTTATATCTACTTATTCTTTTTTTTTCATCATAAGTCACCCTGGCAATGAACACATTTCTCCGAACAAGAGATCAGTTTCGTGATAGCGTTATTATAGAATGTCTGATTTTGCTGACGAAGCCAGGGACTCATCTCTGCTTGCAAGGTTTCATCACTATCAAAGTGAAGATCTCGAAGGTGTTCTTTAAGCTTTGGAAGTAGATGAAAATCGCATTGGGTCAAGTGGGGCCAGTGTGGAGGATGATCGATGACGGCACACCCAAGGTGTCGAATTGTTGCAGACGTCGCATCGCTTTTGCGTGGTCTGGTATTGCCATACTGAAGGAGGAGGTGCTACATGTGTGGACGAATTCTTTGAATTAGAAACTCGATTACAGCACGCTGTTTCTCACACACCTACATAGTTAAGCCTAGTTCACACGACGACATTGGGTTGCGCCACTCGTTGCGTGGACTGAGTTGCACGCAAATGGTTCAATATTTGACTGTCGACACGGCGAAACCAGTATACACTTCAGTTTAGTCGTTTTGTGGGTTCCAGAGTCGTATCTGTAATGAAAGTTTTGGCAGCTGCACGAGTTGTGATGGAGTTAAAACTTGTTGGGTGGAATCGCTGCATAAGAAAAAAAAATAAGAAACGTGTTTCAATTCGTGACTGGATGAAGAAAAGACGTCAGCTCAATTGCTCAACATTCTTGCTGAAATTTGTAACGGAAGACCCAATATGTTCTTTTAATTATATTCGAATGTCACCAGAACTGTTCACTTTTCTTCTAAATAGAGTTAATTTTGCGATAAGGAATAAAAGTACTGTAATGCATGAAGCACTTTTCCAGAACAGAAATTACATATCACATTGCGTGCATTATAATCGAGATCACTTAGCATGCTATAAGATGCGGATTTAGTTGGTGATGACACTTTTCCATTAACACTAATGATTATTAACATTAACAGTAATAATTGTTAACGTTAAAAGCAGTAATTATTCGAACAGACCGCATTAAGAAGAGAATGGTTTGCAAACTACTCTCTTGAAGATCTGTACAGTGGCAATATTTCAAAATTCAAACATGTGTGAATGGGGAGCACTGCTGTGACG
Source organism: Schistocerca cancellata (assembly GCF_023864275.1). Lineage (NCBI taxonomy): Eukaryota > Metazoa > Arthropoda > Insecta > Orthoptera > Acrididae > Schistocerca > Schistocerca cancellata. The sequence continues at coordinate 374,053,979 of NC_064630.1, read as the reverse complement.
TTTTAAATAGATGAGTATTGAATAAAGAATGCAGCTTTTTGATCTGTGTAGCCTTCCCTCCTGTCAACAGTATCCCTTAAAAAAGATTCAGCCAATTCGAACGATGGGATTTTAGTCTTGTAGACGAGAGCATTTCCACAGCTAGAATTACATTTGCTTGTATTTTTCTTATTTCAGTTGTATATGTGCTTCTAACACAATAAATTTTGCCCTGCAGCTCAGATATTGCCAAAATTTCTGTGTTCTGATCGCACATGAAGGTCTCAGGAGCAACAATATGTAATTTTTGTAACCTGCATCACTGAAATCCCACAAACACTTATGCAAAGCATAGATATCCAAAAAGCGAACACTATTCTCCGTTCCTGACTGCATATTTCAGTTTGTCTACACTCTGCGAAGACACATGACCTCAAAACTCATGCAACTAGTGTCGCCAAAGTTGAAACACGCCGAAAGTGTTTAGTTTCACCGACGAGTTGCGCAAACGCGCGGTGCGTATGCGTAGTGGCCGGTAGCGCAGTTCTGTGCGACCTAGTGTCGTTGTGTAAACTAGGCTTTACTTAGATGGCGCCATGTTATATGCTCCAATTCGGAGCCCTCTAGCGGCAGATGGTTGTAACTAGCGTCAGTGAAGCGGGAAAGTCGAGCGAGTAATATGCATGACATGTAATACATCAAGCGATATTGAGAACAGAATAAAAAAATCTTGGAGGCAGTACTTTTCAGCATGCCCTCGTATTAAGGTTCCCATTTGAATTCAAACTTCGTAGAATTTTATCTGAGCACAGTTGCTGTACGCGTAGTTTACATTAGTGGATGTAAGTATGAGGACACTATCGGCTGCCATGCAACCTCTCATAGGCTAGCTAAAATTTAGTTAGTTGCATGAAGTCCTCGTCGACGCAGTCTTGATATGTCTGAACCAATATGAAACAGGAAACAGAACTCTGTCATCAGGTCCAATGCATTTTCTTTTTTTTTTTTTGGCATAGCGTTTCAGGCTTAGTAGTCGTTCCTGCTCCATCGAAAACATGACTCTCTGAATTATTGGTTCAACTGCCCTGAATCAACGGCATCAGCATCAGTGGCACATACACGTGCAGCTTTTGTACGTCACGTCTTTAGAGGTGCTTATTTTACCGTTTCCGTTAGTGTACACCGTATGATACCATGATCTGATTAATATAGCATAATGCGATCACGTGACACGCTATTACTGAATTAAAACCGTTTGCTAGCAACGATAGGGGAGATGGTCTGAATATAGGCTACGGCTGTGGAGTGCTGGGAGCTATGGCTGCAGGGGTAACGCATCCTGGAGTGTCTAACCGAAACCGTAGCTCTGTCACACAGGAAGTGAGAATCAACAATCGGGACCTAACAACCAACTGAAAGAGATAGAGTGGTTCGAAGTGTGTTTATCTTTACTGAAAATTTTTTTACGTGTAAGCATAGCTTATTTTTTTAAATGTTCTAGTGAAGGCCGTTTTTTGGTTAGGTACTTCATTACTGATACTTGTGGCTTTCTGAAGCGTGCATTGCTGACGTAGTGTCATATCATGTAAAAGGCTGGCTCCCCTTTAAAAATTTTTGGTTCAAAAATGGGCTGCGCGTTGTGGTCTCGATATGAGTTGGTCCATATTTAAAAGACTTCTTTAAATCTTTGAAGTAAAACTGTTAATTTATAGTTTTCTAATCTGAAAGTATGCAGAATTACTCCAATACTCATTAAAAAGGGAGCAAGTAAGACTTGGCAGGGAATAGATCAGGGAAAAGTAGGAAAGAACAAAAATAAGTCCCTGAAAGCAAACAAAACTTTTAATGTTGTTGTCGTAATCTGCAGTCTGAAGACTAGTTTGATGCAGATCTCCATGTTCAAAAATGGTTCAAATGGCTCTGAGCACTATGGGACTTAACTTCTCAGGTCATCAGATCTCCATGTTACTCTATACTGTACAAGACTCTTCATCTCTGCGCAACTACTGAAACCTGTAAGGGACATTTAAATAAAAACGAGACGGATGGAAAAAAATTAAGTAACAATTTATTATTTCAAAAGTATTCACCATAGCTGTTAATGCATTTATCCCACTTTGAGACCAGGTGGTCAGTCCCTTCATGGAAAAAATGTACTTACCTCCGGAACCATGATTGCACCGGGGCGTGCACCGAGGCGTCCGAAGCAACTGGACGGCCATGAATGTCTTCCTTCAGGGCTCCAAAAATGTAGACATCGCATGGGGAGGGATCGGGACTATATGCAGATTGTGTAAGGGCTTCCCAGCAAAACTTTTTCAGAGTACTAGAAACAACCTTGGCAACATATAAACGATCGTTTTTCCCTCGCTCCTTTCTAGAGTGGAACAGGAAGGGAAATGATGAGTAGTGGTACAACACACCCTCCGCCACTTACCGTATCGCGGCTTGCGGCGTATGTCTGTAGATGTAGAACATTTGAGCTGCCATGAAGACATTGAAGTTTCGTCTCACAGTAGGATAAATGTATGGAGATTACTTTTGAAATAACAATACTTACTTTCTTCTCCATCTGTTTCGATTTCATTTCACTGTCCTTTATATATGCTTTTAGACCTGATTACTTTATTTAAGCCGAGGTCTATCGAGGTCAGCTTCTGCCAGTTTCTCTATTCTTCTGTAAATACGAATGTTGGAACTTAAATAGTGGCAACTACATATTTACAACCGATACAAAAGAGTTACATGTTTGCACCTGTTACTGTCCTTCAAAGTAGTCACCAGCGTTGTGTAGAGCCCGTTGCCAGCGCTGTGGAAGACGTAGTATACCGTTAGTAGAGCCTATCCTCTTGATGGTGCGAATGGAATGGTCTAAAGCTATGGAGGTTCTCGTGTACGACTGTGATGGTGTTATGCTAACGCATTACGTTCCTCCACGGCAGACCGCCAATGCACAGTATTACTGTTCGTATTTGGAGCATCACTTGCGACCAGCCTTGCGAATGAAGCTGCGACACTTTCTGCGCAACCTACCCATCATTTTGCACGACAATATGTGGGTGCATACAGCGCAAGCTGTGGCTGCTCTGTGCAGTGATGGGACTGGGAAGTACTGTACCATCCACCATACTCCCTTGTGACTTTGATTCGCTCCAGAACTATTCCAGAGAATCGACAGGCAGTAGACCGCTCCATTCGCACCATCAACAGAATAGGCTCTGCTAACGGTATACTACGCCTTCCACATCACCGGTAACGGGTTCTAAACAACGCTGGTGACTACTTTGAAGGACAGTAACAGGTGCAAACATGTAACTGTTTTGTATGGGTTGTAAATATGTAGTTGCCACCATTTAAGTTCCAACCCTCGTAACTCGAGTCCGTGTTTTGCAGCCATGACATTTTAAACTTAGTTTGGTAACATTCAAACCTGTCAGCACCTCTTTAGCAACTGGAATTATTACATTCTTGCACAGAAGACGGAATAAATTTTTTCATGGCTGACTCTCCCGGAACATTAATAATTCTTAGTGAATATCGTAAACTCCAGAGGTATCGCTTCCACTTAAGTCTTTCAGTGCTCTGTTACGTTCTTCTCGCAGTATCATACACTCTAAGAAAAGAATTGAGGACGCGCCACTAAGGAATTAGCCGAATGGGACGGAAATCGCTAGATGCGATGTTCTTGTACAGTCAAGCAAATGATTACAGTTTCAGAAACAGTGGGTGATTTATTCAAGAGAATGAGCTTCACAAATTGAGCAAGTCAATAACGCATTGGTCCACCTCTGGTACTTCAGAAAAACAGTTATTCGGCTTGGAACTGACTGACAGAGTTGCAGGATGTTTTCCTGAGGGATATAGATCAACTTCTGTCCAATTGGCGCGTTAGATTGTCAAAATTCCGAGCTGGTTCGAGAGTCCTGGCCAGAATGTTGCAAACGTTCTGAATTGAGGAGAAATCAGGTGGCCTCGCTTGCCAGGGTAGATCTGGCCAGCCCGAAGACAAGCAGTAGAAACTCTCGACGTGTGCGGGCGGGCATTATCTTGCTGAAATGTAAGCCACGAATGGCTTGCCACGAAGGGCAACAAAACGAGGCGTACAATATCTTCGACGTACCGCCGTGGTGTAAGGATGCCGCGGATCACAATCAAAGGTGATCTACTATAAAATGAAATGGAACCCAGACCATCGCTTTTGGTTGTCGGACTGTATGGTGGGAATCAGGCTGGTACCCACCGCTGTCCGAGGCGTCCCTAGATACGTCTATGCAGGTCACTGGGGCTGAGTTCGAAGCGGGACTCTTCACTGAAGACAAACGACCTGACAGCCAGGAGTGATGGTCTGGGGTACCATTTTCATTTCAAAGCAGGCCTCCTTTGGTAGTCATCCGTTGCAACCTTACACCACAGCGGTACGTCGACGATATTCTACGCCTCGTTTTTTCGCCCTTCATGCAAGCTATCCTGGGCTTACAAGTCAGCAAGATAATACCCACCCGCACACCGCGAGAGTTTCTACTGCTTCTTTTCGTGCTTGGCAGACCCTATCCTGGAAAGCAAGGTCACCAGGTCTCTCCCCAATTCAAAACCTTCGTTGTTGGCAGGACCCTCGAACTAGCTCGGGATTTTGATATAACCTCGGCCAGCAAGGTCACCACCGGAGGTCTCCCCATTTGATAACGTTTGTAGAATTAGGGCAGGACCCTCCAATCAGCTCGGGATTTTGACGATCTCACACATCAATTGGACAGAAGTTGGCATGATATCCCTCAGGAAGACATTCAGAACTCTGTCAATCATAGCGAAGCCGAATAACTGGTTGCATGAGGGTCAGAGGTTGGCCAATGAGTTATTGATTTCTCACTGTGAAACTCTTTCTCTTGAATAAATCATCAATTTTTAGTGAAACTGTAATCATTTGTTTGTCTGTACACGTACATCATATCTACCGATTTCCATCCCTTTCAGATAGTTTCGCCGGCCGGAGTGGCCGAGCGGCTCTAGTCGCTTCAGTCTGGAACCGCGCAACCGCTACGTTCTACATCTACATCCATACTCCGCAAGCCACCTGACGGTGTTTGGCGGAGTGTTCGCAGGTTCGAATCCTGCCTCGGGCATGGATGTGTGTGATGTCCTTAGGTTAGTTAGGTTTATGTAGTTCTAAGTTCTAGGGGACTGATGACCTCAGAAGTTAAGTCCAATAGTGCTCAGAGCCATTTGAACCACATAATTTCTTCATCGTGCGTAGATTTTTGTTTTCTATTTTTTTCCCTCTTCTTAGAGCGTATCTCTTCTTCGTCTACTTCCTCTTCGCTCTTTGTAATAATATCCTCATGTTTGTTTCCCTTAAACAGATCCTAAATATATTCCTTCCACATTTCAGGTTTCTCTTCTTTGCTTAGTACTTGCTTCCTTTACGAGGTCTTGATATTCATTCTCTTTTCTCCAAAGATCTGTTTAATTTTCCTATAGGAGGCATCTATGAACGCTTCCACAGCCATGAGTTTACCCTATAGCCATGTTTATAGCCTTTCTTCTTCGTATGTCAAATTATTTTTCAGACGTCTGTCATCCTTTTCGTCTGCTTCATTTTTATATTTTCTTCTTTCGTCAGTTAAATTCAATGTCTCCTGTGTTATCCAGAATTCCTTCTACGCCTTATCTGTCTACGAAAGTGGTCCTCTGCTGCCTTACCTATTTCATCTCCCAAAGCTACCCACTCGTCTTGTACTTTATTCCTTTTCCTGTTTCAGTCCAACGTTGCCTAATATTTGGTCTGAAACTTTCAACATCTGATTCCTTCCGTTTATCCAGGGCTCATCTCCTTAATTTAACTTTGAATGTACCTCGCAAAATCTTGCAAAGTTTGAGCAGAAACCATGACCTTACTCCAGCGAAAATAGTAGCCATTATGATAGGAAGAAACATTTATTTGGATACAGGTATTGGGGAGAAGTTAGTTTCTTATTTTCTAGTTCTGGAACGAAAGTTCTTAATGTGCGCTATGTGTGGCTTGCCTCTCATAGTCTATCAACTGTCAGTTATTAATGATCTTCAGATGTCTTTAAAAGAGAATAAAGAAAGAGAGCTTATGTAGATACTTTTCTCAAATAACCAAACGGGACAACACTTGCACATCTTTTGTCAAAGTTTGTGGAACATCCTCTGCTGGAGCATCACGCTTCCCCAAGGAATATTTGGTACTTTTTCAAACAGTTAAAAATATCTATGACAAAAACAACTTCCTTGTTGCATGAATTTTTAATGTGTATGAAATTAGACAATATATTACTCAAAGTTAAGGTAACAACCAAATAGTTCCTCTAACTTCTGCAGAGAGAGAGGTTTCAGAATAATTAATTGCAGAATTCAGAAAACTGATTTGTGGAGTATTTTACGCATATTGTTGTCATGCACTATAATTTTAAAGGAAATGCTTTTTTTCTCTGCTGCTAATTAGCCTAGATAGCAGTAGAAGTTGAGGATAAATCGTACGCGTATTTATATCCGTCTTTCAAAAATTAACAGTTTATCCTCTCACAGTGAAAATTAAAGGTAGGCTGTTTCAACGTTGTTTCAATGCCGTACCATTAACCAAACCTAATGCAGATAAATTTTTGCAAACTGTGACTAGCAAGTCTCGAACAGTAGATGACCACAGGAAGGTGTCAGCCCGTATTTGGAGCCTCATCTTACGTAATTATCTCTCTCCTAAACTCTGGAGGCCTTTGAGAAGGTATAGCTTACTCACCCAGTAGTATTCCATTTAGGACATTCAATATAATCTTCCAATGTCATTATATGTTGAAAATGTGAGCGCTTCCGGGAAGAGATAATATGATACGATTTTTTAAAGAAATTCAACTGTTACACAGAGACGTGACAGTTTAGTAGCAAAAATGTGGCCGCAAGACCAGCTTAAGGAGACATGGGTTGAAACGTATATTACGACAGTGCAAACGGTTTGGCTATTGAACAATCCATCTTTTTTTTTCAGTGGCCTACAGCCTACGAAGTTACATATGATTGCAAGATTCAGTCTATTTAAACATAACAAATTATAGAGCTGTCAACTGATTTTTCTAGCTGTTGTCAAGTGGAGTTCCTGCATAGTCAGCGAATATTACACTCTAAAAAAATCAGTGTTGTCTTTGGTAGATCGTTTGTGAACCCCAGTGATGGTAGGATTTCAAACACTGAATATACACTGAATAGCCAAAGAGACTGGTATAGGCATGCGTATTCAAATACGGAGATATGTAAACGAGCAGAATGCGCCGCTGCGGTGGGCAACGCCTGTATTAGACAAGTGTCTGGCGCAGTTGTTAGATCGGTTATTGCTGCTTCAGTGGCAGGTTTAAATTTAAGTGAGTTTGAACGTGGTGTTATAATCGGCGCACGAGTGATGGGACACAGCATCTCCGAGGTAACGATGAAGCGGGGATTTTCCCGTGCGACCATTTCACGAGTGTACCGGTAAACCATCAAATCTCCGACGTCGCTGCGGACGGAAAAAGATGCTGAAAGAACGCGACCAACGACGACTGAAAAGAGTCGTTCAACGTGACAGAAAAGCAAGCCTTCCGCAAATTGCTGCAGATTTCAATGCTGGGCCATCAACAAGTGTCAGGATGCGAACCATTTAACGAAACATCATCGATGTGGGCTTTCGGAGCCGAAGACCCACCTCTGATGACTGCACGACACAAAGCTTTACGCCTCGCCTGGGTCCCTCAATACCGGTATTGGACTGTTGAGTCTCGTTTCAAATTGTATCGAGCGGATGGACGTGTACAGATATGGAGACATGAATCCATGGACCCTGCATGTCAGCAGGCGACTGTTAAAGCTAATGGAGGCTGTGTAATGGTGTAGGGCTTAAGCAACCTTTACAGATCTGGCACCATCAACCTGCGTAATCGTCATCTGTGGATCACAGACAAATCTCGGGGAATAGTTGAGGCGTCTTATCAGCATCGGTTCAGCATTAATGTGTGGCCACGCATTCTTGGCAACCACATACTTGACCGGTTATTATTCCGCAACGCGCGGAATGTACCTCGATTACGTGCTTGAGAATGAGCCTTTGGCAATACGACTGGTTATGTGGTTTCTGCGATTTACACTTCCGCATTACAGTTCCCCGACACCTCAACAACATTTCCCCCGGACGTTGGACAGGACTCGGAGGCCCTGTAACATGGCCTGCTAGGTCACGAGAGTTGAAATACCTGTATTTTTATTTCTGGGGACATCTCAAACACGTTGCGTAGGCTGAACCAGTACCTCATGAGCAGACCCTTCAGCACCACGTACACGACGCCTGTGAAGCCGTGCGAAAGGCTGCGGCAGTCCATGAAACCAAGTGTGAACGCGTGCATTGCATCCCGTGTAGGCCACTTTGAACGTATGTTGTGACGTGGACGCGATGCATCTCTGTGCTGCGTTCCGAGACGACTTGTCATTGCACGCACACCGCCCATTTCCGGACATATATTCGTAAGACCTCTTTTACTCCATTTCCAGTCAGGAATTCGTCCCTACAGTTTGTCGGTTTTACGCTACTGGCCATTAAATTTGCTACACCAAGAAGAAATGCAGATGATAAACGGATATTCACTGGACAAATATATTATACTAGGACTGACATCTGATTACATTTTCACGCAATTTGGGTGCATAGATCCTGAGAAATCAGTACCCAGAACAACGCCTAGGCATTGAGTCAAACAGAGCTTGGATGGCGTGTACAGGTACAGCTGCCCATGCAGCTTCAACACAATACCACATTTCATCAAGAAAAGTGACTGGCGTATTGTGACGAGCCAGTTTCTCGGCCACCGTTGAGCAGACGTTTTCAGTTGATGAAAGATCTGGAGAATGTGCTGGCCAGGGCAGCAGTCGAACATTTTCTGTATCCAGAAAGGCCCGTACAGGACCTGCAACATGCGGTCGTGCATTATCCTGCTGAAATGTAGGGTTTCGCAGGGATCCAATGAAGGGTAGAGCCACGGGTCGTTAACACATTTGAAATGTAACGTCCACTGTTCGAAGTGCCATCAATGCTAACAAGAGGTGACAGAGACGTGTAAGCAATGGCACCCCATACCATCACGCCGGGTGATTCATCAGTATGGCGATGACGAATACGCGCTTCCAATGTGCGTTCACCGCGATGTCGCCAAACACGGATACGACCATCATGATGATGTAAACAGAACCTGGATTCATTCGAAAAAATGACGTTTTGCCATTCGTGCACCCAGGTTCGTCGCTGAGTACACCATCGCAGGCGCTCCTGTCTGTGATGCAGCGACAAGGGTAACCGCAGCCATGGTCTCCGAGCTGATAGTCCATGCTGCTGAAAACGTCGTCGAACTGTTCGTGCAGATGGTTGTTGTCTTGCAAACGTCCCCATCTGTTGACTCAGAGATCGAGACGTGGCTGCACGATCCGTTACAGTCATGCGGATAAGATGCCTGTCATCACGACTGCTAGAGATACGAGGGCGTTGGGATCCAGCACGGCGTTCCGTATTACCCTCCTGAACCCACCGATTCCATATTCTGCTAACAGTCATTCGATCTCGACCATCGCGAGCAGCAATGTCGTGATACGATAAACCGCAATCGCGATAGGCTTCAACCCGATCTTTATCAAAGTCGGAAACGTCATGGTACGCATTTCGTCTCCTTGCAGGAGGCATCACAACAACGTTTCACCAGGCAACGCCGGTCAACTGCTGTTTGTGTATGAGAAATCGGTTGGAAACTTTCCTGATGTCAGCACGTTGTAGGTGTCGCTACCGGCGCCTGCCTTGTGTGAATGCTCTGAAAAGCTACTCATTTGCATATCACAGCGTCTTCTTCCTGTCGGTTAAATTTTTCGTTTGTAGCACCTCATCTTCGTGGTGTAGCAATTTTAATGGCCATTAGTGTATTAATGTTCGCTCCATAGAAATGATAACTGTTGAAACAAGATGTTTCAATCATCAGTTGGCTTCGCTGATTCCACGTTTCTTACCTCAGAATATCGAGAGGGGTATTTCCCGTTTCATTTCAGTTGTTGCGCGCTCGAGCTGAATTTGCCTGTATACTAGCACAGTGGACGTAGCTACTAAACCTGCCATTTCATAAAAGCATCCACTCAGAGAGCAACACGAGCGAACTGTCGTGACTGATGACACGCCTTGGGAAAGCTCCCTGGGAGAAAACGCTCCCGTTTCGTGTCCTACGGACTCCGGCGCAATTTTAGCGCGTCGTGACCCAGCACGTCGCTCTATACACGAAAGCGTCGCAGGCTCTTGCGAGACCAGCGGCGGCGGTTTTGTGGGAACGCGTCGCAGCGTCCCCCGACTCGGCAGCGTTCGTCCCACTGCTGTTACGACAGAACGGAGGAGGGAATCTGTAATGCCAGCCGTTACTAATTAACCAGGTTTCACCTTTATTTGTGGTCCGAAGAGGGGACCGGGACTGTGTGAGCAAATCCTACTGACATTCACGCACACCTCAGGGGCTACTTGGTTGTGTCTCACAACACGCTCCACCGCTTCCATAATCGTGAAACCATAATTGTCCGCTCAATATATAATCGATTCGACGCAACCCGAACGCAGAACGCTTTTAAATTCGTTATCATATTAATCTAACGTCATCATTTCGTAATTTATCACGCGTTTGTATAATTTAATGTTATTACTCGTACAGAAGAGGGCTGGAGTGTTGAAGGACTGGGAAAGGGATAAAAAGGAAAAGTTGCAGAGAAGTGGGAGGGTGGATGCGTGAAGGAGTGAAATTAATTACTACTACCAGAACGATCCGCAGAGTACCCGACTGCAGTATTTTGCGTCAGTCATTCACGGTTATCATACTGAATGGCGAGACGTAACCAGTAGGTTGTTTTACATTTTTCCGCACGCTTTCCAAATGATTTCTCGTCATCTTCTATTACAGTTTCATTTCACCTTCGAACGCAACATAACGTAATATGATTTTATTACCGTGTCACATTTAGGGAACAGCACCCATGTATGTGGACTTACTGTTCAGTTTGCTCCGTTAACAGCAGCGCTGGGTGACAGTGAACCTCAAATCCACGATAAAGGAATGGAAAATTAAATCCTAATGCCCAGTCGAAATTAATGTCAATAGAACGGGAACACTAGCACACATACACTATGTGATCAAAAATGTCCGGACACACAAAAAACATACGTTTTTCATATTAGGTGCATTTTGCTGCCACGTACTGCCAGGCACTTCATATCAGCGACCTCAGTAGTCATTAGACATCGTGAGAGAGCACAATGGGACGCTCCGCAGAACTCACGGACTTCGAACGTGGTCAGGTGATTGGGTGTCACTTGTGTCATACATCAGTAAGCTAGATTTTCAGACTCCTAAACATCCCTAGGTCCACTGTTTCCGATGTGATTGTGAAGTGGAAACGTGAAGGGACACGGACAGCACAAAAGCCTACAGGCCGACATCGTCTGTTGACTGACAGAGACCGCCGGCAGTTGAAGAGGGTCGTAATGTGTAATAGGCAGACGTCTATCCAGGGTATCAGACAGGAATTCTAAACTGCATCAGGCTCCACTGCAAGTACTATGACAGTTAGGTGGGAGGTGAGAAAACATGGATTTCATGGTCGAGCGACTGCTCATGAGCCACATATCACGCCGGTAAATGGCAAACGATGCCTCGCTTGAAGTAAGGAGCGTAAACATTGGACAGTGGAAAAACGTTGTGTGGAGTGACGAATCACAGTACACAATGTGGCAGTCCGGTGGCATGGTGTGGGTATTGCGAATGCCCGGTGAACGTCATCTGCCAGCGTGTGTAGTGCCAACAGTAAAATTCGGAGGCGGTTGTGTTATGATGTGGTTGTGTTTTTCATGCACCCCTTTTTGTTTTGCGCGGCACTATCACAGCACAGGCCTACATTGATGTTCTAAGCACCTTCTTGCTTCCCACTGTTGAAGAGCAATTCGGGGATGGCGATTACATCTTTCAGCACGGTCGAGCACCTGTTCATAATGCACGGCGTGTGGCGGAGTGGTTACACGACAATAACATCCCTGTAATGGACTGGCCTGCACAACACATTCTAATGAGTACTGAACTTACGACCTCGCACTCAAGGGGCTCCTTGCGAGGCTTGTGCCAATCAAATGGTTCAAATGGCTCTGAGCACTAGGGGACTTAACATCTGTGGTCCTCAGTCCCCTAAAAGTTAGAACTGCGTAAACCTAACTAACCTAGGGACATCACACACATCCATGCCCCAGTCAGGATTCTAACGTACGACCGTGTGCCAGTCGTCCTCATCTCACAGCCGATGGCGTTAGTCATCTGTGAGTTACCGAGTATTATTTAACTGCCAAATAAAGGCAACGGTTAAACACCAAATATGAGAGCTGTAACAAGTCATGTATAAAACGGATATAAAACACTAATCGCATTAAAAATTGTGGGTAACCCATTTACAGATATGGGCCAAAATAAAAGATACATAACATAAAAATTACGTGTTGTAGTGCTGAGACGTATAAATGCTTAAAGGAACCCAAGTGGAAACAACAATCGTCAAAGATGGATGTAAATATTAACTGGTGGTACAAATACAAGGTCGTATAAAAATTAAAAAGATTTAAACCGAAATAAACTTGACGTAAAAGAGATCAGGAGGAGCACGGAAGAATACAGATAGTACATACAGCGGTTTCAATACGGTAGGAATTCTCTGATATTGGGACTAAGTATGCTCCTCCTTCCAATGGACAGTGTATATTTACGAAGGCAATTCCAAAAATAACCTACACGTTACTACGGCAGGCCAAGTAACTCTTACTGAATGCTACACGTCACGACAAAGTTATACAGATATATGACACTGTTTTTCAACATGGTTATCAAATCTCTGACAACAGCGTACGGAACAATTCGAGAGCCTCTGATTGCACGTCGTCGTCGTTGGAGAATCTCTTTTGCTCCAGATGTTTCTTCATCTTGCCAATGGAAATCGCCTGATGTCAGATCTGGACTTTATAGCGGATCAGCATCACCAACCTCTTTGTGGACTTGATCAAATTGTCGACATAATTTCCCTAGGGTTGGACACAACATTGCATTTGTTCCATATACCCCTAGAATTTCACCGTGAATCTCTGTGCAACTTAGAGATTTTGCTTACAAGTATCGTACTGTCCCGCGTTCTTCAGCTTTGTACTTAGTTTTCAGTTGTCACGCCAATCCATTCCACAATGTGATGCGCCGGTCATCCGCACCGCAGCAAAACAATGCGTGCAGGAAACCTGGAAGATGGTCTCTCTTCTTTTGTTCCGCAATAGTCTTAGCGCTGGAAGACGTATGTAACGTACTTTCTGAAGTCTGCACGTATGTATATGATCAGCCGCCTCACTTTGAACTTCTAACCTACTCTTTTTGTTCAGCAAACTTCCATGGTGATATTGTTACGGTCTGCGTAAATGATTCTCAATACCTTGAAAACGTACGAAACAGTGCTGCATCATCGTTGTACGGCATAACAATTCGCAATGCAACACATTTTTTTCTGATAGCAGGTTGATTTTATTCAGCATTCCAATACAATATATTGTTGCCCATCGTTCTGGCTACAACACCTTATTTTTCAACATAATCTCCACTCTATGCGCCAGCCTTAGGCCACCTTGCTGGAACGGCTTGTACGCGCGTATGATTTCACACTACTGGTCGACGGCTGAGCCAACGTCTTGCTACATTAATAGCTTCCTCATCATCCACTTACTGCTTCCCGTGGCGTGCATCCTTCATTGGGCCAGATAGACGGAAATCGGAGGGTGCGAGATTCAAGCTGTGTGGTGGATGACCGAGAACAGTCCAATGAAGTTTTCTTGAGGTCCTCTCGGGTGCGCAGACTTGTGTGAGGCGTCATGTTGTCATCGAGAAGGCGAAGTTTGTCCGCGTTTTTGTGACGACGAACACGCTGAAGTCGTTTCTTCAATTTCCTGAGGGTAGCGTAGTACACTTCACAGTTGATTGTTGCACCATGCGGGAGGACGTCAAATAGAGTAAGCCATTCAGCATCCTAAAAGATCGTCGCCATGAATTTGCCGGCTGAAGGCGCGGCTTTGAACTGTTTCTTCAGTGGAGGGTCGCACAGTAGATTGCCGTTTTGATTCCGGTTCGAGTTGACGAACCCATGTTTCTTTGTCTGTGGCGATGTTCGACCAAAAGTCTGTCACGATCATCCTCTTTATGCTCTTCTATTAGGCTGCGAGGAACCCAGCGGGTAGATACCTTTGAGTAACCTAACTGGTGGACAAGCATGTCGGCACTAACAACACAGACGTCCAGTCGTGCAACGAGGTTTTTGATTGTGACGCGTCGATCACCGCTAGTGACAATGTCCCAACATTCCAACATAGCTGGAGTGACCATTATGTGACGCCGGCTTGCATTCGGGAGATGGGACAGGTTTGCGCGACCTTGTTACGATGGTGACAGACGCCTTGCTCAACGACTCTCGGTGTTTTCGTTTATTGTCAGCTCTCCGTAGACATTCTGCAAGCGCCTATGGAGATCTGCTGTGCTCTGGTTTTGCGCGAAAGAAAACTCGGTGACACCTCCATCACAGACACCATTTTGAAAGCTCCGCCACATGTCGTAACTTCATGAAACAATAGGGGCTGAAGCTTGAATATACCACAATGTCCCGCAAAAAATTGTGCATTTTTTCAAGCGAAACTGGTCAAAGAAAACAAAAAGTGTTGCATTACTTATTGAACACCCATCGTACTTGTAAAATTCTTTCTTCTAATCTTTTGCTCCTCTTTGTGGTTTTATCGATGTTTATCATTGGGTAAGTATATCTAGACGTATGTTTCGCGTCTGGAGAAGGGAGATCCAGGATCGTAAATTTGGTTTTGCGACAATACTACAATTATTTTTTGTGAAGCTTTTTCTTTTGATTATTTCCGTCATTTAGGGTAATAGTTCGTTTGGGAAGAGCACATCTTCTGTTACAAAAACATTTCTATGTAAAAAATGTATCTTAACTCCACATTCGCGGTCAGCATCACGCGTTTCTCAACAAGAATTGCTTAAAATTGGCCAAAAAGACAAAGAGATCTTGAATGGATTTTACTGTACAACGATGTTGTTTAAACTCGACTCCAACAAGCAAAGAAAATGTTATATATAATTAACACTTTTGATAACTGAGATTATAAATGTTCCACACTGAAGAGCCAAAGAAACTGGTACACCTGCCTAGCATCGTGTAGGACCCCCGCGAGCACGCAGAAGTGACGCAACACGACGTGGTATGGACTCGACTAATGTCTGAAGTACTGCTGGAGGCAACTGACACAATGAATCCTGCGGGTTGTCCATAAATCCGTAAGAATACGAGGAGGTGGAGGTCTTTCCCGAAAAGCACGTTGCAAGGCATCCCAAGTATGCTCAACAATGTTGCATCGTCCTGCTGGAATTGGTCAAGTCGGTCGGAATGCACATGGACATGAATGGATGCAGATGGTCACACAAGATGCTTACGTACGTGTCGTCTGTCAGTGTTGTATCTAGATGTATAAAGGGTCCCATATCTCTCCAACTGCACAAGCCCCACACCATTACAGAGCCTCCACCAGCTTGAACAGTACGCTGCTGACATGCAGGGTCCTTGGATTCATGAGGTTGTCTTCATACCCGTACACGTCCATCTGCTCGATACGATTTCAAACGAGACGTGTCTGATCAGGCAACGTGTTTACAGCCTTTACAGCCATCAACAGTCCAGCGTCGGTGTTGACGTAAAGCTTTGTGTCGTGCAGTCATCAAGGGTACACGAGTGGGCCTTCGCCTCCGAAAGCCCATGTCGATGATGTTTCGTTGAATGGTGCGTACTCTGACACTTATTGACGGCCCAGCATTGAAATCTGCAGCAAATTGCGAAAGGGTTGCACTACAGTCATGTTGAGCGACTGTTTTTAGTCGTCGTTGGTCCCGTTCTTGCAGGATATTTTTCCGGAGCGGTGTCGGAGATTTGATTTTTACCAGATTCGTGATACTCATGGTACACTCTGAAATGGTCGTACGGGAAAATCCCCACTTCATCGCTAACTCGGAGATGCTGTGTCCCATCGCTCCTGCGGAGACTATAACACCACCGTTCAGACTCACTAAAATCTTGATAACCTTCCATTGTAGCAGCAGTAACTTATCTAACAACTACGCCAGACCCTTGTTGTCTTATGCGGGTGTTTCCGATCGAAGCACCGTATTTTGCCTGTTTCCATATCTCTGTATTTGAATTCGCATGCCTATACCAGTTTCTTTGGTGCTTCACTGTATGTTTAACACATTTTTAGCATTACACTGTTTTGTCTGAAACGACTTTTCGTTACATTTTTTACATTGTAATGTGATCAATTTATTCTTTACCGTACATAAATGAGAATCATTAGTTCGTATTGTTATTGGTCTGGGTGGTGACTTTAATGAATGTTTCGAGTCGTATACTGAAAATAAAATTGTTTACCGATGACCAGCTCCATTACAAGGTGAGTAGCAGATAGTACGGCACGCTGCGGCACAGTGAGGTATATGGATGTTGTGGACAAGCCCCTACCACGCCGTAGCGGAGAAGCGAGGCAACTGTCCCCCAATTGAAGCAGGGATGAATCCTAGTACTGGGGTTGTGATTTGAAGTGTATGAGACGCAACAAGAGCAAATTGAAGCACAAATTAAACACATGTTTGTTTAAAAAAAAATACTGAGTATTCGAGTCTATTTTAAAAGTATACTTAAATGAATAAAATTTCCTAATTTCCGAAATATGTCTGCATAGAGTCGCGAAATTTAAGAATGTAAGGCTCTTAAAAGAGCGAGTTTACATCGAGTTATTTGCATTAGATAATTACATAAAACTTTTAAAGTAGCAGAGAGTATGATTATTATTTAATTCACGTAATTTTCCTGTCGGGTCCTGTTTGCTTTTTGCTGACTATTGTGTACATTCTGCACGCTTACCTTTGTTTAGCACAGTATTGTCTACACTCGAATTTTGGTATGATTAATGGTAATAATCCATATAACTTTAAATACCGTAGGAATTTCATTCGCACATTAGTTTTTAACACTAACAGCACCTCTGAAAGTGATTGAGTTTGCAACAATTGATCAAATATTTGACCATTTACAAAGTATAATCACCACCTGACAACACATGTTAAGTATCTAAACGCAATTATTCGACCTACCTCTGCTTCATACTTAATATATATTCGATTAAAAATCTAAATACCTATCATGTTCATGGCTTTGGAGGTTTCCTTGCCTTGGTAACCTGGAAAAGGTTACACTGACAGTATTTCCACACTATTTAACCTAGGCCTATATTGCACGATTTCCAGGACACTATACCTTTTTCAAATGAGTTGGAAATCCAGATACTGTCGGTATAGCACGTCCTTCAGCTGACGCCTATTTACATAATTTTCCATGTAACAACTCTCTTCAAAATGAAGAGAGCACAGCAAATGATTTGCTGTCGGTTGGAGGTTCTCTCTCCGAGTAACAACTATCCATTTCAGATTTAGAAAATCATTTGTAAGGGGAAACCTAAACAAAAACAAACGCTCGTGATGTATTATTTCCCCATGAAAATACTATATACAAGTAATAGAAAGTAACAAACAACCAGAAATGACTGACCTGTGAAATGTAACATTGTTTCCGTCTTCGTCTTTGCTTCCATTCTTACTGTTACAATTAAAAGTAGCAACGAACGAACCATTCTTACGCACTGTTTCCCTGCAGCTGGCGGCTTCTGCCACGTTCAATATGGGAACGCGACACTAGCGCCAATGCGCGGTCTAGTTTTTATTTAGTAAGTGTATGGTTGCGGCTGTGTTGCAGGACGGCTGGCGCCCGGTGGCTGGCAGCACGGAGCAGCCGCGCTACAGCACGCAGGCCGTGGGCCACCCCGTGCTGGACAAGCTGAGGGCGCACCTCGAGGACGCCGAGCGCCGCAAGGTGGCCACCACGCCCACGCCCAGCGTGCTCGCCTCCTTCAGGTACGTCCGCTCTACTCCCGCTCTCGTCATAACGTACAGTCTCAGGTCAAGACCACCCGGGTGCCTCATGGTAACACGTTAGCGTAGGGCGGATGGACAGTGGCGACACTTCTGGGGGAATTCAAGAGAGTAGAGTGGGGCGTTCACAGTTCTGCCTTCAGCGCAAGAGGGGGATTGCGGTCCTCCGAGGTACAACCAAGTGAACTACTTGCCATTTCATACAAATATGGCACGTCTTCCGAAGTACTGTTTTTCTTCACATAAACTGAAAAACCGGTCGGATTATGATGTTATGATGGAAATTGTAGTTATTCAACAATAAAACTGTTTGGAATATTATTTGTTTGCTATACTTCCTATAGATTTATTTACGTTATGAATCATTTAATTCCAATCAATTCCAAAAGGTACGTCCGCCTGGTTGGCTGAGTGGTAACCTGCCACGCAAGTCGTCCAATAGGACGTCTCCTAAAATAAGACTTACAACCCGGTGAGCGAACACTCCTGGGTGGGACCTCCAGGGCATCAATGCCACACGATCATTTCATTTTTCCAAAAGTTACATATGCAAAAATAAAATAAAGATGCAGTATCCCTATAGGAATCGAATACGGAATCTCCGCTCGTGAACCAGATGTCTTCATCATTTTTTCCCTTCACTTTTTTCATTATTGTTCTCGGCTTTCGGTCTGGGAGGACGTCTCATGACACCTAGTCAAGTTCATCTTTGAATCCCTCACTCAGGTTTCTTTATTTTGATTTATTTATTTATTAACGTTACAGAAGCCAGCCAGCTCTCTGACCGAACGCACTGAACTACCGTGCCGGCTGTCGCTCGCCTAGCGTCACTTTCGCTGAAGCATGTTTATCTTGATGTGTGTATAAGCGACAGTCGTAAAAGTTTGTTTTCTTGATTTTTCAGAAAGCAGAAAAATACTCAGTTTACAATTACCTACCGATCCAGTTAATTTTGAATCGATTTAGTGTCATGAACTTTAAGCGGGTTTTCTCAAAATATGGGAGCAAGTGAGCCAAAATATCTTACAGTCCTTTCGTTTTGTTCAAACACAAACGACCTCTCGAAAATGAACCGAATATGTAGGCCGTGTCTGACGTCCTTCCCTTGTAAGCCATCCGGACACAGTAGGGACACAGTGGTCAGCGCAAACTTCACGAATAATGAGGATAATGGGCAGGGGCGTTAGGTCAGCAATGTGTGGATAAATTGAGAATTTGGGTCTCGTGGGAGACGTCGTAGGATAGTTCGTGACCGGAGGGTGCAGCTGACAGTGTATCTGCCTACTTAGCAGGAAGCCCTGGTTCGAAACCCGGTGCAGCACAGATTTTTAACTTTCCCCATTGATCTGTATTAACGCCCACTAACAGCTAGATGTCGTTAATTCCTTTGTGTCTCGATTAGTAATGTCTGCAGGATAGAGAAATACTTTATTAACATTCTTCATCCTTCTTATTAGTGACTACACTTTTATTTTTCAACGTTACCACCCTGGCGACAATCGCATTCCTTCCAGCAAGAGTACAGTTTCTTAATACCGTCATTGTAGAATGTCTGATTTTGTTGATTAACCCGCAACCTCACCTCTGCCTGCGTAGCTTCATCACTATCGAAGTGAAGTCCTCGAAGGCGTTCTTTAAGTTCTGGAAACAGAAAAAAAATCGGAGGTGCGAAGCCGGTACTGTATGGAGGAAGATCGACGACAGTAAACCCAAGGCGTCGGATTGTTGCAGATTTCGCGGCGCTCGTATCTGGTTTGGTATTGTCATGCTGAAGGAAAGGGTGCTCGATGTATGAACGAAAGTTTCTGGAGTTATAATCTCGATTACAGCACGCTGTTTCTCACTCACCGATATAATTACGTCACGCACCACCTTGTTAGAGGTTACAGTTCGGAGCCCTCCAGCAGCAGAGGGTTGCAGCTTGCGTCGCCGAAGTGGCAAAGTCGACAGAGTAATATTGTTAAGATGTAATACCAGAAACCAATTATGAGAGCTCGACCGGCTAGCCGCGCGGTCTAACGCGCTCCTTCCCGAGTGGGAAGGCGTGCCGGTGCCCAGCACGAATCCGCTCGGGAGATTAGTGTCGACGTCCGGTGTGCCGGCCAGCCTGTGGATGGTATTTAAGGCGGTTTTCCATCTGCATCGGCGAATGCGGGCAGGTTCCCCTACTCCGCCTCAGTTGCATTATGTCGGCGATTGCTGCGCAAACACTGTCTCCACGTACGCATACACCATAATTATTCTACCACGCAAGCATTTGGAGCTACAGTCGTCTGGTAGGAGACGTTCCCAGGGGAGTCCACTGGGGGCCGAATCGCACAATAACCCTGGGTTCGGTGTGGGGCGGCGGTGGGGTGGGTGGAATGCTGTGGCCTGTTCTGGGGTTGTGAACCACTGAGGGCTACGGCGGGACGAAGGCTCTCCGTCGTTTCTAGGTCCTCGGTTAAACACAATATTGAGAACGGAAAAAAAATCGGAGGCATTACTTGGCAGCACGCTCTTGTATCTGTGACCGCATGCATAATGACACGGTCGGAGAGTTTGAGAGGACGGAATGAGTGCTGTAGCTTCAGTTAGTTAGTTAACCTTACACTGGATATCTGAACGATTTTTTATCGAAATAATGAGGAACGAGTCATTTTACAGGACTTTTTTGCTCTTGTGTTGTAGGCATATACATCACTGTTTGTTCCAAATTGTGATCGATTATTTACGATGGATTTCACTAGCGACAATATGTATTGTGATGGCACAGTTAAAATGCGTAACTCTTTGAAGAGGTATCTACATGACATCCACGTTGTAGACATGACATTATTTGTACTGCTCGCTTTTGTGTAATCCATATTTTCTTCATAAGTGGTGAGTTACCCCAGAAAATAATGCTGTACGACATTATTGAGTGTAAATGTGAAAAATATGTCAGGAGTTTGATACGTTTATTACCAAAATCAGCAATTATAAGCTGAACTAAATTGTTTGAGAAGCTCATTAATTTGTTTCTTCCGGTTCAAAGTTTCAACTATGTACACCCAGAAATTTGGGGTATTCTAGCCTATTTACTCACTCCTGCTAATGTGCTACATGTGTCTCTGTTTATTGTACAGAACTGAATACAGTATGTTCTTTCAAAAAATAAAATAAAATAAAATAAAAAAAAGGCGGAGTCCATTTTCAGACAACCATTTAATAATTCAATGGAAAATATTATTTACTAACTCTTCTGTTGCTTTCTCTCTAATGGGATTTATAATAACACTAGTATCGTCTGAAAAAAAGTAGAAATTTTGCTTGTTGGGTGGTAAGTAGGTCATTCACATGTATAAAGAATAGGAGTGGACCCAAAACTAAACCCTGTGGGACTCCATTTGTGATTTATCCACAGTTACTACCTTCCTACCTTTCTGAGATTACCAGAATTATTCAACACAGCCTTTTGCACTCTATTTGTCAAGTACGATTCAAACCAACTGTGTGAAGCAGTCTTTGGGTTTACTCTGAAGAGGGCCGAACTGTATACGGCAGAAATATGAGAAGAAGTGGAATTTATACGACTGAACACCCGAAATTTAATGGATCAATCTAGATATGTTTGTTAAAATGTACTGGGGCCTAGCTATCTTCTTATTCCGTTCCATTACGAGTGCTGAGGTGGTGTCCGTGTTGCAGTGCGGTGGGCCCTCGGCGCGACCAGAACGCGGGCTTCTCGGGCCGCCTGGTGCCGCCGCCGCGCGACCAGCCGCCCCCCGCCGCCTTCCCCGAGGACAGCCGCGACCTGTCGGCGGCGCAGCAGACGCACCCCGGGCCCTACTACCTGCACTCGCTGCTGCCGCCCCCGCGCGCCTCCGACTTCCTGCTCGAGGGGCCCGGCGCGGGCTCCGCCTCCTCCTACATCAGCTTCCCGCCCTTCTCCAGCGACGCGTACTTTGGCGGCAGTAAGCAGCAGGCGACGCAGCAGCTCCAGTTCTTCCCCCAGCAGCCGCAGGCCCAACCGCAGACACAGGCACAGCAGGACGCCTTCAGCAGTCTACCTCAGCGACAGACGTATTACCAGCAGCAGCAGCAGCAGCAGCCGCAACAGTACCAGCAGCAGCAACCACAGCAGCAGCCGGACTACGTGCTGTCGACGCAGCACCGTCAGCACCCGGCCGCAGTCTCGTCGCAGTACACCAGCCACCAGGCGATTGCCGCCGCCTCACCAGGTGCGTCTCAAATAGGGGGTGGGAATCACCACAGACACAATACATTACAATACCTAATACGGTGCAGGAAAACCGTCGCTTTCAAAACAGCTTCCAGTTGTCTCAGAATGCTTATGCTCTGTCGTTGTCACACCACAAAGAAGAAGGCATATAAGGCGGACCACCGCTGATGGGACTGAAAAATGTCAATAAACGACATCACTTGTCTAGCACGATGCACTGAATCATGCGAATACTCTGTCTCTTACGAAAATTTATGGGATCGAGGTATTGGATTGGATTGGAGTGTTTGGGGTAAGAGACCAAACAGCGAGGTCATCGGTCTCATCGGATTAGGGAAGGATGGGGAAGGAAGTCGACCGTGCCCTTTCAAAGGAACCATCCCGGCATTTGCCTGGAGCGATTTAGGGAAATCACGAAAAACCTAAATCAGGATGGCCGGACGCGGGATTGAACCGTCGTCCTCCCGAATGCGAGTCCATTGTGCTAACCACTGTGCCACCTCGCTCGGTGATCGACGTATTATTTTCTGTAAAATGTTGAGTCTATGATCAAACTAAACATTACTACTTTATTTATTCAGGCACTTCAGAAAAATCCATATTCCTAATTTACGATGTCAATTTTCCCTGCGCTATGAGTCTGCATTCGTTGTATGCGCTAGACTCACTGGAAATATATATATATATATATATATATATATATATATATATATATATATATATATATATATATATATTAAAAAAAACAAAACACGAAAAATGACGCTGCTTCCCTCGACCATCAGACAGCGTCGACAACGACGTAACGACGTTAATATACGTAATTTAATACACTGCTGACCATTAAAACAGCAAAATCACGAAGGCGGCAAGCAATAAACGTCCTATTCACGTGAATTATATTACGTGCTTGGATATGCAAGTTTAGCGCAACTGCGCGAAGTATACTGCGCAATAGAATTAAACGATCAGTTTTCTTGAAACCCCTTAATTCCCACTCATTGCGACGCTTAAGTTTGAAATTTCTATCAAACGAGTATACAACCTTCCTCTGCGATGGTTGAAACGTGTGGCGCCCCGCGACGTTACCCTTCGGCTCGGCGACGCTACATACAGTACGGTGCCGACACAAACGAAAAAAAAGGCAGAGCTCAGAAGTTCCTGTGAAAGGTGATTTAATGACGTCACACTGGCACCAAATTTCACCACAACTAAACCCAACGCCAAAATGAACGTTTCACACGATGACAAGGTCGGCACAACCACCCTTACTCACATTTCACCCCTCTTTTTGACCCCTCTTAGATGGAGGTTAGAATTACGAAGCACAGCGTTGAAATAACGCTATTTTCTTATGAGTGGGCGGGGAAAACGTTACAGTCATACCATCATTCGGAATCGGCACGAAAACGCCTCAGGGGGTGGCATAAAGGACTTCAATGAAACCATTCCCTTTCCCGGGGCGTTGATTCCCACACATCTCACTGTCTTCAACGAGAGTTCGCAGTGTAATGAGCAGCAGGAGCACGCTTTGCATTAGTTTCGGGTCATTCAGGCCAAGCCCGGTTCGGCGTCCCATTTGGTATACGGCACGATTACCACTGGTACTCATATCCTGTAATTCAGACGGCAGGCGTTGCATTTGTAATGTGTTCAGGCAGCGGATTTTTCAATTTTCGAGGTCTCCATGATATTTCATTTCAACAAGATAACGCAAGCCCGCATGTTTCCCGTTCTGTCCTGATCCACAATACCTCTGGTCGTGGGTTGCAGACAGACTGTTACGTCACTACTCGCCAGTCAGAGCAGGTGCTGATCTCTGGCGTAGAACTGAAGCAGCGTGGAATGACGTACCTGTATCTGCCATCGAAACCCAGTTCTACTCGATTGACAGCCGGAATGGAGCCTTTGTTTCTGCCATAATTATCAACTATACTATATGATCAAAAGTATCCGGACTCCCACAAAAACATACATTTTTCATATTAGGTGCATTGTGCTGCCACCTACTGCCGAGCACTTCATATCAGCGACCTCAGTGGTCATTAGACATCGTGAGAGAGCAGAATGGGACGCTCCGCGGAACTCACGGAC
This sequence comes from Schistocerca cancellata, assembly GCF_023864275.1. Lineage (NCBI taxonomy): Eukaryota > Metazoa > Arthropoda > Insecta > Orthoptera > Acrididae > Schistocerca > Schistocerca cancellata. The sequence continues at coordinate 374,029,598 of NC_064630.1, read as the reverse complement.
TTGGAACGTGGTCAGCTGATTGGGTGTCACTTGTGTCATAAGTCTGTAAGCGAGATTTCCACACTCCTAAGCATCCCTAGGTCCACTGTTTCCGATGTGATAGTGAAGTGGAAACGTGAAGGGACACGTACAGCACAAAAGCGTACAGGCTGACCTCGTCTGTTGACTTACAGAGACCGCCGACAGTTGAAGAGTGTCGTAATGTGTAATAGGCAGACTTCTACCAGACCATCACACAGGAATTCCAAACTGTATCAGGATTCACTGCAAGTAATGTGACAGTTAGGCGGGGGGTGAGAAAACTTGCATTTCATGGTCGAGCGGCTGCTCATAAGCAACACATCACGCCGGTAAATGGCCTCGCTTGGTGTAAGGAGCGTAAACATTGTACGATTGAACAGTGGAAAAAGGTTGATTGGAGTGACGAATCACGGTAAGCAACGTGGCGATTCGGTGGCAGAGTGAGCGTATGGCGAATGCCCGGTGAATGTCATCTGCCAGAGTGTGTAGCGCCAACAGTAAAATTCGGAGGCGGTGGTATTATGGTGTGGTAGTTTTTTTCTTGGAAAGGGGCTTGCACCCGTTGTTGTTTTGCGTGGCACTATCACACCACAGGCCTACATTGATGTTTTAAGCACCTTCTTGCTTCCCCTTGTTGAAGAGCAATTTGGGGATGGCGATTGCGTCTTTCAACACCATCGAGCACCTTCACGGCCTGTAGCGGAGTGGTTACACGGCAGTAACATCCCTGTAACGGACTGGCCTGCACAGAGTCCTGACCTGAATTCTGTAGAACGCCTTGGGATGTTTTGGAACGCTGACTTTGTACCAGGCCTTACCGACCGATATCGATATCTCTCCTTAGTGCAGCCCTCCCTGAAGAATGGGCTGCCATTCCCCAAGGAACCTTGAAGCACCTGATCGAACGTAAGCATGGGAGAGTGGAAGCTGTCATCAAGGCTAAGGGTGGGCCAACACCAGCATTACCGATGGAGGGCGCCACGAACTTGTAAGTCATTTTCAGCCAGGTGTCCGGATATTTTGATCGCATAGTGTGTATGCATTCCCCCAAATCACATAAAAGTTAATCAAGCAGTCTTCCTAGAATTAAGAGTCCAGGCAATACATAAAATTTTATTATTTGCTATCACGCTTGATGCTGCAGTTTTAATCATCACCAATGGATTTACGGAATCATGTTGATACCAAAATTTACCGTGAATTTGCGTAAATAACATACCAGTAACCAACTCAGTCTAACGAATATGTCATGCTAGTGGAATATGCCTGCCAGATCGAGACTCGAAACAGGACCCTCAGGTTTTTGTGAGCAGTCACTTCAGCCATTAGGCATTTCCACACAGGTGCTACTCTTCTAGGCTTTCTTTCACGCATCGAAAGTATAGGGCCTTTCACGTGATGACGTGCGCTAGCACCGTTCCTCGCCATTGCGGTAAGATTGTTCCATTTCTAGCTTCTAATATTGCATGTACGACCAGAACGAATAAATGAAAATGAAAAGTAAGCAAATAATTACCTCGTTTGTCACTGTCGAAACTGGAAAAAATTTGGAAACTAGTGATAAGATCCTATGATTCCAAACTGCTGAGGTCATCGGTCACTAAGCTTACACACTACATAACCTGACTTAAATTAACTAACGCTAAGGACAACACACACACCTATACACCTATGCCCGAGAAAGGACTCGAACCTCCGACGGTGACGGCGGGAGGGGAAGGGGGGGGGGGGGAGGAGCCGCGTGAACCGTGACAAGGAGCCCGAGACCGCACGGCGTCAAAACTGGGTTCAATCCTGATGTGACCACACCGAAGCAGACGACACTTGAACATGTATGTGTGGGTGTTGGGGCTTATGGGCGCTCAACATCGAGATCATCAGCGCCCTGACACACATTAAAAGGAACGAATGTGGACAGACCTAATAAAACTGAAAAACACACTCAAAGAAAGCAGGAAAAGAAGGAAAATACTACATAAGAAAGTAAAACCGAAGGAAAGGGAAAACATAGCAACAAGAATGCCACTCAAAATTGTCATTGGCTGGCCACTTACATAAAATATGGGCGAGCTTGTCACACAGTGAGCAAATTAAAATCCTCTCCCTAAAATCTTTGTAAAAACATTTGACATAGCACAGAACTTTAAAACTTTAACGACATTCGTCCGAGTGTTGCTTAAAAGAGATGGCAGGTCCGCTGGCAAGTCAGCCGCGGCCCGCTGGTCAGAAAAAAAACACAATCCAATAAAACGTGGCGCACAGTGACCTGAACGCCACAAGCACCACAAATTGGAGGGTCCTCCCGCCGGAGCAGGAAGCCATGCGTCATAGGGCTGTGGCCCATTCGAAGCCAAGTGAGGAGAACCTCGACCCGTCGATGGGGCTGAAAGGAAGTACACCACACACGCGTTGTGGGCTTGAATATACGGAGCTTATTGTCAGTCACTTCCAGCCACTCATCCTCCCACCGACGCATGACTCGTGAGCTCAACAGCGAGGTGAGTGCGTGCAGGGGGATAGCACACTGAGATACTTGTGGGGCGAGACACGCCTCCTTGGCTGCGAGATCTGCCCTTTCATTCCCAGCAATGCCGACATGCCCCGGAACCCAGCAGAAAGCTACAACCTTCCCCAGTTGCTGTAGTCTGAGGAAGGCGTCCTGGATGGTCTGGACTATTTTATCTGCCGGATACAAACGGTGCAGTGAGTGAAGGGCACTGAGTGAATCGGAACAGACAAGAAATTTAGGAGAGGAAGAATGTCTCATCTGCTCCAGTGCCCGCAAGATCGCAGACAATTCTGCATCAAAGACAGTAAAAGTCTGAGGCAGTCGGACCTTGAGGACACGATCCGGAAAAACAACTGAGCAACCAACGGAATCCCCTTGTTTCGACCCATCCGTAAAAACAGCTACATAGTCGTGGTGCTCAGATAAAATGACAGAAAATGCTGCATTAAAAACGGTGGCAGGAGTGCAATCTCTCTTGTACTGCAATAAATCTAAAATCACTCCGGGTCTCATCAGTAACCAGGGTGGCAGGCGGTTAAAACCCTGGATTTGGGGTTGTACAGACTCCACACCAAGCGACTCTAGCACACGTTGCACACGGATCCCAAACGGCAACGTAGCCTGGGGGCGAGGTGGATGGGCAACAAGACGGTGAGCAGGCGAGCTGGGAGCTGCAAGAAACTTACATGCCTGGCGCACCAGCAGGAGTTGCCGCCGGATGGTAAGTGGCGGCTCGCCAGCCTCAGCACAGAGACTGGGTACGGGACTGGTCCGATAAGCACCCGTGGCCAGTCGAATCCCAGCATGGTGAACAGCATCAAGGATCCGCAAATAAGACGGCCTCGCTGACCCATAAACTGTGCACCCATAGTCCAGCCGTGAACGCACAAAAGCTCGATAAAACTGAAGGAGACGCGCCCTGTCCGCTCCCCAAGACCTGTGGCTGAGGCACTTGAGGATGTTCAGTGCCTTCAGCGTTCTGGCTTTCAAGTCACGTAGCTGTGGCAGCCATGACAACCTGGAGTCAAAAATTAGGCCCAGAAACCGCACTGTGTCTATAAAATGTAGGACAGTATCCCCCATATGCAAGGCAGGCAAAGTAAAAAGACGACGAGAACGATTAAAATGAACACAAACACACTTATCGGCAGAAAACCGAAAACCTGTCTTTGCAGCCCACTCCTCTAACCGCCGCACTGTTAGCTGCAATTGACGGCTCGCGGTTGCAACACTGGAGGAGGAACAGAAAACAGCAAAGTCGTCCTCAAACAAGGAACACTGTACTGGACTCCTCACTGTAGACGTTATACTGTTGATGGCTATGGCAAAGAGGGTAACGCTTAAAACACTGCCCTGGGGGACACCGTTCTCTAGCTCAAAGCGATCAGACAGTGTTACCAACGCGGGTCCGAAAAAACCGCTGAGACAGGAAAGACCAAATGAAAATGGGGAGGTGCCCACGAAAGCCCCATTGATGTATTTGTGCAAGAATACAGTGTCTCCAAGTAGTATCATATGCCTTACTGATATCAAAGAAGATACCGATACAGTGATGCTGACGGAGAAAAGCCTGCTGAATAGCCGCCTCGAGGAGGGTCAGGTTGTCGACCGTGGACCGAAATTTTCGGAATCCACACTGAAAGCGGCTGTCTGGTCTCTAGCAGCCAGACCAGATGACGGTTAACCATCCGTTCCAGGGTCTTTCCGACATAGCTTGTCAAAGCGATACTACGATAACTACTAGGACATGTGCGGTCCTTTCCTGGTTTGAGGAGAGGGATGAGGATTGCCTCCCTCCACGAGGTGGGGAACACTCCTGTCTGCCATATGAGATTAAAACATTCGAGGAAGATTTCCTTTGACGACGCTGGCAGATGTCGAAGCATGGAGTACCGGATGCGGTCGTAACCTGGTGCAGTGTCAGAAGTATCATGTTGGAACTTGAATCGGCTCTTACTGATAAGAGCCGATTCAAGTTCCAACATGGAGAAAGGGGAGTTGTAGGCCTCAGAACTGAGCGACCGAAAGTCCAAGTTCGCTCTTTCGACAGTCGCACAGTAGCGACGAAACGCTGGATCCTGGGTTGCAGTGGCAGTACTTTGTGCAAAATGCTCTGCCAGCGTCTGAACAATGGCTCTGGGTGTCGTTTGGAGGCATCCCTGGTTCAGGACTGCAGCGATTGGTAAACGGCTGCGTTTACCGGAAATCCTCCGGATGGCTTCCCATACTTTTGTGGAACAAGTGGAACGGTTGATGGAGTCCAGGAACTCCTGCCATGACCTTTTCTTGCTCTCTTTAATGACACGGCGTGCCCTGGCTCTCGCGATTCGAAAAGCGGTAAGATTGACCGCTGTTGGGAGGCATTTAAATCGGCGAAGAGCCGCACGCCTGTCCCGGATGGCTGAACGGCACTCTTCTGTCCACCAAGGCACAAGGCGCCGCTTAAGAGTGCCAGAAGACTGTGGCATGGACAGGTCAGCAGCATGGTGGATCACAAGCGTGATGTGATCCACCCATTCCTGTACGCTATTGTGGCGGTCAAAGACAGCCAACCGAGTGAACAGTGGCCAGTTAGCCCTGCCAATCTTCCACAATGGTGGCCGCTGCTCCAGCTATACACCATCCAGGAGATGAATGTGGATAGGGAAGTGATCGCTGGAATGAAGGTCGTCAACGACCTCCCAGTGAACAGAGTCGGTGTGGGTTGGAGAGCAGAAAGATAGGTCAATGGCTGAGAATGACCCTGTAGCAGTAGAGAAATGAGTCGGAGTACCTGTGTTGAGGATGCACAACACTTGAGATGTTAGGAGGCTCTCCAAAATTCGACCTCGAGCGCAAAGAGAAGTGAAGCCCCACAGGACATGATGGGCATTGAAGTCTCCCATGAGGAGAAATGGGCGGGGGAGTTGGTCGATAAGATCTGTGAGAGCGTCTAAGGTCATTGCATCCAGAGGGGGTAAATAAAGGGAGCAAACGGTAAGCCTCCGAGGTGAATGAATTTCAACTGCAACTGCTTGCAGGTCAGTATCCAGGGGGAGAGCAGAGGAGAGGTGGTCATTATTGACAAACACAGCGACTCCGCCTTTGGCCCTTTCTCCAGTCAGGTCATATTTGCGATATAACGTATAGCTCCTTAGTACAGGAGCACCAGATGGTTTGAAATGCGTTTCCTGTAAACACAAGAACAAGGGGCGTTGCCGTGCTAGGAGGTTCAGTTCCTTCACATGTGCCTGGAATCCATTCATGTTCCACTGTATAATGGGAGCCATCTATCAGGGTGGGAGTACCTTCATTCTCACTTTCTGTCGGGGAGGAGAGCCCAAAACAGGTGGGGGCTCAGTTTTGGGGCGAGATGATTGCCCCAGTTTGACATCAACCTCCATCGCCTCAGAAGAGGAGTCGAGAGAGACATCAGAGAGAATGACATCCACATCAGCAGACTGTATAACTTCAGTCTCCTTTAGTGGGCGAGTCTTCACCTTTGTCTTCGATTTTCTGGCCTGAGGTGGCATTGGAGCCAAAACCTCAGAAGCAGTAGGGGGTGTAGCAGCGCTGGGCAGTGCACAAGACTGGACCCGGGAAGGGGCAGGAAGTTCCATGATGTCAGCAACCACGGCCTGGTCAGAAGGCTTCAGTTCGTCTTGGGAAATGTCAACGAGATCTCTGCAAGTCACAACACCCTTGCTGTAGTTCAAGGTGTTGTGAAATTCAGTCTCTATCGCAAACTCCCCAAGAAATTATGCCTTCTGAAGGTTCTGGACTTGCTGGAAGCTAGATGTTTCAACCAACAAGGTGCCATTTCGCAAGCGCTTTACAGACTTTAATGTGCCAGCAATACCTTCTAAGCCCTTCTGGATATAAAATGGCGAAACTTTTTAGAAACTCCCATCTTTTCTCTTAATTATGAGAAACACATTCTGCGAAGCAGTTTGCATTCTGTTACGAGTAACTGAATCGGGAGGACTGGCTACACGAGCCCTCTTGTTGGATTGGGTGTTAGAACCCACCAGCGGTCCACCCTTTCCGCTGGCAGGAGAAGAATAAAAGTTCGAGGGTTCCATCTCGGTCCCACGAGCAGCTAGGGAACTAGAAGTCCACCTAGACAGAGCCCCGCATGCCTAGGTTAGCCTTATACAACAGGTGCGGCAGGTTCCCCAGAGGTTGCCCGGTAACGACTTTTCTACCTCAACAGCCATGCATTTCATCGGCGCGCAGCACACCTTGAGATTGAGGGGTTGTTTATAGAGGTTTATTCCATCCTCGCGATCCGGGCGGTCAAGCCAAGATCCCCACTCCCTGAGACACACAACATTCCACCGCCGCGCAGCGCCGCACGGTGGTCGTTGAAGTTTGCCCAGAGCTTACGGTGACAGAGGACTAGCGGCGCTTTCCAGTCCCCAGCTCAGGAACCCCGGGGTAGCCAAGTCCGTACCCAGCAAATGAATGCTGAGCCCCTGCGGGCACTTGAACATGTACGCTATCTGATCAGAATTGTCCGCACACCCATATATCACAACACGCGGACCTGACAGTATAAAAAGAGGCGGGAAATATTGTATTGTCAGTAAAGATGCAGAGATGCAATACCAGCAGAATGAGTTGGTCAGGAGAGTTCAGTGATTTCGAAAGTGGACTTTGGAAAATGGCATATTGAGCTGCTGGTAAAATGCTTTATTCGCACAACGAACATAGTAATGAAATGATAACAGACACAAATGTGAACCATTTAGATTTCATGATATATGGCTTTCGTAATGAGCATTACTGAGTTATGATATATAATTTTATTTTCAGTGTGTAATTAATGCGTTTATCATCTGAGAACAATGATTTTACATTTCGCCTAACATGAGGCTGTGAATACTTTAATGCGAGTACCTGACATTTCATTGCGACTGAGTTGTTGTTAACATTTACGTTTGCTAACACTTTCGTGACAATTTAAGCTTATAACGTTACTTGTGTATTATTTTATTTGGTATATAAGAACTTTATGATTGCCAGACATGTGAAACTGGTTATGTAAATAAAGTATTTTACCTGCAGCTCAAGGCGGTAGTACGACATGTTTCAAATACGTAAAAGCTGTGGGATATCACCTTCTGAAAATATAGTGGACGAGACATTGAATGTTACCTCAGTAACAAATCCAGCAGGAACATTTTAATCTTTAATCCTTCTAGAGCTGCCCAAGTCGACTGTTGGTGATGTGGTAGTGAATTGGGAATACGAAGGAAGACCCACAGCTGTACCAAGGCCAGGCAGATCTCATGTACTGACGGAGAGGACCCGTCTAGGATTGCGGAGGGCAGTTGTAAAAAGTCGCATGAAATCATCGGAAGGAATCACACGTGTGTTACAGAGTACTACCAACAGTCTAACTAGCACAACGGTTGTATGAAGAGAGTTAAAAAGAATGGGGTACAATGGTCGAACAGCTGTTCATAAATCAGATATACACGTCTATATATGTATATATACATATATGTGTATATACATAGTCAAAGCTAAGCAATGGTTACCGTGGTCACACCAATATTCAAGAAAGGTAGTAAGAATAATCTACTAAATTACAGGCCCATATCATTAACGTCGATACGCAGCAGCATTTTGGAACATACACTCCTGGAAATTGAAATAAGAACACCGTGAATTCATTGTCCCAGGAAGGGGAAACTTTATTGACACATTCCTGGGGTCAGATACATCACATGATCACACTGACAGAACCACAGGCACATAGACACAGGCAACAGAGCATGCACAATGTCGGCACTAGTACAGTGTATATCCACCTTTCGCAGCAATGCATGCTGCTATTCTCCCATGGAGACGATCGTAGAGATGCTGGATGTAGTCCTGTGGAACGGCTTGCCATGCCATTTCCACCTGGCGCCTCAGTTGGACCAGCGTTCGTGCTGGACGTGCAGACCGCGTGAGACGACGCTTCATCCAGTCCCAAACATGCTCAATGGGGGACAGATCCGGAGATCTTGCTGGCCAGGGTAGTTGACTTACACCTTCTAGAGCACGTTGGGTGGCACGGGATACATGCGGACGTGCATTGTCCTGTTGGAACAGCAAGTTCCCTTGCCGGTCTAGGAATGGTAGAACGATGGGTTCGATGACGGTTTGGATGTACCGTGCACTATTCAGTGTCCCCTCGACGATCACCAGTGGTGTACGGCCAGTGTAGGAGATCGCTCCCCACACCATGATGCCGGGTGTTGGCCCTGTGTGCCTCGGTCGTATGCAGTCCTGATTGTGGCGCTCACCTGCACGGCGCCAAACACGCATACGACCATCATTGGCACCAAGGCAGAAGCGACTCTCATCGCTGAAGACGACACGTCTCCATTCGTCCCTCCATTCACGCCTGTCGCGACACCACTGGAGGCGGGCTGCACGATGTTGGGGCGTGAGCGGAAGACGGCCTAACGGTGTGCGGGACCGTAGCCCAGCTTCATGGAGACGGTTGCGAATGGTCCTCGCCGATACCCCAGGAGCAACAGTGTCCCTAATTTGCTGGGAAGTGGCGGTGCGGTCCCCTACGGCACTGCGTAGGATCCTACGGTCTTGGCGTGCATCCGTGCGTCGCTGCGGTCCGGTCCCAGGTCGACGGGCACGTGCACCTTCCGACGACTACTGGCGACAACATCGATGTACTGTGGAGACCTCACGCCCCACGTGTTGAGCAATTCGGCGGTACGTCCACCCGGCCTCCCGCATGCCCACTATACGCCCTCGCTCAAAGTCCGTCAATTGCACATACGGTTCACGTCCACGCTGTCGTGGCATGCTACCAGTGTTAAAGACTGCGATGGAGCTCCGTATGCCACGGCAAACTGGCTGACACTGACGGCGGCGGTGCACAAATGCTGCGCAGCTAGCGCCATTCGACGGCCAACACCGCGGTTCCTGGTGTGTCCGCTGTGCCGTGCGTGTGATCATTGCTTGTACAGCCCTCTCGCAGTGTCCGGAGCAAGTATGGTGAGTCTGACACACCGGTGTCAATGTGTTCTTTTTTCCATTTCCAGGAGTGTATATTGCGTTCGAACTTTATGAATAAACTTCGAAGAGAACGGTTTGTTGACTCACAGTCAACACGGATTTAGAAAATATCGATCTCGTGAAACACAACTAGCTCGCACATGAAGTGTTGAGTGCTATTGACAAGGGATTTAAAATTGATTTCGTATTCTTAGATTTTCAGAAGCTTTTTCCATACAAGCGGCTTGTAGTGAAATTGCGTGCTTATGGAATGTCGCCTCAATTATGCGACTGGATTCGTGACTTCCTGTCAGACAGGTCACAGTTCGTAGTAATTGACGAAAAGTCATCGAGTAAAACAGATAGATTGCATGCAACCGGTGGTGGAGTGTTCGTCGCTCTTAGTAGTAGTTTATCCTGTAGTGAAATAGAAGTGGATAGTTCCTGTGAATTATTATGGGTGGAGGTTACACTCAACAACCAAGCTAGGTTAATAATTGGCTCCTTTTACCGACCTCCCGACTCAGCAGCATTAGTGGCAGACCAACTGAGAGAAAATTTGGAATACATTTGACATAAATTTTCTCAGCATGTTATAGTCTTAGGTGGAGATTTCAATTTACCAGATATAGACTGGGACACTCAGATGTTTAGGACGGGTGGTAGGGACAGAGCATCGAGTGACATTATACTGAGTGCACTATCCGAAAATTACCTCGAGCAATTAAACAGAGAACCGACTCGTGGAGATAACATCTTGGACCTACTGATAACAAACAGACCCGAACTTTTCGACTCTGTAAGCGCAGAGCAGGGATCAGTGATCATAAGACCGTTGCAGCATCCCTGAATATGGAAGTTAATAGGAATATAAAAAAAGGGAGGAAGGTTTATCTGTTTAGCAAGAGTAATAGAAGGCAGATTTCAGACTACTTAACAGATCAAAACGAAAATTTCTGTTCCGACACAGACAATGTTGAGTGTTTATGGAAAAAGTTCAAGGCAATCGTAAAATGCGTTTTAGACAGGTACGTGCCGAGTAAAACTGTGAGGGACGGGAAAAACCCACCGTGGTACAACAACAAAGTTAGGAAACTACTGTGAAAGCGAAGAGAGCTTCACTCCAAGTTTAAACGCAGCCAAAACCTCTCAGACAAACAGAAGCTAAACGATGTCAAAGATAGCGTAAGGAGGGCTATGCGTGAAGCGTTCAGTGAATTCGAAAGTAAAATTCTATGTACCGACTTGACAGAAAATCCTAGGAAGTTCTGGTCTTACGTTAAATCAGTAAGTGGCACGAAACAGCATGTCCAGCACTCCGGGATGATGATGGCATTGAAACAGAGGATGACAAGCGTAAAGCTGAAATACTAAACACCTTTTTCCAAAGCTGTTTCACAGAGGAAGACCGCACTGCAGTTCCTTCTCTAAATCCTCGCACAAACGAAAAAATGGCTGACATCGAAATAAGTGTCTGAGGAATAGAAAAGCAACTGGAATCACTCAACAGAGGAAAGTCCACTGGACCTGACGGGATACCAATTCGATTCCACACAGAGTACGCGAAGGAACTTGCCCCCCTTCTAACAGCCGTGTACCGCAAGTCTCTAGAGGAACGGAAGGTTCCAAATGATTGGAAAAGAGCACAAGTAGTCCCAGTCTTCAAGAAGGGTCGTCGAGCAGATGCGCAAAACTATAGACCTATATCTCTGACGTCGATCTGTTGTAGAATTTTAGAACATGTTTTTTGCTCGAGTATCATGTCGTTTTTGGAAACCCAGAATCTACTATGTAGGAATCAACATGGATTCCAGAAACAGCGATCGTGTGAGACCCAACTCGCTTTATTTGTTCATGAGACCCAGAAAATATTAGATACAGGCTTCCAGGTAGATGCTATTTTTCTTGACTTCCGGAAGGCGTTCGATACAGTTCCGCACTGTCGCCTGATAAACAAAGTAAGAGCCTACAGAATATCAGACCAGCTGTGTGGCTGGATTGAAGAGTTTTTAGCAAACAGAACACAGCATGTTGTCATCAATGGAGAGACGTCTACAGATGTTAAAGTAACCTCTGGCGTGCCACAGGGGAGTGTTATGGACCATTGTTTTTCACAATATATGTAAATGACCTAGTAGATAGTGTCGGAAGTTCCATGCGGCTTTTCGCGGATGATGCTGTAGTATACAGAGAAGTTGCAGCTTTAGAAAATTGTAGCGAAATGCAGGAAGATCTGCAGCGGATAGGCACTTGGTACAGGGAGTGGCAACTGACCCTTAACATAGACAAATGTAATGTATTGCGAATACATAGAAAGAAGGATCCTTTATTGTATGATTATATGATAGCGGAACAAACACTGGTAGCAGTTACTTCTGTAGAATATCTGGGAGTATGCGTGCGGAACGATTTGAAGTGGAATGATCATATAAAATTAATTGTTGGTAAGGCGGGTACCAGGATGAGATTCATTGGGAGAGTCCTTAGAAAATGTAGTCCATCAACAAAGGAGGTGGCTTACAAAACACTCGTTCGACCTATACTTGAGTATTGCTCATCAGTGTGGGATCCGTACCAGATCGGGTTGACGGAGGAGATAGAGAAGATCCAGAGAAGAGCGGCGCGTATCGTCACAGGGTTATTTGGTAACCGTGATAGCATTACGGAGATGTTTAACAAACTCAAGTGGCAGACTCTGCAAGAGAGGCGCTCTGCATCGCGGTGCAGCTTGCTCGCCAGGTTACGAGAGGGTGCGTTTCTGGATGAGGTATCGAATATATTGCTTCCCCTTACTTATACCTCCCGAGGAGATCACGAATGTAAAATTAGAGAGATTAGAGCGCGCACGGAGGCTTTCAGACAGTCGTTCTTCCCGCGAACCATACGCGACTGGAACAGGAAAGGGAGGTAATGACAGTGGCACGTAAAGTGCCCTCCGCCACACACCGTTGGGTGGCTTGCGGAGTATAAATGTAGATGTAGATGTAGATGTGATTTCTGGCGTTCCTCATGAAAGTGTTATAGACCCTCCGTTGTTCCTTACTTATACAAACGATTTAGGAAACAATCTGAATAGCCGTCTTAGGTTGTTTGCAGATAATGCTGTCGTTTATGGACTAGTAAAGTCATCAGAAGATCAAAACAAACTTCAAAACGATTCAGAAAAGATATCTGTATGGTGCGAAAATTGGCAATCGACAATAAATAACGAAAAGTGTGAGGTCATGCACATGAATACTAAAAGGAATTCGTTAAACTTTGGTTACACGTTAAATCATCAAAACTAAAGGCCGTAAATTCAACTAAACATCTAGGAATTACAATTACGAATAATTTAAATTATAAGGAACGAATAGAAAATGTTGTGGCTGTACGCTTGTCCGTCCTCGTCTAGAATACTGCTGCGCGGTGTGGAATCCTTAGCAGATGGGATTGACGGAGTACATCGAAAAAGTTCAGAGAAGGGCAGCACGTTTTGTATTATCGCGAAATAGGGGGCAGAGTGTCACTGAAATGATACAGGATTTGGGGTGGACATCATTAAAAGAAAGGTATTTTTCGGTGGAGAGGAATCTTCTCAAGGAACTCCAATCACCAACTTTCTCCTCCGAGTGCGAAAATATTTTGTTGACGCCGAGCTACATAGGGAGAAGCGATAATCACAATAAAATAAGGGGAATCAGAGCTCGCACTGAAAGATGTAGGAATTCGCTTCTTCCTCGCGTTCTACGAGATAAGAATAATAGAGGATTATTGTGAAGGTGGTTCGATAAACCCTCTGCCAGGCACTTAAATGCGATTTAAAGAGTAGAGTATCCATGTAGATGTAGATGTCGATAGTGGTGTGGTAGAGAGAGACGTTACTGGGCAGTGGATGACTGACAATCTGTGATTTAGAGTGATGAATCATTATATCCCGCAGCAATCCGATGATAGGGTTTGCGTCTGGTGAATGCCTGGGGAACGTCATCTGCTCTTTATGTATGTTGCTAACAGTGAATAACGGTGGAGGTGGTGTTACGATATAGGAATGTTTTCTTGTTTAGGGTGTGTTCACCTAACTGAACATAAGAAAACGCAAGAGGTGGAACCATAAAACACATTTACAGCATTGTGTACTGCCTCATGCAGAGGAACAGTTCAGAGGCGATGATTGTTAGTATCAGCATGTCAATGCACCCTGTCGTAAAGCCCCCCCCCCCCCCCCCCCCCCCGGCTAGCTGCGGCGCAGTCTAACGCGCTGTTTCCCGAGCGGGAAGGCGTGCCGTTCCCCGCACGAATCCGCCCGGCGGATTAGTGTCGAGGTCCGGTGTGCCGGCTACCTTTGGATGGTTTTTAGTATCAGCATGTCAATGCACCTCAATGAATGCGCGTTGGTTTCCCTTATTCAGCCTCAGTTACACTGTGTCAGCAATTGCTGCGCAAACACTGTATCCACATACGCGTACACCATAATTACTCTACCAAGCAAACAGTTAGCGTTATACTTGTCTGGTGTGGGACGTTCCCGGGTAAGTCCACTGGGGGCGAACTCCACAGTAATCCTGGGTCCAGTGTGGGGCGGCGGTGGGGTGGGTGGACTGCTGCGGCCTGTTGTAGGGTTGTGAATCACTGAGGGCTACGGCTGGACGAAGCCTCTCTGTCGTTTCTAGGTCCCCAGTTTAAATACACAATACCTACAATACACCCTGTCATAAAGCAGAATCTGTGAGACAATGGTGTGAGGACAGTAAAATACTTGATATGGGCTAGCCTGTCCAGAATTCCCGTCTGAAGTCATCCTTAAAACGTCGACTTCGCAGTAGCCTCCAGCTACCAGCGTCATTACCTGCTCTAGTTTTGGCTCTTTAAGAAGAACGTGTTACCATTCCCCCATACACCTTCAGTCACCTCACAGAAACTGTCCCCAGCAAAATTCAACTCGTCGTAACAGTGAAGTCCGGACGTACTCCATATTGACGTCCACTAATACGTGTCCGGATACTTTTGCTCAGATAGTGTACCAGTTGTATAACTATGAAACCAGAATTTTGTTGCAATAATGACACGTCTGTTGTTTGAAACCGATAAACAATATTTTATTCAAAATTATCTCCCTTGCTATTTATACATTTCTCCCACCTCTCTGGCAGGCTATAGCGTGCCCCAGTGATGCAAATACATACATCAAAAAACGTTTTGCATCACCATGGTTCCGGCCAGCCAGAGTGGCCGAGCGGTTCTAGGCGCTACAGTCTGGAACCGCGCGACCGCTACTGTCGCAGGTTCGAATCCTGCCTCGGGCATGGATGTGTGTGATGTCCTTAGGTTAGTTAGGTTTAAGTAGTTCTAAGTTCTAGGGGACTGATGACCTCAGAAGTTAAGTCCCATAGTGCTCAGAGCCATTTTGAACCATGGTTCCCAGAAATCCTGAAGATAGGCGTTGACTGTGGATATTGTATCCGGACACAGTCCCTTTCACTATTCAGAGATGTCACTAAACCCGCCCAACGATGTAAACATTCATGCATGAGCAGCGCCTATTAGACGGAGGGGGTCGGACAGCCGATCAGTTCCAGTCATTCCACCAGTAAGGAGGTACACAGCTCGTGCTGTCTGTAGTTCAACCATGCCTAAACGGTCATTACCGCAGTTCGATCGCGTCCGCATTGTTAGTTTGTGCCAAGAAGGGCTCTCAACAAGGGAAGTGTCCAGGCGTCTCGGAGTGAACCAAAGCGATGTTGTTGGAACATGGAGGAGATACAGAGAGACAGGAACTGTCTATGACAGGCCGCCCAAGGGATACTGCTGTAGTGGACGACTACTACCTACGGATCATGGCTCGGAGGAACCCTGACAGCAACGCCACCATGTTGAATAATGCTTTTCGTGCAGCCACAGGATGTCGTGTTACGACTCAAACTGTGCGCAATAGGCTGCATGATGAGCAACTTCACTCCTGACGTGCAAGGCGCGGTCCATCTTTGCAACCACGACACCATGCAGCCCGGTACAGATGCGACCAACTACGAGTCGAATGGATCACTCAGGATTGGCATCACGTTCTATTCAACGATGAGTGTCGCATGTTCAACCAGACAATAGTCGTAGACGTGTTTGGAGGCAACCCTCAACGCCGAATCGCCGTCGAGGAGTGGGACAATCTGGACCGACAGTGCCTTGATCAACTTGTAGGTAGTATGCCACGACGAATACAGGTATGCATCAATGCAAGAGGACGTGCTACTGGGTATTAGAGGTACCGGCGTGTATAGCAAACAGAACCACCACCTCTCAAGGTCTCGCTGTATGTTGCACAACATGTAATATGTGGTTTTCATGAGCAATAAAATGGGCGGAAATGGTGTTCATGTTGATCTCTGTTCCAATTTTCTGTACAGATTCCGGAACTCTCGGAACCGAGGTGATGCAAAACTTTTTTTAACTTGTGTAGATGCTAATCCGACGGGGCCAAGTCTGGAGAGTAAGCCACATGCCCTAGTATTTCCCAACTGAACTCCTCGATCGATTCCCTGACCCGTTTTGCTGTGTATGTGATGGGCTGTTCTCATGGAACAATATGACTTTGTGTTGCCCTTTTCCATATTCCGGTCGTTTCTTACGTAATGCTTTACTTCAATCGATCATTTGCTCTTGGTACGATCAGCGCTAACGGGTTCATCAGGTTTTAGCAGCTCATAATAGATGACACCCTTCTGATCCCACCAAACACAGAGCATTGTCTTCTTTCCAAACAGATTTCGTCTTGCAGTGGATGTCGATGGTCTGCATGGATTCACCCACAATTTACGAAGCTTGGGATTCTCAAAATATATCCACTTTTCCTTAACCTGTCACTATTCGATGGAAAAACGACTTTCTTTTCTATCTGGCTAGCAGCATTTCACGAATGGTCTTTCGATTTCCTTGCTGTCTTTTATTCAGTTCATGCGGAACCCATTTTCCCACTTTCTGCACCTTTCCCATAGCTTTCAACCGTGTAGAAACGGCTTTCTGCGTCACATTCAATTGTTCCGTGAGTTCCTGTTGAGCATCATCTTCATCCAATAAGGCCTGCAATTCGCTGTCATCGAACTTTTTCGATAGTTTTCCGCACTCATCGTTTCTCACGTCAAAATCACCACTTTTGAATTTTTTTGAACAACTCGAAACACTGTTTTCCCAAGAGCATGTCCGCCGAATGCTTCGAGAAGCGTTTGACGCGATTCTGCAGCAGTTTTCTTCAGATGATAACAGAAAACCAATGCTGTCCGCAAATCGTAGTTCGTAGGCAAAGAACTAGACATGTTTACAGGGTTTGAAACAGATGCCGACGTATGGAATTTGGGTCACTATGTGTTGACATTCGTCGTCAACCGTTGCAGGAAGCAGACGGCGCTGCAGTCGCGGTCTCACGTTCCTACGCTGACGGCTAGCATCATCTATAGGAAAATTCCGGTTTCATACTTCTATAACTGGAAGGTAACAAAATGATTTGTTTTCGGTGTCATTAGTGGCAGATCACTAGCTCAGTTGTAGAAGGAAAGCGGGAAACAAGGACGAGATCTGTGTAAGGAACTATCCTTACGTTCATGAAATCACAGAATACCTAAATCAAATGAGGCGTTCTCCCCTCGAACACCACTTCAGTGTTTTAAGCACTTAGTCACCTAGCTCGATAAGTGGTATCCAGGATCGAAAATTGCCCGAATATTAACGGCAACTGCAAAGAAAAATAGACTTAATTACGTGAAAAATAACGTTTTTATTTCTTATTATTGATAGTAAATAACTTTGAATAAATAATGCCGTAGTTTTCCACTGTATCTGCTATATTGTTATGTTTTGAAACATCGCGTGTTAACCCTAAACTCGTGTTAGAGGAGGGAATGGCGGGAAGTAATAGTAATCAACACCTGTGATGACTGTGCACAAAGAGAAGGTAATTTCACGGAAGGCCGTTACGGACTTTGCTCTCTCACTTCTTACTTGGTTTTGGAATGGATGGCTGTAGGGACAAGATTAATCTTTAATCTTGTGTTTCTTACGGAAAATTGTCTGTTTCGTCTCATCGCCAGCAGATGGACGCTGGCGGACACCACAGCCTATTGTGTCTACATTGGAACGGAGTGCTAAATGTCTTGCAGCATCATGTTTTCGGGAAAGTTACGGTTGAATCGCTCCTAAGAAAGACGTGCTCGCTTAGCGGAGTCCGACACGGAACTGACAGCGTTAGCGGTGAGAGGGAGGTCTGTCAAATCTTAAGCTACCGGAATAACAGGGGAAAGGATTAAACACGGCTGACGTCTTATACTTATTTCTACCAGTCGCTGAACGAAATAGTGACAGCAATCACACGTCACTGGAAGTGATCCGGTCACAGTATCTTCCGAAGCAAGAAGTGCTGCACTACATTTGTTAATAATACAGTATTTTTATGCAATTATACCAAATAATATGTCACGTTTTGATGGGATACTTCTTCATATGTCTAACCTGATTTGATAGCAATAGTGAAAACAGTGAAATACACATTTGCCTTTAGTTTCTTGATCAGTATTTCGAACCAAAACGCAAACACACGTCATTCGCTAATAAGCGACAAATATCATACAAATGAAATTTGTTGTATAACCTCCACGAAGAAGGTAAAATTGTTATTCATCGCCGGCCGCGGTGGTCTAGCGGTTCTAGGCGCTCAGTCCGGAGCCGCGCGACTTCTACGGTCGCAGGTTCGAATCCTGCCTCGGGCATGGATGTGTGTGATGTCCTTAGGTTAGTTAGGTTTAAGTAGTTCTAAGTTCTAGGGGACTGATGACCTAAGATGTTAAGTCCCATAGTGCTCAGAGCCATTTGAACCATTTTTTTGTTATTCATCAGCAGATAGTTTTGATAGCATGTCATCGTCCGCAGACTTAATTAACTTTGAAATGGTGTACCCCTCAGGCTCACAATTTTAAAATATGATACACATCTATCACATCTATTTAACACTGTGAAAGTAAGTGGGCCTGAAGTATGGCATCACACCTCTAGCCCAGCACACAGTCACTCGAACGGTCGAACGGTGTGAGCCAAGGAGGTCACGCGGCATATTCTACTAACAATTAATTGGACACGATCTATTTTGATGCTCCTATGCATCAAGAGTTCTATCAAATCGGGCTGCATTAGTATTTCCAGCATTAGTATTTCTACCCTTCAGAGAATAACTAACCAGGACTGTAATCATTATGTCTCCCAAATAAATCACTTGTAATGTGTAGGGTAATAGCTATACAGGAGTCCAGAGGTCGGTATGCGCCCGTGCTGAGCTGGTGCCTGACCAAAAGGTAGCCAATTACAATCCAGACAGTGAGAGACTTTTCATTGTGGGGATGTTTCAAATAATAATAATAAGAAGAAGAGAGGTTCCTGGTTACTAGATTGTAGGCTGATCTCTTGAATTCTGGACGTAATAGTTGCCATTTAAGTCGTGATCTCAGTTCATTCTAAATATCGTGACAGCCGGTGTGTGACTTGACCTTTCCAGTTATTATTCTCGTGTCAAAAACATACAGGTACATGTACAGGTACATGTACATACACAGTTATGATTAAATTACTTTTGATCAAAGCTTGGCCACTTCCAGTGCATTTTCTGTTGCTTGTTGAAGGTCGTCTTCTGTACAGGAGACTGGACACAATCGACACTGAAGCATGTGCCGGACTGTGTGTTCTTCTCCACGGTCACACCGAATGTCATTTGGATCAATGTATCCCCATTTTGCCAGGTTTACTTTTGATCCCTCATCTCCGGATCTCAGTCTATTCAGGGACTCTCAAGTTCTCTATTCCCCGTCATGGCCTGGAAGTATAGGTTCAACAAATCTTTTCCAACGAGGGGGAAGGTAAGTCGTAACCTAGCTTTTTCAGCAATGGTTCTAAGTTCCAACGATGTCCTAAGGAAACTCTTCCTTGACTTCAGTCGTTGCGGATGCTGTTCATGCCCATACAGAGGATGAGTAGTTTCCTGTCCCACTGCCTTCTTTCCTTGTTCGCACCTATCTCTCTTCGAACAGGTGGTGGTGCTGTTCCTGCGAGGTGGTAAAGCCATTCGACTGGAGTAATCTGTTATAATTCTGCAGGTTTCGTTGAGAGCTACATCCACTTGTTTGGCATGAGTTGAATTATACCAAACAGGACAGGCATACTCCGCCAGAGAATAGCATAGTGCCATTGCAGATGTTCGGATTGTTTCAGGTTGACTACCCCACTGTGATCCGGCCAGTTTCCGTAGGAGATTGTTCCTGGTGGAGACTTCCGACTTGCATTTCATGCAAGGCTTTTTGAAAGTGAGAGATCTATCAAGTGTCACTCCTAGGTATTTTGGAGTCTCGTAGTGTTCCAGATCAATCCCTGACCATACCATTTTCAACATGCGAGTGGATCCTTGTTTCTCAAATGAAAAGCACACATTTGGGTCTTTGAAGGGTTTGGTTTAAGCTGGTTTGTGTTGTAGTATCTGGATAGATCTTCAAGGGCATTCGTGATGCTGTTCTCCACTGATTCAAAATCTGTGCTCTGTGTGGCTAGAGCGAGGTCGTCAGCATATAAGAAGCTCCTGGTGTTCTCGAGTCACAGGAAGTTTGCCATCAATATGACGGATCAGAAACGTACTGGTTTTATCAGGTAGTTTTATTTGCATGGAATAATTTTAACTGTATTATCACATACCTTTAGGAACAAGTCATTTGAACCATTGTTAACTGGACTTAAAAGTCGTCGAAAATAGCAACGGGAACATAGCAGGCAGAGCCTGAAACCGTCACGGTAGTCGAGAGCGTTGAATTAGGGAAAAGGCAGGAAATCTGTATCGGAAGGGGAAGAAGGGTACTATCCTACAATACACAGGAAAATGTAATAGTGGCTCAAGCACTGGTCTCGCCCTACTTCTTCCCCAATATATATTTAATGTCTTCACTATTCTTCCACAGCGTTGGGTAAGAAATCTTCGGGTGGTACTTGTATACTTTGACAAACGGTTTCTAGTATTTTTCCAAATCATTTACCGCTTGTTTTACATTAGACGACGCATACGGAGAAATACGGAACACAGAGTTTTACTACCGAGTTGTAGTGTCGGAGTGTAGTGTAATGTGGAGGGGCACTTGGACGAGTAGATCTGCAGGAGTAATAAGCCCTTTCATACTTGGTGCAACTGGTGCCTATGGCTAGGTTCTAGCTCTCGTTTGAAGAATTCCAGTCTCCTAGGTACTTGAATGCGGACACTTTACTTATAGTGATGTCGTCTAGTGAAATTTTAGGCGGGACGTCCTTGATTTTGGTTATGAATTCTGTCTTCTGGATATTGATTGCAAGCTGTCTTAATATCAGTAAATCGCAGTTTTGGTTTGCTTTTCCCACAAGATTATCTACGAGATCGTCCCAATTTAAGTTATTCGCAATTGTAATACTTAAGTATTCACTTGAATTTACAACCTTCAGATTTGTGTGAGTTATAGGATAACCTAAATTTAGCGGATTGCTTTTATTGCTCATATGGATGAGTTCACACTTTTCATTATTTAGAGTCAGTTCCCACTTTTTGTACCTTACAGATATCTTGTCTAAATCATTTTACAATTTGTTTTGATCATCTGTTGACATTAGATGACGGTAAATGACAGCATCATTTGCAAATAGTCTAAGAGGACTGTTCAGATTGTCTCCTAAGTCGTTTATGTACATTAGGAACAACAGAGGGTTTCTAACACTTCCCTGGCGAACGTCAAGTATTACTTCTGCTTTACTCGATGACTTTGCGTCAGTTATTACGAACTGTCACATTTCTGACGGGAAATCACGAATCCAGTCATATAACTGAGACGAAACTTCATTGCACGTAATTTAATTAGGAGTCACTTGTGAGGAACGGTGTCAAACGCCTTCTGGAATCTACGTGGGTAGCCCAGAAAGTGATGCACCACAGATAGCGCAGCCGCATGAGAATTTCAGAATGGCGTATGTAGGTGATGTGCGTTACAAGCAACGTGCCGTCATTGAGTTTCCCACTGCAGAGAAAGAAACTGTAGGGGATATTCACAAACGCTTGTGCAAAGTTGTCGACAGAAGTACAGTTAGTCGCTGGGCACGGAGGGTGAGGTCATCAGAAGGCTATTCGGCCGGACTCCACGATTTGCAGCGGTCGGGGACACCATCCACGGCTGTCACACTTGACATGTTACAGCGAGCTGATGTTGTCATTCTCGAGGACAGACGCATTACGTCTCGGCAGTTGGCGCTGCGTCTGTCAATCAGCAAAGGAAGTGTGGCTCCGCCACCAGGGTGCCTATTCTGTATCTTTCCGCCATTATGCCGATCGTTTCGGTACTCAAGAGCACCGAATGGTCTAGTACTCGAATTAGAGTCCCTGCATTATTCAGTATGCATTTCGGTAGCGATACCGTTCGGGTCTAGAGAACCGAAGCGCTGTTGTCGGTTTGTGCCGCGCAAGCCAATCAAAAGCAAGCGGTCGCAGATCCGCGCATTCGCAATGCAGCTCGCACAGCGCCACGAACACAAAGCGGCTAGCAGACGACACAGCCGCGCTATTCTCCCAACTACGGCACCGAAAATTGCGTTTACGTTGCCATAACGCATGACGCAGCATTCCATGGAGCTGACGTGCCCGCCTTCATCGCCCTTGCCTCCTCAAGAGTATCAGGCACAGTATATCCATTTCCATGATTCTCAGCTGAAATACACAAAAATTTCTACAGTTTCTCCGACCGCATGTTTCTATGCATGCATAATAACGATAGCGTATTTGACCGTATTCTGCAGATTGTCGTAAATGCCGCGTTATGTCGTCTTAGTCTCATTCACACTGACATCGTGTTTTGGATTTTACTTTTCGGAAAATGAGTTAGGAATAGAGTGTATTACCACATTGTACTAATACATCTATAAAAACACTCGAAAAATTGATTTTGAGAGTTTCAAAGAATAAGAAGATAAACAGAATGTGGTTATAACTCACTCCTAGAGATCCAAATGATTAAGTAGCCCACTTCCCTGTAGCATACGTCAACGATTTGGGTCTTAAAAACAAAACAAAAAAAACGCATTTTCGAGAACTCCTGCTGTTAGTCGAAGTTTATAATATGCATCTCATGAATGAAAATGTCTCGTATATGGTGCTACAGTCTAAAAATATTACAGCGGAGATCTTTCATCTCTGTCTACTGTGGTTGAGGATTCGATCGCAGATAAATAGTTGTGACAAGCAAGATTATGAAGATGACTGCTGCTAGTTACATTCCCAGTAATTTAAGTTGTGCACCTAGATTCTTTTCTAACAGCATACTGGAAAATCGCAACATATTCGTAGAAAATGGTGAATTATTTCTGACAAGAAAAAATATAAAGGTCACTGTCGGTAGTTTCACTCACAGCAGTTTCATATTTCGTTTTTCAAACACACAGAAATCACGAAATCATTACTGAGGAAGTGCGCTCTTACATGTAAGTAATAACGAATATTGCAGAAAAATCTTAACTTACACGAATAACAATGTCTCAGAACGTGTTGGATATATGAAGAGGAAAAAAAAGTTTTTTTTTGTCTCCACCCATGCGTAAACCCGTGTCCTTTCGTATCGCATTCCCGCTCGCTAACCACTTGGCCGCCACAAACAACAGTTGTGCACTGAATTCTTGTACTATTATGGAGAGGGACGTAGGCTGACTTCGTTGTCAAACGGTGTTGCGTAAGTCGTAAATGCGTGATAGTTTGGAAGGTTTCCAATATCAGGCTTCACATAATTGCTTGCCATTGTTACTTGAAAGTTGTAGACACGTTTCGATACTTACTAACCCATTTGTGAGAAAAAGTACACAAAGGCACTAGTAACGGCAGTTCACTCATGTAATATGCATTAGCAGAGCCTATGTCTTGATATTTCATGATCTTTAAACTCTTATTTGTATAAAAATAACACGTATTTTGAGAGAATATTGAACAAAAAATTTGTTTTTGGATGTAATCATTCACAGTAACAACCTAACCTAACCATATTTCTAACAAAGGAAAGCAGTCAATTATGAACTCACTTTCCAATCGGATGCGTCCTCTGGTGATTCTTTAGTAACACAATCACTAAATTCAAAGCTAAAAAACGCTAAATATGTTTAAAATAACAAATTATAGGTGTACGTAAACCATAGCTCACCGATCGACAGGGCCACACCGAAATCCAAAACCTCTCGGTACAATTGACGTAAAATCGGCGGGAGGACCGATCGGTAACAAGTCTCAGAAGCTTACTGAATAGGATATTTCGATAAAGAACCGAAAATAACATCACTACCGAGACTAACCTACTACACCGATCGGTATGAAAGATACAGAATAGGGCCCCAGGACAAGGATTGGTACCGACAGGGCACAACTCCCTTGTTTTGCGCTGGAGGAAGGCCATAGAATGGGATGGAGATAACGTGCAAAAATAGGGTGTTTAGATAAAACACTGTTCTTTCGTGTCTGTAATTCTCATTATGTTCAGCAAAACCATTGTTGATGAAAAAATGCGGTGCATTACTTTCTGGGCAACCCTCGTAAAAATATGGAATCTGTTTGATGTCCCCTGTCTGTAGTGAGACGTAGTAATGCTTGTTTTTCGTGGCATAGGTCTCGGTGCCGGACAAGCACCAAGTGTCTTCGGCGGACGCGACCCGGCGGCGGCCACGTCCCGGCCGCAAGGGGCGGCCCCGGCCACGCACACGGCAACCGCCGGCAGCGTCACCTTCCACGGCAACATCCGCGACGAGGCGGCCTACCTGAGCGCCTCCTCGCTGGGAGGGCAGGGCCACCGCTTCGAGACGAAGCGGCCGACGGCGTCGCTGGGCAACTACTCCCCGGGCCCCCCGCCGACTACCGTCACTCAGTACCCGCAGCAGGCCGTAGCGCTCTTCCAGCAGCAGGCGTACACGCCGAGCTACGCGGACCAGCCGGTGCACACGTCAGCCAGCGTCGTCGGCTTCACGCTGGGCGTGTCGGACGACCAGGGGACGACCGCGGGGAGTCAAGTGGAGACGCCCGCTCAGCGCCCTCAGCAGTACTTCCAGCTGCAACAGCAGCAGCCGCAGACGTTCCTCCGCGAACAGCCGGGCGCGCAGACCAACTCGCTGCAGCGGCCGGGCGCCGGCGTTCGTCAACCGGACGGTGTGACGGTCGCCGACAAGCCGGGCAGGAAGCGGCGGCCTTCCGCGGGCCAGAAGAAGCCCGCGTACGCCGAGGCCACCGGGGATGTGCAGGACGCGAGGACGCCGCCCCAGCCTCCACCGCGCCAGCACAGCACGTACGTCCTCCAACAGCAGTACCGACCGGAAACGCAGCAGAATACACAGCAGCAGAACGCGCTGCCCGTCTCCTGGCCGCCCACGGCACCCCAGCACCACGTCGCTTCCGAACCGACAGCTCCACAACAGATATCTACACAGCAAGAAGCGTCGCTGCGACAGAGGCACGAAGGTCGTAGGCGGCCACCGCAGGCTCACCAGCCGGAAGCTTCGACGCAGCAACCCGTCCAGTACCAGGAAGAGGCGGTCCAGCAAGACACGCCTCGTCAGCACGCTAGGAGGCCGCCCCAGAGGCAACAGTTCTCGCCGTCTGCTCGAGGGCCGACGTCTACTCCCCAGCTGGAACAACCCACGGCCGGTGGCGAATACCGTCCGCAGCGCCGCCGGAGACCTACCCAGACCCGACAGGAGCGCCCGGCAGTCACTGCACCCGGTGAGCAGGACACAGCGCCACAACAAGAAGCAGCTATCCGTCACCAACAGACGTACTACCAGAATACGGCGAATCTGCAGGCCAACGAGGATGCTGCCACTGCACCAGATGCTGTGGGCGAGGTTCCCTCGGCACCTTCAGCACCGGCATCCGCTGATGGTCAAGTGCCACGTGAACACCTTCGGAGGAGGCCACAAAACAAGCAGAAGTACCATATCACCATGGATAGCGACAAGCGGACAGTCGGTAGCAACGACTGGGAACAGGCGCAGAACACTGTAAAGCCGACTCGCCCACATACGAGAAGGCCAGTACAGAATCAAAACACGCAAGTAGACTTTGCTACGGAGGAGAACTCCGCCACTGGTAGTGGCTACAGTCAGCCACAGCCCACAGCTCCGGAGGGCCGTCCGCAGCAGAGGAGAAGGCCAGTGCGTCCTCATCACAGAAACCCTCCAGCGTCTTCGCTGTACACAGTCAGTGAGAACTATCCCCAAACCCAAAGAGACGAAGAAACGTACACGAATGTCGCTAACAGGCCCGAAGAAACTCCTCATGAAGAGGCATCCCCAGTTCCTGCGCAAAACCAGGAAGTTGAACAACAAGTTTTCACTCGGAGACCTTCTAGCAGATATTCTACGACTGAGAGTGTTGTCCAGGCAGCGATAGAGTCCCAAGTCGAAGGGCAATCGGGCCAACGCACGAGAGTTCGGCAACAGCACGTCTCCCGCAGACCTGTGCAAGGGAGCCAGCAGGAGGAACCGACTACCGTCGCCCATTACCGGAGGCCCCTCCACCCGTCGAGGAGACCGCAGTACAAGAAGCGCGTTCGTCCGACTAGACCGCAACCGGAATACGACAGCGAGCCGGCAAGCCAGCAGGAGACGACAAACGACCCCGTCAGTCAGAGCGACAGTTCGGGAGATTACGTGCAAGACTACAGGCTGGCGGAATTGAAGAAGGTGCAGAGGCAACGGTACAAACGGCCACAGGCTCAACAAAACTTTGCCGCAGACGTGCCGGCGCGCACTGCGGCCGTTGCCGATACGGCTTACCAGCTGCAGTCGAGTTCGCCACTGGACGCCGAGGACAATTATTACGCCGTGGACCAGCAGACGGCGCCTGCTCCCGCGCAGAAGGTCCGCCAGAGGATCAACCAACAGGGGGTTATCCGGGGCAAGACCAAATACCACAGGGAGCAGCTGACCGAGACAGACACGCCTTTTCCAGAACCGACGGAGCAAGTCTACGTGGAAGAGTTGCCAGTACAGACGGAATCGGATTCCGAGAACGATGTACTGGGAGGCGGAACCGACGAGCGCTTTCCGTCGGCGGTGGATTACGCCGCAGAAGAGGAAGACTCGGCCTCCGCTGTCAGCGAACCTCCGGCGACGACGACGACGACATCGACCACGACGAGCACCACCACAACGACGACGACAACGCCGGCACCTTCCACTAGTAGGCCTGCCAGCACCGTGTCCTCCGCTCTGGAGAAGTTGCGTCAGAGATCAAGGTAAGACTATCACTTCCATTCACTGCTCTGGGGGTTCGCAACATCTGGATGACAAAAGAGATCGAAAGATCTAATGAAGAATCAGAATTCAGAAACGGCATAATTAAAGTTCTTGAATGTTTACTGCTGGGGGACTGTAACACTAGAAACGCGTAGCATACAGTAATGTGAACAGTAATTTGTAGTGGACAGCATTGCCTTGATCTTCTATATCTCGTTCATAAAATAATGTTAAGCTGTTGTCAAACTGAATGTTTGATCACTTTAGTCAAATCTGAAATGGGTCGCCTTTACCTTTCTCCAAAAGGACTTCCCCATCCAATTACTGAAGGACGCATAGTTTCAAGCGGAAATCAAAATACGGTGCAACATTTGTACTTTTCCAGCTATACTAGGTATATCAAGCGCAAAAACTATACCTCTATCTGAAGCCTATGTACGGTGCGTGAATAAGAGTATTATTTATTTATTTAACCTGATATCATTACGGACATCTAGCTGTCTCTTATATCTGGCCAGGGTGTCACAGACACAATACCTTTTTTACATCATAGTTACTTAAGAAATAACAAATGTAATATCGCAAAAGTGTTAAAATGCTTAAAGTGTTTATAGTGGCAATATGAATAAGTATACTATGAACTAATGAAGTCAATACTGGTAATACTTCTACTACAGCTGTTGCTGTCACTAATAATGATATAATAATAATAATAATAATAATAATAATAATGACAATAGTCATGACAATAATAACAATAATGATAGTGGCACATGTAAAACGAATTTATAGGCGTACAAAGTAGACGTTATCTGATATAACGAGTTCCGTGGAAAAGAAATTTAAGGTGACTGCACCAACTAAAAATACTGGGAAATGAGGAAGATCTGCTGGGAAACGGGGATGTACAATGGTAATGAGTGCGTACAGGGACAATGGTAATCTTTATTGTTGCTTTAGTATAAATGTTATTAACTGTCTTTTGAAGCTGGAGCTGTTATTCAGTTCTCTAATATAACGCAGGAGGTTATTTCACAGTCGGATTCTTGCTACTGAGAAGTTCGAGAAAATGGCTGAACGATGGATTTGAAAACAAAGGATTTAGCCCTGATAGGAGCAGGTATTTGTGACATATTGTTTACACAAGACCATTAACGCCGAGGAGAGATGTGAGGGGCGGCGTTCGCTGTTAAAGTGGTAGAGACGACAGAGGGTACGAGAATCTCTGCGCTTGTCTGTACGCAGCCAGGATAGCTGTGCATATGATGGTGAAAAATCGTCAAAGTATCAGACTTCACAGATATAACGAACACAGGCATTCATGACCCGTTCCAGGTGCCGTGAGCTCTCCTGAGAAAGACCTTGCAGGATGGCATCGCTGTAATCAACAATTGGTAGTATAACTGTTTGTACAAGTTTCTGTTTCAGGTCAAGAGAGAAGAGCTTTGTATACTTTTGCAGGGCTTGGAGAGGTGTTGATGCTTTCTTGCACATTGCAGTTACGTGCTCAATCCAGTTTAGATTTTCATCTGTTATTACCCCTAGACTCTTTGCCTAAGGAGTATTTGTCTGTGTAGCCTTTGGGACAGTGAAACATAGGCAGAACGAACAAGAAGAATATAGGAGCTTTCGAAATGTTGTGTTACAGAAGAAAGCTGAAGGTGAAGAAGGTAGACAGAATAACCACTGAAGTTATTGAGAATGTACCATTTAGGGTTAAAGATGCTAGGGATTCCCGATTTCTTGGCTAATAAGCCTAGAAATACTAACCAGTACCGCCTGGGTTTTGGATATTACGTACAATTATTAGCAAAGTCTTGTTCTCGTATGACTCGAGGGAAGAGTGATGACAAGAGGAAATTTGCAAAGGCAGTTAAAGTTCAAGTAATAGATGTAAAAACTTTAAAATTTTCCTGTAAAATTGTAATTCTAAGAGACGGAAAAGGACTTAAAAGTTCAGCTGAAGGGGATGGACACCAGCAAAAGTAAACTGACAGTGACGGAATGTTGACGAAGTAAATTAGGTGACACTGAGGGAAATGGCTTTTGGGCTGAAAAGTTACTGACGGGGAAGAAGTGAAGAGGCTACAAAACGCAGACTGGCAATACCGAAGAAAGATTTTCTTAAAGCATTTGTCTGTGTAGCCTTATGCTGAAGTGAAACATTATAAGTATAGACAAGAAGATCGTAGAAGCTTTGGAAATGTTGTGTTACAGAAGGAAGATGAAGTTTAAGTAGGTAGACAGGATAATCACTGAAGCTGATTGATCGGGTCGGTCAGAAAACATCTTTATGGCACAACTTGGCTAAAAGAAGGAATAGGTTCATAGGACACAGTCTGAGACACGGTCTGAGAATGCTTGCTAGAGAAATGAATGTCGTGTGACTAGGGCCTCCCGTCGGGTAGGCCGTTCACCGGGTGCAAGTCTTTCGATTTGACGCCACTTCGCCGACTTGCGCGTGTATGGGGATGAAATGATGATGATTAGGACAACACAACACCCAGTCCCTGAGCGGAGAAAATCTCCGACTCCGCCGGGAATTGAACCCGGGCCCTTAGGATTGATACTCTCTCGCACTGACCACTCGGGGGCAGACTTACCAGAGATGTACCAAGGACACTGGCATCCTAACCAAAAAAAGCTAAAATTATAAAAATATGTAAGAATAAGAAGAAGGTTCAAATGGATATACACTGATGGAAAAAGAAACTCAATACTAAGATGGAGTTGAGCGACATAAAGATGGTAGACGTGTTTCTACATCTAAAAGATGATGTCTGATCAAATTTCGCTCCAGTCGCCTAAGAGCGGCGCTAGCAGCGCCACTATGGGGACGCAAATCAGGTTCACGTTAAATACAGCTGTGACGGCCGTGAGTGTTAGTTACCTTTGAGATTATACATGACGACTTGATGTTAATGAAGAATGTCTGTAGGGTAGTGTAATAGAGCTACGAGAAGCTGGATGTTCCTGCTGCGATATTGCAGAAAGACTTGGCAGGAATGTAGCCACTCTACACGATAGCTGGCAGCGGTAGTCACGAGAATGTACGGCTGCAAGAAGACTGGACTCTGGACGGCCGTGTGGGACTAACGAGAGGGAAGATCATCGTGTTCGCCATATGGCTCTGGCGCGTGTTACCACATTTGCAGCAGCAATTTGAGCAGCAGCTGGCATCACAGTGATACAACGAACTGTTACAAACCGTTTCCTTCAACGGCAGTTCCGAGTCAAACGACCTGTAGTGTGCATTCCAGTGACCTCAAACCACCGCCGTTTGTGACTTCAGTGGTGTCAAGCGAGAGCTCATTAGAGGGCAGCGTGCAGGATTGTTGTGTTTTCTAACGAAAGCTGGTTGTGCCTGGGTAGTGCTGATGGCCATGTGTTGGTTAGGAGGAGGCCAGGTGAGCGCCTATGGCCAACCTGTCTCCGTGAGAGACGCAGAGGACCAATACCTGTAGTTGCAGTCTGGCGTGCGATTTCGTATGACATCAGGAGCTCTCTTATCCCACGCCTCCGGACTGAAAATCTGTATGTCAGTCTGGTCGACCTGTTGTGCTGCCATTCCAGGGGGTGTTTTCCAACAGGATAACGCTCTTGTAACTCAACATGCTCTACGGAGTATCGAGATGTTGCCTTGACCTGATCCATTACCAGATCTGTCTCGAATCGAGCACATATGGGACATCATCGGGTGACAACTCGAGCGTCATCCACAACCTGCATTAACCGTCACTGAATTGACCTACCTAATGCAACAGGCGTTGAACTACACCGTAAAAGCCGGCCGGGGTGGCCGAGCGGTTCTAGGCGCTATAGTCCGGAACCACGCGACCGCTACGGTCGCAGGTTCGAATCCTGCCTCGGGCATGGATGTGTGTGATGTCCTTAGGTTAGTTAGGTTTAAGTAGTTCTAAGTTCTAGGGGACTGATGACCTCAGAAGTTAAGTCCTATAGTGCTCAGAGCCATTTAAATCATTTTTGAACTCCGTGAAAGCTGCCATCTGCCATCTGTACAACACAAGTCATGAACGTTTGCATGCTTGCATTCAACATTATGAAGGTTACATTGGTTATTAATGTATCAGCATGACTTATCTCATGTTTACACTAATCTGTTTAAAAATGGTTCAAATGGCTCTGAGCACTGAGGTCATCAGTCGCCTAGAACTTAGAACTACTTAAACCTAACTAACCTAAGGACATCACACACATCCATGCCCGAAGCAGGATTCCAACCTGCGACCGTAGCGGTCGCTCGGCTCCAGGCTGTAGCGCCTAGAACCGCACGGCCACTCCGGCCGGCACACTAATCTGTGTTCTTCCAATATTAATCACTTAAATATGTTACCTAGACAAGAGTATTCCAGAAATTTCACTACTATGCATTAATTATTTTTTGGTATTGCGATTTTTTCCATCAGTGTAGATAAATTTCTACTTCATGGGAAATAAGCCAACTTTAATCCCGAATCGATTACCTTGAAACTGGAAGTCAGGGAAAGTTTGCGGAGAAGCAATAGAGATAAAAAGAACTGAAGTAACGCAGTAGTGAAAGCTGAATACAAAAGTTTTCCGTGAATATACAAAAAAGTGAATATATGTCAAGCTGTAAAGATGGTCAGGGTAAGGCAGTGCTCACACAGCTAGTTTCGACAGTCTGTGAGTTTACAGGGCAGTTCATGACTCACTGTAGTTTGACATTTTCCAAAGGCTCATTCGGTGTGTGACTCATTCTCGGATAGTTTACCTGGCAACGAACTGCCCGCGTGAGGCATAGATCAGGGTTCGAGTTCTAGCATACGGTCATCGTAAATGGTATTTGGTTTGAAAATCAAATTATGAAAGCTATAGAAACCTCTTTACCAATGTAACATTCTTAATTTTACGAATGAAGACTAATTTCTAACATGTGTTGCTTGATCCTGTGTATTTCACATTATATGTTACAACTACTAACGTTGACATTGCCTTCACATCAAGTGCGCTTTGCGCACCCCTTTGACGCGGAGTGCCCGTGCAGCACAGCAGCTACCTGGGTTGCCTAAGCAACAGGAGATTTAACTTAACCTCTGGCGTGTGGCAAGCATACGAATGACATGTACAAAACATTGCGTCCACATGCAGATTTGGTGATCGTGTTGTAGATGCATAACCAAAACCACAACAAGAGGTTTTAGATTATACTCATGCTATAAGGTAGATTTCTACAGAAGGGGAGACGCTAATCGTCTGGCGCAGATGGCTTTCGTCATAAATAGTACATGCGGTCGTACTAAAAAGGTGTCTAGGGATACCAAAATGTCAGGTCTTTCCTTGTGCGATAATCACGCAAGAAATGAAATATCTCGGTTCTTTTTGAAGCAAAATTTATGTTGCTACATATACTGTTGGCGATAATTCACTTGTACAGTGCGGTGTAGTTGTTGTAATGTTAGCTTTCTATTGCGAAAAACAATATTCCAAATAAAATTCACAACAAAATAATTTTGCCGATGAAACTAAGTCGAATTTAGTCAACGACCTTTCCAGGTAGATTAAGTTGCAACTGTATTACGAAACTTCCATTGTACACTGGTCGTGATTTAACGCTCTGATTGTAACAAAGATCGTAGCACACGCGAGGATGGCGTAGTTGATCGAAGACGGGCCTGTATACGATCGGTAAGTTCTGTGACTTCTCATTTCCGCTCTTCTATAAAAGGACGGCTTCAGGCGCTAATCTGTTCAACCCACCTTTGATACCCCTTTTGCTGTGTCGTCCGGACAAGACAACCACGGCAAAAGCACCACAGGCGCAAAGATGCGAGGTGGTCCCCGTGCCATAGACTAGCCACTTGCGCGAGTTCCAGCAACGCTACTGGCGGCGCTGGGGATGAAGATATCGACTTCGCCTCGACCAATTTCCGGCCGAGTACAGTCCACAAATGACTGGACGACAACGGACAGAAGCCTACTCGGAAGATAGAAGAGCAGCTCTCGCCCTCTTGGTTATATATGTTCGTTCACGGCTGTCAAACAGGGAATGTCGTTTAGTGAACTCTTAGAAGTGCACAGACAGTTGTAAATTGCATTTTCTATGTACTGTGAAGTTTACTTACGATTATTTGCACAATTGTGTTAGATTAGATGCAGTAATGCAGAATTAACCATTCATCAAGTCACAAAGATAAGTAAACCTTTTTAACTATTTGTGCGACTTTGTTACTAGTTTGTTGGAGTGTTGAAGCACCTCGTTCTCCTATTGTTACCTGGCCCAGGGGCATAGCCGTGTTATAGTGGCAGGGCGAAATTGTCTTAGAGGTGTACTGCACCAGAAGCCGTTCCACGAACTCACAAACTCGGCCTCCACAGCAGTAGCGACGAAGCCTTTGCAAAACTGACGACGAGGGTTTACAAAACTTTTTACTGACAATTTTATTTCAAAAACGATAATGCATGGCTGTTTTAATTAATGTCTTAATCATAAGTGATAATACGAAAAAAATTCTGCCATTCCGTTTTCCAAGAGGGTGATGCATACAGGATTATTCATAAGTACCTCCAGGGTTTCAGAAGACGACTGCGCAAAAACTCTAAGTTCGTAAATGACACTATACGTACTAAATATGAGCATCGTCTGTGATGGTGCAAACGTCAAAAAGTGCGAGCACTTTACTGACGTGGATTGACTGGGAAGATACGACACCGACCCACTTTGCCAATCTGTTTATTCGGTTGCCGACTTGCAGACGCGAACTAGTTTATTGCGCCAATAGGGAGCGGATGATTTATCTACACGTTCTGGCACGCTTACTCCTTAGTGCAACTACGCCAAGGCAATGAAATTATAAGATTTATGCAAACCATTAGCAGGCTGCCATTTACCAGTGGGATATTCATAAATAGCAATAAAATGCAGTAAACTGCCACTGCTTCCCTGATAACCCATCGTGTCACGCATACGTCCCAGTTATAGTAAAAGCGTTAAATAATTTGTTTGACTGAACAAGATAAATACACTGAAGCACCGAAGAAACTGGTATAGGCATGCGTATTCAACTACAGAGATATGTAAGCAACCAGAATACGAGGCTGCGGTCGGCAGTGCCTATGCAAGACAGCAAGTGTCTAGCGCAATTGTTAGATCGGTTACTGCTTCTACAAGGACAGATTATCAAGATTAAAGTGAATTTGAACGTGAGTTGTAGTCGGCGCACGAGCGATGGGACACACATCTCCGAGGTAAGAATGAAGTGGGGATTTTCCTGTATGACCATTCCACGAGTGTACCGTGAATATCAGGAATCCGGCAAAACATCAAATCTCCCTCATCGCTGCGGCCGGAAAAAGGTCCTGCAAGAACTGGACCAACGACGACGGAAGAGAATCGTTAATAGTGGCAGAAGTGCAACTATTCCGCAAACTGCTGCAGATTTCAATGCTGGGCCACCAACAAGTGTCAGCGTGCGAATCATTCATCGATGTGGGCTTTCGGAGCGGAAGGCCCATTCGCGTACCCTTAAAGACTGCACAACACAAAGCTTTGCAGCTCGCCTGGGCTCGTCAACATCGAAATTGGACTGTTGATGACTGGAAGCATGTTGCCTGGTCGGACGAGTCCCGTTTGAAGTTGTATCGAGCGTATGGTCGTGTCAGGGTATGGAGACAACCTCATGACCCCATGGATCCTTCATGTCAGCAGTGGAGGCTCTGTAATGTTGTAGGGCGTGTGCAGTTGGAATGATATGGGACCTCTGATACGTCTAGGCACGACTCTGACATGTGACACGTATGTAAACGTCCTGTCTGATCACCTGCATCCCTGCATGTTCATTGTACATTCCGACGGACTTGGACAATTCCAGCAGGATTATGCGACACCCCACACGTCCATTATTGCTACAGAGAGGCTCCAGGAACAATCTTCTGAGTTTCAACACTTCCACTGGCCACCAAACTACCCAGACATGAACGTTATTGAGCATCTGTGATGCTTTGCAACGAGCTGTTCAGAAGAGATCTCCACCCCCTATTACTCTTACGGATGCATGGACAGCCATGCAGAATTCCTGGTGTCAGTTCTCTCCAGCAGTACTTCAGACATTAGTCGAGCCCATGCCACGTCGTGTTATGGCACTTCTGCGTGCTCGCAGTGGCCCTACACGATATTTGGCTGGTCTACCAGTCTCTTTGGCTCTTCAGAGTATATACTACAAGAGCTTCCTTGTAGAGTAAGGTGTAGTTATTATAATTTCAGTACATTGTTAGAAACACCAATTTTCTAGACATTGAAATGTAACCGAGTCCCTGTATGAATTGATGTAACAGTTGAGCAGAGTTGCTTGTACTGTTTCAGCCGGACAATTGACAGGTGCAGCTGTTGAGAGAGTAAGAGTGCCTCTGTGTGTGTGCAGGTACAACGCGACGCGACCTCGTTTCAGCGTGCGGGACTTCCAGGAGCGCCTGAACCGGCTGTCCACCAGCACTGCGGCGCCAGAGGCCTCGGCGTCAGAGACCACGGAGGCGGCGACTGCCCCGCGCTTCTCTGGGCGTACGCGTGCCTCTACGGCCGCCCCCGCAGACCTGGAGGCGGCCCGCCCGCGGCCCGCTGCCCGCGACCCCGCCCGCGTCAACAGCGCGCGCTACAGGGCCTCTACTGCCCCCACCTCCACCACGGCTGCCACGCCCTCCACTAGGTACTGCACGCACGCACGCAGCATCTTGTAGGCGTGTCATGTGGCGCCTCAACTATCAACATTCTTATGACGCTACTTATATGGAGGTTGATGTGTTACGCATGCGCGCTGAGCTGTTTCCTCTTACACTCCTGGAAATTGAAATAAGAACACCGTGAATTCATTGTCCCAGGAAGGGGAAACTTTATTGACACATTCCTGGGGTCAGATACATCACATGATCACACTGACAGAACCACAGTCACATATACACAGGCAACAGAGCATGCACAATGTCGGCACTAGTACAGTGTATATCCACCTTTCGCAGCAATGCAGGCTGCTATTCCCCCATGGAGACGATCGTAGAAATGCAGGATGTAGTCCTGTGGAACGGCTTGCCATGCCATTTCCACCTGGCGCCTCAGTTGGACCAGCGTTCGAGCTGGACGTGCAGACCGCGTGAGACGACGCTTCATCCAGTCCCAAACATGCTCAATGGGGGACTGATCCGGAGATCTTGCTGGCCAGGGTAGTTGACTTACACCTTCTAGAGCACGTTGGGTGGCACGGGATACATGCGGACGTGCATTGTCCTGTTGGAACAGCAAGTTCCCTTGCCGGTCTAGGAATGGTAGAACGATGGGCTCGATGACGGTTTGGATGTACCGTGCACTATTCAGTGTCCCCTCGACGATCACCAGTGGTGTACGGCCAGTGTAGGAGATCGCTCCCCACACCATGATGCCGGGTGTTGGCCCTGTGTGCCTCGGTCGTATGCAGTCCTGATTGTGGCGCTCACCTGCACGGCGCCAAACACGCATACGACCATCATTGGCACCAAGACAGAAGCGACTCTCATCGCTGAAGACGACACGTCTCCATTCGTCCCTCCATTCACGCCTGTCGCGACACCACTGGAGGCGGGCTGCACGATGTTGGGGCATGAGCGGAAGACGGCCTAACGGTGTGCGGGACCGTAGCCCAGCTTCATGGAGACGGTTGCGAATGGTCCTCGCCGATACCCCAGGAGCAACAGTGTCCCTAATTTGCTGGGAAGTGGCGGTGCGGTCCCCTACGGCACTGCGTAGGATCCTACGGTCTTGGCGTGCATCCGTGCGTCGCTGCGGTCCGGTCCCAGGTCGACGGGCACGTGCACCTTCCGCCGACCACTGGCGACAACATCGATGTACTGTGGAGACCTCACGCCCCACGTGTTGAGCAATTCGGCGGTACGTCCACCCGGCCTCCCGCATGCCCACTATACGCCCTCGCTCAAAGTCCGTCAACTGCACATACGGTTCACGTCCACGCTGTCGCGGCATGCTACCAGTGTTAAAAACTGCGATGGAGCTCCGTATGCCACGGCAAACTGGCTGACACTGACGGCGGCGGTGCACAAATGCTGAGCAGCTAGCGCCATTCGACGGCCAACACCGCGGTTCCTGGTGTGTCCGCTGTGCCGTGCGTGTGATCATTGCTTGTACAGCCCTCTCGCAGTGTCCGGAGCAAGTATGGTGGGTCTGACACACCGGTGTCAATGTGTTCTTTTTTCCATTTCCAGGAGTGTATATTATGATTAGAAGGTCCGCCTGTTACGCAAACAACTGTTTTTCTGTTCTTGCGTATAAATCAAAACACGTTTCCTCTCCTTTGTACCGTCGTCATTGGGTATCCCTTTTTCAATCCTGGAAAATGTTTTAATTAAATATTATTGTAACCAAAACCACACCTAAAAACAGTTTTTGTATCTTTTTATTATTATCTTCGTTTTTCTCCATTATTGGGTAATGTACAACTCAATGAATTTTGGACACTGTTGGTTTGTCATCTGCAATCTGCAGTTAAATGATGTTTCCGTGAGTAGTGTTGGGGATTTAACAAATCACATTACTTCTAAACATAATTTTGTTATGCGAAAATATTTTGTGACTCTATTTTGCACTTAGTTATAGTCAGCAAAATATACTTGTGAAATAATTTCGGACAACGAAATTACGTTTAGAAATACAGTGATTTGTTAAATCCCAAACCATACTCACAGTAACATCATTTAATTGCAGATAACAGGTGACAAGGTACTGAAGATGACACATAGGTGCTGAAACACATTTTGGTTCGTATGAAAAAATAGAAAGAAAGAGTTCTTCGGATAACATATGGATGTTATACCTAGTAATTCTGCAAACAAGGCTACTACGAAGGTTGCAAAACCAAATGGTGAATACTTACCTCTTAGCCTGATCCTAACCCCTCTCGGAATGGTCATCTACTACTTCAGACAACTACTACGACTACTACTAGTAGTATATTTGTACGAAGAACAGTCGGAAATTATCTACACTTTCGTCATGACACACATCCATAATTCTCACACTGCTCTCTTACAGTTGGTGCCACTGCAGCCAAGGCGCTTCAGTCTGAAATCCGCGCGACCGCTACGGCCGCAGGTTCGAATCCTGCCTTGGGCATGGATATGTGTGATGTCCTTAGGTTAGTTAGGTTTAAGAATTTCTAAGTTCTAGGGTACTGATGACCTCAGATGTTAAGTCCCATAGTGCTCAGAGCGATCAGAGCCACTGCAGCCATGTACCCACCATACGTCCTGACCACTTATACTGTAAATGACAGCTTTAACATACCCGTTCCGCTAGTAATTTGCACCAAAGAGGAACAATGAGCAATGGTTCGATTTGTTCGGTCGTGAGGGGTAAAGGGGTCAGAATTCATCTTATATTTTCAGGACAATGCGGAGAAGTAGGAATAATTATTTGTTGATCGAAACGTTTAAAAGTGATCGGACGAGTGCGACACATGAAGAGAAGCAGGATGCCTGTCGACGTCAACCAAGGTCTAAAAGATTCAGCAAGCACAAGGGATGGGCTTAGCGGATAGGTGAGTTAACAATGATATGGTAACTGAAAGAAATCGCCGTCGGGGAAGACATCAAGCATGAAGGGATGAAGGTGGTTCGCAGCTGTCAGCGTGTCTTCGATTACTGCAACAGATCCCATACTAGCACATGAGATGGTCTCCTATAGTATAATACGCTCCCACCAACCTGCATCTGTAGCTCGGTGCACGTTTGGAGCCGCCGTTCACCTCGATGACAGAGTCTGTGTAGACGATCATCGAGCTAGTGTAGCAAAAATGTGTGTCACCCGAAGAGCCGACACGTTTCTATTGATCGACGGTCGAATCCCAAAGGTCTCGAGCCCAGGGCAGTCGTAACTGACGGTGTCGTCGGGTCAGCGTGCGAACACGTGGGGGTGATTTGTTGCGGAGCTCCTTGTACAACAATGTACTATGAACGGTGTGCTCCGAAACACTTGAGCGTGCACCAGCAATGTGGTTTTTCGGCTGAGAAGCCACAGATTACCATCTATACTACTCCACAGAGCAAAATAAGCCTCTGAACCGCACTTACTGTGAAGAGTCGTAGTCGTCCTACCATTAGCGCCTACTGGTAGTTTCACTCTCCTTCTACCTGTATCTATTTCCGTAGATACTCACGATAGTTGCACACGAACATCCGACCAGCTTCGCCGTTTTCGAGGTACTCGTTCACAGGCTACGCGTAACAATAATCCGTTCTTTCTCGAAGTCGCTTATCTCAATGGATTTCTCCATTTGCAACCCGTGTCTGCGATAGGGTGATCCCCCTTCCACGTCTTCTCCACTTACATACATGCCCGGAACGTCACCAAGCGACATACAGTGTCGCGGTGAGCATGCGGTGGGCAGTGGTCATAATGGTTTGGCTTATCATGGTCCACTGATCGTGACCGTGCCAAATATCTCACGAAATAAGCAACAAAGAACAGAACTCGTCTAGCTTGAAGGGGGAAAACCAGATGACGCTATAGTTGGCCCGCTAGATGGCGCTGCCGTGGGTCAAACGGATATCAACTGCGTGTTTAAAATAGGAACCCCCATTTTTATTACATATTCGTGTAGTACGTAAAGAAATATGAATGTTTTAGTTGGACCACGTCTTTCGCTTTGTGATTGATGGCGCTGTAATAGTCACAAACGTATAAGTACGTGGTATCACGTAACATTCCGCCAGTGCGGACGGTATTTGCTTCGTGACACATTACCCGTATTAAAATGGACCGTTTACCAATTGCGGAAAAGGTCGATATCGTGTTGATGTATGGCTATAGTGATCAAAATGCCCAACGGGCGTGTGCTATGTATGCTGTTCGGTATCCTGGACGACATCATCCAAGTGTCCGGACCGTTCACCGGATAGTTACGTTATTTAAGGAAACAGGAAGTGTTCAGCCACATGTGAAACCACGACCTGCAACAAACGATGATGCCCAAGTAGGTGTTTTAGCTGCTGTCGCGGCTAATCCTCTCATCAGTAGCAGACAAACTGCGCGAGAATCGGGAATCTCAAAAACGTCGGTGTTGAGACTGCTACATCAACATCGACTGCACATGTACTATATTTCTATGCACCAGGAATTGCATGGCGACGACTTTGAACGAAGTGTACAGTTCTGCCACTGGGCCCAAGAGAAATTACGGGACGATGACAGATTTTTTGCACGCGTTCGATTTAGCGACGAAGCGTCATTCACCAACAGCGGTAACGTAAACCAGCATAATATGCACTATTGGGCAGTGGAAAATCCACGATGTCTGCGACAAGTGGAACATCAGCGACCTTGGCGGGTTAATGTATGGTGCGGCATTGTGGGAGGAATGATAATTGGCCCCCATTTTATCGATGGCAATCAAAATGGTGCAATGTATGCTGATTTCAAATTGTTCAAGTGGCTCTGAGCACTATGGGACTTAACATCTTAGGTGGTCAGTCCCCTAGAACGTAGAACTAATTAAACCTAACTAACCTAAGGACATCACACACACCCATGCCCGAGGCAGGATTCGAACCTGCGACCGTAGCGATCGCGCGGTTCTAGACTGAAGCGCCTAGAACCGCATGGCCACTGCGGCCAGCTATGCTGATTTCCTACGTAATGTTCTACCGATGTTACTACAAGATGTTTCACTGCATGACAGAATGGCGATGTACTTCCAATATGATGGAGGTCCGGCACATAGCTCGAAGCGATATTGAATAGAATATTTCATGACAGGTGGATTGGTCGTCGAAGCACCATACCATGCCCCGCACCTTCACCGGATCTGACGTCCCCGGATTTGTTTCCGTGGGGAAAGTTGAAGGATATTTGCTATCATGATCCGCCGGCAACGCCTGACAACATACGTCAGCGCATTGTCAATGCATGTGCGAACATTACGGAAGGCGAACTACTCGCTGTTGAGAGGAATGTCTTACACGTATTGCCAAATGCATTGAGGTTGACGGACATAATTTTGAGCATATATTGCATTAATTAGGTATTTACAGGTAATCACGCTGTAACAGCATGCGTTCTCAGAAACGATAAGTTCACAAATGGACATGTATCATATTGGAACAACCGAAATAAAATGTTCAAACGTACCTACGTTCTGTATTTGAATTTAAAAAACCTACCTGTTACCAACTGTTCGTTTAAAATTGTGAGCCACACGTTTGTGACTATTACTATCACAAAGCGAAAAAAGTGGTCCAACTAAAACATTCATATTTCTTTACGTACTACACGAATAGGCAATAAAAAATGCAGATTCCTATTTTAAGAAACGCAGTTGATATCCGTTTGACCTGTGGCAGCGCCATCTGGTTTCCCCTTCAAGGTAGACAAGTTTCGTTCTTTGTAGTTTTTTTAGTTTGACGCTTATTTCGTGAGCTATTTGTCCTGGTCACGATCACTGGACTACTCTGTATATATTGGATTGATATGTCTTGTAAACCTCTGGCATGCTTTGGTCATCACAATGACACTCTCACGTCACATTTGCATTTCTGAAGTAAGCTTTCGAACTGCCTTTGCCTGCAGGTACAAGTACAAAAGCCGCTACCGGTCGACGCTGAGCACGTCCACAACCACAGAAGACCCGACAGTAGCGACTACGGTGGCAGCGCCGACGCCGTCGGCCATCGTCTCGCGGCCTTCGCTGCGCACCAAGGGCATCTTCTCGGCGGTGCGGCCCAACCCTCTACTGCGTACAGCCACCAGCGTCGCCACCACCACCAGCACGACCACGACGACCACC
Source organism: Schistocerca cancellata (assembly GCF_023864275.1). Taxonomy (NCBI): domain Eukaryota; kingdom Metazoa; phylum Arthropoda; class Insecta; order Orthoptera; family Acrididae; genus Schistocerca; species Schistocerca cancellata. Next base: position 373,988,009 of record NC_064630.1, on the reverse strand, counting down.
ACCACGACGCCGGCCGCACCGACCACTGTCGCCGCCGCTGCCGACTCAGCCGACGAGACGCCGTCCGCCCCCTCGGCGCCTTCTGCTCCGGGTGTCTTCGGCGTCAGGACTGCGCAGCCGGCCGTCGGCGTGGACGACGAGCAGTCTCAGTCGCTCAGGATTGCCGAACTGACTCTGGCGGCGGGTCTGCGAGCGCCCAGTAGCGCCGCCGTCACCGCAGCCACTGCCGCCACGACACCCGCGTCGCAGCCGCCTCAGCAGACGACGGACCTGCTGTCGGCCTATTGGGCGCAGCGGGAGCCTTCGGCGCCGCCTGCCCTCTCAACGCACGCCTCCCCGCACTACTCGGCCGCTGCCGTGGACAATGAGCACCCCAGCTCTGCCGCCACCCCCGACTCCACCTCCTACCCCGCCACTGCCGCAGACTCTGTCCCGGACCAGTCGTCGACGTCGCACCAGTGGAGTGACGACGCCGTCCCGCCCACGCAGATGATCGCCGACCTCACGTCATCCGCTTCGGCCTCCGACTTCTTCCAGAAGTCCGTGCCCTCCCAGCACTCACTGAGGATCACCATGGCAACCGACGATCCCATCCTGCCACTCGAGGCCTTCTTCCCCTCGTGGGGTGGAAAGGAAGACAGTAACCGGCGGTAGCGAGATAATCGTTTTCGCCACCGACCAGAGACTTCATCGTCATCACCATCATTGCTCAGTATTATTTATTTTTCGAAAACATTTCAGTCACGACAAGGATTACGTGCTATTCCAAATATTTATAAGTAGATCGTGTACTGGGTGTATCACAACGATAGCGATAATCTTCTAGGGGTTGTAGAGATTCCGTGAGGACCATGTCGAGGATGGGAATCCATGTCGGGGAACGTCACCAATATACGCTGCAGCGGGGCCACCTCTTCTTTTACATCTGCATATACGTTCTGCAGGTCATCATAGGATGCTCGCAGAGAGTACCATGTACCACTACTAGTCATTTCCTTCGCTATTTTTGTAAACATTACTGAAGCAAGCAGCGATATCATTAGATGATTACAAATAATAATCAGTCTTGATCACAATTTTTTATTAAAAACTAAAAATTACATGTGTGTGGTAGCCGAAACCGCCCACATGTGTGTGGTAGCCGGTTTCGGTAATGTCTGCATCATTATCGGCCCATTTCTCTGAGTGCAAAAGATAACTGTCCTTAGTGGGTAGCAGGGACCGAAATTATACAATCAATCTACACAATAAATTATGGATACACGATCACGGTTGGTGGTGAGACGTGACGTCAAGCGGAGCACTGACAAGTGTTGGAAGACGCCTCCAGCAACTATTAAGTAGCATCAAAACGGTATGCGTTATAAAGGAGAAGCTCTGTCCCTCACCTGGTGCATAACCTGAAGAATCCCAGAGACACGGTCTGATGATGAACTAGGTATAATCGAAACCGGTTACCAACGACAGGTGATTTTTAGTGGTTAATAAATATTTGTCATCAGGACTGATTATTACTTGAAATTTCCTTATCGGTCTCCACTCGCATATGAATTGACGAAAAAACGACTGTCTATATGCTTCCGTATGAGCCTTAATTTCCTTCGTTTTTCCCTCGCGGACTTTACGCGGAACGTACGTTGGTGATAGTAGAGTCGTTCTTCAGTCAGCCACAAATGGTGGTTCTCCAGATTTTCTCGGTGGTATTCCTGAAAATGAAAGTCATCTTCCCCCAAGACATACCCAACTGAGTTCGTGAAGCATTTCCGCAATACTCCCGTGTTAATCTAACCTACCGATAACAAATCTAGCAGCACGCCTTTGAATTGATTCGATGTCTTTCTTCAGCAGCAAATATAAGTTTTTTCGCTGACGGACCTCAAGCGAAATCTCGAAATGGGCTTGACAGCACTCAGTTGGTTAGATGGGATCGAACGCATCCGCATCTGCGACAACAACGTCGCTGATGTTCTGTGAGCGCTAAAAGTCGCGTTTGTTCGTAGTCTAACAGAATGCGTTAATCCCTGCGAATACGACGTTTTGTAGCGCCGTTGGAAGACAATTTACAGGCACGAGTTCCTGTCCTCAACTTGTTCCTCAAGATACCCTCTATGAACCTTCCAAGTTTTTCGGTATCATTTTGTACACGTTGTTTGACTCAAATGTGTGGTGCTCCGTGATGTACCGTCTCCAGGAAAAAAAAAAATCGAAGGGTTAATTTATTGCCAATCATTATGTGATTAGTTATTGACAGCGTTATTTGGACGTCACGGGGTAGGGTTCAAGTCTCTTGCCGACAGCATGTCTTTCATACATACGTAAGCAAGAGTCATTTAAAAAGCATTTAATGTGTTCGGCTAAAATCATTACCAGCACACATGTGGACTTAACAGAGACCTCATATTGTGATGTGTTGCGGAATTTGTTTTGGGCCACGAAACTTACTGGAAGCTTTGTCCGTGTAATTGTAATTATGTATTTATTACTTTACCTAAGTATAAGAAGGAGATTCAGTGCACATGTGATTCATCCATACCGTCCAAGTATCTTATCGCTTCCTTTTTCAGAGTAAATTAAGTACAACTATCCAATCTTTTGTATTTAAAAAAATATTTATCAATAAAACCTATGCTTTTTATGTAATGTGTGTAGTCAATATGCCACTGATGCGAAACTTTGTTGACACAGCACCCACATTTCCACTCTATACTTCCTAACAATGTATGAACACGTAATAACTCTGTTGGATTTGTTAGTTCATTTACTACATCACCACTTCAGCATAATGTAACTTAATTCTTAATCTAGGGTAGTTAAGTATTATTGTTTTATCGAACTGGTTTATTCACCTGAAAGATAAGCATACACCGCATGACAGATATGCGCAATCCAACAGTGAAATTTTTGATTTAGGAGGTGATGAACAGATGAATTTTTCGCATCAGGCTGCCATATTTACAGAGATATCGTGCATTGTTAGGCCTAACTCCAAGCTGACATAAGTCACAATCACTACCGACATTTAACCAATATCTAAGGACGCGCTACAAAAAAAGTGTAACACTTCTGTCGTTAGATCGAACAGACTACGATGAGGCAATCAAAGTCATCTTAGATCCAGTCCATACACAATACTACTGGAAATAGCTCCAGGGGATGAGCTTATCTGATTAATATCTATAACACAGAGTGCAGCATTTAAATCCCAAGGAAGACAGAGTTGTCCTAGTAAATTCGTAAATTTTAAACGGATTTCTACAATCAGAAACAGCTTTCGGGAGCACACAGTCAATTTTCCAGCAAAATTAGAAAGTTAAGAGTAGTAAGAGAAACGCCCCATTTAAAATGTACACAAAATTTAAAATAATACATTTGTTGGTGTACTCACAAATATTCTCAAATGCCGTGCAGCTGTCGTCGTCGTCATTGTTGTTGTTATCTTCAGTTCGAAGACTGTTTTGACACAACTCTCCTCGCTAGTCAGTCCTGTGCAAGCCTTTCTAACTCTGCAGAACTTTTGCAACTTCACTCCATTTGAATTTGCTTGATGTATTCATCTCTTGGTCACCCTCTACAGTTTTTACCCCCAACATTTCTCTCCATTACCAAACTTACGATCTTAATGCCACAGGATGTGTCCTATCAACCGATCCCTTCTTTTAATCACGTTGTGGCATAAATTTCTTTTTTCCCAAATTAGATTCAGTACCTCTTCCTTTTTTGCTCGATCGACCCATCCAATTTTCAGCATTCTCCTACAGCACCATATTACAAACTCTTGTAGTTTCTTCTTTGAATTACTATTCGTCCACGTTTCACTTCTGCACAAGGCCATAATGCATAATAATACCTTCAGAAAAGATTAGCTAACAAACTTACATTACATGTTAACAAATTTTTCTTTTTCAGAAACGCTTTTCTTTCTAATGCAACCCTGCATTTTATATCCTCTCTGCTTACGGCATTATCCGTTACTTTGCGGCCTAATAGCAAGCCTCATCGACTGCTCTTAGTGTCTTATATCGCAATCTAATTCTACCAGAATCACGTGATTCAGTTAGTCTGCATTCCATTACTCTTATCTTATAATCTCTCTTCAGGATACTATCCTTTCCGTTCAACAGTTCTTGCTAGTCTTTTGCTGTCTCTGGCAGGATTACAATGTCATCGGCAAACCTCAAAGCTTTCATTTTTCTCCCTGAAACTTAACTCCCTTTCAAAATTTATTTTGGTTTTCTTTACAGCTTGCCCGATGTACAGACTGAATAACTTCGGAGATAGGCTACATTCCCTTCTTGACGACTGTTTCCCTTTCATGTTCTTCGATTCCTACAAGTGCAATCTGATCCCTCTACTAGTTGTAATAACTTTTTGCTCCCTTTATTATCCCCACTACCCTCAGAATTTGAGACATATTTCAGTTAACACTGACAAAAACTTTCTCTAAGTTTACAAATGCTGTAAATACAGGTTTGTTTTTCTTCAGTCTATCTGCTAAGACAATTAGTAGCGTCGGTGTGTCGCGAGTTCCTATATTCTCTGGAACCAAACTGATCAACCACGAGGTCGTCTTCTATTAGTTTTTCGTCAGTTCCGAAAATAATACGTGCTACTGTTTTGCAACCTTAACTTATTGAACTTACTATTCCGGAATATTCATACCTGTCAGCATCTGCCTTCTTTGGAACAGGAATTAATAAATTCTACTTACATAAACGGTGGAATAGTTGTGTTATGGCTGGCTCTCAAGAATCTCAGCAATACTGAGTGCATGTCGCTGCTCCAGGGGTCCTGTTCGAATTAGGTCTTTCACTGCTTTATAAAATTTTTCTCAGAGTACCATAAATCCTACCTCATCTTCATTTACTTTCTCTTCTCTTTCTATGATATTGTCTTGAAGTTCGTTTCCCTTATCTAGACCCTTTATCTACTCCTTCCTTCTTTCAGCCTTCTCATCTTTGCCATCTGAGGTCATAATATTCATACAGAGGTATCTTTAATTTTTCCGTACACCACATCTAACTTTCCCGGAGTGATGAATGCTTCTCCAGCTTTGCGTTTCTCGTCTAGCCGTTTCTGCTCTACCAGTTTTCATTGCTTGTCAATATCATTTTTTGATCCCCTGTATCCCGTTGTGCCTGCTTCATTTCTGGTCAAATGTTTGCAAAGATAAATTACACAGTCAGGTTTTGTTGAATTTTTTAGACACACTAAAAGTGTGATATGAACAAATGGCGTATCAGATTGACCTAAGAAAACCTTAGTTAGTGATTTGAGGGAAAATTACACAATGAATTTTGCTCCGAATTTTCACAGGCGAATAAAGTGAGAGATATGAAAAAATGGTGTATCAAACTGACCAAGATGAGATCTAGTTTTGCAAAAAAATATTTTAATTGCTTGCAAGTAATCAGGGCAATTAAGAAAAACTTTGTAATTTGACGTAAAATCGAAATATTTGACGAAAGTTGCTGCTACCCTATGTAAATGATCAAGTAATTCATCCCTCCATGACCTGGATATTTTGCACATAAAAAGCTACATTGATGTGGTATTTAACTGTCAAAAGGGCTTCCTTCGAATTAAGTACTAAATTTAGGATATTTTGGGAACAGAAGAGGCTAGGAAGGCAGATGAGGTGTCAAAAAGTTTATCTGTTTAAGGTGCAGCTATTTTGCGCATAAAAGTTACATTGGTGTGATATTTAACCATTAAAATGATTTCCTTCGAATCAAGTACTAAATTTAGGACATTTCGAGAACAGAAGGCTCTTGGAAAGCAAAAGAGGTATCACTATGATCATGCTTTCTGGAAAATAATTAAAAAAATGAAAAGAAGGTAGGTCAGGTGTTTGTGAAATGATTTATCCGAAAGTAAGAAATAAAACAGTTCAGAGAAACGTTTGAAGCATCTTTAAATGCTGCTCGAAATTATGTACAGCAAATGACGTGCGTCAAATGTTTCTCTAAGCTCTATTATTTCTTACTTTTAGACAGTCATTTAGATTGAGTTCCACATGCGTTATCCAGGAATTTATGCTTTCATATATCGTCTACCTGTTGTTCACTATGTTCATTGTGTAAACAGAATTAATTATTTGTATAAAACTTTTACTCAGAACAATCAAAATAATCTACTATAAATTTAATAATATGACACTGTTTAGTGAACACTTGTACATTTAGTGTGGTGAAATCTACACGACTGCAAGAAAATAAATATCATTTGAGAAATGTAAGAAAAAGAAGTAAATGCATGAGACAGACACATAGCCACACACACACACACACACACACACACACACACACACACACAGAGAGAGAGAGAGAGAGAGAGAGAGAGAGGGGGGGGGTTGTTACTTGGCAGGTCGGTCATGAAGTGCGTGCAAAAACTGTATTTTTCAGGAAATGCAGTATCGTATAACGAAGCAAGTAGTCATCAGATTACTTGATCATCTGATTCGAAATAAATATTTCGTTCTAAGTATCTTCCTCTGTCAAAATTTTGGAGTACTGTCAAATATAGTACAGAAGTATTGCGTTGGGATAGTCACGAAAACATAGGCTAGAGACAACGATCAAGGATTGTATAAACAACAGGGACCGGTCTAAAGTGAAACGAGAAGAGTTTGAACTGCATAGATAGTTGAGAAAATCGTGCAAGAGAGAAAAAATATAGGGATTTATAATCTACTGAAACATTAAAGGATAAGAGGAGGGTCGGAGGAGTGTTAGTTTATAAGGGCCAAAAGTGAGAACCTTGATGTAAAAGCTGTAGAAATGGCAGAGATATCACGTAAAGATGAAGACTGATGACATGGGAAAACAGTACACTCGTGCAGTGAATGTACTGTATAAAACATGTCTTTGACTCTGAAACACACCCTTATGGACGTTCTGGACATCATCGGAGATGGGCGACAGGAGGGCGGAGTGATATTAAACGCATTTCGTAACTGCAACTTTGAATTCCCAGAGCTTTGCATCTGTTACGTAAGCCAGGAAACCCACACAAATATGGACAGCATATAAGTTCATGGTCCCAATCATCCTGACCGTAACGTGTTGACAAGCAGGACTCCTTGTATGACGTGGCCTATTCTACCCCTCAATGAGAATGTTAGCTCTGCTGTATACCCTGGCGGCAGAGGCCCCACGCGTTACAGAAGAGTCAGAGGTTTTGCCTGCGTAGCAGGCGTATGCGACGAGCCGACACAGTAGTTCTAGTCCGGCGAAGAGAGGGAGCAGTAGAGAAGCAGATGCCGCGACGGTTACATGGTCGGAATCAGGTCACAGTTCCGGATCCTATCTTCCCACCCTGTATTTAGGGAGCTGCACGGCCGGACAGTAACTGAGCACGACAGGCTCTACACCTCGGTTGGGATTATTCATCGTGATAACTGTACCTATGGGCTGACCTCCTGTGACTAAAAGAAAGATGTCGAGAGATTAAGGAAGTTCTACCAACCGGCAGCTAGCTCTACAAATCTACACGTCAGAAAAATGGACAACCAAATCGAGTAGCTCATTCTATGATGACCATACCATTTTTTAGACTAATATAGCGCGATAATAAAAATAAATTAAACTTATGAATTGAAATTTAAAAAGCCACTACTACGATAGCAACAATAATTTTCATCAATTTTGCAAGTTCTGACAGCCATATGTAAGGAACAGTCGGAAAAACCGTGGAAGAAAACTGAAGGTTAAACTACATCTTAAACTGGAAGTTATGTGTTCCAAGTACTGAAGTTCGTGAAGTCGTTGTCGTCCACTACAACTGGAGTTCAACTGGAGAGACTGTGGTGTCTTGAGTCTGTCACGTTACCTGAAGCATTCTTTTCCATGCCCACATTTCATAAGTTCCTACATATCTGTTTCTTTCTTTGACGTTCCATGATTCACTGCTGTGCAACACTACATTACGGATATAACATTTAGCAAATATTTTCCACAGCTCCATTGTAATTCTTCTTGCTGTTACTAAATGCTCCACCTTTTCAAATTCTCTCTTTCTCATAGTTATCCTCCTCCTAATTTCTTCTGTACAGCATCCGTTCCGTGTCATTAAACTTCCCAGGTACAGAAAGTATTTTGCTTTTTCTATCTTTTTTTTGTCTAAGAATGTGTCAACTGGCACTTCCTTCTTGCTTATTCTCATCACTTTTGTCTTTCCTATATTTATTTCAATTTTTCGACCCTTCTTGCAATACTCTTTACATTTGCTGTAGCTCCTCTTCTGATTCCGCCAGTACTGCTCGGTCATCCGCGAGTTTCATAGCCTTATTTTCTTTCCTCCAATTGTTATGCCTCTTGCGTCTCCTCTGGCTTTATGTATCAGTTCTTCTCCACATACGCTGAACAGCGTCGGCGACAGTGAGAATCCATACTTAAACCCCTTCCAATGTTAATCTCTTCTGTTTCCTCATTCCCCACCCTCATTGTCACTTTTTGCTTTGTGTACATCTCCTTTAATAGCCTTCCTTCTTTATAGTCCAGTCCAGCATCTTTTAAAATTCTCAATAGCATGCTCTAGTTGATGCTATCGAATGCCGGATCCCAACTGATAAAACAAATGTACAGTTTCTTGTTCATTTCTGTCATACTTTGTCGCATAGTTGTATGAATATACTGCCATACTTTCTCCAGTCATCCTCGGACAACCTACAGCACCTTTCATTCTTTTATTCTATCTGAATCCAAACTGGTAGTCCCCAATATTTTCGTCAATTTACTTTTTAATTCTTCTTAATGTGACTTTCGTTACAGCCTTTGTAACATTACTGATAAAACAACTTATGCTGTATTCTTTGCATTCTTTTGCGTTGTACTTTTTAGGGTAAGGATACTAAGAGTTGTTTTAAGTAGACCCTGATGCCAAATTCCTGTGTCGTAAATTCTGTTTACTACCTCATTCATCCCTCATTTCAGTATATCAGGACCTAGGTCTTCTTTATTCTGCTCCCCTTCAAATCCAAATCCAGTTTAGTTTTATTAGCTGGTGCACCAAGGAAATCTACCACATAATCCATCCGAACTTTCTTCTCCTCTTATATACGTGTTGTTCTATACATACATGTTCATTTAACATCCTTCAGAAAAGAGTTAAGCTCTGTACATACTTTATACAAGAATAAATGTTGTGAACATTTACTCAGAACCGATTTAATATTTTTGCTCAATCTCTACACAGTCACTGATTTTACTTATATGATAAAATATAGTGTTCTCAGTCCTTTATGGTGTAGTTAGTGACATTCTGGGTCTAGACTGGGCACTACTGCATTGAGTCTTCCCATATAAATTAATGGATGTTTCGTTGTACTGTCGGACACACATTTTGGTAGCTCCAGCTTTAAATTATTGTGCCATGTTTAGTTACCAGATTACTGCTGTAAGGTAACTGCCGTCAAACAGTGACTTTAATTATTAGACGGTTCCTTTAAACGTGCGACGTGATATATAAAGGTACGGTCTCCAACGTGCGCCATCGTTGCTGATCCTTCAACATAGCGAGTACACTAAAGCCACCTCCCAGCCACAAAGCCAATGTAACATGTATGAAAGTTTTCCCGCACTGTTGGAGCAAGTAGCCGCAGCAAACAACCCCTTTAGTGTATCATGTGGTTCAGGATATTTCTGAGATCCACACATTCCACATCTTGAGTGGAGCGATTTTTATCTCTCACAGCAAATTCAAATGCATTTCAAGCAGGCACCATCACTGTTCGGAGATATGTGGAGGACTCCAGTGCAAGAAAATTGATTTGCTACCCAGCTGTTTTCCCAGGTTAAGTAATGATAAGCAGCGTACTACTGTCATGCAGAGATTTATTGTCAAAATGTACACTTTCCTTACAACTTTGAAGAAGATTATATGTGTACATTCTTTTGAGTATCTCATCCAGACGCAGAAGGGAGGAGGAGCAATGGCTGCCACGACCCCACCACTCTGCAAAGAAAATTTTACTAAAAGCGTGTATATTATTATGAAGGGAGATCAAAATTTTCGGTTTTAGGGCGTTACTGCAGCGTATATGCAACGTAGCCTGATTCCAACAAGGGTGCACAAGCACCGAAAAGTAGGCAGAAGACTAGCGTGGCATTCGTGTCGTTTAGGCGTGCGTGCGGTAAAGGCGGAAACGTGACCTATGGCGACGTTATTACCAAATCTCTCCAAACAGTACCAACGTGCTGTTATTCTTTTCTTGGCCGCCTAAGGACAAACACCGGCAGGCATCCATTGTAGAATGAAGAATGTATGTGGGACAGCACGTCTGTCAAAAACCACCGTTGTGGAATGGTGCGCCAAGTTCCGGGCTGCTGCTTCACGATAATGCACGTCCACATATCGCCCAACGTCGTGACGCAAAGATTACGGCAACTCAAATGATAGACACTCGAACACTCACCCTATTGTTCTCCCCCATGCGATTATCTCGCATTTGGGTTCTTAAAAAACGCCTTAAAGGGCCGACGATACCTGTCGAACGAGGATGTACAGCAGGCAGTTACAGACTTCTTAACGCAGCAGCAAAGATGTTTTACCAAACGGGTATCTTCAAGCAGGCGAGTCCGTGGAACAGTTGCTCAAGCTGAATTTGACTGATTGACGTACCGATTCTGGACTGTATGGCCTTCCAACGGAAACTTTTTAATCACTCCTTATACATATGAAGGGCTTATTTCAATAGTGGTACAAGTCCATTACCTCCACGTTTCTGCTTACAATGCTTCTGAAATTAATGATCCAAAGAAACAGAAAGAAAGGTTCATCTCTAGCAAGAAGCCATATGCTCGAATATTTCTGGTATCTCAACTGCAGATTTTTCAGCGCTCATTTAACTTTAGGACTCTGTATTTCAAAATGAATAAAAATGGACTTCTACCGCTATTGAAATAAGTCCTTCATATGTCAGTTTCCAACGTTCTCAGAGAGTATTCAGGTACAAAAGTAGCTTGAAAAACAAGAGTCTCGAAAGTGGCAAGGAATTCAAGAAATCACAAGCCATGTTTAACACAGGATAGTCTCCAGTTACTCGCCTGAGGTCTTGCCACATGAATAAGCTTTCTTCCTGATCGGCTGCGGCGAGCTTTCCAGCCAGGGAAAGGCGCCCATCGATAGGATGACCTCACCTGCTGTCAACAACTAGGACACGCTTCGCAAGTTGAAGGTAGACTTGGCAAACAACAAGAAGTTGAGTAAGGCGAGATAGAAAAGGAGAGACCCTCCACTAAGGGAAGAAACAAACGGGAAATCAAAGAGAGTGACTTTTCGAACCCACTAAACAGAAGCGGCTGAAAGAAATAGTAATCTCCCCTTTACACGTCCGTACAGCCGTAGTTTGCAGATCAGTGTTCACAATGCTAGTGCTAAGCAAGACAATGACAATGCCGAGTGCACACTTCGACTGTAAATTATATAAATTATGACTTGATCAACATTGGAAGAGTTTCTTTCTGTCATACTTCTTAAATCAGTTGCATGACAGATACGAGGTGTGATCAAAAAGTAACGGGAATTCTTTAATGTCGTGGGATTTATACATCGAATTTTCAATTGCTTTCATCTTGTTAGAACACATTCCTGATGAATGTTTGCTTTTTCAGCTGTTTTGAATATTTATTTTATTGCTGACAGTCGCAAAGGTTATACTTCTACCTTCGAAACTGATGTATCAAAGAATGGACATTATATTTTGCTTGAAAAATGGAATAAATGCACCACCAAATTCGAAATGGTGACTCTACTATGAGTAAAACAAGAGTTTACGAGTAGTATAAACGTTTCAAAGATGGTCGAGAAGACGTTGAAGACGACGACCACCCTGAAGGCCGTAGCACATCAGTTACTGACGAGAACATGGAAGAAGTAAAGAGAATGGTTCATGAAAACAGCTGAATCACCATCAGATAGATTGGTGATAATGTCAGCACATCCCCTGGTTCATGCCAAACAATTTTTTCGTGTATTTTGGGCATGAAACGAGTAACGGCAAAGTTCGTTCCGAAGCTGTTGATTTTCCGCCAAAAACGACTTTGTGTAGACATCGCTTAGGAACTGCTGCATGAAGTCGACAACAATTCGAAACTTCTAAAGTAAGTTATAACGAAACGTGGATATACGTGTATTACGCTGAAACCAAGGGCGAATCGTGCCAATGAAAACTGCGTGAAGAGCCAAGACCAAAAAAAGTTTGACAATTTCCATCACATGTGAAGGTTCTACTCACTGTTTTCTTCGCCGGCCGATGTGGCCGAGCGGTTCTAGGCACTACAGTCTCGAATCGCGCGACCGCTACGATCGCAGGTTCGAATCTTGCCTCGGGCGTGGATGTGTGTGATGTCCTTAGGTTAGTTAGGTTGAAGTAGTTCTAAGTTATAGGGTACTGATGACCTTAGACGTCATAGTCCCATAGTCCTCAGAGCCATTTGAACCATTTTGAACTGTTTTCTTCGACTACAATGGGACAGTGCTCCATGAGTTCCTGCCTTGTGGTCCTACGGTCAATAAGAAATACTATCTGAAATTTATGCGGCGTTTGTCTGAAGGAATCCGAAGACTATAACCAGAATTGTGGCAACACCACTTGTGGAACTTGCGCCACGATAAATATCCGCTCACACCTCAATGTTTGTTCGAGATTTTTTGACAAAAATCGAAATCGTTATATTGCCTCAGACACCTTATCGCCGGACGTTGTCCCCTGTCATTTCTTTCTAATCCCGAGGCTCGACAGAACCATGAAAGGATGTCGTTTTGCCACCATTGATGAGATAAAAACAGAATCGCTGAAGCAGCTGAACGCCACAATGAAAAGTGATTTCGAGAAGTGCCTCCAAGACTGGAAAAAACGCTGGCACGAGTGTATTATATGGGGGTGAGATTACTTTGAATGAGACAAAATTGAAGTCCATGAATAAAGATTCTTTCAGCAAAACAAAATTTCCCGTAATTGTTTTGATCACGCCTCGTATACTTCTCATACTTTCGAACGAATGCTTTTCAAGTTGCCTATTTATCTGGACTGAAACTATTGGAAGCATTGCCTCAGCGATAAGTGACGTATTAAGCAATGAAATAAACGAGTTATTATTGTTTTTGTTATAATATTAAAACATTTTATGTATTTTATCATAATTAAATTTTCAGTTATTTGTTTTATTACACTACTGGCCATTAAAATTGCTACACCAAGAAGAAATGCAATTGATAAACGGGTATTCATAGGACAAATATAATATACTAGAACAGACATGTGATTACATTTTCACGCACTTTGGGTGCATAGATCCTGAGAAATCAGTACCCAGAACAACCACCTCTGGCCGTAATAACGGCCTTGATACGCCTGGGCATTGAGTCAAACAGAGCTTGGATGGCGTGTACAGGTACAACTACCCATGCAGCTTCAACACGATACCACAGTTCATCAAGAGTAGTGACTGGCGTATTGTGACGAGCCAGTTGCTCGGCCACCATTGACCAGACGTTTTCAATTGGTGAGAGATCTGGAGAATGTGCTGGCCAGGGCAGCAGTCGAACATTTTCTGTATCCAGAGAGGCCCGTACAGGACCTGCAATATGCGGTCGTGCGTTATCCTGCTGAATGTAGGGTTTCGCAGGGATCGAATGAAGGGTAGAACCACGGCTCGTAACACATCTGAAATGTAACGTCCACTGTTCAAAGTAGCGTCATTGCGAACAAGAGGTGACAGAGACGTGTAACCAATGGCGCCCCATACCATCATGCCGGGTGATACGCCAGAATGGTGATGACGAATACACGCTTCCAACGTGCGTTCACCGCGATGTCGCCAGACATGGATGCAACCATCATGATACTGTAAACAGAACCTGGATTCATCCAACAAAATGACGTTTTGCCATTCGTGCACCCCAGGTTCGTCGCTGAGTACACCATCGCAGCCGGCCGTAGTGGCCGTGCGGGTCTAGGCGCTACAGTCTGGAGCCGAGCGACCGCTACGGTCGCAGGTTCGAATCCTGCCTCGGGTATGGATGTGTGTGATGTCCTTAGGTTAGTTAGGTTTAATTAGTTCTAAGTTCTAGGCGACTGATGACCTCAGAAGTTAAGTCGCATAGTGCTCAGAGCCATTTGAACCATTTTTGAACACCATCGCAGGCGCTCCTGTCCGTGATGCAGCGTCAAAGGTAACCGAGCCATGGTCTCTGAGCAGATAGTCCACGCTGCTGCAAACGTCGTCGAACTGTTCGTGCAGATGATTATTGTCTTGCAAACGTCCCCATCTGTTGACTCAGGGATCGAGACGTGGCTGCACGATCCGTTACAGCCATGCAGATAAGATATCTGTCATCTCGACTACTAGTGATACGAGGCCGTTGGGATCCAGCACGGCGTTCCGTATTACCCTCCTGAACCCACCGATTCCATATTCTGCTAACAGTCATTGGATCTCGACCAACGCGAGCAGCAATATCGCGATACGATAAACCGCAATCGCGATAGGATACAATCCGACCTTTATCAAAGTCGGAAACGTGATGGTACGCTTTTCTCCTCCTTAGTAGGCATCGCAACAACGTTTCACCAAGCAACGTCGGTCAACTGCTGTTTACGTATGAGACATCGGTTGTAAACTTTCATCATGTCAGCACGTTGTAGGTTTCGCCACCGGCGCCAACCTTGTGTGAATGCTCTGAAAAGCTAATCATTTGCATATCACAGCATCTTCTTCCTGTCGGTTAAATTTCGCGTCTGTAGCACATCTTCGTGGTGTAGCAATTTTAATGGCCAGTAGTGTATTATTATGACCTTAAAGTTTCTGCTAGCAATTAGGTATTTAGTTGCTTGTAATGAGTATTTGCTCCATACTGCAACTTCAGCACGTGCTAACAGAGACTTCTGTTCAGATAGCCTTCAGCAAGCAATCATTAATACAGATTTTCCAACAGAGCACAAGCAGATGATAAGTGTTTCAGCAATTTCTTGTGTTTATAAGCTATATAAGAAGGGAACCAATGATTACAAGAAATTTCAGGACCGACAATGGATTAATTTCTGTAGAGAAGTTGTCTGTGTTTCGCTAGCAGAGTATAAATTTCAGTTTAAGCTTAAGGGTCTACATGGTCTCGGCATCAAACGGAACCAGGTTATTGAATGAAAATTGCTTGAACAGCTGGTATAGGGCGAATGAGAATAAGTGGAAAATTTCTAGCAGAACATACATCACATACAAATAATTCAGGCGAGGACAGTTAATGATCTCTGCAGTGCGAAGTCACACCAGACTCGAACGCTAACGGGAATCGGCGAAATGGCGCCAATGGCGATGATAATGGACAAGAGCCACTACATTAATAGTGTGTGGATTAAGTTGAGAATTTGAGTCTGACGGGAGGCGGCAGTTGCGATGACCGCTGTGTCCGGATAGCGCAGTGGTCAGCGTATCTGCCAAATAACGCAGGCGACCCGGGTACAAAATTTTAACTTTCCCCGTGTATTAAAATCAGTTTCGGTTCGCAACAAATCCTGTCTTACCATCACTCACACTATTCGAGGACAAAAAGTTACTCTGCCCGAGAATGGAACACGGGAGACAAGAAAGCGATTGTTGAGTGATTCTGCTAGACTAACAACACTGGTGATTAATGTGTGATATTTATATTTCAGCTTAGGCCTCCTGCTGATGATCTAAGTGTAATTACTAGTTAATGCCTCAATAATATTTTATTATTATTATTCTGAGCTTTTCCTCATTACAGAGGCTTATCTCCAACATAATAATTTACTCGGAAATTACTATAGAAAGATTAAACGTTCTTAAACTATATTTTCAAAGCATTCCCCCAGGTGTTTCGATCTTGTGTGTCCTCTTCCTCTGCGCCCATTCTCCTCATTGTGTGCTGTACATTCTGGAGCCAGGTGGTCACAGGTCGTCCTCTTCTTCTTCTCCCAGTTGTAATTTTTTAATGTGCTTCAGGTTAATTTTCCAGGTCTACGTTCCATACAGAACCACACTCTCTAATATGGATTTGTATATTAATTTTTTAGTTCTGCACATTACATTCCTGTTCCATAAGACTGAGTTAAGCATCCCAATGACCTTCCGTCCACTACTAATTCTTTTATTTATTTCTGAGTCTGATTTTCCCTCGATTTCTAAAATGGATCCCATATAACAGAAAGTGTTTATCTTTTTCTTTCCTTCAATAATATTTGTGCAGAAAATATTGAAATATATAAATTACGCAGATCCTTAAAAATGACAAAATTAGTTAACATACAAATACTTGTGCATGGCAATTTTCCAACTGAAAATGTTAATTAGCACCTTAAGAAGTTGTCACAGTTTAAAAAGGTGCTTCACAACTTTATGAATATGGGCTCGTCCAAGTAAATGAATAAAAATAGAATAATTAGTGATACGCCTTTTACCACCAAGATTACTATACCATCTGATATAAGCAATAGAAAAAATCAGATGTAACACAAAAGAAGGAATAAAAAAAGTATTATAAAACATTAGTTTTGAACAATTCAAATCAGAAGCATTGTTTGAGATTATTGTACATTTATCGTGAACACAAAGATGTGACTTTTCATGGAAGGTAAATATTGTTAGTTTGTAAATGTCAAAAGATTGCAAAAAACACAGAGGCAGTATAGTACATGTAACTCAGCATTTTAAACGTAATGAATATTTACTCATTAACAGGTGACAAATATCAATCAATATACACATTGCACAATATAAATGATCACTTTCTCGAAACCCCGTAGCTGTCTCCCACCGCGACTCTTAAGTTTGAGATTTGGCTCAAAGCGGCGTTCAACCATAGTCTGTAATGGTGCAAAAGCGTATCGCAATGCACTGTCAACCTCTGACTCGGCGATGCTTCAGATAGCAAGGTGTCGACAGCTGCGAAGAAAAGGTCGGAGCTACGTAGTTCACGTGACGTGTAAGGTGAGTTAACGATGTCACGTTGGAACCAAATTTTACCACAATTCTGACCACCTCCATGGGGAGGTCGAACACCCCCTCTTACCCATACTTCACCCCTTCTTCTGAAGACTCTGCAACGGAGACCAAAACCGCGACGCCCAGCGTTTAAATCATGAGGTTTTTTTATGAGTGGCCGAGGAAAACATTTCAAACACGGCGCCGCTCAGAATTGACACGAAGAAGCTTCAGGAGATAGCAAGTGGGGCGTCAGTGAAACCGCCCCTTCCATTGGGGAGTTGATTCGCACACATCTCGCGTTTGACAATGACAGTTCGCAGTGTGATGACAAAGAGAATGACGTTCTTGATAACGTTCGACACTTATGACACCGCTTCTCTAAAGTACCACTGAAACACATCTGGCCTGTTAGGAGTGTAGTCCGCAATTTTTGCTCTGGTATATACACTCCTGGAAATGGAAAAAAGAACACATTGACACCGGTGTGTCAGACCCACCATAATTGCTCCGGACACTGCGAGAGGGCTGTACAAGCAATGATCACACGCACGGCACAGCGGACACACCAGGAACCGCGGTGTTGGCCGTCGAATGGCGCTAGCTGCGCAGCATTTGTGCACCGCCGCCGTCAGTGTCAGCCAGTTTGCCGTGGCATACGGAGCTCCATCGCAGTCTTTAACACTGGTAGCATGCCGCGACAACGTGGACGTGAACCGTATGTGCAGTTGACGGACTTTGAGCGAGGGCGTATAGTGGGTATGCGGGAGGCCGGGTGGACGTACCGCCGAATTGCTCAACACGTGGGGCGTGAGGTCTCCACAGTACATCGATGTTGTCGCCAGTGGTCGGCGGAAGGTGCACGTGCCCGTCGACCTGGGACCGGACCGCAGCGACGCACGGATGCACGCCAAGACCGTAGGATCCTACGCAGTGCCGTAGGGGACCGCACCGCCACTTCCCAGCAAATTAGGGACACTGTTGCTCCTGGGGTATCGGCGAGGACCATTCGCAACCGTATCCATGAAGCTGGGCTACGGTCCCGCACACCGTTAGGCCGTCTTCCGCTCACGCCCCAACATCGTGCAGCCCGCCTCCAGTGGTGTCGCGACAGGCGTGAATGGAGGGACGAATGGAGACGTGTCGTCTTCAGCGATGAGAGTCGCTTCTGCCTTGGTGCCAATGATGGTCGTATGCGTGTTTGGCGCCGTGCAGGTGAGCGCCACAATCAGGACTGCATACGACCGAGGCACACAGGGCCAACACCCGGCATCATGGTGTGGGGAGCGATCTCCTACACTGGCCGTACACCACTGGTGATCGTCGAGGGGACACTGAATAGTGCACGGTACATCCAAACCGTCATCGAACCCATCGTTCTACCATTCCTAGACCGGCAAGGGAACTTGCTGTTTCAACAGGACAATGCACGTCCGCATGTATCCCGTGCCACCCAACGTGCTCTAGAAGGTGTAAGTCAACTACCCTGGCCAGCAAGATCTCCGGATCTGTCCCCCATTGAGCATGTTTGGGACTGGATGAAGCGTCGTCTCACGCGGTCTGCACGTCCAGCACGAACGCTGGTCCAACTGAGGCGCCAGGTGGAAATGGCATGGCAAGCCGTTCCACAGGACTACATCCAGCATCTCTACGATCGTCTCCATGGGAGAATAGCAGCCTGCATTGCTGCGAAAGGTGGATATACACTGTACTAGTGCCGACATTGTGCATGCTCTGTTGCCTGTGTCTATGTGCCTGTGGTTCTGTCAGTGTGATCATGTGATGTATCTGACCCCAGGAATGTGTCAATAAAGTTTCCCCTTCCTGGGACAATGAATTCACGGTGTTCTTATTTCAATTTCCAGGAGTGTAGGATGGAACCACTAGGGGAAGTTCAAAAACATTCGAGAAATTCGAACGTAATCCGAAGCAGCAATGGGTTTTATGCCTTTTTTTTAACACTCCTGTTTCTGCCCTTCTTTAGCGTGATCTTAGGGGTGCGGGTGGGGTAGGGGAGAGGGTGCAACACTGACAACGGCGTCGATAAAACGGCAGAGGGTCACCCTAAGACCGTCGAGTTCGGCAACGCTCACGTTGCAACCCCCGCATCTTTGTTGACAAAATTAAAAATATACCGGGTGGATATTAAACTTTCCCTATTTTACACGTTATAACACGGGAACTAATTACCGTACGAATACGAAACTTGGTAGAATTAACGTCCAGAGTATGGGGTGCATGATTTCCATGCGTCACAGTGCCACAGTCCAGTTCCAACTATGGCCACCAGGTGCCGTGATCAGTCATCGTGTGGATAGTCTCTCACACGTGACCAGCCGCAGTGCACTTGTTGACGTGTCAACATGAGCTTGAGCAAAAGGAGCAGCGCATTATTGGTGAAGCTCTATTATCTAAACAACAGCAGTGCTGCAGCTGCACTTCGAGAATATCGCAAGCCGAAAGGATTACGTAAGGGTCCTCTTTCGCCAACTATTCTGCGGAGCATGATGAAGAAGATCGAGTCAACTGGAGAACTGGGCGTCGCTCCGGGAAGAGGCCGACGATCGGTTGCACCACAGGTGGTTGATGAAATCGCTGTTGCTATGGCAGACAACGCTGCGTGCATTTCCCGACCGTCAGGCTGTGTGCGTGCTGTGTCACAACACTTGAACATCCCATGGTCCAGTGTACGAAAGGTGATTGGAACTATTTTCAAATGGTATCCCTACAAGATCCATATCGTACAGCAGCTTGCACTACAGGACGCACAACAACGTTTTGACTTCACCCTCCACTTTCTCGCAAGGATTTAAGTTGACGAGGGCTGGCCCTGGACCATACTATGGACAGACGAAGCTCATTTTTCTCTGACGGGTGAGGTAAACAAATGTCGTGTGTCTAGAGCATTCCATCGGGTAGACCGATCGCCGGATGCGAGTCTTTCGATTTAAGGCCACTTCGGTGACTTGCGCGTCGATGGGGATGAAATGATTATGATTAGGACAACACAACACCCAGTCCCTGGGCGGAGAAAATCTCCGGCCAGCCGGGAATCGAACCCGGGCCCTAGGATTGACATTCAGTCACGCTGACCACTCAGCTACCGGGGGCTGACGACGGGTGAGGTGAACACACAAAATTGCCGAATGCCGGGATCTTGACCCCCAGTCACTGTGCATGAAGTTCCTCTGTATGGTGCACGTGTCACAGCATGATGTGGCTTCACGGCTACGTTCATCACTGGCCCACTCTTTTTTTGAACAGGTTGCTTCGCCAGCATTTTATATCCGCCCTATAGGAGAGACACACATTGAACTCAACAATTCTCATGCAAGATGGGGCCCCACCGCACATCGCTCGTGAACTTCACCTGCTTCTCCGAAACACATTTGGAAACGATCGAATTATCAGCCGATCCTATCCAAATGTTTGGCCGGCACCATCACCTTATCTCACTCCCTGTGATTTCTGATTGTGGGGCTACCTGAAGGACAGGGTTTACCAGGGGAACATTGACACATGTACTGATCTGAAGGGAAGTGCATGAAGAGAGTTAGTCAGCGTAACCATGTATGCTTCGTTCTGCTGTGCATAATGCAATCTTGCGCTTTCTGACTCTTCTGGACACTGATGCGCGTCATGTTGTAGCAGAAATGGTACTGGTATGTAATGGTATGCCATACTGTAGCAGCACATTAAAAGTGTTTCAATTGAACTGTTTCTGCATTATTTCTCTTCCTCATGTCCCTGACATTCATACTACCAGGTCTGGTCCACGTACGGAAATTAGTTTCCGTATTATAACGTGTTCACTAGGGAAAGTTTAATTATAACCAGCCGGAACCTGTATGGAAACCGATAGCCATGCAGTTCAGTGCCGCTCCGCTGATGCTCTAGCGGCTGGGGGTTAGCAACCTCTCCGACATTCCTTATATTCCGTATAGCAGCAAATAACCTCTAGCGGATTAGCGGAGCGTCTCTTAACCGAGTGGTTGTCGAGATTTCTGTACAGGCACATTTATAATGCGGTGAACGAGAGTGTTGCTGAACTTGGTTGTCTTAGGGGGACTCTTTGCGCTTTATTCACGCACTAAATGTTGCACCGCTCTGTGACCATGACACAGAATGGCGCAACATAGGAGGGCTGTAAAAGAATAAACATCCTCTTCTGCTTCGGATTAGGTTCGAATTTCGTCGAATCGTTTTGAACGGTCGCTAGTGGTTCCACCTGCATGCTAGAGCAAAAACAGCCACCGTGCTATTCTCCAGAAGGGTGAGTTATGTTAAGGGTGTCGCAGCCTCACGATGTTCTAGAGAAGGGCTGAATCGTCCAATGGGTATCAGAAATGTTGAACTTCGTGAAGAATGTCGTCCTATTGCTCACCGTATTGTGAACAGTAGTTTTTAACCGCGACATTTGTGGGAAATAACACTCCAAGGGAAAAGGTGATTTCATTGACACCCTTTATGCTGGGGGAGACATAGCAGGGAGCCAAGTTTTTGCACCATTGCAGAGAAAGGTTGTAGGCACCTTTGAGACAAGTTTCAAACTTATGCTTCGCAGTGGGAGACAATTATGGTGTTTCGAAAAAATTGTCCTTTAATTGGGCTGCGCAGTGTACAAGTAAAGGAGCAATACCTGGATAAATGATTGTGCGAGATCGTTTATGACTACATGTAAACTCAGGCAGAAGAAACATGAAGGAAAAATTTAAACGTCGTGAAGCATTGATGGCTGTGATATCCCACCAAGTGGAGTCAGCTCTGGTCAGAGAGAGCGTTCTTTCCTCCGCACACATTGGCCCCTTTCCTTGTGGATATGTGAGAGTTTAGTCGTATGTACATTTGTGAAGTAAAGTTGAGTGTAACTGATTCGTGTACAATGTAATGTCTGTTTGTCTGGCAGGCAGCGAAAAACTTTCCTAGGGGCCGATCGTAGGGACCCCCCGGTTCGGGCGTTATCTGTGACTGAAGATGTCTCTAAGCCGGATGCAGTCGTCCACCATGTTCCAGAGGAAGCTTACCGGCCCGCAAGGTCTGGGCATTAACAGAGGGTGGGTTTGCTGGTAGTTGGGACCTCCAACGTTAGGCGCGTAGTGAGGCCCCTCAGGAACATGGCTGCCAAGGAGGGGAAGGAAGCCAGTGTGCACTCCGTGTGCATTCCGGGGGGAGTCATTCCGGATGTGGAAAGGCTGCTACCGGATGCCATGAAGGTGCAGTCAACTGCAGGAGGTGACTCATGTCAGTACCAATGACGTGTGTCGCTCTGGATCGGAGCAGATTCTGTCTGGTTTCGGGCAGCTGTCAGTCTTGGTTCTGAGACTAAGGCGAAGCTCAGCATCTGAAGCATCGTCGATAGAACCGACTGTGGTCCTTTGGTGCAGAGCCGAGTGAAGGGTCGGAATCAGAGGCTCAGGCGGTTCTGTGACCGTGTAGGCTGCAGATTCCTTGACTTGCGCCATCGGGTGGTGGGTTTCCGGGTTCCGCTTAATAGGTCAGGAGTCCACTACACACGGGTAGCGGGGGCTGTGAGGAAGGGACTGGGCGGTTTTTTTTTTTAGGTTAGAGGGTCTCAGGGAACCACAGACGTGACGTCCGTCTAAAAGTGGGCAGGTAAAACACAATAAGGTAGTTGTAGAAACGATTGGTATTGTAGTTGCAAATTGTCGTAGCTGTGTTGGGAAAGAACCAGAGCTCCAAGTCCTAATAGAAAGCACTGAAGCTCAAATAGCTGTAGGTACAGAGAGCTGGCTACAGGCTGAAATAAGTTCAGCCAAAATTTTTTCAAACGATCTAACAGTGTTCAGAAACGATATTAAATATAGTTGGTGGTGGAGTATTTATTGCTGTCAGAGGTAGTTTGCCTTGTAGCGAAATTGAAGTAGATAGTTCATGTGAAATAGCATGGGTAGAGATTATACCTGACAATCGGACTAAACTATTAATTGGATCGTTTTACCGACCCCCCGACTCAGAAGATATAGTTGCTGAACAGTTCACAGAAAACTTGAGTCTCATTTCTAATAAGTACCACGCTCATACAGTTATAGTCGATGGTGACTTCAATCTACCCTCGATATGCTGGAAAAATTATACGTTTAAAGCCGGTGGCAGGCATAAAACATCATCCAAAATTGTACTGAATGCTTTCTCAGAAACTTATTTTGAACAATTAGTTCATGAGCCCACTCGAAGCGTAAATGGTTGCGAGAGCATACTTAACGTTTTAGCAACAAATAATTCTGGACAATTAGTGAGTGTTGTGACGAATACAGGGATAAGCGAACACAAAGCAGTTGCTGCTAGGCTGAATACCGTAACACCAACAACCATCAAAAAGAAACGCAAAGTATATCTACTTAAAAAAGCCGATAAAAATGCTATTAACGCCTTTTTAGAGACAGTCTTCATTCCTTCCGATCTGATCATGTAAGTATAGAAAAGTTGTGGAATGTTTTCAAAGAGATAGTATCGACAGCAATTGAGAGATATATACCACATAAATTAATAATTGGTGGTACTGATCCCCCATGGTACACAAAAAGGGTCAGATGGTTGTTGCAGAAGCAAAGAAAAAAGCATGCCAAATTTAGAAGAAAGCAAAATCCCTAAGATTGGCGAAGTTTTACAGAAGTTCGAAATATAGCGCGTACTTCAGTGCGAGATGCTTTTAATAATTTCCACAACGAAATTCTGTCTCGAAGTCTGGCAGAAAACCCAAAGAGATTCTGGTCGTACATAAAGCACACCAGTGGCAAAACCCAATCAATACCTTCACTGGGCGATAACAACGGTGAAGTCACTGATGACAGTGCCACTAAAGCAGTGTTATTAAACACGGTTTTCCGAAACTCCTTCATCAAAGAAGACGAAGTAAATATTCCTGAATTCCAATCAAGAACAACTGCCAAGATGAGAAACATAGAAGTAGATATCCTCGGTACAACAAAGCAGCTTAAATCACTTAATAAAGGCAAGGCCTCCGGTCCAGATTGTATACAAGTCAGGTTCCTCTCAGAATATGCTGATAAAATAGCTCCATATATAGCAGTTATATATAACCAACCACTCGCTCACAGAAAGATCCTTAGCTAAAGACTGGAAAATTGCTCAAGTCACACCAATACCCAAAAAAGGGAAGTAGGAGTAATCCTCTGAATTACAGGCCTATATCACTAGCTTCGATTTGCAGTAGGGTTTTGGAACATATACTGTATTCGAACATTATGAAGAAAATGATTTATTGACACATAGTCAGCACGGATTCAGAAAATATCGTTCTTGCGAAACCCAACAAGCTCTTTATACTCATGAAGTAATAAGCGCTATCGACAGGGGATGTCAAATTCATTCCATATTTTTAGATTTTCAGAAGGTTTTCGGCACCGTTCCTCACAAGCGTCTTCTAACCAAAGAGCGTGCCTACGGAGTATCGACTCAGTTGTGCGACTGGATTCGTGATTTCCTGATGGAAAGGTCACAGTTCGTACTAATAGACGGAAAGTCATCGAGTGAAACATAAGTAATATCCGGCGTTCCCCAAGGAAGTCTCATAGGCCCTCTATTGTTCCTCATCTATATTAACGACATAGGAGACAATCTGAGTAGCCGTCTTAGATTGTTTGCAGATGATGCTGTCATTTACCGTCTTGTAGTCATCACATGATCAAAACGACTTGAAAAATGATTTAGATAAGATATCTGTATGGTATAAAAAGTGACAATTGACCCTGAATAAAGAAAAGTGTGAAGTTATTCACATGAGTACTAAAAGAAATCAGCTAAATTTAGATTACGCGGTAAGTCACACAAATCTGAAGGCTGTAAATTCATTAAATACTTAGGGATTACAATTACAAATAACCTAAATTGGAACGATCACATAGATAATATTGTGGGTAGAGCAAACCAAAGACTGCGATTCATTGGTAGAACACTTAGAAAGTGCAACAGGTCTACTAAAGAGACTGCTTACAGTACGCTTGTCCGCCCTATTCTGGAGTATTGCTGTGCGGCGAGGGATCCTCATCAGGTGGGACTGACGGATAACATCGAAAAAGTACAAAGAAGGGCAACTGGTTTTGTATTATCACGAAGTAGGGGAGATAGTGTCAGACATGATACGTGGCAATCATTAAAACAGACGCGTTTTTCGTTGCGACGGGATCTTCTCATGAAATTTCAATCACTAGTTTTCTCCTCCAATTGCGAAAACATTCTGTTGGCACCCACCTACATAGGGTGAAACGATCATCACGATAAAATAAGAGAAATCAGGGCTCGCACAGAAAAATTTAAGTGTTCGTTTTTCCCGCGAGCCGTTTGAGGGTGGAACGGTAGAGAGACACCTTGAAGGTGGTTCATTGAACCCTCTGCCAGGCGCTTTATTGTGGATACCAGAGTAATCACGTAGACGTAGATCTAGATGTAGATGTTTGTGTTGCACAATGATTATGAGAAAGTGGAGAGACTGCCAGTACATAGCCATTTCCACTCTAAGAGCACCAAGGAGGCCGTCAGACTTAAGATCCCTATCCAACGGGTGGCCCACTGTCAACAGTGTCACCTGCCCTCACTCCATGACACACTGCAGAAAACTTTGGCGGTTAATTCACGGTATTGACGCAAAGACTGGAGGTCGACAGCCCTATGCCATCACCTCTCCTCCCCTTGGAATGCCAGTGAATTTTCATCCACCAACTGGATTCGAACAAGCGGCCCTCCGGCTCGAGCGCAACCGTATAGGCGTGCATGAGCAATCTTGGCTACGGACGCGCGATAATGCCCACTGAAGCGTCAGCAACAGCTAAGAAGCCAAGTCTGGTTGTAAACTTTCTCAAACTGACTACAAGTAACGGCGCTGTATTTAAAAATTTGCATTGTTCAATCGGTTATTTAACATTTAGCAAGTAAGAATCAAACTTATTTATCAGTCATTCTGGGAACCTCACGATTCGTAGTTGCTGCACGCGTATGTTGTGTCAGACACAAAATTTTAAGTAACTGTGGAAATTTATGTGGACGTAACAAATGCTACTTACTCTCTTATGTTTTGCTATGCTGTGAGAAAGCGTAAATACTACATTTCATAGCGTGGGTAGAACCAAGAAGTGGAAAGGTGCAAAGCATTTAGTGTGAACAGGAAAAAATGGCGATGGTAGAAACACTGTGCACAACTTGTATACTCCGTGCTCCTTGGGTTTATTCTCTTAGTCACAGGCTTTTGGGGGGAAACTGAATCTATAATTCTCAAGTAATAATCTACAGGAAGCTCGTATTTCCATAAACTAAAAGGCTCATGTTACCTACTGACATACACTTAATACCGTAGATCCAGAAGACAGTTGAATTAGAGAAAACGAAAATGCAGGGTGGTAAAATTAACTAAAACACAAATATTAATATCTACTTGCAACACTTTAATTTCATCTTATTCTCAATAGCCAAAGCAGTACACTATCGTGCCAATGAACGTTGTAAGTAGGCAGTTTATGTTTTCTTATTGGCAACGTTACGTAGCGCTCTGTATGAAAATCACTGGCTGTGGTGTGTGCAGTCTGTGGCTAGTTTGCATTGTTGTCTGCCATTGTAGTGTTGGGCAGCGGCAGCTGGATGTGAACAGCGCGTAGCGTTGCGCAGTTGGAGGTGAGCCGCCAGCAGTGGTGGATGTGGGGAGAGAGATGGCGGAGTTTTGTAATTTGTCATGAACTGCTATATATAAGTTCTGACTATTAAGGTAAATCAATTCTCTCATTGTTTCCCTCCCAACTGGTCATTGGAGCACAGGTTAGAATTTATGTGTGGCTACTTGGAGAATGAACCAGCTGTAAGAATGCGATCGGTCATTGACGATTGTCACAGAGAAGGAGAATTTTACCATGCGTTCCTCTCAGCATATTGGTCTCAAGCCACACAAGACCGAGTAAAACATGGCATCATAATGATGAAACATTTCGAACAATCTGAATTTTCCAGTCTTGTGAAATATTTTGAAGACATGTTGCACAAGAATCAGTACCTGTCAAACCCATATAGCCCCTCAGAACTCATCCGCATTTGCTTAATCAAACTGCCTGAACATTTACGACATATTATTTTAGCAGGACGTTGCAAAGACGACATTGAAGCTTTTCAGGGACTCTTACAAGAATTAGAAATTGACACAGACAGTCGCGGGATGCGAAAACAGGAAAACAATCACTACAGGTCACATCCATCACAATTCCGTGACGACAGAAACAATAAATAGCCACGACAAGCCTATTCTTACAACGTAAATCGTGACCAAAACAGACACCACCCATATGACAACCACTGGGAGAGTAATGGTTACAGAGAAAGATCGCATTTCCGTAGTAATGAATATGACAGAGACAATCATAGAAACAGACAATTTGGCAACCAGAACTATTATTATCACGGGAGACAGAATAACTTCAGACGCAACGGTCCAGCGCGCAGTTACGATTCAGGGAGAAATTCTCCACCACGTGACCGACAAGAAAGACACTATGGAATCTACCGACATGACGACAGACGATATGATCGTAACGACAGACCTAAATTGCATCAGAACTGGCGGGATTCTCGTCACGGTGAATTTGTAGAAGTTAGGTCTCCAAATCCCAATAATGATGCGCGCCAACAAAGAATCAGACAATGACTCGCACCGCAGGCAGCCACTTGCGCCGGCTGGCTCAGGGAAAAATAACATTGACGCTAACCTTGAACAAAATTCCAGTATTCTTTACGGACGTATACTGCATGATAATTGCGTTGAAGTTGAAACTCTGCGTACTAGGAAGAGTAAAGGTTTACACCACACTTCACATGTAAAACCGTTTATTGAAAGATAATCTGCTTTTTAACTTTGTCTTTGCCATAAAACGTTTCACTTCACATTTCTAGTATGCTTTGTCACACTTAGAAACTGTTACCATGCAACAATGTTTGAAGTTAACTATCCAGTCTAGAACCTAGGGTACATATTTAGACAGTAATTACCACTGCATTGTGATAGTGAACAGAGGACACAGTGTTATTGTGTGTGTACATTCTTGCTTGTTAGTTGCACGATTACGTAACGACTATAAGGCTCACATACTTAGAACATTTACCAGTACTGCTAATGAGATTTTAATGCAACATTTTGGTTTACTTGAAAATACATTCTGAATTAAAGTACTTTCTGAGAGATACCAGATGACACAGTGGTTAGTTTATGTGACAGCTACACGATTATATCACGCCGTTACTAATGTGTGACAATTTACATTGTTGCTTTTGCGGTGTATCTGTTTTATATCTGCACAGTTTTTCTGAATTATTTTGGAAAGTAAAACATGTTTTAGTAGTAACTTTTGTGGTATAGCTACAAGGAGACAGCCTTTTCCGTAGCACAACAATACGTTACAGCACAGTACTTTCATCCTCACAACAATAAGCGTAATAACTAAGATATTTATACGCGAAGCATTTCACTTTTGTTTTTCATGAGGTAAGTACATTGACTTCTGCAGAACTTAGCTTTTGGAGGACGATAATTACGACACTTCCACAGAGATTATCTTACAGCAAGACGCACATTTAGCGCTACAGGACACGTATTTGAGTGATTAATTTTCTACTTAAATCATATATTTTTAAAGATATTTGAAGTACAATGATACAAAGGTTTTCAGTAATACATTTCATTCCATTCTTGTAATCTGTAACACCTGAGGGTATAATTACATTAAACCTCAGGGGGGTACACGCCTACTTTGTGTACCACGTGTTTGGCAAGCACAAGGAGCCCTAGCTAATATGGTATTTGCTTACACAACTTTACACATCGGTACCATATTTCTCTAACACACAAATTACACAGCTATCTGATCATTTAACTGAGAGAGACAAACTTTTTTATTACGTCAGTGACAGATGTTTACGCAATTACACCGTTGGATAACTTCACACTTACGAAATTGTATTTTGTCTGTACTTTATAAACTGTTCATATTTTTTCGGACCCATTGTGATATTATGAGAGCTTTGAATGATATATTTGGTATGGGATCACGATTTTTAAAGTACGTTTGAGGCAGATGACACTCTTGAAATGAGCAGAGAATTTCTTTTAGGTTTTGACATTAATACAGAAAGCTACGACGTTTTTGAGATTTGACTGAGGTGTTATGATGTTATTATTACGACGACGATGTGTATTATGCTGCTGAGGTATGTTTATGATTAATAGGCTGAGGCTGCATCAGTTATTTGATTATGCTTCATACACTCCTGAAAATTGAAATAAGAACACCGTGAATTCATTGTCCCAGGAAGGGGAAACTTTATTGACACATTCCTGGGGTCAGATAAATCACATGATCACACTGACAGAACCACAGGCACATAGACACAGGCAACAGAGCATGCACAATGTCGGCACTAGTACAGTGTATATCCACCTTTCGCAGCAATGCAGGCTGCTATTCTCCCATGGAGACGATCGTAGAGATGCTGGATGTAGTCCTGTGGAACGGCTTGCCATGCCATTTCCACCTGGCGCCTCAGTTGGACCAGCGTTCGTGCTGGACGTGCAGACCGCGTGAGACGACGCTTCATCCAGTCCCAAACATGCTCAATGGGGGACAGATCCGGAGATCTTGCTGGCCAGGGTAGTTGACTTACACCTTCTAGAGCACGTTGGGTGGCACGGGATACATGCGGACGTGCATTGTCCTGTTGAAACAGCAAGTTCCCTTGCCGGTCTAGGAATGGTAGAACGATGGGTTCGATGACGGTTTGGATGTACCGTGCACTATTCAGTGTCCCCTCGACGATCACCAGTGGTGTACGGCCAGTGTAGGAGATCGCTCCCCACACCATGATGCCGGGTGTTGGCCCTGTGTGCCTCGGTCGTATGCAGTCCTGATTGTGGCGCTCACCTGCACGGCGCCAAACACGCATACGACCATCATTGGCACCAAGGCAGAAGCGACTCTCATCGCTGAAGACGACACGTCTCCATTCGTCCCTCCATTCACGCCTGTCGCGACACCACTGGAGGCGGGCTGCACGATGTTGGGGCGTGAGCGGAAGACGGCCTAACGGTGTGTGGGACCGTAGCCCAGCTTCATGGAGACGGTTGCAAATGATCCTCGTCGATACCCCAGGAGCAACAGTGTCCCTAATTTGCTGGGAAGTGGCGGTGCGGTCCCCTACGGCACTGCGTAGGATCCTACGGTCTTGGCGTGCATCCGTGCGTTGCTGCGGTCCGGTCCCAGTTCGACGGGCACGTGCACCTTCCGCCGACCACTGGCGACAACATCGATGTACTGTGGAGACCTCACGCCCCACGTGTTGAGCAATTCGGCGGTACGTCCACCCGGCCTCCCGCATGCCCACTATACGCCCTCGCTCAAAGTCCGTCAACTGCACATACGGTTCACATCCATGCTGTCGCGGCATGCTACCAGTGTTAAAGACTGCGATGGAGCTCCGTATGCCACGGCAAACTGGCTGACACTGACGGCGGCGGTGCACAAATGCTGCGCAGCTAGCGCCATTCGACGGCCAACACCGCGGTTCCTGGTGTGTCCACTGTGCCGTGCGTGTGATCATTGCTTGTATAGCCCTCTCGCAGTGTCCGGAGCAAGTATGGTGGGTCTGACACACCGGTGTCAATGTGTTCTTTTTTCCATTCCTAGGAGTGTATTTATAATGATGAAATATTGAAGAGTGTTGATGAATACGTATATGTGTAATAAGGTAAGGAGTAATGAACAGTGGGTAGGGACTCTTGACTTGTGAAAAAGGATGTTGGAAACTGAGAATCGTACTTTAAGAATTATGAAATGTGTGTAAATGCGTGAATGTAACACAATGCCGGCGAAAATTTTTTGGACATTGTTATATTTACAGGATTTTGTTTCTACACATTTGTAACACTAATTCTTGACCTGTGAAATTTTTTATATGAGACTGCCACTGTAGCAGAAACTGCTGTCGTAAATATTTCCGTAAGAAAGTTAAGTGACCACCTGCACGTAATGCGTCGTGGGCACCCAGCTGTGCGACAGACGCCCGGAAAAAAAGCCTCGTCAGAAGCACAGGTAGAAAAAAAGAAAGGGGAGGCCATTGTCCTCGCTATTGACATTTCCTTGTTGAAAGCACACTGTGGAGCTCTTAATTTATGATATTTAGTGAAATGCCTAATGAAATGACGAGAAATATTTTTATATGTATACATCTGACTATGACTACTGTCTCTCTAGTTGAGAGATTTTTCTACTAACTTAAGAAATGCCTCATGACTACTGAATGATGTTCTTATGCTTTACTTTGTACATAGTTGCTTATTTCATTTGATATCTGGTTTCCAGCTGTCTTGCAGCATTGGTTTCATAAAATAAAATTAAATGCATTTGCTAATGTGAACACTTTCTGTCAACAGATTTATTAAATAATTATTTTATGACCCACATTCTTTGAAAAAGGAGCTCTTGGAATGGAAAGAACAATAAGAAGGGACTAATAACAGGAAATGCATACATAATCTTCTTTTCAACTACTTGGTAATTTTTTTTTCGTAGAGTAAGTTTTTGTGATGCATCACTCTAGTGTTAAGATGTGACATAAGTATTAGACATGGCAATTTTAGTGTAATATTTTTTCTGCTTCAGCTATGTCATGTTTAGATATAAGTTTTGTTATTTGGTGCTGCTGTTTGCCAGGCATAATGTTACAGAATTTGACGTTGTATTACGCTGTTAAGCCAGTTTTACTACTGTTTCATTTTTCTTGTTTGCTGCACATTGCCTTATATTAGTTGTAATATTGCAATTGCTTTGCTAATTTCTATAATGCTGCTTGCTTCGCAAATCTGCATTTTTTTATTGCCGTTTGCGTTAATTGTTTTATGCTGCTGCATTGCCTCATCCCTTAGTTTAGCATCTGAGCTCAGTAGATTTAAGTTAGCTTAAGAAGGGTAGACTATATAAGAGAATGAGTTGCGATGAATTGGAAGAAATGCATTGAGAAGTTATACGAAAAAAAGTACAGAAAACAGGTTTAGGTAGGATTTTCTGGGAAATAAATGATGAGGTAAGAAATGTGTGAACATATAAATACAGAAAGCATGCTTAGATAGAATTTTTTTGGTGGAAACAAAGGATGAAATAAGAGGAAAGATACACTCCTGGAAATTGAAATAAGAACACCGTGAATTCATTGTCCCAGGAAGGGGAAACTTTATTGACACATTCCTGGGGTCAGATACATCACATGATCACACTGACAGAACCACAGGCACATAGATACAGGCAACAGAGCATGCACAATGTCGGCACTAGTACAGTGTATATCCACCTTTCGCAGCAATGCAGGCTGCTATTCTCCCATGGAGACGATCGTAGAGATGCTGGATGTAGTCCTGTGGAACGGCTTGCCATGCCATTTCCACCTGGCGCCTCAGTTGGACCAGCGTTCGTGCTGGACGTGCAGACCGCATGAGACGACGCTTCATCCAGTCCCAAACATGCTCAATGGGGGACAGATCCGGAGATCTTGCTGGACAGGGTAGTTGACTTACACCTTCTAGAGCACGTTGGGTGGCACGGGATACATGCGGACGTGCACTGTCCTGTTGGAACAGCAAGTTCCCTTGCCGGTCTAGGAATGGTAGAACGATGGGTTCGATGACGGTTTGGATGTACCGTGCACTATTCAGTGTCCCCTCGACGATCACCAGTGGTGTACGGCCAGTGTAGGAGATCGCTCCCCACACCATGATGCCGGGTGTTGGCCCTGTGTGCCTCGGTCGTATGCAGTCCTGATTGTGGCGCTCACCTGAACGGCGCCAAACACGCATACGACCATCATTGGCACCAAGGCAGAAGCGACTCTCATCGCTGAAGACGACACGTCTCCATTCGTCCCTCCATTCACGCCTGTCGCGACACCACTGGAGGCGGGCTACACGATGTTGGGGCGTGAGCGGAAGACGGCCTAACGGTGTGCGGGACCGTAGCCCAGCTTCATGGATACGGTTGCGAATGGTCCTCGCCGATACCCCAGGAGCAACAGTGTCCCTAATTTGCTGGGAAGTGGCGGTGCGGTCCCCTACGGCACTGCGTAGGATCCTACGGTCTTGGCGTGCATCCGTGCGTCGCTGCGGTCCGGTCCCAGGTCGACGGGCACGTGCACCTTCCGCCGACCACTGGCGACAACATCGATGTACTGTGGAGACCTCACGCCCCACGTGTTGAGCAATTCGGCGGTACGTCCACCCGGCCTCCCGCATGCCCACTATACGCCCTCGCTCAAAGTCCGTCAACTGCACATACGGTTCACGTCCACGCTGTCGCGGCATGCTACCAGTGTTAAAGACTGCGATGGAGCTCCGTATGCCACGGCAAACTGGCTGACACTGACGGCGGCGGTGCGCAAATGCTGCGCAGCTAGCGCCATTCGACGGCCAACACCGCGGTTCCTGGTGTGTCCGCTGTGCCGTGCGTGTGATCATTGCTTGTACAGCCCTCTCGCAGTGTCCGGAGCAAGTATGGTGGGTCTGACACACCGGTGTCAATGTGTTCTTTTTTCCATTTCCAGGAGTGTATATGGAATGAAGTTTTGGGGTGGACTGCAGTACCAAATGTTACACTGAAAACAAACCCTGTTCTTTCCTTTTGTGTTATCCCACTATGTGTTTGTGTACCCTTGTGTAGTTGTTTTCTTCTTTTCTCTGTGTAGTTTCATAGAATTTTTTCTTCTTCTAATACTAAGCTATATTCACTATGATGAGGAATACTGTTGTCCTCAAATATAATTGGCATTAATAATATGTTATTTACCTTGTAAAGATGCTTAGACATTATTTATTCTGTTTTGTTTTAATGCTCATGTGTAAAGTTGATGTTTCAAAAGTTATTCTGATCGTTTATGTATCTACTTATCTCATAATTCCTGTAACATTGATGTATATGTTTATTTCTATTCTGTTGTACAGCCTGTACTACAAATGTTATCTGTATTGTTGTTCTTTAATGATGTATTTTGTACCTTTGTAATTGTATTCTCATGTTATAAAATGGTAATTGACACCAGTTCATCATATTAGTAACTTGTAAGTTACATTTCACTGCACACGTTTCCGTTGGTCATAGTATATGGACAATATGTGAGAAGTAGGGACTGTTAGTGTTTGCACGTGTGTTGATAATTCAGCAAGGGACTGGATAACAGCATTGCTTGTTCTAAGGACAATTCCAAAAAAATTGTGAGTGCACAAGTGGTGGTTATGGACTTGCTATATTATCTGCAAGACTCTTCAACGGTGATTGTGCACCTGCACAGTCACAACAGATGGCTGCTGGCCATCTCTACAAGGACTACAGTGGGTCTGCACCTCTGGTGGTCCACCAATACCACAATCTCTACCAGGTCTACAGTGGGCCTGTCCACAATTTCTACAAGGACTGCAGTGGGTCTGCACCTCTGGTAGCCCACCAATACCACAATCTCTACCAGGACTACAGTGGGTCTGCTCTGTGATGACCTACCTACAAATCCTCTTCAAAACGTCGAATGCCTCTGCTGTGGGTTTGCTCTGTTGTGGCCCATTACCTGTCAGCATGACAAGAGTCAGCACTGTCTTTCAGTTGGAAGGACACCACTACTTCTTCAAGACTGCATGGAAATCCACTACTTCTGTGTGCAATTTTTTTTACGAATGAGACTTTGTGAAAAAAAACTGTAATTACTATTATGATGAATGATCAGGACTGTCTTTATGGACTGTGAGAAAATTTTAGCTTTTGACCAACATTGTATCAATAAGTGTGTGCATTGGATATCTTTGTTAGTGTAATTATGAAAAATTGTATCAAATCATTATTGGCCACTGGCCAAAACAATTTGTAAAATTTTTTGTGGGGAGCATGGGGGCTATGTAAGTAGGCTCTTTATATTTTCTTATTGGCAACGTTACGTAGCGCTCTGTATGAAAATCACTGGCTGTGCTGTGTGCAGCCTGTGGCTAGTTTGCATTTTTGTCTGCCATTGTAGTGTTGGGCAGCGGCAGCTGGATGTGAACAGCGCGTAGCGTTGCGCAGTTGGAGGTGAGCCGCCAGCAGTGGTGGATGTGGGGAGAGAGATGGCGGAGTTTTGTACTTTGTCATGAACTGCTATATATATTATGACTATTAAGGTAAATACATTGTTTGTTCTCTATTAATATCTTTCATTTGCTAACTATCCCTATCAGTAGTTAGTGCCTTGTGTAGTTTGAATCTTTTATTTAGCTGGCAGTAGTGGCGCTCGCTGTATTGCAGTAGTTCGAGTAACGAAGATTTTTGTGAGGTAAGTGATTTGTGAAAGGTAAAAGGTTAAAGTTAGTCAGGGCCATTGTTTTGTAGGGATTATTGAAAGTCAGATTGCGTTGCGCTAAAATTATTGTGTGTCAGTTTAAGCACAGTCGTGTATAAATTGTTCTAAGGGGACGTTACAACGTATTCAGGAAAATGAAAGCCAGTCTCTTACATAAAAACTCAAATGTACGCTTCACTGTCTACAAACATTTTTTCTGATTATTGTAAAACTGTGCAACTTTGTCACCGGCACGTTTTGTAACATAACCTTGTACAAATATGTTCTGTGGCATTCAGTTTGCAAGTATATGATCAAAATGTTTGTTTGCAATATAGTATTATCGAACAGTAAGTGTCACAAAGGTTACGCCCCAGCTGAGGGCATCAAAATCACACGAATTCTTGTATCTGCAGGTATATGTTCTCTCAAAAAGTCGCCTATATAATCTACGGAAATAATTTTTATCGCTCTCTAATGGCTGAAAGAAATTTTTTTATACAGAATAACCTTCACATATAACTTATTTATATCAACTTAGCTTCATTCAGTCAGTTCTTCAGAGTTATCGGCAATAGCAGAAAGTTTCCAAGAAATCTACAAACACGTTTCTCCATCTGTTTAGAAAATGGCTTTGTGAGCAACTCAAGTATAATGCACGCACTTGTAGCTCGCACCACTAACGGAAGAACTATGCAAGAACGCTCTGCAGCAAATCTTTATTTTGAATGTTGATCCGACTTACAAAAATTAAGAATAAAAAACTGTAGCGCACTGTCGTCACAAAACAATACCCCAGTCAAGTGGTTCAAATAGCTCTGAGCACTATGGGACTTAATTTCTGAGGTCATCAGTCCCTTAGAACTTAGAACTACTTAAACCTAACTAACCTAAGGACATCACACACATCCATGCCCGAGGCAGGATTCGAACCTACGACCGTTGCGGTTTCCAGGCTGTAGCGCCTAGAACCGCTCGGCCACCCCAGCCGGCTACCCCAGTTACATAGGTGCCCAGTTTTACGATAGTTAAATACAAACCACTATCCAAGACATCCTCGATGTAACGACATTTCTACGCACTTCGACGATGCAGCAGAGGAATCAGTATGATGACATCAGTTTTGAAAATTGTACAGTCGACACAGCTGATGCTACGTTGGGTTCGAGGTGTGTGGCAAGTCACGTGCATAGATGGACGCGATACAGTAGTAGCGACTTCTCTACTACCTTAAGGGCGGAGCAGCACTGATGGTGTGCCATGATGCATAAAATACACTTAAATCCATGCACGTGGCGTCAGCTGACGGCGTTTGTTTCAGCGGCAGGTCATAACATCGTGACCGACCGTGACACCCAACAGCTGACACTCCCATGGTTATGACGATCACCTGGGTCCATCCTGGACGCCGGTTGTGTGTGCGAGCCCAGATTCAGGCGTTCTCCTTGTAGGCGGACCTGTATTTGGTTTGAGCATGCTGCACAGGTCGCAGTATACGATGCCTGTGTCTACGCACTGTTTGGGCCAGACTGGCCTCATTGACGGGGGTGGATCAGACACCAGCGTGTAGGACACTATCTCGACTACAAGCCCGTAGAGACGGCATGGATGGTAGCGTGGATAGACGATGACGGCATCTGTGCAGCAAAAGAGGAGTTGCAGAGAGCATCCACTACAAGCAACTTGGCAAGGGATTTCAGATCGATTCCGTATTTCTGGAAGGCTTTTGACACTGTACCGCACAGGCGGCTTTTAGTGAAATTGCGTGCTTATAGAATATCGTCTCAGCTATATGACTGGATTTGTAATTTCTTGTCAGAGAGAGCACAGTTCGTAGTAATTAATGGAAAGGGATCGAGTAAAACAGAGGTGATTTCTGGCGTTCCCCAAGGTAGTGTTACAGGCCCTTTGCTGTTCCTTATCTATATAAACGATTTGGGAGACAATCTGAGCAACCGTCTTAGGTTGTTTGCAGATAATTCTGTCGTTTATCGACTAATAAAGTCATCAGAAGATCAAAACAAACTGCAAAACTATTTAGAAAATATATCTGAATGGTACGAAAATTGGCATTTGACCCTAAATAACGATAAGTGTGAGGTCATCCACAGAAGTGCTAAAAGGAATTCGTTAAACTTCGGTTACACGATAAATCAGTCTAATCTGAACGCCGCAAATTCAACTAAATATCTAGGTATTTAAATTGGAAGGAACACATAGAAAATATTGTGGAGAAGGCTAACCAAAGACCGCGTTTTATTAGCAGGACACTTGGAAAATGTATCAGATCTACTAAGGAGACTGCCTACACTACGCTTCTCCGTTCTCTTTTACAATACTGCTGCGTGATGTAGGATCCTTACCAGATAGGACTGACGGAGTACATCGAAAAAGTTCAAAGAAGGGCAGCACGTTTTGTATTATCGCGAAATATGGGAGAGAGTGTCACAGAAATGACACAGGATTTGGGCTGGACATCATTAAAAGAAAGGTGTTTTCGTTGCGACGGAATCTTCTCACGAAATGCCAATCACCAACTTTCTCCTCCGAATGCGAAAATATTTTGTTGACACCAACCTACATAGGGAGAAACGATCACCATGATAAAATAAGGGAAATCAGAGCTCGTACGGAAAGATATAAGTGTTCGTTTCTTCCAAGCGCTATACGACATTGGAATAATAGAGAATTGTGGAGGAGGTTCGATGAACCCTCTTCCAGGCACTTAAATGTGATTTGTAGAGTGTCCATGTAGATGGAGATGTAGAACCCGTTAGTTACCAGTCAACAACCACTCTACCAAACGAGGTGGAGCAGTGGTTAGCACACTTGACTCGTATTTGGTGTGATGATGGTTCAAATCCGTGTCTGGCTTTCCAGATTTAAGTTTTCCGTGATTTCCCTAAATCGCTCCAGACAGATGCAGGGTTTATTCCTTTGAAATGGCATAGCTGATCTCCTTCTTCATGCTTGAAATAATCCGAGCTTGTACTCCGTCTCTAATCTTCGCAACATACACTCACTTTCAGTTGTAGTTCAGGTGTGACTATAGAGAAAAACACTGCACCGTCGCCACATGGTGTATACATAGGAGCAGTACACATGTTCAGCAACAGTATTGATAACTGGCCAATACACATGTGGTGCTGATCTTATCCCTTCATGTGTGTCACTCCTCTAAGTGAGGCAAAAAGAAGATGGACGTTGCAGGGCCAGAGCAGGGGTGGAATGGCATTTAGAGTTGCCTGTGTCTTATGTTAGGACACTCTTCACTGCAATGAGCGTGTTCCACATGGTTCAAATGGTTCAAATGGCTCTGAGCACTATGCGACTTAACTTCTGAGGTCATCAGTCGCCTAGAACTTAGAACTTTCTTAAACCTAACTAACCTAAGGACAGCACACACATCCATGCCCGTGGCAGGATTCGAACCTGCGACCGTAGCAGTCGCGCGGTTCCGGACTGAAGCGCCTTTAACCGCACGGCCACACCGGCCGGCTGTTCTACATGGAGAAACCGTTACTAAACGCTAGGTCTGACTGTTTTGGTGAACACTTTGGCCACCCCAATTGCATCATTGACAAAACGTTGTGTGCCATCCGGAGTGGCCGAGCGGTTCTAGGCGCTACAGTCTTGAACCGGGCGACCGCTACGGTCGCGGGTTCGAATCCTGCCTCGGGCATGGATGTGTGTGATGTCCTTAGGTTAGTTAGGTTTAAGTAGTTCTAAGTTCTAGGGGACTGATGACCTCAGAAGTTAAGTGCCATAGTGCTGAGAGCCATTTGAACTATTTGAACCAAAACGTAGTGTAATATCTGGTTGTGGGCTGACATTGCAGTTATCTGTCATACTACCTATGGAAACATGAGATGTGGCAGTAGAACGTCATCTCCCTGTGCACATTCATCTCAGTTTTGACAAGTTGCTATGTTGACAAGTTGTTACAGTAAAGTAATGAAGAAGAGATGTAACCAGGTGGACTCATATGTAGGTGTATGTAAAATTTTATTAGACAAAGTTTGGTAAAAACATCGTGATCCGGGTGAAGAATCACGAGATACTTGAATTTTAATTAATCTAATGATCCGAATTCAAGAAAGCCAACGAGGAGTGTGGACATCCATTGTCGAGGAGAGTAGGCGCTGGTGCCTTCAAAAACGCAAGACAGCATGACGAAAATTCAGGCTACGGCGTCGAGAAGTTTTGATGGCTGGTGGAGAAATACTAACCATGACTTAAATAATAATATGTAGTTTGCAGCAAAGGACACCCCTTCGGTTCGACCTTGTGGAAGAGTCCAAGGGAGCAAAGAAAATGAGAGGGAAAAATAGCACATGATAAAGTTACAGATTGTCATAGTTAAGAGGTAGGAGAAAGTGTGACTTGTACCAACTGAGAATGTCTCCAATGGAGGAATGATTTAAGGTAGTATAATATCAGAAGCATTAATAATTCTTAAAGTGGATTGTGTGAAGTCAATGGCGCCCAGGACGGACAGCAGTTGGGGCGTCGCGTCAATGTTGAAGAAAAACGTGACTGGAATTGGAGGAGCGGCGCATTCAGCTCCACGGTCATCTTATAATAAGCTCTACTTTTGATTATGTTGAGTCAACAATGTCTAATCAAGTAAAGTTGCGCAGAAAGTGAATTTGTTTGGGTGTTGATAATGTACATATTGATTTGAACAACGAGGATACCGCACCTACTTGTCATCACCGTTTTCGTCCAGATTCACGGTATATACAGGGCTTGACCAGAAATGAAAGTGACAGAAGTTGAAGCTCCAGAGGTCCAAGAGTTCAGAAAGAAATGGCGTATGAGGCTCGGGTTGTGTGAGGCATGAGCTATTTATATTAGCTATATTGCAGAAAGCGGTTTCCGCAGTGGAGAGAGTACAGGAAGATAATCCGAGGGTTGTGGGATCGAGTACCTACGCAGAAACTTTTTTTATTTTCAATTTTTACCTTACTTATGCTGTAAATAAACCGGGATAATGCTCAATATATTGCATTTGATGTTACGAAACACTCTGTGTAGGTGCGTAGGAGCGCAAATTCCTTCTGTTAGTTGCCTCGTGGCGAGAAGAAGCAAATCTACAACTACGCAAAGATATTTTTCAATATGAAGAAGGTCTGCCATCGTGAAAAAGTATTAAAGTGATTCTTTCCCCCCACTCCCCATATGTACTCGGCTAATACAACCCTGCGATGTTCAATTTTATCGCCAGCAAAAGAATTTGATCAAAAAGCATCAAAATTACTTTTATCTCATACAGAGAGAAACAAGGAAATCACATCCCTAGAAGATTGCACCAAAATGCATTCCATTGTATATTACCAGCTATCCTCGTCAATATTTGACGTAAAGAAGTGTTACGTCTGGTCTGCTGAAAAACTTTGCAATGAGAGAGAACCTTTTATGAACGTAAATCAAATTTGGTTTTGTATAAAAACTTCGAAACAACCATGAATTCTAAAAATGAGGCACTTACAATTCGTCAAGATGGCGAGAAAATTTCTAAAAGAAGGGAGGAAAATTTGGTTTAACGTCCCGTCGACATCGAGGTCATTAGAGACGGTGCACTAGCTCAGATTACATGAAGAATGGGGAAGGACATAGGCCGCGCCCTTTGAAAGGAACAATCCAGGGATTTGCCTGGAGCTATGTAGGGAAATAACGGAAAACCTAAATCTAGACGGCCGGACGCGAGTTTGAACAGTCGTCCTATCGAATGCGTGTCCACTGTGTAAACCACTGCAACGAAAGAGAGAGAGAGAGAGAGAGAGAAAGAAAGAAAGAAATTACTGCATCCCCTGGTTTTGCGATGAATATTACACCAAAGTATGTAAATGAACTGCAGAAAAATAAAATTATCTAACATACGATGTTCTCATGCACGCCTAATAATCACTTCCTGGAAATTTATTTGCAATCTCAAATTTTCCATCGTTTTTCCTTTTATGAAAGTACAAGCCGACAAACCTGCCATGGCCCGGGTATTCATTTTGCCAATTTTCCTTTAGAAACGATAACAAAAAATTAACTGTGTTTCTAACGAAACATCGAAAAAGTTTCAGTTCCAAGTATTTGGGAAAACACGTTTGAAATTATGAGATATTCGAACAATGGAATATGCACAATGTACAAAAGTATTAGCACAGTATCCAAATTAAGAAAGTTAATATGCAGAACGTAAATTCTCTCTTATTTTAATTTAACTCAGAAGTTGATTACAAACAATATTTATAGTTACATGTCCAGGAGATACAACGCGATTTTGTAAAAGTCTCTATGGCAACGCCTCTTCATAGCTATGTAGACGGCTAATGTTTTCGCCTAATCCGTTTGCCCTGCGTAGTTTGAAAGCTGTCAAAAGCGCTGCCAGTTGTCAGGGATTTCCTTAATTGACTCGACTGTAGGATTGTCTCAGTAGTACAGAAGAAATATATTAAAACTTCATGCATGATGCTACATTGTTTCACGCATCTAAGGGTTTATGACGACATATCTCTTGAACGATGTATCACACAATGATACACACTGAAGCGCCAAAGAAACTGGTATAGGCATGAGTATTCAAATACAGACATATGTAAACAGGCAAAATACAGCACTGCTATCGGCAACGCATATATAAGGTAACAAGTGTTTGGGGGAGATGTTAGATCGGTTACTGCTGCTACAATGGCATGTTATCAACATATAAGTGAGTTTGAAGGTGGTGTTATAGTCGGTGCACGAGCGGTAGGATACGGCTCCTCCGAGGTAGCGATGAAGTGGGGATTTTCCCTTACGACCATTTCACGAGTGTACCGTGAATATCAGGAATCCCGTAAAACCTCAAGTCTCCGACATGGCTGCGGCCGGAAAGAGATCCTGCAAGAACAGGACCAACGACGACTGAAGAGAATCGTTCAACGTGACAGAAGTGCAACCCTTTCGCAAAGTGCTGCAGATTTCAGTGATGGGCCATCAACCAGTATCAGCGTGCGAACCATTCAACGAAACACAAACGATGTGGGCTTTCGGAGCCAAAGGCACACTCGTGTACCCTTGATGACTACACGACACAAAACTTAACACCTCGCCCGGGATCGTGAACACCGACTTTGGACTGTTGCGGGAAACATGTTGCCTGGTCGGACGAGTCTCGTTTCAGATTGTATCGAGTGGATGGACGTGTACAGGTATGGAGACAACCTCATGAACCCATGGACCCTGCATGTGAGAAGGGGACTGTTCAAGCTGATGGCTGCTCTGTAATGGTGTGGGGTGTGTGCAGTTGGAGTGATATGGGGTCCCTGATACGTCTAGATACGACTCTGACAAGCGACACATACCTAAGCATCTTGTCTAATCACCTGCATCCATTCATGTCCATTGTGAATTCCAGCAGGCCGAAGTGGCATTCCACACGTTCAGAATTGCTGCAGAGTGGCTCCAGGAACACTCTTCTGAGTTTAAATACTTACGGTGGGCCCGCATCTCGTGGTCGTGCGGTAGCGTTCTCGCTTCCCACGCCCGGGTTCCCGGGTTCGATTCCCGGCGGGGTCAGGGATTTTCTCTGCCTCGTGATGGCTGGGTGTTGTGTGCTGTCCTTAGGTTAGTTAGGTTTAAGTAGTTCTAAGTTCTAGGGGACTTACGACCACAGCAGTTGAGTCCCATAGTGCTCAGAGCCATTTGAACCATTTGAACTTACGGTGGTCACCAAACTCCCAAGACATGAACATTATTGATAATGTCTGGGATGACTTGTAACGTCCTGTTCAGAAGAGATCTCCACTCCCTCGTATTCTTACTGATTTATGGACAGCCCTGCAGGATCCATGGTGTCAATTCCCTCCAGCATTACTTCAGACATTAGTCGAGTCCATGCCACGTCGTGTTGCGGCACTTCTGCGTGGTTGCGGGGGCCCTGCACGATATTAGCCATGTGTACCAGCTCTTTTGGCTCTTCAGTGTTGTTGTGTGAGTACATTCAGCGGCATATGTGGACACAGTCCGCGAAATTTGTTGTGAATAGAATTAGTAGCAAAGAAGTAAAAAAATTTATACGTCATGCATGATGCGGCAATTTTTCACGCATCTCACTGTTTAAAATGTCATATCTCCTGAGCTATGAGAGGTAGGTGGTTCTTATTCTCACAACTATTGCTGTGCGGAAGTAAGGGATATGTGTTCCAAGTTTAGTTGAATATGGCCGGGTGGTTTAGGATTTTTATGAATACAATGCACTGATCACTACTTCGGTTTATTTGCAGTGTTAGTATCATAAAAACTGAAAATTTAAAAAAAA
This sequence comes from Schistocerca cancellata, assembly GCF_023864275.1. Lineage (NCBI taxonomy): Eukaryota > Metazoa > Arthropoda > Insecta > Orthoptera > Acrididae > Schistocerca > Schistocerca cancellata. Next base: position 373,944,425 of record NC_064630.1, on the reverse strand, counting down.
ATTAGCGTAGCGATTCGATCCTACGCCCCTCAGATTGCCTTTCTGTGCACTTACCGCTGCGCCCACCGCTACAGGAAACCCAGCCACCATAACTGCCTCACACCTCCTCCAAACCGTGCCAGAACGCTATTTTTTCCTAAACGCTTGAGCATCTGGAACTGTCACTTCCGTCACTTTCATTTAGGAGCAAAGCCTGCATATATCACAAATTTGGACGAAATCGGTGATGACGAGTATGCACGGTCTCCCTGTTAGACAATGGTAGATAAAGGGCCAGCTTATGCCAGGCGAGATGCCATCAGTCCAGCTCATGTCGGTAAGTAGGATTTTCCATTATTCACTGTCTCAGTGTTGTGGTTCTGTCGTCGTTGATGACCGTTTGGTTGCGACGGTGGTATTAGTTTATTTTGTGTCTTGGAGAATATCGGGTTATTGATTGCCAAAGTATCTTAAACTAGCTTGGGGTTGTAATTCTCTAATTTGAAGTTCCGCGTGGCAAAGTTCATAAAACGTATGTCGCACAGCATAGCAAAGGTGCGGAAGCTTAGAATTTTAACATCAGGTGTCAGTAACTTTTTCGTTCGTATCCGCAGTGCCCTGTTGAGAGTGAGGAATTACTATCACATGAGCTCCGCTAATTCTCACAAAAGCAGTTAGTAACTTGATGCAATTGATAAAACTAATGTACACCTACGAAACTCGAGGACAATGGCCCCCAGCAACATCTTAACATTTTACCAGATTTGTCTGTTATTCGTAGTCCCTCCCAAAGAGTTGTTGTCTTAGAATCATTTATTATCAGTGTTCATAAGCGGGAGCACAACGTACTTTCGCCTGCCATGCAGCGGAGATCAGGTAAAGTGGCTTGACCTCGACCACTCAAAGCCAACAAGTAGGTCTGCTATTAAATATAGCCCTGTACCGTTGTTACACTTCAAAACTTCCTGATACAGGCGGTACGTTTATGGCACGTTGTTGCTTAGCGTCTGAACATCAGTTGTCTTCTCTCGTTGTCAAGCTATGTGTTTTGTTTAGATTCTCACTAAAACGTTGGGCCAAATACACGCAAAATACGAGAGGAAGTAGCGGATATTGTTCACCTAAGGTCTGGTGGAGGTGCATGCAAACCAAATTATTTCCTAGCGATCAAACTCGTCATCGGAGCTAGTGAGAACGATGAGTAAGGCTTCTTCATTGGCGTATTGGATGGTGGGCCAGAAGCGGTCTTCATTTTTTCTTATTTTTTTGCAATTTACGTCCTCAGTTATTTGTTGGATGTATTCTGGACTATCTCTTGCCCTACAAGTTTTACTCTATGTAGATCCCTGTAGTACCATGGGAGAGATTATCTGATCCCTTGGCACATTTCTTATCATCCTGTCCCTTTTTCTTGTCAGTGTCTTCCACATTTTCCTTCCTTCGTCGATTCTGTGGAGAACATTTTCATTCCTTACCTTATCAGTCCACATAATTTTCGAAATGCTTCCATGAATCTCAAATGTTTCGATTCTGTTCTTACCTGGCTTTGCCACAGTACACGATTCACTGCCTTATAATGCTGTGTTCCACCTGTGCATTCTCAGAAATTTCTTATTCAAATTAAGGCCTATGTTGGATACTAATATACTTGCTAACGCCAGGAATCCCTCTTCGCATATGCTAGTCTACTTCGTTTACACCATTTACTGCTGCTGTTGATATTACCTTGCACTCGTCTGGTCAAAAATCCTTGTCTTTTTCTCATTTCACTTTACTAACTCCCAATGTTTCTAGATTGAGCCTTCTCATTTTCTTTTTCAGATTTTCTACCTTCCTTACCACGACTTCTGACATTCCACCCTTAGACAGTTAGAAAGTGACCCTTTAGTTGGTTATTCAATCTTTTTTTTTTTGTACCTGTATTGCACTGATAGTACCTGCACAACACCGCAAATTTTATTTGTGTGTCTTCTATGGATACAAACGTCTCCAATTCACTCACAGTACCGTCTGTTGACAACTGTAATATCCGTTTTAGTATTTGTCCTCAAGCTTGCATTCAGTATCGCTTGGTTCTGTCTTGCATTTGATTTTCCGTCAGTGTTAATTGTACGTTAACAGTACACAATACGGGTAGGTTTGCTAACGAAGAACTGGAGAATATGGACCTCGTGTCAGGTTTCGCTGACGAGGCGAACACGGCAGGTGCCATAACCCGATTTCCTGGAATCTTCGTTCAGTGGAAGAGGAGCAAAATAAGCGGACACGTGTCTCGGCTTATCCGTAGATGCTCAACCGTTTCCGAGAAAACGACTGTCGAAGTTTTCGAGGTACTTGGTTCAAATGGCTCTGAGCACTATGGGACTTAACATCTGAGGTCATCAGTCCCCTAGAACTTAGAACTACTTAAACCAAACTAACCTAAAGACATCACACACATCCATGCCCAAGGCAGAATTCGAACCTGCGACCGTAGCAAGTGACTGGTCCAACCCAAGGGGTGTGACAGTGGCTAGCATCTCGTCTTCACACTTTTGCGACCCATATTCGAAACCCGTTATGTTTTTCGTTTATCTGCCCATGTTCGTATAAGATTACTACACGAATGTTTTTCAGTGCATATTGAAATAACATTGTCTTTATTCACCTGCTAATAGTATTTCCCCTGAATGAATTAAAGACAAAATAAATAAATGAAATTTTTTTTGAAATTGTTTTCGGTGAAATTCCTGTAGTGTATTTTGATTCGTAATCTACTGCAAGCGCCAGTTCTCGAAAAAGTGATCCGTTATAATGTTTTGTTGTGTGTAATTTTGCAGCGACTGAAGCAGTTTCACTCAAAGACAGGATGTGAACAGTCCAAGAAATATTTTCTTATCTAATTATTGTTACAAAGATAGGGGCAAAATAAAATAAGGAAATCGAAAATAAAATATGTATGAGTCAAAAATCATTAATAACGTAAGAACATGTCGATTGGAGTAGTTCTCTCTGGAATATCTTTGGAGCAGTAAAGTCAGAGAACCATTGTCTGTTTCTATAGCTACAAGAAAACTAAATAAAATTTTTACGACAAGATGTTTTTTCCTGGGTAGCTTAACCTGCAAGAACCTGAGGAGAACCTGGGAAGATGCATGAAGTGGTCGCAAATATAACAATGAAGAACGATTACAGAAAAATATTTGTAAGTAGTGAAGTTCCGAACCAACGTAGTGAACACGAAGATGGGAGTTTGCAAGCACTCTCATTGCATTTTCCTGTTCATTGCTACAGCAGAGCATCACAGTACACAGCATTGTGCTATTTTATAAAGAAATCAGAGAATATGTGGTAATTTCTGGAACACTTGTTCTTCAACCACAAATTAACATGTGTTTGTCATCCGACTCTTCCCATATAGCCTTTAAACACACTTATATAGTATCAGGCGTACACATATTTTACTATGTGTAACTCTCACTAATACTTACGTAGATTTAGAGAGGCCCGCATATATGACACTTTTATAATAGAGAACACCAAATACTAATAAGTACCTAGAAGAAAGACGCATAGTTATTACTCATTAATTTTTATGCTTAATCAATTGAGTAATTCTAGGTAGCTGGATCAGATATCATCATACGTCTACACACCACACACAGCGTGAAGGGTGAACTCGAACTCAAGCGACATCACTGTTCAGAGATTTATATTAAGTGTTTTTGTAAAAGAGAGCCGTTGTTACCTGTGGGTTGTTACAGAGTTATAACGGAATTATGATCTATCCAGTTTTTTACATCAATTAACTTCGTTCTTGTTAAAATACTCTAACAACAGTGAAAAGCCCTGAAAAGTGCAGTCATCGGAATGTACAACACAAACTGTACGTAGGTAGAGATGGAAAAGTATTGAGATGTTTGCTGTCCTATGGGAACAGCTTAACGCAGCGTCGATGTGCGACTCTGCCACTGCATTCACGAGTAGAACACGGCGGGTGCCACAATTCGATTTCCCAGCAACTTCGTTCTGTGGAAGAAGAGTCAAAATACATTTTTAAATCCTCAATAATATAAAGCAAAAATCTTGTGAATCAGTTTATTATATTCTTCACAAGTAGGCGTTACCGCAACCCAATGTGTAATAAAACTTTCAGACGTAAACAAATGCAGTACATGTAATGGCTCGAACAGTTTGGCAGATACAACAAACACTGCGGGTTCGACAGATGATCATAGATGAACTTATTTACAATCTCACAACATTTCATTCATGTAGACGTATTTATTTTTTCTTTATGAATGCAGATTGTACAGTTTATAACAGTCGGCTGGTTGGTTTCCTGTAACAGGAGGTAATCAGGTCCGCTGCAAGGGAAGAGTGAGGCGCTGGTCTCGTCTGCTCTCGCTCGGTGACATACAACAAACAAAACAAATGCAATTACACTATTGCAATTACTACCTTATCCTTCATAAATTAATATTACTTAAAAATAACATATGTAAAGTTACTCAGCTCTCCAGGGACGTAGCGTGCCGAAAAGTTTAGTACATTAGAGCAGGTATATATGAGTCATATGTCCTATACGTATTGTAGTACTATATACAAACTGACCTATACCCGAGGAGAGTGCTCATTCACATGTGTAGCCAGTTTTTCCGTAGCTCCAGTGCACTGGGTAAGAGGCAGACAGCGAACCGGGTTGCACTCGCTTTCACTAGATGGCAGCCCTGGCACCAGTACAAATGTTGCCGGCTTGTCTGGAGCCCGCGAGAGGGCAGGCCACAGCGGGACACACCGTTGTCCTCTGCCTATTACGAGGCTTTGCGACTACTCAGTGGATGAAACATTGGCGTACCAATTATTTTTTTGGTCGTGGAGGTGGCAAGCAAACCTGCTCACAGTTTTTGGGGGGTGGGGAGACAAACCTATTCACTGACTGTCTGGGAGGAGGGGGTAGAGCCCTGTTCACGCATTTCGTCCAATGTGAATAAGACATACATCCCTCAGCAAAACCGTAAGGGTTCAAAGCACGGACATAACGTTCCCTTGTGGAAGCGAATAACAGAGGGATCAGTAAGACAGATTTTCTTGAATGTTCATATTCACAATGTGGGCCTTCAGCACAGATAAAGCTGGTCCACTATAAGATCAACGGATGTCAGGAGGAAGAATACATACCACAGTCCAGACGGTGTGCATTAAGCCCTTATGATTCTAAGCGTCTCATATGGATAATGGGACGGCATTAGCAGTCAGTGATTTGTTGTCCTACAAAGACAAACAATTCATTAAAAGTCGTAAATATGGTCCCAATTTACTTCCCTTAATTTTCAAAGATATATCGCTTAATTGGGGGTGGCGTTAGTTCTAATTTTCTCTGAGACCAATTACGAGCAGTAGTTCAGATTGACTGTGAACCACAATAACAAACGGCTATTGATAAAGCTCTTATTATTATTATTATTATTATTACTAGGGCACTGCGCATCGCAGTTTAATTGGAAAAAAGAAAATAATAATTTCTTTGAAAAAGTTGAAGGCTTTATTTTCTTTCTTGTTACATTATAAAAATTCTACATACAATTTTTGAGCGTAGCTTTTCTTTCCACAGTTCGAGAAACAGATTCATTAGTGACATCCATAAGATTAATTTCCTCAGCCCAGCCTTGTGAACGTGATGCTGTGTGTGTCACGACTGTGCCGTTGTTGATCTGAGGCTAGTTTTAACTCATCAACAGGCGCTGGGTGGTCTTTCAGAAGATACTCACAATACTGGAACTGACAATCAGAATGACCAAATCAGATGATTAATTTCCTGAAACAGTTCTTTAACCCTATCACTTTCAGCAATAAGTTGTTTTCCTATAGAGGATACATTACATGGTTGTACATCAGTCGCAAAGGGCCTCAGCGTTTCTAGCCGCGCATGAAACCTGTGCTGGTTTGAGTCTGCTATGTGTTTATTCCAACAAACTGTTCCAAACCTAGTGCAGACGGAGGATTTGTTTTGGAGGACGCACCAAGTATCTCTTCGTGATGGAATATTCGCTCGTTTTAACCGTCGTCAGTCTCATTCGGAAAGAGATCAAGAATTTCAAATGCGCCTTTCTTGAATCTTCGTCCATGAGGAAATTCTTCAGGAATATGTGATGTTTCTTTCTGTATCAGTCTAGGTTGAAATTTTCTTGGTCGTAAGATATTTGGATCCTTCAAATTTAGGTTCTTCGAATAATGCTTGGCTTTCTCTAACAGCATATCAAACGCTTACACAAGCCTAAGATTTACAAGAGCCTACTCTTATAACATCTGCAGAAAGTTTCGCTCCAGCTGTGTTAAAATTTGGATTTTGTAGAGATCTGGCTACTTCTTCGCATAATCCAAAGACTTCAACAGCGACTGTCATATAAAAACTAGTCTCAGTTTGATCATGTTTTGTCTCTGATTGAGCTCTGTCCATTCAGTACTTCGATCACTGTTTTCTGTTCATTTCCTACTTTAAGTGTTTCATTTCCCATTCCAGTTCCCTCAGCATCGTCCGATTCAGTTCAGCTGTATTCCTTTATGCATGTTTTACTTTTGTTGCTATTCCTGTTACAACTTCTTTTTAAGACACTATCCATTCCGTTCATCCTATCGTCCACCTTCTTTTCTGCCTCCGACAGAATTACAGTATCACGAGCAGATCTCAGAGTTTTAAATTCTTCTCCTTGAACTTTAAATCCACTTCCATATTTCTCCTCTGTGTCCTTCACAGCTTGCTCAAAGTACGGATCAAATATAATCGGAAATAGGCTAAAATGCTTGCTGTCTCACTACTGCTTTCGTTTAGGGTCACTTGACTCTTATAACTGCAATCTGGTCTCTGTACATGTTGCAGATAACCTTTTGCTTTCTATAACTTACGCTTGCAACTTCCAGAACTTCAAAGAATATGTTCCGCTCAATAGTATCAAAATTTGTCTTTATATCCAAAAATGCTATAAACATGAACTTCCTGGCAGATTAAAACTGTGTGCCCGACCGAGACTCGAACTCGGGACCTTTGCCTTTCGCGGGCAAGTGCTCTACCAACTTTTTTTTTTTTAAATCTCATTTTGTTCGTTAGTGTTCGTTTCAATTGTTCGTGGCGGACGTCACCTGACGCCCGTTGAAGTTCGTTATTGATCCATTCACTCAGTTTTTTTATTACAGAGGGCAGCTAACCCTCTGACCGAACACGCTGAGCTACCGTGCCGGCATCCTGAGCTACCGAAGCACGACTCACGCCCGGTACTCACAGCTTTACTTCTGCCAGTACCTCGTGAGTCGTGCTTCGGTAGCTCAGTTGGTAGAGCACTTGCCCGCGAAAGGCAAAGGTCCCGAGTTCGAGTCTCGGTCGGGCACACAGTTTTAATCTGCCAGGAAGTTTCATATCAGCGCACACTCCGCTGCAGAGTGAAAATCTCATTCTATGCTATAAACATGATTGCTTTCCCAAACATACAATATCACACGAAGGGTCAGTACTGCCTCGCGTGTTCGTACATTTATCCAGAATTTAAAATGATCTTCTCTGAGGTCGACTGCTACTAGATTTTTCATTCCTTGTAAATAATCCAGCCCACAGCCTTGTCACATTGGTAACATCGGTCCACGTCAGACCACCGAAGTTAAGCGCTGTCGGGCTTGGATAACACTTGGATGGGAGACCGTCCAGGTCTGCCGAGCACTGTTGGCAAGTGGGATGCACTCAGTCGTTGTGAGGCCAATTGAGGAGCTGCTTGACTCAGAAGTAGCGGCTCCGTCATGAAACTAACAACTGGAAGAGATGTGCTGACCACATGCGCCTCCACATCGGCATCCAGTGACGCCTATCGGCTAGCGAAGACCCGGCGGTCGGTCGATACCGTTGAGCCTTCCGAGGCCTGTTCGGAGTTTAGTTTCATTTGTAGCAAATTATTTGTCAGTATTTGTAGCAAATAATTTGTCAGTATCAGTAGTAGCAAATAATTTGTCAGGTTTTACAATATTCAAATCTCTCCAATTTTGGTTATCGATAATGTATGTTAGAAATTTTCCAGTAAACTGTTTGTACTTTTTATATTCATCTGGACATTATTTTTCCGATTTATGAGTTATATAATCCCATCGTCAGACGTTCCATATGACTGTCCAACTCGACTGATTATGGGTTGCCGGCCGGAGTGGCCGTGCGGTTCTGGGCGCTACAGTCTGGAGCCGAGCGACCGCTACGGTCGCAGGTTCGAATCCTGCCTCGGGCATGGATGTGTGTGATGTCCTTAGGTTAGTTAGGTTTAATTAGTTCTAAGTTCTAGGAGACTGATGGCCTCAGAAGTTAAGTCGCATAGTGCTCAGAGCCATTTTAACCATTTTTTTGATTATGGGTTACAGCGAGCAAATCAAACAGCGTACACATAAGACCAGTTGTGAAAGGAAACTAACGACGTCTGTGGACTGAATTTCCTCATTGTGAGAAGACGGAAGGAGCGATTTGTCTAACTTGCAAAAAAATTCAAAAGCCAAGATCGCATAAATATTCCTTTATTTAAAAAAAGCTGGTTTCGACAGACTATGCTGTCATCTTCAGGTCTTACAGAACCTTCTTGTTATGAAACATGTTTATTTTAAGTTAGGCCTCATGCCAAGTTGTCATGTTGATAAAAAATACCACATTATAAAAGGTTTGTCGTAACATTGCTAAACCCCAAAATACCTAGCAGTGATTCTGGGCAGATCTCTTACTTTCAAGAGACACTGCATGAATTGTAAGTTGAAAGATTCCAGGGACAGTCTGTTAAAAAAAAAAAAATTGGTCGGATCCCAATGGGGCAGTCAATCTGAAACCGTCCGAACCTCTGCAGTTGCATTAGCTTATTCTGCAGCAGGGTACGCTTTTCCTATTTGGTATAATTCATCATATGCCAAACACGTAGACGTAGGTCTCGCATGAAGAAATATAACAGGTTCTTTGAGATCTGTTCCTGTCGAATGAATTCATCACCTTGCAGGAAGAGCACCACCTCTCATTCGAAGACAAACTGCGGCCAATAAGGAGCGAAAGAAAGTAGAACAAGAACAAACCCATCCCCTATCTGAACATAAACCGCATACGCATCGACTGAAGTCAAGGAAGAGTTTCCTTAGAACTTCAGAGGTACTTACTACCACTGCTGAAAATGACAGGGTGGAACTTTGGAGGGATTAGACTTCCTTTCCCTGTGGTTGGAAAAAAAGTTTCTGAAACTCTGCCTCCACGACATGTCGAAGATAGATGACCTGGCAATCTTTGAATAGATTGAAATAAGAAGTGGGTACATCAAGATTTATTCTGGCAAGATGGGGCTACGGTACAGAAAACAATATTACATGTGATTGTGGCGAAGTCTAGACTGTTCAGCACAGGGTCCTTTGTTGATTGTGTCCACCCTCCTCCTGTATTGCAGAAAACCTCCATCACCGACAGAAAAAAAAGACTGGAAGAGGCCAAATTTTAGCCAAAGACTATATGACATATTAACTGTGCACCTATGTATGTTACTGACACGAGAATAAATAAAAATAAATAACTAAAATATTTAAAAATATAAAGCGCCTTGTGCAAATTGCCACTCCAAATATACAGCGCTCGCCAATGATTGTTACTTCACAAAAACACAATATTGTGTTTTTATGACGTAACAATCATCTGTGGGCGATATATATTTGGACATGACCATTTGCACAAGGCGCTTTATGTTTTTAAACATTTTACTTACCACAAACCTTTTATAATCTGCGATTTCTTATTAGCATGATAACTTGGCGTGAGATCCAACTTAAAATGAACACGTTTCATAACAAAAAAATGGCTCTAAGCACTATGGGACTTAACATCTGACATCATCAGTCCCCTAGACTTAGAACTACTTAAGCCTAACTAATCTAAGGACATCACACACATCCATGCCCGAGGCAGGATTCGAACCTGCGACCGTAGCAGCAGCGCAGTTCTGGACTGAAGCGCCTAGAACCGCTCGGCCACAACGGCCGGCATTTCATAACAAAGATTTTTTAAGACCTGAAGATGACGGCAAAATCTGTTGAAACCTAATGTTTTTAAATAAAAAATATTTATGTGATCTTTGCTTTTGAATGTTTTACAACTCGGAAAGCGATAACATAGTGTTCATATCAATATCACAAAAAGAGAATGCTGACTGAAATCTTGAAAACGTATGTTATTATTAAATACGGCTGAAAGTTTAATAATTCCATTTGGCAAAATGGCTCACACATTTATACAGCAGCTGTAATGTATAATTTACGAGAGCGTACTTCACGCGCTTTCCTTATCTTTGTATTGGAAGCTAGATATCAGTGGCGCTACATGTATACACTCGCTGACTTTGTGAATTAATTGATTTGCACATATGAAAAAGACCATTTACCATTTTGTCGTCAGCTTATTTTGGCGTTACCTACTTTGATGTTAGCTGCTTGACTCGATAAGGATGAGTATTGTGCTTGTTGCGAGATAATAAAATATCAGTGTAGTGAACTTTATCCTATCCACGCAAATAATTTAACTAAATTGATCCTGTTATTATATAGATTAACAATCAGCTAACGATTTCTATATTGCTAAAGATCAGAAGAGAAAAGATAGTTAACGTAACAGTGTGTTGTGCACTGCAGTATATTCTATCTGGTGACGTTAACTTTTGACGATCATTAATTATTTTCCATAAGCAAGGCAGAACCTGCACTTTGGATAAGAGTTTTGTCACTGATTAATAAAATGTTATTTATTAAAGAAATTTTGCGGCACACAGGGAGAACAGCATGTAATACCATACATTCTATTTGACTAATGCATACATACACTACAACTGGTACTCGCTCGAGGAAGCGAAAATGTGTGTCGCCTATTATGTGTGTACTAAGGTGAATGTAATTTCTGCATCATGTAAACGGCCCAGTTTCAACCTGAGACGCTAAGGAAAGGTGTTAAAGTTCCAATAACCTCACACCGAAGCAGGAAGCCCTCGTCAGTGAAGCAGTTCCAGGTAAGTGCAAACTTATACTTTTCCGTACAAGCTAAGTGATGTCAAGTTCAGCTACAATATCCCACAATTATACAGTGCAGTTTTAGAGCAGATTGCTGCTAGTAAAGGTATAGTTAGGATTTAGAGTCGTTTGAGACCATATTGTCGAGTAGTACAACAATCAAGTTAGATGCTCAGATTTTTTCTTTTTGATTAATCTGTAACGTATCAGTTATTCTACGGAGATTATAAATGCTAATTCTACTTCTTCTTCTTTCCATTTTTGCCACCCGAGGACGATGTTAATTTCCATCATCTTTGTTTCTTCTGGTCTGCCTACTCGCCTAATATACTTTCATTCTCATACTTGGCAAACTTCTTCGCTCTTCTGTATTTTATGATTTTGTTCTGAGTCTAATTCTGTCCTGGAAACATTTGAAAGCCTGAATTTTTGATTTAGAAATCATCTTGTTGTATATCTCTGTTTCCTGTGTTCCCATTTCTGCTAAATCCCTTCGTATCTCATGCATCCAGCGCACTTTAATTCTCTTGTTGACAAGAAACTATTGTTTGCTGTGCTAATCTCCCGTGGTCCATTCTTGAGATGTGTTCGAAGAACCGCTGCTCTTTACCTGATGATGTCCGTGATTCTCTCTATAAATGCTTCAGTTAATTGTTTATTTGACAATAAGTTGTTATTTCGGGAATTTTAACCAAATTAGAGCTTGGTAAATACCTAATTGTTGTTGTTGTTGTTGTGGTCTTCAGTCCTGAGACTGGTTTGATGCAGCTCTCCATGCTATTCTATCCTGTGCAAGCTTCTTCATCTCCCAGTACCTACTGCAACCTACATCCTTCTGAATCTGCTTTGTGTATTCATCTCTAGGTCTCCCTCTACAATTTTTACCCTCCACGCTGCCCTCCAATACTAAATCGGTGATTCCTTGATGCCTCAGAAGATGTCCTACCAACCGATCCCTTCTTCTAGTCAACTTGTGCCACAAACTTCTTCCGAATCCTATTCAATACCTCCTCATTAGTTATATGATCTACCAATCCAATCTTCAGCATTCTTCTGTAGCACCATATTTCGAAAGCTTCTATTCTCTTCTTGTCCAAACTAGTTATCGTCCATGTTTCACTTCCATACATGGCTACACTCCATACAAAAACTTTCAGAAACGACTTCCTGACACTCAAATCCATACTCGATGTTAACAAATTTCTCTTATTCAGAAACGCTTTCCTTGCCATTGCCAGTCTACATTTTATATCCTCTCTACTTCGACCATTATCAGTTATTTTGCTACCCAAATAGCAAAACTCCTTTACTACTGTAAGTGTCTCATTTCGTAACCTGATTCCCTCAGCATCACCCGACTTTATTCGACTACATCCCATTATCCTCGTTTTGCTTTTGTTGATGTTCATCTTATATCCTTCTTTGAAGACACTATCCATTCCGTTCAGCTGCTCTTCCAAGTCCTTTGCTGTCTCTGACAGAATTACAATGTCATCGGCGAACCTCAAAATTTTTATTTCTTCTCCATGGATTTTAATACCTACTCCGAATTTTTCTTTTGTTTACTTCACTGCTTGCTCAATATACAGATTGAATAACATCGGGGAGAGGCTACAACCCTGTCTCACTCCCTTCCCAACTACTGCTTCCCTTTCATGTCCTTCGACTCTTATAACTGCTATCTGGTTTCTGCACAAATTGTAAATAGCCTTCCGCTCCCTGTATTTTACCCCTGCCACCTTCAGAATTTGAAAGAGAGTATTCCAGTCAACATTGTCAAAAGCTTTCTCTAAGTCTACAAATGCTAGAAACGTAGGTTTGCCTTTCCTTAATCTAGCTTCTAAGATAAGTCGTAGGGTCAGTATTGCCTCACGTGTTCCAGTATTTCTACGGAATATAAATTGCTCTTCCCCGAGGTCAGCTTCTACCAGTTTTTCCATTCGTCTGTAAAGAAATCGCGTTAGTATTTTGCAGCCGTGACTTATTAAACTGATTGTTCGGTAATTTTCACATCTGTCAGCACCCGCTTTCTTTGGAATTGGAATTGTTATATTCTTCTTGAAATCTAAGGGTATTTCACCTGTCTCATACATCTTGCTCACGATATGGTAGAGTTTTGTCAGGACTGGCTCTCCCAAGGCCGTCAGTAGTTCTAATGGAATGTTGTCTACTCCCAGGGCCTTGTTTCGACTTACGTCTTTCAGTGCTCTGTCAAACTCTTCACGCAGTATCGTATCTCCCATTTCATCTTCATCTACGTCCTCTTCCATTTCCATAATATTGTCCTCAAGTACATCGCCCTTGTATAGACCCTCTATATACTCCTGCCACATTTCTGCTTTCCCTTCTTTGCTGAGAACTGGGTTTCCATGTGAGCTCTTGATATTCATACAACTCGTTTTCTTTTCTCCAAAGGTCTCTTTAATTTTCCTGTAGGCAGTATCTATCTTACCCCTAGTGAGATAAGCCTCTACATCCTTACATTTGTCCTCTAGGCATCCCTGCTTAGCCATTTTGCACTTCCTGTCGATCTCATTTTTGAGACGTTTGTATTCCTTTTTGCCTGCTTCATTTGCTGGATTTTTGTATTTTCTCCTTTCGTCAATCAAATTCAATATTTATTGTGTTACCCAAGGATTTCTACTAGTCCTCGTCTTTTTACCTACTTGATCCTCTGCTGCCTTCACTACTTCATCTCTCAAAGCTACCCATTCTTCTTCTACTGTATTTCTTTCCCCCATTCCTGTCAATTGTTCCCTTATGCTCTCCCTGAAACTCTGTACAACCTCTGGTTTAGTCAGTTTATCCAGGTCCCATCTCCTTAAATTCCCACCTTTTTGCTGTTTCTTCTGTTTTAATCTACAGTTCATAACCAACAGATTGTGGTCCACATCTGCCCCTGGAAATGTCTTACAATTTAAAACCTGGTTCCTAAATCTCTGTCTTACCATTATATAATCTATCCGAAACCTGTCAGTATCTCCAGGCTTCTTCGTGAATTGATAAAATGGACTTACACATATTAAAATCCCATTTGCCTGTTTGCTGTTTTGTCGTTACTTACTCTGATGTTAACTGCTTGTCCAAATAACGTATGATTGCTGCGAGGCGTTAAATTATCAGTGAAGTCTCCGCGTACATAATTTAACTAAGCTGACCCTTATATTATTCATGCTAATAATAAAATAATGATTTCTATAGTGCTAATGATCGGAAGAGAAAATATAGTTAACCTCACAATGTGTTGAACATTTTAACATACTGCATCTGGTGAAGTATGGTTTTGACGGTCATTGCCACTTTTCTCAAGTGACCGTAGAAACTACACTTTGGATACGATTTTTTGACAGAGATTAGCTTGAACTTCACCCAATAATAAATTAGATTCATTAAAGAAGTTTGACAACGGATAGGACGAACAGCGAATAGTACAATACGTTCTGCTCGACTAATGCATACGCATACTATACTGTATTCTAAAAATTATTGACGACTGTGCTAGCAACATAACAAAAGCAAACTACTCTCACAACTAACAGTTTTTCTTCTTTACGAAAAGAGTAGTTAACAACAGTTAGAAAAATGACACGAGCCTTTCTACAGAGGAAATTACGCTCAGGCTCATTAGGTCTCCTCTAAAGCAGCCTTCTGTTTTCTGCTGATACAGCTGCTGCTGCTGCTGCTGCTGCTGCTATTGTCTGGCTTCCTGTGTAACTTTCCTTTTTACGGACATTCCTATGAATGACCTATTCTTCTACGAGGAATCGTCATAAAGCTTTAATTATCACCTCGAAAAAATGAAGTTAGGTAATAAATGTTTTGCTTGTTTCCAGTTATACTTCAGCATTGATATACTTTCAGATCGCCGTGAAAAAGTACATCAAAATCATCCTCGACAAGCCACGGGCATTAGAACATAACCAGACTTTGGAGAGGTCGGCCACGGGATCTGGTTCGTTTGATTCTGTGTCCAACAAATCGCATTACCAAAGAAGGCATCTGATAATGACTGTGAAAACTATTGGACGATTAGTCTGAAAAGACACCGCTTGTGCACCGTCTGATTCGAAGTAGCGGACACACTATTTAATGCAGAATTGACCTCTAGAGAGGCGGACCCGCCAGTATAAAAGGGGTGGGAGTGTTGCGTTGTCGTTAGAGAAGCGCTAACAGCAGAATGCGTTGGTCAGGAATGTTCAGTGACTTCGAACGTGGACTAATCATTGAATGTCACCTGAGAAACAGAACCACAAAGGACATTTCAGCCCTTCTAAAGCTACCCAAGTCGACTTTTGATGACGTGACTGTGAAGTGGAACAACCACAGATTAACAAAGACGAGACATGCCTCACGTACTGACAGGCAAAGACCGTCGAGCATTGCGGGGAGTGGTTGTAAACAGTCGCATAAAGTCAACGGAGGAATCACTCGTGAGTTGCGAAGTGCTAGTAGCTTTTCAGCTGGCAAAATGACTGAGTGCAGGGAGTTAAAAAGAATGTGTACAGTGTTTGAGCAGCTATTCATAAGCCACGTGTTTCTCTAGTCGATGCGCGATAGCGATGGAAATGTTACTGATGATGGTGCCACTGAAGCGGACTTATTAAATACAGTTTTCCGTAATTCCTTCACGAAAGAAGATGAAGTAAATATTCCAGAATTAGAAACCAGAACAGCTGTTCGCATGAGTGACATAAAAGTAGATATCTTAGGTGTTGCGAAACAACTCAAATCACTTAAGAAAGGCAAGTCTTCCGGTCCAGATGGTATACCAATCAGGTTCCTTTCAGAGTATGCAGACACAATAGCGCCTCTCTTTGCATTCATATACAACCGCTCACTTGACGAAAGGTCTGTTCCTAAAGACTGGAAAGTAGCACAGGTCACACCACTATTGAAGAAAGGAAATAGGAGTAACCCATTGAATTACAGACCCATATCACTGACCTCAATTTGCAGTACAATTTAGGAGCATATAATGTACACGAACATTATGAATCACCTCGAAGAAAATGACTTATTGATACATAACCAACACAGATTCAGAAAATATCGTTCTTGCGCAAAACATCTAGCTCTTTATTCCCATGAAGTAATGTGCGCAGTCGACGAGGGATCTCAGATCGATTCCTTATTCCTAGATTTCCAGAAGACTTTTGATACCGTTCCTCACAAGCGACTATTAATCAAATTGCGTGCATATGAAGTATCGTCTCAGTTGTGTGACTGGATTCGTGATTTCCTCTCAGAGAGGTCGCAGTTCGTAGTGATAGACGGTAAATCATCGAGTAGAACAGAAGTGATATCTGGCGTTCCGAAAGGTAGCGTCATAGGCCCTCTGCTGTTTCTGATTCACATAAATGATTTTGGTGATAATCTGAGCAGCCCCCTTAGATTGTTTGCAGATGACGCTGTAATTTACCGTCTAGTAAAATCATCAGACGATCAGTTCCAATTGCAAAATGATCTAGAGAGAATTTCTGTATAGTGCGAAAAGTGCCAATTGGCAATAAACAAAGAAAAGTACGAGGTCATCCACATGGGTACTAAAAGAAATCCGATAAATTTTGGGCATACGATAAATCGAACAAATCTAAGGGCTGCCAATTCGACTAAATACCTAGGAATTACAATTACGAGCAAAGAACTACTTAAACCTAACTAACGTAAGACCATCACACACATCAATGCCCGAGGCAGGATTCGAACCTGTGACCGTAGCAGCAGCGCGGTTTCGGACTGAAGCGCCTAGAACCGTTCGGCCACAGCGGCCGACACAGAACACTTAGAAGATGCGAGAAACCCCTAAAAACAACAGCCTACATTACTCTTGTCCGTCCTCTGCTGGAATATTGCTGCGCGGTGTGGGATCCTTACCAGGTAGGATTGACGGAGGACATCGAAAAAGTGAAAAGAGCAGCTTGTTTCGTTTTATCGCGCAATAGGGGTGAGAGTGTCACTGATGCGGTATGCGAGTTGGGGTGGCAGTCACTGAAGCAAAGGCGGTTTTCTTTGCGGCGGGATCTGTTTATGAACTTTCAATCACCCACTTTCTCTTCGAAATGTGAAAATATTTTCTTGACACCCACCTAAGTAGGGAGAAATGATCATCATAATAAAATAAGAGAAGTCAGAGCTCCAACGGAAAGATTTAGGTGTTCCTTTTTCCCACTTGCCATTCGAGAGTGGAATAGTAGAGAAGTAGTATGAAAATGGTTCGATGAACCCTCTGCCAGGCACTTAAGTATGAATTGCAGAGTAACCATGTAGATGTAGATGTACGCTTGAGTTGGTGTAAAGAGGGACGCCGCTGGACAGTGAATGGCAGGGCACGAGTGATTTGGAATGATGAATCAGGCTATACTTCGATAATCGATGGAAAGCTTTGGGGTTGGTGAATACCTTGATAACGTTAGGTGCCATCAGTGAAGTGCGAAGGAGGTGGTGTTTCAATATGTCTTTCATGGATGGGCTGTGGTCCCCTTAATGTTCGTAAGAAAAACTTAAATGAAGACATTTTACAGTATTGTGTACTACGTCCAGCAGAGCAACAGTTTGGAGACGATGTCTGTTTGTATCATGACAATGCAACCGTCATAAGGAAGCACCTGTGAGGCAATAGTTTGTGGACAGTGACATTCCTGAAATGGACTGGCCTGCCCAGAGTCCCGATCTGAATGCAGTGGAACAGATTTGGATGAGTTAGACCGTCGACTTCGCTCAAGACCCCAGCGTCACCCATCAGTACCCACTTGGGTTTCGGCTCATGAGGAAGAATGTGCTGCCATTCGTCCACAGAGATGCAGATACTTCACTGAAAATGTCTCCAGTAGAGTTCAAGCCATCATAAAGACGAAGGGTGGACACGCAGTGTATTAATGTTAACTGACAGGTGTCGGATACTTTGTATCTGATAGTGTAGATTGCCCTTACGACAGCGCACTTAGTACTGGCTTAATATGTACAAGCCCGGAGGTAGCAGAAACCAGAATAACAGGTTCCTTAGCATAAGAACTGTTAAAGATACAGTAGTGGAAGAGTCCTTCTATCTAGGGAGCAGGATTATGGAGGGTGGCTGAAGCGAGGAAGATATCACAAGTAAACTGGCTCAGGTATTTAAACTTTCTTCAATGTAAGAGCTCTATTGCTTTGATATATTGATGTGAAACTACATAAGAAGTTCCTAAAAGTATCCGATTGAACATTGTATGGATCACAATGGACTACGGGAAATGCCGAAATGCAGAAACTGGAAGCATTTGAAATGTCGTTCTATTGAAAAATGTAAAAAAATTAATTAGACATAGCACGGAACGAAGTGTCGAAAAGAATAGGTGAGGAGGGCAGTCTATGATAGACTCTTAGCAACACAAAAGGCAGGTTAGTGGGATATTCCCTTCAACATCCAACAATATTGAAATCTGACACTTCATGCAGTTGAAACTGGGGAAAAATATTAAAGACACACGAAGACGAGAATATTAAACAAGCGTTACAGAGGGCGTTGCGAGTAGTAGTTACAAACAGATGAGAATAGCAGCACAAAATAGGGAAAGATGGAGTGCAGTAGATAGAAAAATTATGGATTAAATAAAACGATGGAAAATCCAGGATGGAATGTAACAATATTGCGAAAAGGGTAGTTGCTACTCATCATATAGCAGAGATGTTGAGTCACAGACAGCCACAACAAAAAAACTGTCACACAATAAGCTTCCGCCCAACAAGGCCTTTGTCAAAAATAGACAGCACACACACACACACACACTTACACACACACAGAAACGCAACTCACACACCTGCGACCAAAGTCTCTGGCAGCTGAAGCCAGTCTGTAGTCCATAGTCTGGCTTGAGGTGCCACACACAGTGGTTGTGTGCGTGGCGAGTTGCGTTTCCGTGTGTGTGTGTGTGTGTGTGTGTGTGTCTGCTGTTTATTTTTGACAAAGGCCTTGTTGGGCGGAAGCTTATTGTGTGACAGTTTTTTTGTTGTGGCTATCTGTGACTCAGCATCTCCGCTATATGATGAGTAGCAACTACCCTTTTCACAATATAGATTAAATAAAATTGGGATTAGATTTCCTTTGATTTTAAATGTTAATTATTCCCTGCCTGACTTAAAAAGTGAAACACCCAGTAGGGGAGGAGGGAGCGAAATAGAACTTGACAAGTTTAGAAGGTATTCGATTACAAAACTGTCAATATGAGCCTACTTATCAGTGTGATGTTGCTCACGCTTTGGCCTGGACACATGAGCTGAGTTGGTTAGGAAGAGTGTCACAATGTCGTTGTATCATTTCCTGAGGCAAGCTGCCCCACAACTGCGGTAGACGGCCCTTGATATCCTGAATACTGTCACAGGGACGGAATTAGCGTCTGAGCTAGTCCTATACGCATTCTATTGGGCACAGAACTGAGGATATTGCTGGAAACAGGAGTACCTCAGCATCACACGGACAGTTCATAGAGAGTCGTGCCATGTGTGGAAGAGCATTGTGCTGTTGAAAAATGGCACCAACATATTGTCACATGACATTTAACACATGAGGACGCAGACTTTCCGTGACACACAGTTGGACAGTCAGAGTTTCCTCAATCGCTACCAGCTATATCATGGCTTCACGGGCCTTGACGCTAGGATTAGCAGCGTTGTGTTCCTCTAAAGAGCATGACCTCTCCTCAGGTCGCCTCCATACTCGATAACGATGGTGGTCGGGAGTAGGGCAGTTCTTGATCAATCGCTGAACACAGTGTGACACCATTCGTCAGCAGTCCATGCTTCCCGGTCATGGCAGCACTACAGGCACAGCCGCTTGTATTACGGTGTTAGTGGCAGAATACGCGCGGGATGCTAATTCGCTAGTTGAGCTGCTGCTAGTCCCTGATCAATGGTGTAACACAGAGTGTCGCAGGCAGTCAATAGTCTGGTGGCAGGCACGGAGGTGAAGGGATTACGATTTGCTTGGTGCACAAAGTGGCCCTACTATCTTGTGGTGGTCAGATGTTGTCGATAGGAAGCTTGACGACGAATGCGCTTGCCCTCGCCTTCCCATGCAGTCAAACACCAGTCCACTGCCACACTCGAAAGACCAGCCGGCCAAATGGAACCCCACATTTGGGCCCATTTTGAACTCTGTCAGGTGCTGATAACGCTGTCTCATAGGAGTGCGCAGCACCTCTGTGTACTTCACAGTCATCTTGATCAACACTTGATGCTGATAACGTCCCCTATACACTCTACAGGCCAAGTAAAATCAATAAACTCGAACAACACTAATGCACTCTGCTGGCCGTTCTATCTGTCACAAAGCATTGAGACACTACTCAATTATATGTATGCCGATAATGAGTACGTATACAAAGTTACTTATCCGACCATGTCTTCTGCGTGTTTGATGTTCTTAATCAGGCAGTGTATTTATCTGGGTGCTATTAGCTAGCTAAACCTGAAGAATTTGGCGGCATTCGAGTCAGAGGAAATTCCACCACTGATAGTACACCGGTGACTCTACTTATTTTATTTATTTGTATAGCTCTGTTACTGCCACAATGGTAACACCAGTTCCTGTCAGATCACCGAAGCTTGGGTAGCATTTGGATGGGTCACCGTCTGGGTCTGCGGAGTGCTGTTGGAAGTGGGGTGCAGTCAGCCTTTGTAAGGCCGATTGAGGAGCTGCTTGATTGTGAAGTAGCGGCATCGGTCGCCAAAACTGAGAACGGCCGGGAGAGCGGTGTACTGACCACATGCCCCTCCGTATCTGCATCCAGCGACGCCTAAGGGCTGAGGATGGCACGCCAGACGGTCAGTACCGTTGGGCCTTCAAGGCCTTTTCAGACAGTGTTTGTTTGTTTATAGCTCTGTTATTAAAAACCTTTTCTCAGTTGTTATTTTTTTTGTTTATAAATATAAAGAAAGTATTTCATGTGAAGACGTAGTTTATGATTAAGAGGGGGTGGGTTGCGATAGATTATCGTTTATAACGAAATTGTTGATGAAAATTGCTGCTGAATTTGTTTAAATAAAAACACTGATGTTTTTAAATGCCGAATAATTGCGTTTTATATTAGGTGGCTGCCCAATCGGAAGGTATATTCCTGGAAACTATGGACAAGGAAATGCACTTCGGCCGAGAATAACCTCTTATTCAGGAAGCGAGTGTCTAGTGCGGATGTACTCGTGTATATGGGTAGGAGTAAGTAGGCCGCTACGAAGTAGCAGACTGCAGCTCGATTCAGACAGCTTGCGAAATGCGAGGCCGGAGCAAGCGCATTGTCTCTGTCACGGGCGCGGCAGTCGGGCACCAGCCAGCGGCGTCACCCCTCTCTAGCTTCAGCACTCTCGAGACTACCATGTACTTGTCACAATATTTCACTACAAGTGCTCTGTGCCTAATTTCAGTATCGAACGACTGACATCACCTTTTTCGTTACGAAAATGACGCAGTCTAATATTTTTGTCCTAATAGAGGTACGTGGGTGAGAGATACACTCCAGTATATGTCTTTGCCCTTTACTCAGTACATTCCAATGGCTCTCAGAACCCAGTGATAATTAGCAGATTGTTATGGTCCGACGCCGGGAAACGAGATTTTCGGAAACAGCGAAGATGGTCACATGTTCGAGTGCTACTGTTGTGAGCATTTATTGAAAGCGCTTGAACACGGTGAATCCACTAGCATACTACGAGGTAATGGATGCCCTCAGCCCATCACAGAACGCCTAGATCGGAGGCTTGATCGCTATGTAAAGCAGGACAGTAGACAGTCTGTCTCAGATCTGACGACAGAGCACAATGCTGGTTTTGGAGCACACCGTTCAATGTACACTGCTGAGCAAGGGACTGTTGCAGACGGCCCTTACGTGTCCCCATGTAAACCCTACCCACATGGTCAATTACGAGTGTAATGGGCACGGGATCACAGAAACTGGACCGTAGATCGATAGAAGCGTATCGCCTGGTCGGATGTATATCGTTTATAATGCCGATTGTCGTCCTGGCGAACGGTTACTCGAGTCATGCACTGCACTACTGACGCAGGTCGACGGGGGCAAAAAAAAAAAAAAAAAATGGTTCAAATGGCTCTGAGCACTATGGGACTCAACTGCTGTGGTCATAAGTCCCCTAGAACTTAGAACTACTTCAACCTAACTAACCTAAGGACATCACACACATCCATGCCCGAGGCAGGATTCGAACCTGCGACCGTAGTGGTCACGCGGTTCCAGACTGAAGCGCCTTTAACCGCACGGCCACACCGGCCGGCCTCGATGGGGACAGTATTATGCTACGGGGACATTCACTTGGTTTTCGATCGGACCTGCCGTAGTAATGGAAGACCCCATGACCGCTGTATACTACATTATGCGGATCACTCTCAACCCTTCACGCTTGATGTCTTTCCCGACAGCGATGGCGTTTTCCATTAGGGTAAATGTCCATGTCACAAGGCAGAATCGTGCTACAATGATTTCAGGAACACGATAGTCAGCTCATGTTGATGTTTTAGTCACCGAATCACCCTCATCTGAACGCAATGCAACATATCTAGGATGCTATCGGACGCCAACTTCGTGCCCACTAACCACGAGCCCGTAAATTATGGAACTGTGTGTCCTGCGCGTAGACATTTGGTGCCACATACCGGAAACCTACCAACAACTTATCGACTTCCTGCCACTTACAATCGTTGCTGCATATCGTTCCAAAAGTGAACAAATGATATTAAGCAGGGATCAGATTGTTTTGGTACCTCATTGTTATTAGTATTGTGTTTGCTATACTATTTGGTTAGGCATCAGTCTAAGGGGGATTAACGCACTCCAGTGTACCACAGGTCCGAGTCTTTCAATTTCCGGACACGGGTTTCATTTTGAAAAATAATAAGTTTACCGTATGGCTCAGTATACTAAACGTTCTTCAGGCATTGTCGGTGCATCTGCTTCGCACTACTGTCTATTGAGTAGAATTACCAATTAAGATATCAGTCATACTCTTAAGAAGTTTTGACTCAGTTCTTTACAGATTTCGACACTGCACGTCGACAGAACTATGCATTCCAGGACAGGGCTTCCGCTCTTGCTGTCCAGCACAACATATTAAGCGTTCTCAGCGTTTACGGATCACTCTGTATTGAAATGTCTGCACGACCTGTTCACGTATAGAACGGTGAGATAGATGCTAGGAGAATGTGCATGGTGGCCCAATAGATTACATGAGAGAAACTTTACTTTTCATAACTTTTTATTTTTTCAATTTTTGTTCTCTGTACGGAGCAACTAGGTTTTGCTAATTAGTCATGACCGGACTTGGGCTTGTACGGTCCCAGATGCTACCGGATACTACTGCCGACCCATACCTCATTCAAGTGCTGTAGTAAATCTAGAATTCTTATTGGTAACACAAAGCGTACAAATTAAGTGTGAGATCGCCCCACGTTAGGCGCCTAAAACATGATTTGAGAAAATCTGTGGTTATGACACAGTATGCGAATTTCTAATGAGGTGCCAAAAACGTAGTAAATCGAGAATTCTTTGAATTGTTGCATAAATTGACATGCAGTTTATTAATTCTATTGCCCCGCGTTGGCTGACAATAATTAAGTGAAATCAAGAAGCAGAAGCTTATAAGATTATGGGATTAGTAAGTGAATAGAACAGATTGCTTTGGTGAATAAAATTTGAAATGACTGCATTTACTTCAGTAGCTTCTACACACAAGAACAAAATTTCTCAGGGCCGATATGACCGGGCATGGACACGACTCAGTTGTTGAGAAGGAGGGGGGAGAGGTGGAGGAATGAATCATCTCATCAGTTTTCATAGTCGTTCGTCGTGCGGTGATGATGGCGGCTGCTCCCCTTCGTGTCCCGGCTTTGCGGCGAGACCCGGAACGGTCTCCGCATTCACTCCCTGTTGTGGGTCGCGTGACCGAAGCTGCCATATCACGGTGTCAGGAGGCGGACGTAGGCGATGCATGGAGGAACCCTTGTTTCCCCTTGCTTCCGCATTGTCTGACTGACTCCCCTTCCCTTATTATCACATTGCTAAGCTCAATGGATCCTTGAAATTTTCCTCCTCTAGACTTTTCCCTCACGCTGGTCCACTGGCGCCGAGAGTCGGCGACTGTGGCCACCAGCAGAGGTATCACACTGCACACCATTCTTATAGTCAGTCACGCTGACGGGGTGATGCCATGGTGAAACATTTCTGATGAAGGTACGCTTCCAAAGTACTCTCAAGTAAGCTATCAGAGGGCTGCAAACAGTTACGTGAGGCTCGTAGGGCAAACTGGTGGGAGTGGGCTGGGATAGACTTCGGCTTCTCTTAGCAGGCAGCCGTCGATCGATTCAGACGCGCTTTCCCATCCTTCTCTCGGGCAATATGCACGACAATCTACTGGAGGCCTCCCTGATGCCACGCTTTGCACTCCCTAGTGGTATAATTTCTGAATAAACCTGTCACACCGGCCAGTTTCTGAAAAGCATCCTACTGTTCTTATTCAGTAATTTCGTACACACCTCGATGCCAACTTCTCACACTAGCCTTACCAACGTCCAGTCTAGGACACTGCTAAGTACATGGTGTTTCAAAAACATCCATCCTATTTCACAAGACTACGTCTTCTACATAAATGAAGACAGAAACTGGAGATAAATTTTAACTCACGCCTAAGATTTCGAAGTTTCAGTTTTCAAGAGAACCATCGGATTTTACAAGGGCATATCCTTTACATGACTGCAACCTTAGTGTACGTTTCACAGTTACGTTTAGTATCAACATTTTCATTTACTTTCCACAAATGTTCAATAAGCTCTCCACCAGGCCCACAAAAAATATCCACTCAACAGTCAGACTCGTCCCATACTTTTGCGAGCTTGTCAGGAGTTAATGGAGTCACTGCTGTTGCTATGAGACGTCGCTGTTCACACACAGTTGTTGGCAGGGAAGGCATACAGACGCAATGATTCACAAACCCAACAAAAATATCACGTGGATTGAGACGAGGCAAACAAAGGAGCCGATTATGCGATGCGAGATCCTACGGCCATTACTGCCTATAGACTACGGAGGCAGCTCATTTTTAAGATATGGAGGAAGAGGTGATTAGTGATTAACGTGCCGTCCACGATGAGGTCATTAGCGACGGAGCACGAGCTCGAGTTAGGGAGGGCCGGGGAAGAAATCGGCCGTGCCCTTCAAAAGGAACCATCCCGGCCTTTGTCTGAAACAATTCACGGAAATCACGGAGAACCCAAAACAGGATAACCGGACGCTGGTTTGAACCGTCGTCCTCTCAAATGCGAATCCAGTGTCCTAATCACTGCGCCATCTCGCTCGGTTGTTAAGAAATGCTCTTACACGCAGGCGCCAGTGCGGTGCTGCTCGGTTCTGTGGAAAATTGAAATTTCACGCAGCTTCATGCAATTGTGGAAAAAGCCATACGAACGAGCGAACGAGTTAGCTTCACACCAGGTAGACCCTTACTAACAATCACATGAGCAGGTAACTTACCAACAGGCGCCGAGGTAAACGTTTAGCTTCGACGCGTTTATCTGTCTGTCATCAGTAATATAGTCCGCCTCCCGTAGCTGAGTGTTCAGTTCGGCGCTAGCGGCCGTGCGAAGCGGAGGTCCGATACTTTCGCCTGTGCGGCGTGTGCGAGTTTTGTTTACTTGTGGACTTAGTCTGCGCGCGGGCTAGTAAAAACGACCATGGCGCACAAGTACAGGAAAACTATATTTCGATTCAATTTCTGCAAAGACTTCGAACGACCAAAGGCTTTAGCAGTGGAGCGATTCATTCGAGAGGACGTCAAGATACCGCCAAACGATATTGTCGGAATTCACCTGTCCATCATTAGTCCCACGGTGTATGTCAAGACGGTAAATGACGCAGCGTATGAGAGAATTCTACAGGCGACAAAAGCAGGTCTCCGATTTTGCCATGGTGACGGGAATGTCGGCACGGTTACTGTAGAACATGCTGGTCTGGGTGTGCGGACAATACGTGTTTTTGAACTGCCATTTGAGCTCCCGGCTGACGAAGTTATCGAGTCTTTTAAGCCATACGGCACGGTACATGGTCACACGGCAGAACGCTGGACACAATTCGAAACGTACCCCGTTCTTAACGGTGTGCGACAGATCACTATTGATCTTCAGAAGCATGTACCGCCCTATCTGACAATTGGTGGTTGTCGGGTGGTGGTGATTTACGATGGTCAACCACATTCATTTTCTGGCTGCGGCCAGGAGGGACACCCCAGGTCGAACTGTATGCAACGGCGGATTACGCAACTGCCTTCAGATGTGCGGGAGCCGTCGCCGGCGATGACAGTACTACCGAGCACCTATGCCAAAGCCCTCACTGCGTCCGCTGATGACCGAAAGGACACAGCCCCGATGGAAGATCAAGATAGCACTCTCCGAAACCTTGTAGCAGACGTCGGGATGACAGAGGATGCTGCTCCATCGAGCATACAATCTACGGCGACATCATCAGATAAGACCGAACCCCCACCAATTACACCGATAGTAGACGAAGCAGTTCCGGTCACTACGGATGCTGTTCCGTCTGGAACGCACTCTGTGACGACCACATCAGTTTTGACCGAACTCCCGCAAAGTACAACGATGAGACTCTAAACACATCCAGTTCCTAAGGATGCTTTTCTGTCGGGCAGCCGTGATTCCCTACAATCTGAGGACACGGAAGAAAGGTCACGCAAACAACGTTCCCTGAAAAGGAGGAAACGGCGGTGTCGCACGACATCTCCTCGGGATGACTCCCCTTGCGCCGACGACGGTGTGCCTGTGGACCAAGACGACACAACAGCCTCTACGAAACAGGATGAGGCAATGGAAACTGTTCGATCAGACCGGCAGCGGTCTGTCACATTAACGGTACCGGGACGTGGTGATGCTGAAGAGGAATCACAGCCAGTTGGCTGTGGCTATGGACACGAATATATCACTGCCTGAAAAGATGTGGTATTACGATATTGAGGAGGCGTCGGACGTCATACAGAGGCAGCCGGCACTTACGAAGACGGCCTAATAATTGTTGAAGGTGAAGGGAGAGGGGCGGGAGAACGTCTTCTAACTCAGCCCCCAGCGCCGATGCAGGGAGATGTTGCGCCTCGACAGCGTGGGACTCAACGCCATGCGAACCGTATTGCGACATTAAATATAAATGTCGTGCGTTCACCGGCCAAAATACACCTACTGAAGGAAACGATTTGGGCATCTGATGTGGATTTTGCTTCATCGCAGGCTACGAATCCTATTCGTCACATGGAGACCACAATGGGAGTGGGGTGGCAGTTTACGTGCGAGGTGGCTTCTCAGTGGAAAACGTGTGTTATCTTCCGTCGGCCAGGGGAATGGCTTTCACGACGTTTGGGACACGCATCATCAATCTTTATGCCCCGACGGGAAATGATCGGCGGCGGGAAAGGGCGCGATTTTGTGCAGAAGACATTGCCCCACCATTCCATGGACGTCGTGAATGTGTAATAATTGGTGGAGATTTCAGCTGTGTTCTCAGCCAGAAAGACCAATGGCCGCAAGCAAACATCAGCCAGCTGTTGCGAATCGTTGTCAACGACCTTTTACTTAGTGACACGTGGGAATGACGACATGTAGATGCACCGGAATACACCTTGTGACAAGTCATTCGGCGAGCAGATTAGATCGCATTTATATCTCACGGGCTCACGCAAATGGTGTCCAGGATGCGGAAAGCTGGCCATTGGCATTTTCCGATCACAGCGCTTATATCTGTACGGTGCTTCTTCCCCGTAGAAAGGTGTGGAACAGTAAGGCCCCGTGGAAACTAAACATTCAACATTTACATGATCCTGAATGCCGTCAACGGATCCTTGATACATGGACGATGTGCGAGCGCGGGGTTGGAAGGTACGCGACAATGCTTGATTGGTGGCTGACTTGTGCTAAACCGGCGCTGCGCCGTACATTCATCTCATATAGCAAGGAGATGGCGCCGCCGTACGACCGACTTTTATTTTGCAGCGCTGCGCGACCTGGATGATGGTCCTCCGGGACAGGACATCTGGATCGGACGCAAAAGGATAAAAGCTAAACTAGTGGCTTTAGCTGGGAAACATCTTCAGGGAACCATGGTGCGCGCCAGATGTCACGATACGATAAGGCACGAGATTCCTTCCATGCACCACGTCGTGAATGAACGAAAGCGCCGACAACGCGGTTTGGTACGGGAATTAATTACCCGCGAAGACCGAAGAGTGACGCGTCAAGGGGACATTGTCTCAGCATTTGTCGACCATTACCAACACATCTATCAGGAAGAATCAGCACCTGTCGATGACCTCGACCGTATAGCCACGCACGTTTCCCGTACACTGACGGCGGAAGCCGCGGGAACCTTACTGGAAGCCATTAGCTGTGAGGACGTACATGATGCGATCGCACAAGGTGCGTTGAATCGGTCCCCAGGCATTGATGTGCTTCCTGCTGAATTTTACCGAGAATTTCGCAACGAAATGGCACCGCCATGGACGAAAATGTACAACGAGATGTTAAATTCCGATGCGCCTATTCCACCGGCTTTTATGAAAGGCCTCTTGGTGCCAGTACATAAACCGAAGCCAGGGATCACACATTATCGCCCCATCACCCTGCTTAAGGCCGACTATCAGATCTTTGCACGGTTGCTAGCGTCCCGATGTCGTATGTTAATTCGTAGCGTTCTCTCTCCAGAACGGACGACACCGGGTGGATCGGTGAATGTGCAAACAGCTACTGGCGAATGCCGTGATGTGATAGTGCTAGATAGTGCTGTAAGTAGGCTGTTTAGATTTTTATATTGGTAATGCCACGTAGCGCTCTGTATGAAAATCACTGGCTGTGCTGTGTGCAGTCTGTGGCTAGTTTGCATTGTTGTCTGCCACTGTAGTGTTGGGCAGCGGCAGCTGGATGTGAACAGCGCGTAGCGTTGCGCAGTGGGAGGTGAGCCGCCAGCAGTGGTGGATGTGGGGAGAGAGATGGCGGAGTTTTGTAATTTGTCATGAACTGCTATATATATGATGATATTAAGGTAAATACAGTGTTTGTTCTCTATTAATATCTTTCATTTGCTAACTATCCCTATCAGTAATTAGTGCCTTCAGTAGTTTGAATCTTTTATTTAGCTGGCAGTAGTGGCGCTCGCTGTATTGCAGTAGTTCCAGTAACGAAGATTTTTGTGAGGTAAGTGATTTGTGAAAGGTATAGTTTAATGTTACTCAGGGCCATTCTTTTGCGGGGATCTTTGATAGTCAGATTGCGTTGGGCTAAAAACATTGTGTGTCAGGTTAAGCACAGTCGTGTATAAATTTGTTCTAAGGGGACGTTTCAGTGCTAGCGGAGGAGTGCCGGCTTAAAGCGGCGATGATGGCGGTTGATTTTGACAGTGCTTTTGATAAGGTGCGCCACAATTATCTGTACGCTATACTGGAAAAAATGGGATTTCCAGACCGTTTTACTGGTCTCATTAGAAGGATCTATGGGGTGGCACAATCCTTGGTATAGGTTAATGGGCGTATAGCAGGACCCATTCAAATTCGACGATTCATTTGCCAGGGCTGCCCTCTTTAGATGCTGCTGTTCGCAATAGCGTTGGAACCATTAATTGGGAGACTAACAAATTCTCTTTCTGGGATGGAACTACGGGGCTACACCTTCAAATGTCGTGCCTATGCGGACGACCTCCTTCTGCTCGTTCGTTCTGAGGAAGAGGTGAAGACGGTCCTTGAACTGTTGTTGGACCACAGTGTGACGGCGGGTAGTGCAGTGAACAGTGTTCGGCGGCAGTGCCGGTTGGAAGGGGCCTTAAGCCGGAAGAAATCAGTCCATTTCCTTATGTGCAACTATTCCGCTATCTCGGCATAGACTTTACCTCGTCTGTAAAACATACTGCGGCAGTTAACTACCGACGTATTTTACAGACAACTCGTACCATGGTCCGACAACATCTACGGCGCCTTGATCCTTTGCAGCGAGTCGAGTATCTGAACACTTATGTGGTTTCTCGAATGGTGCATATTTCGCAGATCATGCCCCTACCACTCACGCTCGGACGTCGACTTCAATCAGAACTAGGCTATTGTGTGATGATTGGATCGCCTCTCAAGGTGCGATACGCAACGCTCACGCTCCCTACGGACAAGGGGGGACTCGGACTTACGAATGTTCACTGCCGAGCGACGGCGCTCCTTCTAGCAACGATGTACAAGCAATGGCGTGGCGGGGGTGATTCCCTTAACTCCCGCCTACTGGATCTCCTGGTTCCAGCGTCCCTCACACCTCCGGTGGCGGTGGGCAACATTACGCCACGTTTTGCGTATGTATCAACATTTATCGTGGAACTTAGTTATATCAGAGACGAACTTCCGCGCACGAGACCGCCATGCGCGAAGGATTTTTATGTTTGGCTGCTACGACGGATAAGTCGTAATGTCATTGAACTCAAACACCCCAGTTTGCATTGGCCGAAGATTTGGAGACATGTGCACCAAAAATTCCTTCCTACTTTCGTTCGGGCACTGTGGTTTCTGCCGGCTGTGTTAAGTTCAATACCAACCAACGGCTCCATGTAATTGGACTAGTGGACACTCCACTATGCCCGAAATGTCACCAAGTGGATGACGACCATCACCGCTTAACTTGTATCGCGGTGGAGGACGTCTGGCTCCTAGGAAGACAGATGGTAGCTTGCTACCTCCGTGTGACCCCGCAACATATTACACCTGCTTCCTTCTTACATCCGGAGAGTGACTACTTTCCGGCGACTAAATCACAGTCGATCATCTGGGTCAAAGGTTGGACGATCGCGTACCTCTATGGGCATGCTGCCAAGTCCCGACTTGACTTTTGGTATTTCTTGCAGCAAGCCCACAATGAGGTTCATAGATGGTCACACTATCGGAAAACCTTGGCCAACTATCTTCAGGCAGTCATCCTCGACCCACCACGCAGTTGGGATGTGCCGGGTGCAGTCGGTGTGCACATTTGACAGCTGATAATGAACCTCACGCTTCTCTCACCACTCAATATGTAATGCACATACTATACCATGAAATGATCTAAATGTTCCTTTTAACAGAGTGATCTTTATTGAAAATAAATAAATAAATAAATGAAAACAACAACATCCCTGTTCCTTTAAATTTGTGATTTGTTTTACAATGATTTTTTTTTGCAGAGGATGCATTTCATTTAGTGTTTGTGAACTGCCTAATTTTTAAAAAAGTGAAAAAAAGAAAAAAATGTTCAGCGTGACGGAACAGGCTGTCAATCCTAAGGGCCCGGGTTCGATTCCCAGCTGGGTCGGAGATTTTCTCCGCTCAGGGACTGGGTGTTGTGTTGTCCTAATCATCATCATTTAATCCCCATCGACGCACAAGTCGCCGAAGTGGCGTCAAATCGAAAGACTTGCTCCAGGCGAGCGGTCTACCCGACGGGAGGTCCTCGTCACACGCCATTATTATTATTATCAGTAATATAGACAATACAGTCTTAAGAAATAAGACGAATCTCTATATATATTCGTTGACTGCAACTTCAAAACCAACGGTTGGAAATCTTTTAGTATGTTTTAGCAAATTACGCCCTTTTCATAAACCGAGAAAGAACTAACGATAACAGAAAAGATTTTTGTCAGTACATGGTAACACGTTGCTAAATGATGAGCTAGTAACAGTGCAATTATTTTCAAAAATTTCTCCAATTTCGAATGCTCGTTTTAGTAACATCTAGTCATAATTAACGGAAAGAATAATTGTTTTCACAATAATGAATAACCAAAACACTATTAAATAATCAAATTACACAAGGTGAATGACCTAAAACTTGCACCGCAAATATAGCTGAAATGGAAAATGCTATTGATGTACGACTTTCACAGAATGGACTGGTAGTCAGGGGCTCGTATTGTTAGCCAATAAATAGATCGTAAGAATACTTAGGAAGTGTATTTTTGGTGCAAACGTACACTTTTGTAAACAGAACAATGCCTATTGACATCAACAAACTAAAAATAGGGTAAATTAGAATGCCAGTTGTGTTTGTTGCAGGATTCTAGTCCGAATCGTTTACGAGAGATCGTATTTTGAAAAGTTTCCTCACGGACACTTGTTTTTTCCATTCAATTTGCGTAATTGCTAGGTACGATGTTGGTCCGTTTGCTTACAGTGTACTTGTGTGTTCCTTGAGTGCATTGGGACTTGCCGGACAGAGTGTAACAGACCAGACAGCAGTTCGCGAGTGGACGATGGGATTTACCAAAGCACCATAAGCCGAATTGCTCGTGGTGTATGGAAAGTGTAGGAAGAATGCGTATCATTCTCGTATGGTGTATGAGGCAATATATACCAATAGACGTCGGCCATCTCTGCAGTTGTTTATTAACCTCTTCAACCAGTGCGTGAAAGTGTAACACCTAGGCAACGTAACCGAAGGAAACAAGTGACGACAGCAGAGGAGGAAATTAATGTTGTTGCTGCTGTTACAGTTGATCCGCCCGTTAGCTCCCACGCAATCAAACGAAGTAGTGGATGAGTCACGCAAGTGTCCTATGCGTTCTCCAGCGACAATGTTCCGTGCCTGTCACATATCTCTCCAGAAAGAGCTGCATGAAAACGATTATGTGAATCGCCTTAATTTCCGTACATGGGCATTAAGACAGGATACTCTAGATGTATCATGTATCTTGCTTAGTGACTCAGCCACATTTACCAACCATGGCTAGGTAAACCACCGAAATATGCACGGTTGGTCTGTTGACAGTCCCTATTGACTTCATCAGGTGGACCGTCAGCGTCCATGGAGTGTAAAAATGTTGTGTGGGGTAGTGAATCATCACATCATAGGGGCGTTTTTCATAGACGGAACACTGAACGCACACAAATATCACAGCCTCCTAACGTACCATCTCCCATGGATGCTAGAAGACGTTCCTCTGCAGACTAGGAGGAACCTATGGTACCAACATGACTGTGCAGCCCTTAGTGCGTGAAGTACTACAGCATGTCATCACGAATTGTTTTCAATTCGTTGGATTCGACGCAGAGGACGTGTACCCTGGACAGCCCGTTCCCCGAATTTGAACTCCTGTACTCTTTTTTTCTGTGCGGAAAGCTGAAAGACGCTGTCTACAAGGTCGCACCAATTACAACCGATGATCAGCAACGACGTATTACTGCAACTTGCTCGGACATGTCCACTGAAATGCTAGCATGTGTGCAGCAATCGTTCCATACCAGACTGGAGGCGTGTACTTCCAGGGGCCGGCCGCTGTGGCCGAGCGGTTCTAGGTGCTTCAGTCCGTAACCGCGCTGCTGCTACGGTCGCAGGTTCGAATCCTGCCTCGGGCATGGATGTGTGTGATGTCCTTAGGTTAGTTAGGTTTTAGTAGTTCTAAGTCTAGGGGGCTGATGACCTCAGATGTTAAGTCCCACGGTGCTTAGAGCCATTTGAACCATATGACCATTGCCGGTGGTCATTTTGAATAAAACCTGAGATGATCAGTTGTTTAGTTACTGGTCAGAATCCACATAACTAGTGAATTCACTTGTGTTGGTTTTTTGTGTGCGCTACCACAGGTGTTGTACAAGTGTCGGTGTGGGAACTTTTTCAAAATTTCTCATGAATGACTCGCAGTAGAGTCCTGCAACAAACACCACTGACATCCTAATTTTCGTTTCTTTCAGTTTGTTAATGTCAGCAGGCATTGTTCCATTTAAAAAATGTACATTTGCACAAAAATATACTTTAGAGTATTATTACAATCTCTTGATTGACTAACAATGCGAGACCCTGACTACCAATCCTTTCTGTGACAACCACACTTCAATAGCACTTTCCATTTCCGCAGTGTTTGCTGTGCAAGTTTTAAGTGATTCGCCCCGTATATAACATGTGCCATGATATAAATATGTATTTATAAGAAAGTATGTGTATTTGTTGCTATCTTAGCAACTGAAATAGATTGTATCTTAGTAGTTAAGAAACTTTGGAAAGTAAACAACTACCTGTGAAAGTGTTAAAAAATTGTGTTCTGTTTATTCTTGTTCACTGTGTGCTAGACAAATAATATACAACAAAAATGAAAGTCAGGACATTAATGAACGACGCTATTTAACATACAACTCTCTTAAAGCATAAACTGAAATAAATTAATCTTTCTATACAGGGATAAATTTCGGCAGATAACTTTACTAGGCACACCGAGCAAATAGATCTCATAGCACTTGAGATTATTCTACATGTAATTGTAAAGCACCTGTTGGTGGCAGCTTCCTGCCGAAATGTGTCACGACAGCAGGTATTCATAAAAAAGACTGAAATGAGAAAATATATTTTCTAAAGTTGTATTACATTACTTGACTTCAACAAACCAATTATTAAGAATCAATAAAGAGGCTTGTCAAATTTAGTGTCATTTAGCTGAAGTGCAGAATACATAAGGTAATAAAAAATGAAAATACTACTACAGTCCAGGAATTCATACCTGAACTTTTAACACGTTTGAAATGAACAAAAAGGGTGTATCACAACAGAAGGCGATTATGTTGAGCAGCACTGAAACACATACGAGGTGCATTCAAGTTCTCAGGCCTCCGATTTTTTTTCTCCGGACTGAAAAGAGATAGAAACATGCGCATTGTTTTAAAATGAGGCCGCGTTCATTGTCAATATGTCCCAGAGATAGCAGCACCGTACGGCAGATGGAATTTTACCGCCAGCGGCGAGAATGAGAACTGTTTTAAATACTTAAAATTGCGACGTTTTCCTTACTTGAACAGCGTGCAATCATCCGTTTTCTGAATTTGCGTGGTGTGAAACCAATTGAAATTCATCGACAGTTGAAGGAGACATGTGGTGATGGAGTTATGGATGTGTCGAAAGTGCGTTCGTGGGTGCAACAGTTTAATGAAGGCAGAACATCGTGTGACAGCAAACCGAAACAACCTCGGGCTCGCACAAGCCGGTCTGACGACATGATCGAGAAAGTGGAGAGAATTGTTTTGGGGGATCGCCGAATGACTGTTGAACAGATCGCCTCCAGAGTTGGCATTTCTGTGGGTTCTGTGCACACAATCCTGCATGACGACCTGAAAATGCGAAAAGTGTCATCCAGGTGGGTGCCATGAATGCTGACGGACGACCACATGGTTGCCCGTGTGACATGTTGTCAAGCAATGTTGATGTGCAACGACAGCATGAATGGGACTTTCTTTTCGTCGGTTGTGACAATGGATGAGACGTGGATGCCATTTTTCAATCCAGAAACAAAGCGCCAGTCAGATCAATGGAAGCACACAGATTCACCGCCACCAAAAAAATTTCGGGGGAACCGCCAGTGCTGAAAAAATGATGGTGTCCATGTTCTGGGACAGCGAGGGCGTAATCCTTATCCATTGCGTTCCAAAGGGCACTACGGTAACAGGCGCATCCTACGAAAATGTTTTGAAGAACAATTCCTTCCTGCACTGCAACAAAAACGTCCGGGAAGGGCTGCGCGTGTGCTGTTTCACCAAGACAACGCACCCGCACATCGAGCTAACGTTACGCAACAGTTTCTTCGTGATAACAACTTTGAAGTGATTCCTCATGCTCCCTACTCACCTGACCTGGCTCCTAGTGACTTTTGGCTTTTTCCAACAATGAAAGACACTCTCCGTGGCCGCACATTCACCACCCGTGCTGCTATTGCCTCAGCGATTTTCCAGTGGTCAAAACAGACTCCTAAACAAGCCTTCGCCGCTGCCATGGAATCATGGCGTCAGCGTTGTGAAAAATGTGTACGTCTGCAGGGCGATTACGTCGAGAAGTAACGCCAGTTTCATCGATTTCGGGTGAGTAGTTAATTAGAAAAAAAAAAATCGGAGGCCTTAGAACTTGAATGCACCTCGTACTGGAACATTTTATATTACAGTTAAAAAGAAAAAAAGTAAGGATAATTGAGGTTTAACGTTAACCGACGATGCGCTTATCAGAGACGGATCACAAGGTCCATATGTGCATGGGTAGCAAAGGCAATTAGTAGCATTCTGTTAAAAGAAACCAATTTAATACTCGATTTAAACGATTTAGGAACAAATATAGAAAAGTTAAATTTTGATGGCCAGATGGTGATTTGTTTGTCAGTTGCCAGTCGATGTAGTACTCTTCAATTGTGGTGTGTATGAGATCCGTGGCAAGTGAAACTTTTTTCTCACAAACCTATCCCAGAGGCGGAAAAGCCTAAACAAGTGGGCTGTAACAAATATTTTAAGGAAGACCTTTTAAAAATACTTGACGGAGAACGGTGGGCTGTGGATATTTATAAAACCATATCACTGTGTTGGAAGTGAGACCAGGGCTCTTGCATTGGTTTGTAATCCAATGTACATTTTGGCGTACGCAGTACACACGAATCTGGTCACCACACATACAAGCATATACTCATGAAAGTGGAATGTAGGATATCTGTATTTGCTGTGCATACTAATGGAATGTGGTCATACATTGGCGTACTTGCAGAAAAGTCATGGATATGAGGTGTTTAGTACATTAGAGAATATATGATAAATCTGTTTATAAACCTCAAGCCACATTCTGATCTGCTTAAAAAAGGTGGTTATATTGTGTCAAGTTGTGGTGGACTGAACACTGTGCATATTATTATTTAACTGGTTTTAAGGAAAACAAGCAGTGTACTGAATAGACTGTGGCTGATGCCTATTACAGAAATTACGCCTTTAAGTGCAGTTAATGTTGAAAACTCTGCCATGAAGGACAAATATAAACTGGTACCGAAGCAAGAGCAGACTTTTGCTAATGTGTAACCAAGGCTTACATATCACTTTTAACAGAATATATGGGAAAAATCGGGATGTGAACAGGGGGATACAAGATATCTGCATTCATTGTAAATGCTATTGGAAGGTCGACATACATGGTGGACTTCCGAAAACGATGAATTTTGTGGCGGTTACTATTACAGATATATGAACGATGTATTGATAAGTTTCCATTCCCATTTTGGATCTGCTTAAAAATGATGGTAATATTATGCCAGTACATAGTGAACTGGACTTGTCATTCCATTGATCTTAAGAAGAAAACGCCATAAACTAGTACTGTTACTGCAAATACTTTGATTCCAAGTAAGATAAGCAGACAAGTTTTCGGGGTATCCTGCATAGTTCATCTTGTATTAGAAAGACAGTCATAAATGCTGTGATGGAGTTAGCAAAATATGTTGTATAATATTATACTCCCAGAAGATATAGCTTTTTTTTGTTAAAGTGATATACTTCACAGAAACATTGTATACTGAGACACATAATATCTACATAGGTCACCTCTTAATATGGTGGCTATCATTACACCACGATATTAACACTTACTTCGAAAACACTGACCAGAATTAGAGAACCACAGTTTTAATGACAGAATGTATCACTGGCAAACGTTTAGTTGGCGCGACTCCTGTGGAAGATGCTGCAAGAGGGGTGGTTAAATTTTTTTCCCGCTTCAGTATTGGTACACAAAGACTGGGGGGTCGATAAAGCTTTGTATCAAATGGAATTGTACTGTTGTATCACGATTGGATTCCGAAATCACAGAGAATATTACGCTACAGGAAACTCTTAAAATGCTGTCTTAAAGTAGTTCTTGAAGTGAAGTTGTAAAGCACCATCTTGTGGGAAGACACTGTCATATAATTAGAGATGTAGCAGCAAGGCCTACTTAATCATTGTTCTGGAGAACTATTAATCTGCTTTTCTCTGTATTATTGCCTTTAGCAAATGCTCCATTA
Source organism: Schistocerca cancellata (assembly GCF_023864275.1). Taxonomy (NCBI): domain Eukaryota; kingdom Metazoa; phylum Arthropoda; class Insecta; order Orthoptera; family Acrididae; genus Schistocerca; species Schistocerca cancellata. The sequence goes on along the minus strand of NC_064630.1, from coordinate 373,906,599 downwards.
AAACTACTGTGTTAGTGAATTTAGTTTATCACTCCAGTTGCTGAAATAACAGTATTGATAGGACTACCACCTAATTGTGGCAGAGAACCATTTTTTGAATCCTAGTAAGTCAGCCAATAGGATAACGCCCCTTTGAATTTCCTGTGCACACTGTAATGTCAAAGTGTCTGACATCATTTTTGGATCATAAATAATAGTAATTATAAAAATCCAGCCCATTCAATAACGCTCATTTGAATTTCCCATACCCATTGCACTGACAAGGCGTCTGGAATCATTTCTTGGATAAAAAATGGCAGCAATTAAGATGAGTCACCCTAACCTGATATTTATATATTATCCAATTGACCTAGAGGAGTGCGGGCAGGAGTAGGGAGAGGAGGGGAATGCAACAACTTGAAAAAAATGTTAAACGGATAAAAATCCGGAGTATAAATAAATAATAAGAGTTTTGGTGCACAGTTGTAAGTAGGCTGTTTATGTTTTCTTATTGGCAACGTTACGTAGCGCTCTGTATGAAAATCACTGGCTGTGCTGTGTGCAGTCTGTGGCTAGTTTGCAAGAGAAATCCGGGAAGTACAAGATCAGTTGGCAAAAGTAATACAAAAATTTCATATTTTAGAGGACACTCGCGCTCCAACACGGGAAGAGGAACTTAGAAATACGGAAAAGCCACAAAATAATTACACTGGGCATTTCGGAAATTATGAAAGAAATTGGCAAGGTGCACCGAATTTTGAGATGGAACCGCCGACACGACGTAACAAAGACCGATATGCTACTCGCCGACACGATGATTTTGACTCTAAGCTGTTCATTACTACACGTAAATTCAAAACGTTTAAGAATTCTGCCAACGACATCCATCCACAAGCGTGGCTCCATCAATTCTCTCATTGTTTTCCTCCCAACTGATCATTGGAGCACAGATTAGAATTTATGTGTGGCTACTTAGAAAATGAACCAGCTGTAAGAATGCGATCGGTCATTCACGATTGCCACAGTGAAGGAGAATTTTACATGCCTTCCTCTCAGCATCTTGGTCTCAAGCCACACAAGACCAAGTAAAACATGGCATCATAATGATGAAACATTTCGAACAATCTGAATTTTCCAGTCTTGTGAAATATTTTGAAGACATGTTGCACAAGAATCAGTACCTGTCAAACCCATACAGCCCCTCAGAACTCATCCGCATTTGCTTAATCAAATTACCTGAACATTTACGGCATATTATTTTGGCAGGACGTTGCAAAGACGACATTGAAGCTTTTCAGGGACTGTTACAAGAACTGGAAATTGACACTGATAATCACGGAACGCGAAAAAAGGAACACAACAATTACAGGTCACATCCGTCACAATTCCGCGACGAAAGAAATAATAACTGGACACGACAAGGCTATTCTCACAACACAAATCGTGACCAAAACAGACACCATCCGTATGACAACCATTGGCAGAATAATAGTTACAGAGAAAGATCGCTTTTCCACAGTAATGAATGTGACAGAGACAACCATAGAAAAAGACAATATGGGAACCAAAATAATTATTATCAAGGGGACAGAATAACTTCAGACACAATGGTCCACCACGCAGTTACAATTCTGGGAGAAATTCTCCACCACGTGACCGACAAACAAGAAACTATGTCAACTACTGACATAACGACAGACCTGAATTTCATCAGAACTGGCGGGATTTTAACAGGGCTGGGACCTCTGGGCAAGGTGAATTTGTAGAAGTTAGGTCTCCTAATCCCAGTAACGACACGCGCCAACAAAGAAACAGACAATGACTCGCACCGCAGGCAGCCACGTGCGGCCGCTGGCTCAGGGAAAAATAACATAGACGCTAACCTTGAGAAAAATTCCAGTATCCTTTACCGACGTATACCACATGATACTTGCGTTGAAGTTGAAACTCTGCGCACTAGAAAGGGTAGAGGATTGCACCACATTTCACATGTAAAACCTTTATTGAAAGATAATCTGCTTTTTAACTTTGTCTTTGCCATGTAACTTTTCACTTTACATTGCTAGTAGGCTTTGTCAGACTTAGAATCTGTTAATATGCAACAATGTTTGAAGTTAAATATCCAGTCAAGGACCAAGAGAACTTATTTCAACAGAAATTATGAATAAATTGTTATAGTGAACAGACGACACAATGTTGTTATTTGTACATTCTTGCTTGTTAGTTGCACGACTATGTAATGACTATAAGGCTCACATACTTAGAACATTTACCAGTACTGATAATGAGATTTTAATGCAACATTTTGGTTTACTTGAAAATACATTCTGGATTTAAAGTACTTTCTGTGAAATACCAGATGACACAGTGGTTAGTTTATGTGACAGCTACACGATTTTATCACGACGCTACTAATGAGTGACATTTTACAATGTTGCTTTTGCGGTGTATCTGTTTTATATCTGCACAGTTTTTCTGAATTATTCTGTAAAGTAAAACATGTTTTAGTAGTAACTTTTGTGCTATAGCTACAGGGAGACAGCCTTTTCTGTAGGACAACAATACGTTACAGCACAGTACTTTCCTCATCACGGCAATAAGCGTAATAAACGAAGATATCTATACGCAAAGCATTTCACTTTTGTGTATCATGAGGTAAGTACATTGACTTCTGCAGAACGTAGCTTTCGGAGGACGATACCTACGACACTTCCACAGAGATTATCTTACAACAAGACGCACAGTTTAGCGCTACAGTACACGTATTTGAGTGATTAATTTTGTACTTAAAACATTTATTTTGAAAGATATTTGAAGTACAATGATACAAAGGCTTTCCGTGATACATTTCATTCCATTGCTGTAATCTGTAACACCTGAGGGTATAATTACATTAATCTTCAGGGGGGTACACGCTTACTTTGTGTACCATGTGTTTGGCAAGCATAAGGAGCCCTAGCTAATATGGTATTTGCTTATACAACTTTACACATCGGTACCATATTTCCCTAACACATAAATTACACAGCTATCTGATCATTTAACTGAGAGATAAACATTTCTTTTTACTACATCAGTGACACATGTTTACGCAATTACACAGTTGGGTAACTTCACACTTATGAAATTGTATTTTGTCTGTACTGTGTGAACTGTTCATATTTTTTCGGAACCATTGTGATACTATGAGAGCTTTGAATGATGTATTTGGGATGGGATCATAATTTTTAAAGTACGTTTGAGGTAGATGACACTATTGAAATGAGCAGAAAATTTTCTTTAGGTTTTGAAATTATTGCAGAAAGCTACGACGTTTTTGAGATTTGACTGAGGTGTTATGATGTTATTATTACGACGACAATGTGTATTATGCTGCTGAGGTATGTTTATGATTAATAAGCTGATACTATATGAGTTATTTGATTATGCTACATATCTGTTATGATGAAATATTGAAGAAGTGTCGACGAATATGTATATATGTAATAAGGTAAGGAATAATGAGTAGTGGTTAGGGACTCTGGTTTGTGAATAAGGTTGTTGGAAACCAAGAATCGTACTTTAAGAGTTATGAAATGTATGTAAATGTGTGAATGTATTACAATGCTGACGAAAATTTTTTGGACACTGTTATATCAATAGGATTTTGTTTCTACACATTTGTAACGCAAATTCTCAACCTGTGGAATTTTTTTTTATATGAGACTGCCACTGTAGCAGAAACTGCTGTCGTAAATATTTCAGTAAGAAAGGTAAGTTACCTTGACATAATGCGTTTTGGGTGCCCAGCTGAGAGGTAGTCGTCTGACAAAAGAAAGCCATTAGGTGGAGAAAAAAAGAGGTCATTATCCTCGCCATTGACATTCCTTTAGAGAAAGCATCGCAAATACGACACGCTCATTACTTGGAAAGGTACTTACATCTGCACACCTGATTATGACAAGTGTCTTTCTACGAGAGTTGAGAGAATTTCTACTAACTTATGAAATGTCACATGGCTATTGAATGATATTTTTATGCTTTGCTTTTCATAGTTGCTTATTTCATTTGATATCTAGTTTCCAGCTGTGTTGCACCATTGGTTTTATAAAATAAAATAAAATGCATTTGCTAATGTGAATACTTTCTGTCAACAGATCTATTAAATAATAATTTTGTGATCCACATTCTTCAAAAAAGGAGCACTTGGAAAGGAAAGAACAATAAGAAGGAACTAGTAACAGTAACTGCATACATAATATTCTTTTCAAGTACATGGTATTTTTTTTACAATAAGTTGTTGTGGTGCACGACTTTAATTACATAGACACTAAGATGTGACATAGGTATTAGACATGGCCATCTTTACTGTAATATTTTTTTCTGCTTGAGCTTTGTCATGTTTAGATATAAGTTATTGCATTTGCTGCTGCTGATTACCAGGCATAAAGTTACTGAATTTGACTTTGTATTACGCTGTTAAGCCAGTTTTACTACGGATTTATTTTTCTTGTTTGCTGCACAGTGCCTTATATTAGTTGTAATATTGCACTTGCTTTGCCAATTTGAATTTTTTGTCATTGATGTTTGCGTTAATTGTTTTGTGCTGCTGCATTGCCTCGTCCCTTAGTTTAGCATCTGAGCTCAGTAGATTTAAGTTAGCTTAAGAGGGGTAGACTATATAAGAAACTGACTATGGAGAATAGGTAAAGAATGCATTGCGAAGTGATATGAAAAAGATTTGGGCCAAAATGAGTATTGTACAATGAGAAATAATTATTTTGAAAGAAATATGAATATAATACAGGAAGGAGGTATAGATAGGACGTTTTGGGAATAATAATGAATGAAGGGAGATCTCCAAGAAGTAAAGAAAGTTTTGTTTGCAAAATACTGCAGTAAAACAAACCCTGTCCTTTCCTTGTATTATTCCGCTATATGTTTGTGTACCCATGTGTATTTATGTTTTTCCTGTATTTATATGTTTATCTGATAAGACTTATGTTGTAGAATTTTTCTAATACTAAGCTACATTCACTATGATGAGGAATACTGTTATCCTCAAATAAAATTGGCATTAATAATGTTATTTACCTTGTAAATATGCTTAGACATTATTTATTCTGTTTTAATGCTCATGTGTGAAGTTGATGTTTCAAAATTTATTCTGATCTTTTATGTATCTACTTATCTCGTAATTCCTGTAACACTGATGTGTATGTTATTTCTATTCTTTTGTAAAGCCTGTACTACTACAAATGTTATCTGTATTCTTATGTTTTTAATAATGTATTTTGTACGTTTGTAATTGTATTCTCATGTTATAATATTGTAATTGACACCAGTTCATCAAATTAAGTAACTTGTAAGCATTCATTTCACTGCACACATTTCTGTTAGTCATAGTAATGCACAATATGTGAGAAGTTGGGACTGTTAGTGTTTGCACGTGTGTTACTAATTCAGCAAGGGACTGGATAACAGCATTGCTGGTTCTAAGGACAATTCCAAAAACTTCGTGAGTGTGCAAGTGGTGGTTTATGGACTTGCTATATTGTCTGCAAGACTTCTAAGGACAATTCCAAAAACTTTGTGCGTGCACAAGTGGTGGTTTATGGACTTGCTATCTTCTCTGCAAGACTCTTCGATAGTGATTGTGCACCTGCACAGTCGCAGCAGATGGCTGCTGGCCATCTCTACAAGGACTGCAGTGGGTCTGCATCTTTGATGACCCACCAGTACCATTATTTCTACAAGGACTGCAGTGGGTCTGCACCTCTGGTGGCCCACCAATACCGTAATCTCTACAACGACTACAGTGGGTCTGCTCTGTGATGACCTACCTACCAATATTCTTCAAAACGTCAAATGACTCTGCTGTGGGTTTGCTCTGTTGTGGCCCATTACCCGTCTGCATGTCTTTCCGTTGGAAGGACAACACTACTTCTTCAAGACTGCATGGCAATCCACTACTTCCGTGTGCATTTTCTTCTACTGCTCAGACTTTGAGAAAGACACTGCTATTTTACTGTGATGAACGATCAGGACTGTCTTTATGGACTGTGAGAAAATTTTAGCCTTTGATCAACATTGTATCAATAAGTGTGTGCATTTGATATCTTTGTTATTGTAATTATGAAAAATTTTATCAAATCATTATTGGCCACTGCCCAAAACAATTTGTAGAATTTTTTGTGGGGAGCATGGGGGTTATGTAAGTAGGCTGTTTATGTTTTCTTATTGGCAACGTTACGTAGCGCTCTGTATGAAAATCACTGGCTGTGCTGTGTGCAGTCTGTGGCTAGTTTGCATTGTTGTCTGCCATTGTAGTGTTGGGCAGCGGCAGCTGGATGTGAACAGCGCGTAGCGTTGCGCAGTTGGAGGTGAGCCGCCAGCAGTGGTCGATGTGGGGAGAGAGATGGCGGAATTTTGAAATTTGTAAGACTGGATGTCATGAACTGATATATATATTATGACTATTAAGGTAAATACATTGTTTGTTCTCTATTAAAATCTTTCATTTGCTAACTATCCCTATCAGTAGTTAGTGCCTTCCGTAGTTTGAATCTTTTATTTAGCTGGCAGTAGTGGCGCTCGCTGTATTGCAGTAGTTCGAGTAATGAAGATTTTTGTGAGGTAAGTGATTTGTGAAAGATATAGGTTAATGTTAGTCAGGGCCATTCTTTTGTAGGGATTTTTGAAAGTCAGATTGCGTTGCGCTAAAAATATTGTGTGTCAGTTTAAGCACAGTCGTGTATAATTGTTCTAAGGGGACGTTACACAGTTTGTTTACTTTGTGATCACAAGTTACATTTGCATGAACTTAACATAAAAGCACACATACATGGTTTGTTTGTATAAGGGCCAACACCAAGTGATGATGTTTATGTAACGAGAACAATGGGCTCATTTGTCCACTTCTCTCCCAGTTCCAATACTTATGTTATGAGAAACAATCTTCGTGGCTGAATTGGTGGGATCCGAAGTGAAGAACAAAGAATGAAGATCAAGATTTGCTGAACATACCATGCTGTTTACAGAATCATAATTGGAAATGAAGGAATTATTGGAGAGAATTAAAAAAGAAAGTGAGGAACTTGTGTTTTCAGTTAGTGAGGAAAAGGACAAGACCGTGATAGCTGAGAGAGGCGAGTCACTACCAGCTACTGATAAGCTATCAGAACATGAAGAAGTTGATCGCTTTGTCATCCTGAGCTCAGTGATTGAGAAATGGGTAGGCCTTACACCGGAAAAACGGCATAGAATTGTCCTGTGAAAGGATGTTGCATTGACATCAGATGTGGATGGTCTTTTCAGTGGTTCGCATATACCGAGTCCTAACCAGACATAAGGTACTGAACAGAGTCCTGATATCACCACTGTTTCCAGTTTTTCTTTATGGCACTAAAACATGGAGAGTAACAGAAGGGAACAGCAAAATAAATGATGATTCTGAGACGTCGCCAAACAGGAGGTTGGTGACATGTCATGGATGGACAAATGAACGAACAAATCAGAGCTTCAAGAACGAAGAATAGAGAAGAAAAGAACTTGTCCAGTATTTGTCACCAGCCAGTTACGCAGTTCCTTCGTCACATAGTTCGATGGCAGGAGGGTATCTTGGAAAAGATGATGATCCAAGCCAAAGTCGAAGGGAAATGATTGCAAGGAATTTCACTGAGATGATGGATGGACCAGATAAAGGAGAAGAAAAACAAACGTGCGGACAGCTACTCAGAGATGCAGAAGACGGAAGAAAAATGGAGACATACTGTTAAAACGATCGTGTGATGAGTCACCAACTTTCAATTATGAAAGATGAAGTATTGATCATGAGATAGGGAAGCTGAACTGAACTGCAGATAGCAATAACGTTTATATTTAAAAAACGGAAACGACGGAACTGTGCATGTTATATAGGTGTACATTTATGTCACAAGACAGATCTGGCCTATACGTCATTGTTAAGCAGTAAGTGACCGAAGTAGTAAAAGAAGATAAATATTCAGGGAACGATCATAATCAATTCTAAAATTATGGATATTAATCCAGAAATGTGGTGGTGATGTAAAAGTCACGGAAGGCACAGTCTTCGAAATCTAAAACCAAAATGGAAATTGTGGGACCTTAACTTTCCCGGTGAATTGAGTATTCAAATAACTTACGGGTTTGCTGCCGAGTGACGTCACTGACCACCGCCGATATTTCGACAAGAGCACACCCTGCCATTCTCAAGGCACAAATGGATTTGTGCCTTGAGAATGGCAGGGTGTGCTCCTGTCGAAATATCGGCGGTGGTCGACGACGTCACCCGGCAGCAAACCCGTAAGTTATTTGAAAATGGAAACTGTTGTAACCTGTTGTGACCGCGACCGGAACGGTCGCGGGGTGGCCGAAAAAGCGCGTCGGTACCAAACGGAGAGCGGCCCGCGAACAAACAAACGGAAAGGACTGACACGAAACAACGACGGACGATGGAGAGAGACCTTACGACGACAACACGCAAGAAGCAACGGAGTGACAGAGACAACCAAACGAATCCAAGAAGTCCACTAGTAATGAAAACAAAGAACGATAAACACGCTGTCTGTTGTCGAGGAGATGTATCAAGACTCATGCAACGATTAGACTCGCTGGCTGAGCTTTTATTTTCTCCTCCTTTATTGAATTTCGAATCCCCCCCATGGGGGCGGGCTGGCAGCAGCTTAGTACGCTGCTCTGCAGCCTACAGACTTTTTAAAACGTAAGAAGAAGATAAGAAACAATAAAAGCAGGCGATAAAACGGTGACTTAAATTGTAAAACGGCGGAAAATTGTGGAAAGTTAAAACATAAAACAAAGGGTTGGCAATGCTAATAAAATACACAGGAAGCAGACAGGTAACATAGCAGACAGACAATTAAAAAACATGGCGACAGTCTGGTTTCTGTTCGCAAGAGATATAAAAATAACACCCAGCGACAGTATGATGTCTGTTCGCAACACTTCGGAAAAGGCACACAACACTGAACACTCACTGTAAATACTGCACTAACATGTCGGCACAAAGATGACACACAATAGCCGAGGGCGGATGGGGGGGGGGGGACCTGGACAGATGAGGGGGAAAACAAGGAGGGAGGAGAGGAAAAATGAAAGTGGGGGGAACCAAAGGAGGTAGAGGACTCATAAGGGGGGGGGGAGGGGCAGGGAAGATGCGAGAAAGAATGGGAAAAGGCAGAGGAGGGAAATGCAAAAGGACTCAGGGGAGAGAAGGGGTACAGAGAGAGGGTAGGTGAGGAAAGAAGAGGATGGAAGGGGGGGGGGGAGAGGTAGTCCAGGGAAAAAACAGAGGAAAGGAGGGGGGGTGAGGATCAGAGTTGATAGGAGGATTAACTGGAGGGAGAGAGGACATCATCTGGGAGGGGGAGTTGACGGAAGCCACCTTGGGAAAGGTGATGAAGAGTGTAGAGATGGAGGATAGGGGGGACACAACAGTGAAGATGTGACAGGGAGTGGGGATGGGAGAGGAGAGGAGCAACCAGGGGGTGAGGGGGATCAAGGCGGCGGGAGGTGTAGAGTATGCAGATATGTTCGAGGAATAGGAGCAGATGGGGGAAAGGAATGAGGTCATAGAGGATCCGCGTGGGGAACGGGAGGCACATACGGAAGGCGATGCGGAGTGCATGACACTTAAGGATCTGAAGGGACTTCTAGAATTTGGGGGGGGGGGCAGATATCCAGGCGGGACTGGCATAACAGAGGATGGGACGGATTAAGGATTTGTAGATGTGGAGGATGGTAGAGGGGTGCAACCCCCATGTCCAGTCAGAGAGCAGTTTGAGGAGTCTGAGGCGGTTGTGGGCTTTGGATTGGATGGAGCGGAGATGAGGGATCCAGGTGAGGTGATAGTCAATGGTGAGGCCAAGGTAGGTGAGGGTGGGGGTGAGGCCAACAGGACAGGCACAGACGGTAAGGGAGAAATCCAGGAGCCGGAAGGAGCGAGTGGTACAACCTACGATGATTGCCTGGGTCTTGGAAGGATTGATTTTCAGGAGCCACTCCGTTACACCATGTGGCAAAAAGGTCAAGATGATTCTGGAGAAGGCGTTGGGACCGTAGGATGGTAGGAGCGAGGGCGAGGAGTGCGGTGTCATCGGCATATTGCAAGAAGTGTACTAGAGGGGGGGGGTGGTTGGGGCATATCTGCTGTGTACAGGAGGTAGAGGAGAGGGTAGAGGACAGAGCCCTGGGGCACATCTGCAGAGGGGTAGAAGGTGTGGGAATCGGCATTATGGATAGTAACGTAAGAGTGGCAGCGGGAGAGGAAGGAGGCCGTCAGACGGATGCAGTTGACAGGAAGGGCGTAGGTTTGGAGCTTAAACAGATCGGGATGCCAGACATGGTCGTAGGCCTTTTCGAGGTCGAGGGAATCAAAAATGGAGGAGCGATGGGAGTTAAGCTGGAGAGAGAGGAGATGAGTTAGGCGGAGGAGTTGATCATCGGCAGAGAAGGAAGGTCGAAAGTCACATTGGGTGTCGGGGAGGAGGTGGTTTTGGTGGAGGTGGTGATGGATCCGCTGGGTAAGGATGGATTCCAAGAGCTTGCTGTGAGACAGATTGGACGATAGGAAAAGGCATCAGGTGGAGGCTTGTTGGGTTTGGAGAACATCAGGATATGGGATGTTTTCCACAGGTCGGGATAGCAGCCAGTGGCAAGGATGACATTGTAGAGGGTGGCAAGGACTGAAAGGAAGGAGGGAGGGAGGGCAGTGTTTAAGGTGGCGGTAGTTAATGCAGTTGTGGCCGGGAACAGTATTGCGTTTAGTGCAGAGTGTGAGGCTGATGTCCTGTGGAGTGATGGGAATGTTAAGTTCAGATGGTGGTGTGTGGCCCAAGTACTGGAAGCTAGGAGCAAGGGGAGGAACAGAGGTATTCGTATGGTGCCTGACGTCAGGGAAGAGGGAATAATCAAAGTGAGGATCATCTGGGATGGAAAAAACATCGAAGAGGTGAGAGGCAAAGTGGTTGGCCTTACTGAGAGTGTCAGGAAAGGGACGGTCATCAAGGAGGAGAGTGTACTGGTGGGTGGGGTGGTTCCCAGTAAGGCGGTGCAAAGCAGACCAATACTTGGAAGAGTTTATGAGGAGCGTGGTGTTGAGTTGTGTACATGTCTGGCGCCAGGCACGGCGTTTCTTTGCAGCAAGCAGGTTGTGGAGGTGTCGTTGTAATTGGCAGTGGCGGGTAAGTGTATCCCGGTCACGAGTGCGGATAAAAGAGCGGTAGAGGCGGCGGGACTCTCGAAAGAGAAGGACAGCCTGTGGAGGCAGGGCGAGGCGGTGAGGGTGGATGGCTTTGGTGGGGATGTGGTGTCAGACAAGGTCTGGTGCAGGAAGGCAGCAGTGCGAGAGATGTCATCAGGAGATTGGAGGGTAAGGTCGTGGCCTTCAACCTGGGTGAGAATGGAGGCCCGGTAGGCATCCCAGTTGGCACGGGAGTAATCATGGACAAGTTTAGGAGGGATGTCCTGGCGAGGAGCGTTACGAGGATAGCGACCACGAGAGATAGTGAGGAGAACAGGAGAATGGTCACTGCCAGTGAGGTCAAGGACATCTGCGGTGATGCGCCCAAGGAGGTTGGGAGAGGCAAGGACCACATCCGGAGTGGTGTTGGATTCGGGTCAGGTGTGCTGATGGAGGGGAATCAGGTGTCCCTGGAGGGTGGTGGTAAACTGATGCCATCGCTGGAGGTCGACAGGATCACGGCTGTGGATATTGAGGTCAGCAGCAATCACGTAGGTGGAGAAGGTGTGGTCAATATGGGACAGGAAATCGTACGGGATGGGGGTGCGAGGGCAGACATAAATGTTGGCACAGGTGATGGTAAGGGTGGGGAAGAAGAGGCTGAGGGTGAGATACTTAGCAGGGTTGTCAAGGAGAGGTTGGGGCCAGACAGGGAGGTGCTTGAGGTGGCGTATAGCAACTCCACCACGTGCCATAGTATACGGGTTATCGCTGTGGTGAAGGGTGTAAGGAGCTACGGAGATGGAGAGTGCGAGGGCAGACATAAATGGTGGCACAGGTGACGGTAAGGGTGGGGAAGAAGAGGCTGAGGGTGAGATACTTGGCAGGATTGTTAAGGAGAGGTTGGGGCCAGACAGGGAGGCGCTTGAGGTGGCGTATAGCAACTCCACCACGTGCCAGAGGATATGGGTTATCGGTGCGGTGAAGGGTGTAAGGAGCTACGGAGATGGAGATACGGGGTTGAAGGAAGGTTTCATTTAGGACGAAGGCATCCACGCAGTGCTGATGGAGGGTGTGTAGGAAGAGGAGTTTGTGGGTGGGCAGGGAGCGAATATTGTGGTACAGGATACGGTAAGGTTGTTATACCATGGGAGGGGAGCGTTAGACGAGGGTGGTGACGGGGGTGAAGTGGGCCTGGTTGTGGGAGTATGTGGCATAGGTGGTAAGATGGAAGATGGAACGGGCAGCGAGTGCTGGAAGGGGTGGATGTTTTGGAGCACAATGATGATGAAACGGACGATGTCCTCTGCAGTAGGCGGAGGGCAGAGCGAGTTGTTGGGGTGGATGGGGTCATCAACAGGACGGACAGGGACGGTGAGCTCAGGGGTGATTGGAGGAGGTTTTGCTTTACACTTCGGGGAGTAGGTAGAATGTGGTTCGTTACAGGTGTTGCAGGAGGGGGGAGAGGTGAGGTTGGAGCAGTTCCTGAGGAAGTGGGAAGCTTTGCAATGGGGACAAGTAAGGGGGTTCTTGCATGCAGAGGTAAATTGGTCGTTGTATGTGTGGCAGCGTTGGCAGCGGTAGGATTGGACTGGGGAACGGGAGGGGTCCAACTTATGATGGCGATTGTAGATGAAGGCGGTCAATGGAGGAGGAGGATTCGGTGAATATCCGCATTAGATCAGTCGGCCCAGCATCATTGAAGATGCGACAGGCCGAGCGGATTTCGATGTCCTGGCTGAGCTTTTTATTTTTTTTTTATTGATTTTCAATTCCCCCCCCCAAAGGGGGCGGGCTGGCAGCAGCTTAGTACGCTGCTCTACAGCCTACAGACTTTAAAAAAAAAAACGGAAGAAGAAAAGAAACAAGAGAAACAAGCGATAAAACGGTGACTGAAAGTGCAAAATGGCGGAAAAATGCGGAAAGTTAAAACAGAAAGCAAAAGGGGTTGGCAATGTTAACAAAAGACACAGGAATCAGACAAGTAACATAGTACACACACAAAAAACATGTCGACAGTCTGGTTTCTGTCTGCAAGAGAAAAAAAGCATACCCAACGACAGTATGATGGCCGTTCGCAACACTTCCCAAAAAACACGACACGGAACACTCACTGTAAAACACTGCACGAAAATGGTGGCACAAAGATGACATTCCCGAGCCAAAGGCAGATGGGGCAGGCGACCTGGAGGAGGGGGAAGAACAAGGAGGGAGGAAGGAAAAAACGAAAAGTGGGGGGGGAAACCAAGGAGGGAGAGGACTCATAAAGGGGGAGAGGGACAGGGCAGACATGAGAGGAAATGAGAAGAGGCAGAGGAGGGAAATGCAAAAGGACTCGGGGGAGAGAAGGGGGCAGAGACAGGGGAGGTGGGGAAAAAAGAGGATGGAAGGGTGGAGAGGGAGCCCGGGAAAAGGACAGAGGAAAGGAGGGGGAGTGAGGATCAGAGTTGATAGGAGGGATAAATGGAGGGTGAGAGGGCATCATCTGGGAGGGGGAGTTGATGGAAGCCACCTTGGGAAAGGAGATGAAGGGTGTAGAGATGGAGGGTAGGGGGGACACAATAGTGAAGACGTGGCAGGGGATGGGGATGGGAGAGGAGAAGAGCAACCAGGGGGTGAGGGGGTTCAAGGCGGCGGGAGGTGTAGAGTATGCGGATATGTTCGAGGAATAGGAGCAGATGGGGGAAAGGAATGAGATCATAGAGGATCCGCGTGGGGGACAGGAGGCGTATACGGAAGGCGAGGCGGAGTGCATGACGCTCAAGGAACTGGAGGGACTTACAGAATTTGGGGGGGGGGGGCAGATATACAGGCGGGACAGGCATAACAGCGGATGGGACGGATTAGGGATTTGTAGATGTGGAGGATGGTAGAGGGGTGCAACCCCCATGTCCGGCCAGACTGGCTGAGCGGGAGGCAGGCGCTTAAATACGCTATCGGGAGCGCCGCTATTGGCCGCTGGAACCACGTTTTCCACTGTGGCGCCCTCACACTAAATGCGGGCCAGGACCGCGCGCCGCCACAGCTGACGGAACGATCGTGCAGAGACCTCTAGGGGTCTTCAATGTCCATGACGTCTGGCGGGGATTCAAACTCCGCGGCGCGCGCTACCAGAGAAATCAGAGCTCGCACCGAAAGATATAGGTGTTCGTTTTTTCCGCGCGCTGTTCGAGAGTGGAATAATAGAGAATTATGGTGAAGGTGGTACGATGAAAGCGCTGCCAGGCACTTCAGTGTGATTTGCAGACTATCCATTAAGAAGTAGGTGTAGATGTAGAACAGTGCACAGTACTACGTGCATCACATATATGTTCTTATTTGATGTTTTTTTGTGAACTAGCAACGGCGTTATGCTGTCGCTTTATTACGATACCGTAATTTGATCCTTAAAAAATCTAGATACCAGTAAAAGATATGAAGTATTTAGTCTTTAATTATTAAATGTATATCTGATTTGGAAACAGAAACCAGAGGAACTCACTAAATGTATGTTAGTTTTTAGCTGTCACTTCTGTAATATAATCTACATAAACTGTAAGACCTCTATGCAAAACTGGGCATATTCACATATGAGATCGGAAACGCAATGAAACAGAGTCACAAGCATATATATCTGATACCCAGCAAAAAGCATTTAACCTGACCTTTATGTTGAAGATTTTAGAACTTTAGCAACTCTTCGCCTGCCTTCATTTAATATTACTTTCTAATTACTATCCTTTTGAAGCCCACATTTACTTATTATTCGTTCATATCGCCGATATTATTGAATACCAAATAAATTAGAATATACTTATTAATTTTTTCCAGTTGTTTCCTCTTACGTCCTACTATTACGTTTGTGTACATGCAGAAATACCGAAAAGCCACACTGCCACTTTGTGGAGGAGAAAGTCCCAGTCACAGTTTGTCATTATGTTCTTCTTTATCCTAGCTGATCACATTTTATTGTTCTTTGATACCTGGTTCTCATGAAGCACGATAGAAAAATTCCAGATAAAGCAAATAAATTTGAATGCTGCTATACGTCTTCGTACATATTGTTAGTGTTATTTAGTTTTTTGATTGTGTATGCACTGTAATCAGAAACTTATTCCATGTGATAATTCAATACGTATTTAACTCCAAAAAAATGACGACACTGCAATTATATTTTGTTCCGTATGCTTTTTCGGTTGAAACTGTGGCCAAACACTGTGCTCCATGCCAATAATTAACATGAGAGCTGGATCCCGTTTACTTTGTCGTATACAAAAAAAGTCTCAGCTTTTATATACGTTGCAATTCCATAGAGCTCCGCATTATGCCGCTCAAATACAACGTTTATTTGCAACGTGCGTGACTGCAACGTCGCGTCGCAGGTGCTGTAATTAAATGGGAAGCGAGTGTTTGCGCTGGTATTCCGGGGAACACGCTTGCACTAGAGCGTTTACCCATCAAGGCTCGTATTTTTCTTGAATTATATGAACGGAAATACTAATTACTTTAATGGAGACTTCTGCTGTATTGAAATTATCAACACTGAAAAACAGTGGAGTAATCTTCTTAAAAATTTCACAGTTCTCTCTGAAGGCGAAAGCGATCATTTGTCACTGAGAGAAAAGCTATACGATAGAAACTAAGTTCACACTACAATTTAGTTTAGCAGTATAACTGCTTTCATACCTATTATTTTACCGTCTCACAATCCATCTTTAACGAATACTAATAGCAGATTTAATCGTTTCAAGTGATACATCAGACACATTTATTGCGTTTATAATTATACTGCTATGATAGTCGAAAAATGTATTAAAAGCAGCGGTCCAGCAGCCTGTCTTCAAAGTGTGAATCACAGTTTCAAACCTTAACTGTACTGCTGTGATCCCCTGCGAAATTATGAGAAAAAGAGTTTATCATTTACTACATTTTCGCCATTCAAGCAGTAAAACTGCCTCATCAGGCTTAACGTTTTAATTTATTACTTCTTTATTAATAGCCGTATTCACAACAGATTTTGTAGACAGTATCCACATATACCACCGAGCGTACCTGTAATATTATATCACTGTCGACACACAGTTCAGGAGCTATGACGTCATAAACATTGAGATACGTGAAAACAGATCGCGCGCAAATTACCAGACCATGCTTATGCACTGTTTGGTAACGAGAGGGCGTAGCGACTTCAAAAAAAAGTGTAAACATAATTTCAAAGGTGTTCTAAACTTTATCTCGCTTAGATGTTTAACGTCATAGTTTAATATATTAACTCATTTGCAGCTGTCTTACACATTAGAATTCTATTCCTTAAGGAATTTTGCCTTTACTGGTAATTTCCCAGTTTATAAAGCGTTTCAGTCAACGTGTCATTCTTGTATGAGGGATAAATTTGTATCAGCAACTGTGGAAACTTCACCACTACCCTGTAGAGACTGCGGTTACGTTGCCCAGGATTCCATGACTGCCGTCAGAATATCAAATCAATGAGTTCACACTGGCCGCAGTCTACGTCTCGTAGGTTCTCAATGGCCCCACACTATTAGCGCTAGAGTGGGTAGACTGCGCAGCCGTGCAGGACCGTACAGGCACGTCACGTACTTTTGGGAGAAAATAAATGAGCCTGTTTGTAGCAAGACAAACACTCACACGGACGTAGGTAGCGAAGGCGTTTGAAGCATACCTGAAGGCCAGCATGGCGAACGCTGTCGCAGCTTCTGTTGACGCGGCAGCAGACAGAGACGGTGGTGCACCATGCGACAAGACTGGACACAAGAGTGCCACCACGTTGTCTTTTCAGATGAGTCGCTGTTCAGGGAACACCATCACGATGGATGTACTCGAGTGTGGAGGCTGCTAGGAAAACGGATGTGGCCAGATAGCATTCGTCATTATGGTACGGGCCCAGCGGCTGGCGGGATCATATGAGGCGAACTGAATGCGCAACACTATCACCTCTGGTTCCCATATCCGATAATTTGGACAGAACAATTATACTTCTGAGGCGTTAAGGCCGGCGGCTGTGCCACATCTTAGAATTCTCCGTTACGTTAACTTTCAACAAGATAACGCAAAACCGTATGCTACATGTTCTGTCCTGATGTGAGACTATTGGACTGTTTCCCTGCACAGTCTGCAGACCTCTCACCCGTGTAAAACGCCAGATCACTAGCTGCCCTTTTCCTCCGAGTAAATGCGGGGTGCTGCTTTTCGAACTGTCAGCGTGACGAGTGCGAGGCGCATCGGTATGTTGCACAATCGCATCATCCCTAGCGTGGCCGATAAACATTATGCTGGAAGATACGACTTCTATTCAAGATGGTGCTCCACCCCATACTGCCACACGCGCGAAATATCTTTTGTGAGCATCGTTTGGTGAGGATCACGTGCTGGAACGCCACTTCCGTCACGGTTGGCCTCCCACGTCCCGAGACCTCAATCCGTGTAATTATTGGTTGTGGGGTTACCTGAAGTCGCAGGTCTACCGCGATCGTCCGACCTAATTAGGGGTGGTAAAAGACAACATCTGACGGCAATTTCTCGCCATACCTACTGATATGCTATAGACTGCTGTTCACAACAACTGTTCACAACAACATGCATTTATCCCGAAAAAAGAAAATTGTTCAAGCCGTTCTTACAAATAATTTGCATGAGTATGGTATATTTTGAAACAGGCATACAGAGAGGTACGTCACAATTTAGACACTACCAGGGTGTTTCTTTTCGGCAAGTTTTCCTCTCCTAGCTCTTACTGACAGGCGAAACTTGTGTGGATGAATCACAAAGCAGCAACAGACAATGCGCTGTATTCGAGTAGGCTACAGGTAGTTGAGAAATCGAGCACTATGTGGTCGGAGAATGTAGAGGCACTTCCTTGTACTGTCTACATCGTTACGGACACAGGAATGAAAGCACAATGGTGACCACGAAGTGTTACAGACTGCACGAACAAGACTAGGGCGTCGTCCGCTAAGTACTCACATTCTCAAAAACTGGATATATACTATAGTCTGGGGATTTGCGCGCGGTGAGTTACGCAGTGTCAAGATATATACACAGTTTCTAACTGTAATACTCGTGTTACAGTGCTCGACTTTCAACATAAGATTATATCCTTTAATGAACAGATTATGACACCGTTTTAAATTTTTAAATTCGGTTAGTAATTATGTATTCTTATGAAGCATTGAAAGGCAAATGTTTATGGCACCTGGAAAGCTGTTAGGTAGGGAATTTTCAACTACGATCTTACCCATGAACCATGAACTGGGATAACAGTATAGTCATATGGATGGACCTTCCTGTAGTTCCTGTAGCGGCTTCTGTTTCGCATCTTTTAAATTCAATAACTGCATCCCTTTCAGGTACCTATTTATTCTCTAAGTTAACAAGAAGAAACATATGGTCAGACCCAGAGAGTCAGGTACGTGCGTGCCAATTTTTGGCCAAAAACTGACACTGCCTATGTGGCCGAGGCAGTTTCCGTAGCGATCGCAACAAGCGAGGCAGTGCTTTGCGTAATCATTGGTGAACTACACCTTCCTCGCCAAAAAATCAAACAACAATTGTTTACAAGGTGGTTCTCACGGATTTTACTTTATTATGTCATGATGATGAGCCTGTGTTCCATTTATTCGACTGTTGTATCTCGTAACTATAGCAACAAGTCTCGCCTTCTACTACACCATGATATAACAACAGCACGGATGACATCAAGATTGGAAAACATAAAAGCAAACTGCCTGAGATTATCTGATGACCTCACTCTCTTATCCAACAAGAATCAGCAAACCCCACCAGTTTGATCACTGCAGCAACTAACAGAAAATAAGACTCAGAATATCCTTCGAAACAACAGAAAACAAATCTCCAAAAGTCCATCTTTATACGGGATGGATGCGGAACCTCGACTGCAGATACTTGTAGCAAAAATAAAATCAAATTGTAAACGTAGACGACTGAAGGTGTTATTTTCTTCAACAGAAACTATGTTAACTGACCCTTCACTTGCAAACAAAATCAACGGCCGCGGTGATCTAGCGATTCTAGGCGCTGCAGTCTGGAAACGCGCGACCGCTACGGTCGCAGGTTCGAATCCTGCCTCGGGCATGGATGTGTGTGATGTCCATAGATTAGTTAGGTTTAAGTAGTTCTAAGTTCTAGGTCGTAGTCGTAGACATATTTATGTATAGAGGATAAATTATAGCGTATAACCTCAAGGAAAAACCTACGTGGCAGAGCATAATAAACAAACTGATCGAACCATTAGGAACACATAAAAGAAAAAAGGTCTCCCAATGGCCACTGCAAAACTGTTACATAACCAGCAATATCATATGAAGCCGAAACCATTTATAAAACACGAAATATTACAGAAACAGACAGAACACTCGAGACAGAGAGAATCACAACGAGAAAGTGCACAAAAAAAATCACTTAAATATATACTGAAAAATAGCTTCCAATTAAACAGTCTACAAAGATATTGTAGATTGCATTCTTCTATCATCTACTCAGGATACCGAAGATCAGAATCATCGGAAGTGTAACAGAGAAAGTATAATGAATTATGGCTGTTAAGGTAGGTATGAGGGAAACACAAAACACGAAACTTAAAAAAATAAGACAGACGAAACCAAGAAGCCAGATAACAGACAAACCAGACTACGAACTAAAATTAACAAAGAGATAATGGGATGATTGATATCAAACGGAGAAAGGAAATGGAGATCCAAGAGAATAAAGAAGTACTGGCTCAACGGAAACTGGAAAACATTTTTTTAATTGATGAAGTGGCGAGAAGAAGACCACAGCACATAAATAAGCAAGCTAACGTATCGAGTCATATTTTCTGCTGTACATACGGTAACCAAGGTCTATCCCCAATGCCTAGAGACGCAGTGACGTAGTTCAATGGCGAGATCAAAATTCGACTTGTCCAAACTAGAAAGTCTAGAGATATTACGGGGACCGCAGAGTAACGTCGTTTCTGCGCACGTCGATATTCGTTTATCATTTTTCATTCATCCATTTGTCAATTATAAATACCAGCGTTAAGGAAGGAGAGGAAGAAGAAGAAGAAGAAGAAGAAGAAGAAGAGATACCAAGAAACCGCGATTTTTATGTGGAATATGGCGTGACTAGTCGCTGGTCAGGAATAAACACAAATTCTGAAATTTGTAAGCGCCTGCGGTGAGCGTACTGCTGGCCTTGGGATGCTGCGGAGGGCCCGCACTTTCGCCGGCCTTGGGGCAGAGGCCAGCCAGCGGCTCTTCCCGGCTGGCCTTGACTCCGCAGCCCAGCCACACCGGCCGTGACCGCGAAAGCCGCGCCGCATCACGTCACGTCACGTCTCTCTCTCACTGCGCACTCGCCATCACGTCTGCACTTTCACTGGCTACCCGTCTTTTCCCACGTCGCTGCCATGATGGAAACCACGATTACTGGAGAGTACACTACTGGCCATTAAAATTGCTACACCAAGAAGAAATGCAGATGATAAACCGGTATTCATTGGACAAATATATTATACTAGAACTGACATGTGATTACATTTTCACGCAGTCTGGGTGCATAGATCCTGAGAAATCAGTACCCAGAACAACCACCTCTGGCCGCAATAACGGGCTTGATACGCCTAGGCATTGAGTCAAACAGAGCTTGGATGGCGTGTACAGGTACAGCTGCCCATGCAGCTTCAACACGATACCACAGTTCATCAAGAGTAGTGACTGGCGTATTGTGACGAGCCAGTTGCTCGGCCACCATTGACCAGACGTTTTCAATTGGTGAGAGATGTGAAGAATGTGCTGGCCAGGGCAGCAGTCAAAACATTTTCTGTATCCAGAAAGGCCCGTACAGGATCTGCAATTTGCGGTCGTGCATTATCCTGCTAAAATGTTGGGTTTCTCAATGATCGAATGAAGGGTAGAGCCACGGGTCGTAACACATCTGAAATGTAACGTCCACTGTTCAAAGAGCCGTCAATGCGAACAAGAGGTGACCGAGACGTGTAACCAATGGCACGCCATACCATCACACCGGGTGATACCCCAGTATGGCGATGACGAATACACGCTTCCAACGTGCGTTCACCGCGATGCCGCCAAACACGGATGCGACCACCATGATTCATCTGAAAAAATGACGTTTTGCCATTCGTGCAGTCAGGTTCGTCGTTGAGTACACAATTGCAGGCGCTCCTGTCTGTGATGCAGCGTCAAGAGTAACCGCAGCCATTGTCTCCGAGCTGATAGTCCATGCTGCTGCAAACGTCGTCGAACTGTTCGTGCAGATGGTTGTTGTCTTGCAAACGTCCCCATCTGTTGACTCAGGGATCGAGACGTGGCTGCACGATCCGTTACAGCCATGCGGATAAGTTGCCTGTCATCTCGACTGCTAGTGATACGAGGCCGTTGGGATCCAGCACGGCGTTCCTTATTACCCTCCTGAACCCACCGATTTCATATTCTGCTAACAGTCATTGGATCTCGACCAACGCGAGCAGCAAAGTTGCGATACGATAAACCGTAATCGCGATAGACTGCAATCCGACCTTTATCAAAGTGGGAAACGTGATGGAACGCATTTCTCCTCCTTACACGAGGCATCACAACAACGTTTTACCAGGGAACGCCGGTCTACTGCTGTTTGTGTACGAGAAATCGGTTGGAAACCTTCCTTATGTCAGCACGTTGTAGGTGTCGCCACCGGCGCCAACCTTGTGTGAATGCTCTGAGAAGCTAATCATTTGCATATCACAGTATCTTCTTCCTGTCGGTTAAATTTCGCGTCTGTAGCACGTCATCTTCGTGGTGTAGCAACTTTAATGGCCAGTAGTGTAATTTGCACGGAAAGGTCATGACGTGTCTAGCGTCCAGTTTGTACCTACAGGGATCGAAGGAATGAAGAAAGGAGAACAGAAGATTCTGTCACGAGGAAAACACAGTTTCTTGCTTTTTCTTTCATCCATGCATGCTTCAGTGACGTCGCACTATCATCAGCGATTCTCCCTTTAATTTAACTGTCGAACAATAAGTACGAGAGATCGTCATACAGTTTCTTTTATCATTTCTGTAACCATAAAGTTGTGTAATTTATTTTTTCATTTTGTACTCATGTAGATATCAGCGTAGGGGAGGCTGTGATAAATTGAGAATCGGGGTAAGCTGACTAATCACTTAGTTTAAGTATACACAGTCTGATCACAAGTACGAGGGGCGTTCAATAAGTAATGTTTTTCCTTGAAAGCGGGTTCGCTTTAGTCAGGATTACAACACATCATATTATTCCCCACCTCCCTACAACAAAACTCCTGGCAAGAAAGCTATTTTTCAGCATAATCTCCGTTCAATGAGATAGACTTATCGCCACCTTACTCTGCGTGTCTGTATGCCCAGATAGTCCCACTATACTAGTCGACACTGATCGACGTCGGAGCAAACGTCTTGCTGCATCAATAGCCTTACCATCATCTGCGTACTGCTTCGTGCGGACTGCATCCTTCATTGACCAAAACGTATGGAAATTGGAAGTTGCGAGATCTGGGCTGTAGTGTGGATGAGGAAGAGCAGTCCAATGAAGTTTTGTGAGCTCTTCTCGGCTGCGCAGACTTATGTGAGGCCTTGCGTTGTCATGAAGACAGAGAAGCCGTTTCCATTTCTGTAGTGACGAATACACTGGAGTCGTTTCTTCAATTGCTGAAGGTAGCACAAAAAGCTTCAATTTTGAACATTGCACCGTGTGGGAGTACATCAAACAGAGTAACACCTTCAGAGTGCCGGAAGTCTGTCGCCTAGACTTTACCGGCTGAAGGTGCGGCTTTATACTTTTTCTTTGGAAGAGAGATGGTGTGGCGCCACTCCATGGATTGCAGTTTCGTTTCTGGTTTGTAGAGATGAGTCCATGTTTCATCGCCTGTGGCGATGTCTGACAGAGACTGTCACTATTAGCTTTGTAACGCGCAAGTAATTCTGCACAGATGCTCCTTTCTTCTTTTTACGATCTTCTGTAAGGGTAGACGAATCCAGCGAGCGCACATCTTTGAGTACTCCAACTGCTGGACGGGTGTGTCAGCAGTACCAACAGAGAAGTCCAGTTGAAAAGCGAAATATTTGATTGTGATCCGTGGATCATCTCTATGACGGTGTCCGCACTTTCCAACATCACTGGAGCCAGAGCTGTCTCACCAGCTGGCATGTGACGTTCTTGAGATGATGAGAGACGCCTCGCTCAACGACATGCTTCATACAGGACTATATTATTACACGAAAAGATACAAATATAGCATGTAAATATAATATATACGATAAACATAAAAATCACAAAATTCTCTCCACGCTTCATGCGAGGTGATTACACTGAGGTGACAAAAGTCATGGGATACCTCCGAATATCATGTTGCACATCCATTTGCTCAGCGTAGTGCACCAGCTCGACGTGGCATGGATTCAACAAGTCGTTGGAAGTCCACCTGCAGAAATATTGAGCCATACTGCCTCTATAGTCGTCCACAAATGCGAAAGTGTTGCCGGTGCAAGATTTTGTGCACGAGCTCCATTACGTTCCATAAATGTTCGATGGAATTCATGTCGGTCTATCTGGTTGGCTAAATCATTCGCTCGCCAGCCAGTGGTGAACAACTGTGGCCTGCTGACATGGTGCATTGTCACCAATAAATATTCTATCGTTGTTTACGCACATGACGTCATGAATGACTGCAAATAGCCTCCAAGTAGTCGAACATAACCATTTATAGCCAATGATCGGTTCTGATGGACCAGAGCACCCAGTCCATACCATGTAAACACAGCACCACCGTTATGGAGCCACCACCAACGTTCACAGTGCTTGGTGACAACTTGTGTCCATGGCTTCGTGGGGTCTGCGTCACATTCGAGCTCTACCATCAGCTCTTACCAACTGAAATCGGAACTCATCTGACGAGGCCACGGACTTCCAGTCGTCGGGGGTCCTACCGTTATGGTGACGAGTCCAAGAGACGCTCTGCATCCGATGTCGTGCTGTTAGCAAAGACAATCGCATCGGTCCTCTGCTGCAGTAACCCATTAACCCCAAATTTCGCCGCACTATCCCAACGGATACGTTCGTCCCACATCTCACACTGATTTCTGCAGATGTTTCACGCAGTGTTGCTAGTGTATGGCAGGTCTATGCGAAAGCCGCTGCTCTCGGCCGTTAAGAGAAAGCCGTCGGCCACTGCGCTGTCTTTGGTGAGAGGTAACGCCTGAAATTTGGTATCCTCGGCACACTCTTGACACTGTGCATCTCGGAATATGAATTCCCTAACGATTTCCGAAATGGAATGTTCCATGCGATCAGCTCCAATTACTATTCCGATTTCAAAGTCTGTCAATTCCCGTCGTGCGCCCATATTCACGTCGAAAACCTTTTCATATAAATCGTATAAGTACAAATGCCAACGCACCAGCCTTTTATACTTTGTGTACGCTATGCTAACGCCACCTGCATATGTCCACATAGCTATAACATGACTTTTGTCGTCTCACAAGGGGAGGCTGCCAATTGTGAAATTCAGATCCGATTCATACTGCGCATAATAAAAGCTCATGGCCAGAGGTGTAATGTGGCAAAGCACCAAGATGCACTTCTCAGCCGTTGTCGAGAAAATCAACAGTTAAAAGAAACTGTTGCGGTGAAATACTCAATACGATTAATAATTTTCTACAGCGTTGTGGCGCAGCGGTAAGCGGTGGTGGTGGTGGTGATGGTTAGTGTTTAACGTCCCGTCGACAACGAGGTCATTAGAGACGGAGCGCAAGCTCGGGTTAGGGAAGGATTGGGAATGAAATCGGCCGTGCCCTTTCAAAGGAACCATCCCGGCATTTGCCTGAAACGATTTAGGGAAATCACGGAAGACCTAAATCAGGATGGCCGGAGACGGGATTGAACCGTCGTCCTCCCGAATGCGAGTCCAGTGTGCTAAGCACTGCGCCACCTCGCTCGGTCAGCGGTAAGCGCTCGGGTACGTAATCCGAAGGTCGCCGGATCAAATCTCGCGCCATGCAACTTTTTTTTATTATTTGTTGCTTGTAATTCAAATGTATACACACACACACACACACACACACACACACACACACACACACACACACATATATATATATATATATATATATATATATATATATATATAGGGTGTTACAAAAAGGTACAGTCAAGCTTTCATGAAACATTCCTCACACACAAAGAAAGAAAATATGTTATGTGGACATGTGTCCGGAAACGCTTACTTTCCATGTTAGAGCTCATTTTGTTACTTCTCTTCAAATCACATTAATCATGGAATAGAAACACACAGCAACAGAACGTACCAGCATAACTTCAAACACTTTGTTACAGGAAATGTTCAAAATGTCCTCCGTTAGCGAGGATACATGCATCCACCCTCCGTCGCATGGAATCCATGATGCGCTGATGCAGCCCTGGAGAATGGCTTATTGTATCACAGACGTCCACAATACGAGCACGAAGAGTCTCTACATTTGGTACCGGGGTTGCGTAGACAAAAGCTTTCAAATGTCCCCATAAATGAAAGTCAACAGGGTTGAGGTCAGGAGAGCGTGGAGGCCATGGAACTGGTCCGCCTCTACCAATCCATCGGTCACAAAACCACGTTCGTGATGAACACTAACCTGTTGATGCTATGTTCTGATGTGCTTGATGCTAGTACTGTAGAGCAATAAGTCGCATGTCAACATAAGCACCGAAGTCAACATTACCTTCCTTCAATTGGGCCAACTGGCGGTGAATCGAGGAAGCACACTACATACTGACGAAACTAAAATAAGCTCTAACATGGAAATTAAGCGTTTCCGGACACATGTCCACATAACATCTTTTCTTTATTTGTCTGTGAGGAATGTTTACCTTTTTGTAACACCCTGTATAATATATATAAATTCCCGGCAATCAGTAGCAACAATTATGCATATAATAAGTTATTGAAAGTCGTCTGTCGTGGAAAAATAGTACTTGAAATAAAACACAATATCACAAATAATATTCAAGTGGATACAATTTATTGAATAGTTTGGTACACACTCGCACATACACTCCTGGAAATTGAAATAAGAACACCGTGAATTCATTGTCCCAGGAAGGGGAAACTTTATTGACACATTCCTGGGGTCAGATACATCACATGATCACAGTGACAGAACCACAGGCACATAGACACAGGCAACAGAGCATGCACAATGTCGGCACTAGTACAGTGTATATCCACCTTTCGCAGCAATGCAGGCTGCTATTCTCCCATGGAGACGATCGTAGAGATGCTGGATGTAGTCCTGTGGAACGGCTTGCCATGCCATTTCCACCGGGCGCCTCAGTTGGACCAGCGTTCGTGCTGGACGTGCAGACCGCGTGAGACGACGCTTCATCCAGTCCCAAACATGCTCAATGGGGGACAGATCCGGAGATCTTGCTGGCCAGGGTAGTTGACTTACACCTTCTAGAGCACGTTGGGTGGCACGGGATACATGCGGACGTGCATTGTCCTGTTGGAACAGCCAGTTTCCTTGCCGGTCTAGGAATGGTAGAACGATGGGTTCGATGACGGTTTGGATGTACCGTGCACTATTCAGTGTCCCCTCGACGATCACCAGTGGTGTACGGCCAGTGTAGGAGATCGCTCCCCACACCATGATGCCGGGTGTTGGCCTTGTGTGCCTCGGTCGTATGCAGTCCTGATTGTGGCGCTCACCTGCACGGCGCCAAACACGCATACGACCATCATTGGCACCAAGGCAGAAGCGACTCTCATCGCTGAAGACGACACGTCTCCATTCGTCCCTCCATTCACGCCTGTCGCGACACCACTGGAGGCGGGCTGCACGATGTTGGGGCGTGAGCGGAAGACGGCCTAACGGTGTGCGGGACCGTAGCCCAGCTTCATGGAGACGGTTGCGAATGGTCCTCGCCGATACCCCAGGAGCAACAGTGTCCCTAATTTGCTGGGAAGTGGCGGTGCGGTCCCCTACGGCACTGCGTAGGATCCTACGGTCTTGGCGTGCATCCGTGCGTCGCTGCGGTCCGGTCCCAGGTCGACGGGCACGTGCACCTTCCGCCGACCCCTGGCGACAACATCGATGTACTGTGGAGACCTCTCGCCCCACGTGTTGAGCGATTCGGCGGTACGTCCACCCGGCCTCCCGCATGCCCACTATACGCCCTCGCTCAAAGTCCGTCAACTGCACATACGGTTCACGTCCACGCTGTCGCGGCATGCTACCAGTGTTAAAGACTGCGATGGAGCTCCGTATGCCACGGCAAACTGGCTGACACTGACGGCGGCGGTGCACAAATGCTGCGCAGCTAGCGCCATTCGACGGCCAACACCGCGGTTCCTGGTGTGTCCGCTGTGCCGTGCGTGTGATCATTGCTTGTACAGCCCTCTCGCAGTGTCCGGAGCAAGTATGGTGGGTCTGACACACCGGTGTCAATGTGTTCTTTTTTCCATTTCCAGGAGTGTATTAACAATTAGTGACCAGAAGTAGCTGGAGTATCGCACGAACCAGAGTGATAGTTATCATAGAAACATGGACAGCAGAAAACAGCACGACATCGAGCACATCTGATAAACGATGCGTTTGTACAAGAACAATTGTTTTTTAAATTATCTGTTGGGAAACACACCTGATTGACATTCTGAAAAATTGTTCGTCAAGTTTGATGCATACCACGCGTATCGTATCATATCGGCAAAAATCGGAGAAGACAATTGGTGGTGGACGATGGATTGGATTTTTTATACAATCGTCTCTGCAGTTGATGTCACAGTTTCGCTCGATTAAAAAAGCACAATTTTGAAGGCGCTTGATCAAATTTTTTACCTGCCGGTAAAAACAGACGTCGCATGGTTGGACGAGAGGGGTGCACTTTGGAGGAATGACTTTTATAGTGCACGTTGGTAACTTCTTATCGTCCTGGGACATCTCATCGTATAGCGCCGGGTTCGTTTGCCCACCCCAAATGTCGATCAGAAGGAGAAATTCTTTCTTTTGTACGTATGGTTGCAAGGTATTACGCAAGAAGTCCATGAACAAACCCGTTGTTAGTTTACCGGATTTGGAGGATATAATAACAACGTTGGTATACTTCTCGGCGTACTCGTCGACTGTCTTCTGTACTCTGGGTCCAAACGCACCTGTGGACTCTTGGAGGCATACGAAAACAAGAGGCGAGACTCGTCCAGACATTGTGATTGAATATTGTGCCGTATACGAATGCGTCACCTTGTTCATGTGGTGTCGGGTTACCAGGACAGCCTTTGACCCTTTTTCGGCGAGACTTCTGTTGAGCGTGGACTGGTACTGTCACCCTGACAAACAAAATATAAAAATATCGTTTATATAAGAAATAATCGAAATCTGTGTTTTCTGTCATATATCAGATTATCATATTCTATCATCATGTCATATGACATTTGTGAACAGCTCTTTACCTACCTGCCTGATCAGTATTAATTATGAAATCTTTGTCGAAGTTAGTTATCAACGTTCGCGTCTGGATCCGAAATGTGTCCGCTGCGGCCAAAATTTCGTCTTGGGTAGCCGTCTCTTTCCGGGAAACAAATTTTGTGATTTTCCGTTGCCGAATCCCATGCTTCTTTTTAAATTCGGTGACCCATGTTTTTGAAGCTTTGAAGTTGAAATCTGGGAACTGACTTGCAGCGCCCAAGGCCCACTGCTGCAGGTTTCAGGTAGTAACTTGCTGGAAGTTTTGTCGAGCTTCTACGAAGCGATCATGCACCCATGAATCGATGGTACAATATTTATCAAATTTGCTACCGCCACGTTTGATTTGCTCTTCCCACCTGGATAAATAGCCCTTGTTTGTCAAACGAGAGCACCCCTTTTTTTGTAGAATTTTGAGACTCCAGCCTGGATGTTCTTTGGCCAGATTGACAGCTCTAATTTTGTAATCCAGAGAAATATAGTCGTACCCTTTTTTTTTCTTCTCGTCCGGCTCGTATTCGCCTGATGATTCTTTGGCAATGGGACTCGTTTCAACGTCTTCATAGGCATTATTAGCGTCGATTTCATTAATGTCTATCAGTTGCTCATCATGAACGAGGGTTTTTTCGGCGAGCATTTGCAGCGTATTCTGGAACACTTCTTCCCCAATTACCTAGTCTTCTTCGTTGATTGATGATGACGGTTCTGCTGCGATGCGATTACTGTTACGAAGGAGACTTTCAAAATACACCAACGCATCTTTCAATTGTTGTTTCGCCACTTCACTGTGTATAGAATCTTCTTCGATCACATCAATTTCATGCGAAGGGCCCGGATCACTCTCCAATTGTACCGCCTCCATTTTTCCGTTTGTTTAACAGGGTGTACCAAAGCTCTCACGTACGCACTGATTTTCGACGATGTTATAAGTTGCACTAGGGACCGCATATACCTTCTTTCGAAGTTAGCAGGCAACTACGCTGTTACGCGGCTGCTCGTTTCGGCCCATTCAACGTCTGTACTTCAAGTGTAACGAGCGTGTAACGGAGTTTATATTTCATACCAGCCACAGCAAATTTGTGTTCGTGGGGTCTCTATTCTAATTCGAACGTTTGACTTACACTATACGTATTAGTTTCGGAATATCGTTTCTACGTCTTCCGTTAACTATACGCGGTAAACATTATGAAGACAACAAAATTTGTGAATACAACTTTGTTTGCGGAAAACATAATGATGTTCGAAGTCGCCAGTTTCTCCACGACAAACGACTTTCAACAACTTATTATATGCATAATTGTTGCAACTGATTGCCGGGAATATATATATATATATATATATATATATATATATATATATATATATATATGTGTGTGTGTGTGTGTGTGTGTGTGTGTGTGTGTGTGAATGTGTGTGTGTAAATACATTTGAATTACAAAAAACAAATACAAAAAAAATGGTTGCATGGCGCGAGATTCGATTCGGCGACCTTCGGATTACGAACCCGAGCGCTTACCGCTGCGCCACGACGCTGTAGAAAATTATTAATCGTAGAGAGTATTTCACCGCAACAGTTTCTTTTAACTGTCGATTTTCTCGACAACGGCTGAGAAGTGCATCTTGGTGCTTTGCCACGTTACACCTCTGGCCATGAGCTTTTATTATGCGCAGTATGAATCGAATCTGAATTTCACAATTGGCGGCCTCTCCTTGTCAGTGTATAACTAAATTCAATTTACACAATGCTCTAAAAAGGAACCATTGCCGTGAATGACGTCAAATTTGAACGGAATGTTATGGAAGAAGGTAGAAACATTACTGGAGAAAAATGGAGACGCTCGATATGACTGTCTCAACGCACGATCGAGCGCTGCTGGTAAAGCTCTTAAAAGAATGGACAGTCAAGCGTTTGAAGAAAGGCCTTGATCCGGTCTGCCAATGATCTGAAGAAAAGAATTACGAAATTCGAAAAGTCTAGTTCGTTTGAAGCGCATTGTGACAAAGGGAGGAAAATAATTTATCTGACATCTGGCCACCTCGAGCTGCGGTGTGCAGACATGCAATGCACAAGGAACTGCCCGAACGTTGAACATGCCTGTGAGCACAGTGCATTTTACGAGATATTCTGCATTGCTATTCGTACAAATTTACCCATGTTCAGGAGTTGCTTCATGCTGGCCTGCCAGTAAGACAAGCCTCTGCTGTAGAACTTCTTGCTCTCATGGAAGTGGACGACGAAAAAAAAAAAAAATGGTTCAAATGGCTCTGAGCACTATGGGACTCAACTGCTGTGGTCATAAGTCCCCTAGAACTTAGAACTACTTAAACCTAACTAAGGATATCACACACATCCATGCCCGAGGCAGGATTCGAACCTACGACCATAGCGGTCGTGCGGTTCCAGACTGTAGCGCCTTTAACCGCTCGGCCACTCCGGCCGGCGACGATGAAAGGCCATGGAACATTCTGTGGACAGACGAAGCCCATGTCCGTCTCCAAAGATACACTCCTGGAAATTGAAATAAGAACACCGTGAATTCATTGTCCCAGGAAGGGGAAACTTTATTGACACATTCCTGGGGTCAGATACATCACATGATCACACTGACAGAACCACAGGCACATAGACACAGGCAACAGAGCATGCACAATGTCGGCACTAGTACAGTGTATATCCACCTTTCGCAGCAATGCAGGCTGCTATTCTCCCATGGAGACGATCGTAGAGATGCTGGATGTAGTCCTGTGGAACGGCTTGCCATGCCATTTCCACCTGGCGCCTCAGTTGGACCAGCGTTCGTGCTGGACGTGCAGACCGCGTGAGACGACGCTTCATCCAGTCCCAAACATGCTCAATGGGGGACAGATCCGGAGATCTTGCTGGCCAGGGTAGTTGACTTACACCTTCTAGAGCACGTTGGGTGGCACGGGATACATGCGGACGTGCATTGTCCTGTTGGAACAGCAAGTTCCCTTGCCGGTGTAGGAATGGTAGAACGATGGGTTCGATGACGGTTTGGATGTACCGTGCACTATTCAGTGTCCCCTCGACGATCACCAGTGGTGTACGGCCAGTGTAGGAGATCGCTCCCCACACCATGATGCCGGGTGTTGGCCCTGTGTGCCTCGGTCGTATGCAGTCCTGATTGTGGCGCTCACCTGCACGGCACCAAACACGCATACGACCATCATTGGCACCAAGGCAGAAGCGACTCTCATCGCTGAAGACGACACGTCTCCATTCGTCCCTCCATTCACGCCTGTCGCGACACCACTGGAGGCGGGCTGCACGATGTTGGAGCGTGAGCGGAAGACGGCCTAACTGTGTGCGGGACCGTAGCCCAGCTTCATGGAGACAGTTGCGAATGGTCCTCGCCGATACCCCAGGAGCAACAGTGTCCCTAATTTGCTGGGAAGTGGCAGTGCGGTCCCCTACGGCACTGCGTAGTATCCTACGGTCTTGGCGTGCATCCGTGCGTCGCTGCGGTCCGGTCCCAGGTCGACGGGCACGTGCACCTTCCGCCGACCACTGGCGACAACATCGATGTACTGTGGAGACCTCACGCCCCACGTTTGAGCAATTCGGCGGTACGTCCACCCGGCCTCCCGCATGCCCACTATACGCCCTCGCTCAAAGTCCGTCAACTGCACATACGGTTCACGTCCACGTTGTCGCGGCATGCTACCAGTGTTAAAGACTGCGATGGAGCTCCGTACGCCACGGCAAACTGGCTGACACTGACGGCGGCGGTGCACAAATGCTGCGCAGCTAGCGCCATTCGACGGCCAGCACCGCGGTTCCTGGTGTGTCCGCTGTGCCGTGCGTGTGATCATTGCTTGTACAGCCCTCTCGCAGTGTCCGGAGCAAGTATGGTGGGTCTGACACACCGGTGTCAATGTGTTCTTTTTTCCATTTCCAGGAGTGTATATGTATACACAGAATTGCAGAATATGGGGAAAGGATATCCTGTCACACAACAACCGGTACCGCTTCATTCTGCAAAGGCAACTGTGTGGTGTTGACTGACGACATCGTTTATCATGGGGCGATATTTTTCTCAGGAGATGGGTCGTGTTATCCTGTATCGTCTCTGGCAAGCTTTATGAGAGTCTTTTGTGCACCAATGTTATTCCAACACTTCAACAGCGTAGATTTGTGAGTAGGATCATTTTTAAGCAAGATGGTGCTCCTTTCTGTACATTGCACAGCCAGTGAAGCAGCTGATACAGAGGCATTTTAGAAACGCTAGACTTATCAGCCATCATTTCCCTGCAGCCTGACCGTCCAGATAACTTGATCTAAATCCGTGTAGCATATGGCTGTGGGGTTATCTGAAAGATGCTGTGTTCAGTGTACAGAATACAAATGTAGCTGAACTGAAGGCATGCACTGCGCAACGCTCGCAACCCCTGAGGCAGTCCAGTTCGTTGAGGAATACGCTGTTTCTCAACTTCAGCTTGTGGCTAACATCGGTGGCGGCATATTGAACGCATCTTACGCCAGTCTCGCGACAGTTAAAAACCGATTTTATTCTTGCTTTTTAAGAGGTTTTTGGCCCGAGCGCATTTAAAAACTGATTTCTCCCATTCGATGTGGTGCGAACTTGCCGTGCTGCATGGGCTTGCATAACTAACATTGCCGCAACCGTTGAACGACAAACTTGCGGTCACGCACATAGGACAGTACGGTTGGTTTAATGTGCAACTTACACCATAGCCGTCGTATTGCGATTCATCTGTCATGTGTAGACGAACCCTCTAATTTTACGACGCTTACAGCGCCACCTAAGGGGAACAGTTTTCTCTTTTTTTTTTTTTTTTTGTTCCTTAACCCTTTCAGACCTGATTTTTTATTTACTCATTAAAAAAATATCTGACATCATTTTTACATTCAGGTGAGTCTCCCTACAACATTTTTCTAAGTAAAAATTTCATATGATCTCTAGTTTTCTAGATATTTAATGTACACAATTGTATTCATCAGGCCTCCAGCTTCATGTCATACATTAAGTAGGTTAACACTATGGATCATGTATGCCACCTTAATTTCACTTTAAAACAGAAGAAACAATAAAAATAATTCCAAATTACAGTTTTTACTTAAACAACAATTGTCAACACACTAATTTTAAGGTTTCGTATAAAACTGCAAAAAACAATTTTTGTCCGTTAGGAGGCACAAATGTACTTTACATTTTCTGCCCTGAATTCTAGAACGCCATGTACATTTTGGAAAGTTGACTTGGAGCTCCTACTCATGCAAAGGCAAATGGTCAATGGAATCAAACTGTATCTCTGTAGCTGGTCATAATTCTCCTGTTTTTCTTGGTATTACTCTAAAGTCTGAAGCCAGTCCTTCATCAGATGGTCGCCCCCTCTTCTTTTCAGTCACTTTCTTCTGGCACAGTTTCAATCCATCTGCTACCCTGATACGAAAGGAAAGAAGGTCCATTTGCTTCTTCTTTGGGATAGACAGGTTGTCTGCATCTCGTCTGTTTTCCAACCAACTTTGCACACTGGCAAAGTCAAACAGCATGAAAATTTATATGCAAAGGCCATTTTCAAGATCTGATGAGAACTCTGTGGCAGCTTATCAATTGATCAAATAGGTCCATATCACCCACTGCATGATTATATCTTTTCACTATTTCAAGTTTTTCTACTTTCACATATTTATGGTGTTTTTTGTCCCAATACTCAACACAGAGCCTTTACCAACAAAGTTTGAACACAATACAACTGGCCTATTGCCTAACCACTTACACATGGTAATGTCATCAGCACTAATGATTTCTTCACAGAAACCTCTGGTTTGTTTCATTATTGTTTTATCATCTGCAAAAGGCGAGTTCTTTCCAAATCTGTTTTGACTGACAGTACCTGCTGCATTGATGCCTTGAGGTTTCAGAACTTGAAACAGATGATACAATGAAAAGAAGTTGTCAAAGTATAATTTATGACCTTTATGTTTTGAGAGTGGTACAGAAAATCCTAAAACAACAGCGGGACCTAATCCAAATTTTTTACAGTATGCGGTATTTAGTTCAGTTGTAGCACCTTGATACAAAAGGAAATCATGCACTATTCCACTCTTTCCACACAACATGAAGACTCTGATTCCCCATGGACTTGGTTTCCCCTTGACATTACATAATATGGGAAATTTCAAGGCGCCAGTCAACACATGCAAACCAATAGCACCTCTAGTTCTTGAGGAGTTGTCTGCTTGAATGAGGATTTGCCTTGTTGTAATGCATAAATATTAGTATGTGCTGCCATGCTAGTGAACAAATCATCTGGTATATATCTTTTGAAGTATTGTATTGGAGAAAACAAGACATATTCTTCAAAATTTTGAGTTTTGTATGTTTCTGCAATGGTACTTAGAGGCTTGCGTCTCCATTTTATGGATTCTTTAGGTGTCACCATTATGTTGTCATACAGGTTATTCAATTCTGGGTTGTTTTCATTGCATAAAAAGTTCATTTCAGCATCCACCACCTCTCCATCATCTTCATCTTCAGATATGGTGTCTCTACACACACCATTTACGCTCTCTTTATCTGCTCCAACATGTTTCATTATTTGTGGAGCTTGCCTTTCAATAAGTGGTACACTGTCGTCCTCATCTCCACTCAAACTAATGTCAGAAATGTCACCTTTTTCAATTATGTCCATAATCAAGTCCCAATCTTTCTCCACAGAAAGATATGCCTTATCCATATTTGTAAGTCAAAAGCCAGCAATATAAAATAACATCATATGTACAGGTCAGTTATTCTCCTCCTTGCTGCTGGTACTGGAATTAATGGAAAAATTACCACACATAGCTACCATAGCCATGCAAATACAGCTGAGACACATTTTAGGCTATTTTTCCTGTTTTGCACCATTAAGGACCTGTTGTACACAAATGTGTACAGTAAAATTAACCAATACATAACACAAATATGAGCTGAATGAAACTGCTGAAAATTCCACTGAAAGAATGTCTAATGTTTCCAAAAGAAGGAAACCACACGAAACATTCATAAACAAAACCCAGAACGTGACTATTATAGCAATAAAGTCAATGAGTAATGGCTTCCCACAGAGAGACAACACCAGAGAGTATATTTTACTATGTGGTTCACAGACTGCTCACAAGAGAGCAGCAGCTGCTGGATCATGACCAAAAGAAACATACACAAATGTGCACTATGGGTTTGGATGCACCTGACATTTCTTGTCATCGAAATATTAGTGAACAAACTTTATGTACACAATTGTGACCACCAGGTCTGAAAGGGTTAATGCTTCCTCCTTCTTCGACAATATTCCATTCAAATATGACGTCATTTTGAGCAGCATTCTTTCTTACAGCGTCTTATAACTGGAACTTTGCTTATAATCCTCCTGTATTTAACTTAGCAAATTTTAAATTTCTTATGAAGTTTGTAGGAAGTTGTCTGGCATATTGAGATATCAGAAACAGCTGTACGCGAAGTTGATACTCTGCGGTGGGAGCAGGACACCTGATTTCTTCACATTCGGAATATACGAACAATATATTATTTATATCTGCAACAGATGCGTGATCGCAGTTGCAGTGGAGCCTGGCCACAACACTGATCCCGTTAATCGTGTGGTCAATAAGTCAAGCAGTACAATTAGACTGGGCCGGTGGAAGTTCAACTTTACATTACTGGAAGCAATGAATGAACTGTCAAATTCTCTGATGAAATCACGGAAAATGTGATTATGGACTCATGAAGCGGAATTAAACATTTTTTTCCATTCCATTACATTAACCACTGTGTCATCTAACTACGTTATTGATTCCAGAAAATTCTTAGGCGGTGTTACGGTACAAGGATGTTTCTCATGGTAAGGGAGTGGTCCCCTTATTGCCTTTTTTATGTAGATATGCTGTGTAGATTTTTTTCCCGTAAGCACCGCAGTGTTTAATTATAGTAACACATCCTAAATTATGCTAAAATATTATGTGAAACATTCGATCTGCTCTTCTATGTAGATAACCAACTACAAGAAAATAGCAGATAAACAAATAAATAGGTATTGCACTTGAGTAAACTTACGGATATGAATACAGACTACTGGCTTACAGATGATGCTACGTGGCACTGTACATTTTCATGCCGATACAGACTGTCATCGTTTCCGAACTGTTCATCTACTGTATGCAGAATGCAATGCTGAAGAATGTGTTGTCAGTTTTGCAAACATCTTTACAAAATGGTCACTACCTTTAGAACATTAAGCTGAATTAAGTCTCGCAAAAACTTTACTGCAAAGAAAATTATAGGGCTATGCTAGCAGGACGATGGAGTATAAAGACGCAAATGATTCCAGTGCAGCAAACGACTTCCATAGAATGTTACAACTCTGATAATATGTGTAGTTTTAAAGAACGGTATGGCAATACTATGACATGCATTGTAATCGAATAAAAATCCTACTCCATTCGCACCGAGAAAGTGAAGGCGGCGAAGTATGTAGTTTCACCACGGCATGAAACGTTTGAGATGTCCCACTCACACCTGAGAACAGGAAGCAATACCAACCAAACCACTAGTAATACCCGGTTATTAGCAAGAGCAAGAGATCATATCGGATTAAATTGCTGAATCTATGCAGTTTACGATCATTACCTGAGTGTCTGATCACTACACTGGGAGCCAGTTTGTTTCGCCGCGGGCAACGGGGTACGTGACTTCCGGTTACAGGGTTCCGTCAGAAGACTGAGTACTCCAAAGAAATGTTAGGGAAATTAGGCCACCAATTTTCGCTTTCCACACCTATTTATTTTGGCCAGTTTTCGAAGATAATTTTATCCTGATCTGATAGGAAAACATCTAAGACACACTTACGAAACTAGAATATCGCCAGTTGACCTGAAATTAAAGAAGACACCACAGACAACATTTACATCCTTAACTCGCTCTCTGCTCAAAAAAATTGAATTATACTTCACTGCAATTGTCATTTACAGTAACTCACATATATCAGCACATTACACACGTACATGCGCAGTCAACAGTCAGGAACAGAGAGAGCTAGAAATCTAATTCTCCCGTTTAATTTTATAGTTAAGAGATACGGCAATTTCTTGTGGTTAGGATTCCTGATTAGATGTTTGCATTAGATACGTTACAATATGTAACGCCCAGTTACATTCAGTATCGTTAGTTTGAGTAGAGAGCCTACGTTTTGATAATGCTTAACGTGGATAATTAATTACATGATATGCGTTATTATTCTATCGTCCACAGCTGTGGGCAAGCGGTTATTGTCGCTGCCTCGGGGACCCTGGTTCGATTCTCGGCCGGTGCGAAGATTCTATTCGCTCGAGGACTTGCTGTTTGTATTTTCCTAACCTTTTCATCTCACCTTCACCGACGCGCAAGTCACCGAAATGGCATCAAACATACTTTCACCAATCGGCCGAACATTCCTAGTCGGGTTCTCGCGGCCAATAATGCGATACGATTTTACTGCATCAGTCTACAAAGTAGCCTATAGTTTCGTTCTCTGAATTTTCGCAGTATAAGATAAAGCTATTAGGTTCACAGTGTCTCATTAAAAATATATTGTGTGGTATGGAAGAACGATAGTCAAAGATTAGAGGCTACTAATTTCAACAATAAATACCTTAACAGAAACAACTGAAATAGATTCAGAACAGATGAAATTAAACATATTAAACTTTATCTGTTCGATTCCCACTATTTCCAGAACTGTAATAACTGGTTAATTTTTCACTACTCTTGGCGTTCGTCCGAAGTATGCGTTGATTCACATCAGACTGTTCGTTACACTACACATTAAGTATACAGGATCATTCAGATGCCCCTAATGAGGGGTTTTAGGCCACATGCAACACCTTCAAATACCTCAAGCAAGAATTTCATATTCTTTTGCTCTCTGTGTGCAAACTACTAGCCCTACAGAAAAAACGAAGAGGAGTATTTTGTAGGAAATTTATTCTAGTTAAACTTTTTACAGGGATACATTTTTGCTAGTCGCTGTAGTTTTGGAATTATTCAAGAAAAGCGTACAAAAGTGTCATTCAAATGCGTTTTTTTCTTGATTAACTCGAAAGCTGTGGACTCTTAAGGAAAACGTATCCTAGTAAAAACTGTAATACATTAAATTTCCTACAAAAAAAGAAGCCCTGCTCATTGTTTCCGTAGGACTAATAATTTGCACATAGCTAGCAAGAGAACATGAAAATTCATACGTGTGTTTTGAAGGCATTGCGGTTGCATAAAACCTATGGGTAGGAGCAGCTGAACCATTCTCTATAGGCAGGTAGAAATGACAGTCGCTTTAGCCACGTATCAAATAACAAGCTAGAACGGCTGCTTTGGTGTCGCTGGGTACATTAGGTCTAGTTGTGCACGTTAGGAGAGTGCATTTCATATTGGGATACTACCTAGTTGTATAAATGCAGATCTTAAGAGCTATGAACACTAGTTCAGTAGAAGAGATGTGTTTCGCAGCAGAGAAGTAACTTTGATAAAAGATATGAAAAAAGAACCGTGGTACCTTGTCAAGAATTTCATATAAACTCACTTATAAAATATACTTGACAAAGATCTCTTACAGAGTAATAGAAGCCTTACACTGACAACAGCGCGTTGCCATCTGTTGCTCGCTCTACACAGCGATTTCCCACTTAATAAAAAAAAAAGGCTCTAAGCACAATGCGACTCAACATCTGAGGTCATCAGTCCCCTAGACATAGAACTACTTAAACCTGACTAACCTAAGGACAACACACACATCCATGCCCCAGGCAGGATTCGAACCTGCGACCGTAGCAGCAGCGCGGTTCCGGACTGAAGCGCCTAGAACCACTCGGCCACAACGGCCGGCTTTCCCACTCCGAGTGCTTGGTATCGTCATCACAGCTTTTCACTTAACAGCCATTCCGACAATCCGATGATATCCGCGGAAACCAGAAACTACACGCAATTTCCATCCTATATGCATTTATTTAATGTAGAGCAAAATTAATCAAACAACCGTCACGGGTGTTATTCACCTCTGGAACTAAGATACTGGTAATAACTAGGGCTGCCATCTCTCGCCGAGAGTTAAGACAAAGTCGAAAAAACATAACCACCCACCATTCGTGACTGCCCAAGCACGCATTGCGGAAGTTTCTATTCTTCGAAACTACACTCCTGGAAATGGAAAAAAGAACACATTGACACCGGTGTGTCAGACCCACCATACTTGCTCCGGACACTGCGAGAGGGCTGTACAAGCAATAATCACACGCACGGCACAGCGGACACACCAGGAACCGCGGTGTTGGCCGTCGAATGGCGCTAGCTGCGCAGCATTCGAGCACCGCCGCCGTCAGTGTCAGCCAGTTTGCCGTGGCACACGGAGCTCCATCGCAGTCTTTAACACTGGTAGCATGCCGCGACAGCGTGGACGTGAACCGTATGTGCAGTTGACGGACTTTGAGCGAGGGCGTATAGTGGGCATGCGGGAGGCCGGGTGGACGTACCGCCGAATTGCTCAACACGTGGGGCGTGAGGTCTCCACAGTACATCGATGTTGTCGCCAGTGGTCGGCGGAAGGTGCACGTGCCCGTCGACCTGGGACCGGACCGCAGGGACGCACGGATGCACGCCAAGACCGTAGGATCCTACGCAGTGCCGTAGGGGACCGCACCGCCACTTCCCAGCAAATTAGGGACACTGTTGCTCCTGGGGTATCGGCGAGGACCATTCGCAACCGTCTCCATGAAGCTGGGCTACGGTCCCGCACACCGTTAGGCCGTCTTCCGCTCACGCCCCAACATCGTGCAGCCCGCCTCCAGTGGTGTCGCGACAGGCGTGAATGGAGGGACGAATGGAGACGTGTCGTCTTCAGCGATGAGAGTCGCTTCTGCCTTGGTGCCAATGATGGTCGTATGCGTGTTTGGCGCCGTGCAGGTGAGCGCCACAATCAGGACTGTATACGACCGAGGCGCACAGGGCCAACACCCGGCATCATGGTGTGGGGAGCGATCTCCTACACTGGCCGTACACCACTGGTGATCGTCGAGGGGACACTGAATAGTGCACGGTACATCCAAACCGTCATCGAACCCATCGTTCTACCATTCCTAGACCGGCAAGGGAACTTGCTGTTCCAACAGGACAATGCACGTCCGCATGTATCCCGTGCCACCCAACGTGCTCTAGAAGGTGTAAGTCAACTACCCTGGCCAGCAAGATCTCCGGGTCTGTCCCCCATTGAGCATGTTTGGGACTGGATGAAGCGTCGTCTCACGCGGTCTGCACGTCCAGCACGAACGCTGGTCCAACTGAGGCGCCAGGTGGAAATGGCATGGCAAGCCGTTCCACAGGACTACATCCAGCATCTCCACGATCGTCTCCATGGGAGAATAGCAGCCTGCATTGCTGCGAAAGGTGGATATACACTGTACTAGTGCCGACATTGTGCATGCTCTGTTGCCTGTGTCTATGTGCCTGTGGTTCTGTCAGTGTGATCATGTGATGTATATGACCCCAGGAATGTGTCAATAAAGTTTCCCCTTCCTGGGACAATGAATTCACGGTGTTCTTATTTCAATTTCCAGGAGTGTAGCAATATAACGAACGTAAGGATGACAAGCCAGCGTTTCGTTTGAAGAGTAGCAGTTTTCCGCTGCCTTGTACGTCGTCAACACACATTTTGAAGATGACGAGTTTTCAGTGAATGGGTAGCGCAGACGCCGAGCAACCTCCTAGGCCGATGATTAAGGGATATCTGTTCAAGCTACTTACGCACAAATTTCAATGCAAGCTCTTGTGTACGGGCCTAATGATTACGTGAGTCTGCAGCAGATGATACACTATAGTGCAAGTCCAAGCTCGTGCTAACGCTATTACATTCAAGGGTATTCCGACCAGCGCAAGCGGGTTGCACATTGCTACAGAGTTAATCGTAGACGACATCTTATGCCAAATATGAAAAGCTCCTTGCGGCAGACTCCGCTTGGTTGTGGCTGCTTTCGTTTATAATTTCGTCTTCCGTTACGATTGCCGCTAGCCAATTAAAGTCCGCTACAGATTACTTTACCAACCAACGTTACAGTGTCTGCGCAATGGATGAGAAGCAGTTTCTCTAAGAGAGGTTGCTCGTTCCAAGAACGACAATGAGCAGCCCCTTAACTTTCGATGTTACAGCGTCAAGGGTAATTAGGCGTTCCTGCCAAGATAATTTGTCCCGTTCGTTTCCACTGTGTTACCAGCCAAGCTGTTCAAGCGTAACATACATTCATATTTAGCTCCTTTCTAGACAAAACGTTCAGCAAAGCAAACTATTTCTGTTCAGTCAATGATTTGGCGAGTTCGTCCCTGCTTAAGGCTACCAACTGTCCCGGATTTTGCGGGACCAAGAGTCCCGAAATGGCCTAATACGTACCGCATGTCCCGTATTCCAGTAATTTTCACATCTTACAAATGTCATAGGAAGTATCAATCAAATTATCAACACAGAATATCTGTGTGATTACGTGCAATAGCATCCGTTGTCTAGTGGAAATGAAAGAGAAGAATATTTTTGGCAAGATGAAATGGCGCCGGTACCGCTCCCGTGAGACGTTTGCCGATTAGCCGAGGGGAAGTTATCTGGTTTTGCTTGGAGCAGGAAAGTTAGAGGGAAAAAAGTGACACTGATTCCAGCAACCTACGGTTGCGCGTGCTTCGTTATACCAGGCAGTGGTTATCGAATAAATTTTACACAGGTGTAACATGCATTCTTGACCATATATAACGAGAAGTGTGAGGTTATCCACATGAGTGCCAAAAGGAATCTGTTAAACTTCGGTTACGCGA
Organism: Schistocerca cancellata; assembly: GCF_023864275.1. Classification (NCBI taxonomy): domain Eukaryota; kingdom Metazoa; phylum Arthropoda; class Insecta; order Orthoptera; family Acrididae; genus Schistocerca; species Schistocerca cancellata. The sequence goes on along the minus strand of NC_064630.1, from coordinate 373,864,096 downwards.
TACATCAGTCAAATCGGAAGGCAGCAAATTCAACGAATTCCTAGGTAGGAATTACAGCTACGAACAACTTAAATTGTCAGGAACACACAGAAAATGTTGTGGGGAAGGCTAACGAAAGACTGCGTTTTACTGGCAGGACGCTTAGAAAATGTAATAGATCTACAAAAGAGACTGCTTACACTACGCTTGTCCGTCCTGTTTTAGAATACGGCTGCGGAGTTTGGGATCCTTAGTAGATTGGATTGACGGAGTACATCGAGAAAGTTCGAAGAAGAGCAGCACGTTTTGTATTAACACGAAATAGGGGAGAGAGTGTCACTGAAATGATACAGGATTTGAAGTGAACATCATTAAAATAAAGGCGTTTTTCGTTGCTGCAGAATCTTACCACGAAATTTCAATCACCAACTTTCTCCTCCGAATGCGAAAACATTATGTTGACGCCGACCTACAAAGGGAGAAACGATCGTTATATTGAAATAAGGGAAATCAGTGTTCGCGACGAAAGATATAGGTATTGGTTTTTTCCGCGCGCTGTACGAGATTGGAATAATAGAGAATTATTTTGAAGGTGGTTCGATGAATCCTCTGCCATGCACTTAAATGTGATTTGCAGAGTATCCGTGTAGATGTAGATGTGGATGTAGGAATCGACTTACAGAGGCCTTCATCTTGAAATGCTGTACTCATTTGTAGAAAAGAGAAGGAAAAATCTGGAAATTTGTGGTATGTTCCTACGCGTTCAAACTGCTGAGGTCATCGGTCCATAGGGTTACACCTTACTTAGTCTAACTTAAACTAACTTAAGCTAAGGACAACAAACACACCCATGTCCGAGAGAGGACTCAAACCTCCGACGGGGGTAGTTGCGCGAACCGTGGCAAGGCGCAAAAGAGAAGGAAACTGAATTAAGGGTGTTGTAATACAACGCAGTTAGCGTAAGAAAAATAGCGAAAATTCTTAGATCATTGAGGTTGGCAGCGATTTGAAAAAAAAAAAAAGGCTTTCGACGCAAAGCGATTGTTTGCGGTTTAAATTCGTCGGCGCGGAGACCCGACAGTGTTAACTTGTGTCTGTCTGTCTCTCCCAGTTTCGTGAAGTAATCTACTTGTTTTACTTAGCAATGTCGCCGACAGCGAGACAGCGGAATTGTTAATTCGCCAAAGACATGCAAGAAACTTCTCCTTTTTACAGAAACATTTTCTGAAGTAGGGTGCAATACAGGGTGAGTCACCTAACGTTACCGCTGGATATTTTTCGTAAACCACATCAAATACTGACGAACGTGAGGAGAGGGGCTAGTGTAATTGTTTAATAGAAACCACACAAAAATGCACGGAAGTATGTTTTTTAACACAAACCTACGTTTTTTAAAATGGAACCACGTTAGTTCTGTTAGCACATCTGAACATATAAACAAATACGTAATCAGTGCCGTTTGTTGCATTGTAAAATGTTAATTACATCCGGAGATATTGTAACCTAAAGTTGACTCTTGAAACCTCCGACGTTCAGTTGCGTGTTGTAACAAACACGGGCCAAGGTCGGCGAGCAGCATCTGCAGGGACATGTTTACTATGACGACCGTGTTTACGAGTGTGGCTGTAGTGCACTGTTGTGGTTTGGTCTAGCTGTCGCAGTGTCCGCATGTAGCGCTTGCTGCTATTGTTATTCTGCATTCGTCTCCGCACGCAGACCAACTATAGTACACCGTGTTACCAGACGTCTGTGATAGTGTAGTGTTGTAGGAACTGTAACCATGGTGTATTCGAACTCAGAAAAGGCGGAGATGGTACTCATCTATGGCGAGTGTCGACGAAATGCAGCTGAAGCCTGCAGGGTGTATGCAGAACGGTACCCGGACAGTGAGCATCCAACGAGGCGCACATTGCAAAACATCTACCGCCAACTGTATGCAATGGGTATGATCGTAGCACGCAAACGGGTCCGTAACAGGCCCGTCACAGGAGAAGCGGGTGCAGTTGGTGTGTTAGCTGCTGTTGCCATGAACCCACACATGAGTACACGGGACATTGTGAGAGCCGGTGGGCCGACTGAAGTGGCCGAGCGGTTAAAGGCGCTACAGTCTGGAACCGCACGACCGCTACGGTCGCAGGTTCGAATCCTGCCTCGGGCATGGACGTGTGTGATGTCCTTAGGTGAGTTAGGTTTAAGTAGTTCTAAGTTCTAGGGGACTTATGACCACAGCAGTTGAGTCCCATAGTGCTCAGAGCCATTTGAACCCAGTTTTTTGAGACCGGTGGACTGAGTCAAAGTAGTGTCATGCGCATACTGCATCGTCACCGCTTTCACCCGTTTCATGTGTCGCTACATCATCAATTACATGGTGATGACTTTAATCATTGAGTGCAATTCTGTCAATGGGCATTAACAGAGAATGCGTTGCAATTCTACCTGTTTACCGATGAAGCGGGTTTCACAAACCACGGGGCAGTGAATCTACGGAACATGCATTACTGGTCCGTGTACAATCCTCGCTGGCTCAGACAGGTAGAGCGACAGCGACCGTGGACTGTAAATGTATGGTGCGGAATCATTGGCGACCACCTCATTGGTCCTCACTTCATTGCAGGGGTCCAAACAGCTGCAACATACATCGCTTTTCTACAGAATTATCCGCCAACGTTGCTCGAAAATGTCCCACTGGAAACGCGTCGACGTATGTGGTATCAGCATGATGGTGCACCAGCACATTCCGCAACTAACACTAGGCTGACCCTCGACAGGATGATCGACGGGCGTTTCATAGGACGTGGAAGACGCATAAATTGGCCAGCCCGTTCTCCTGATCTTACACCTCTGGACTTCTTTCTGTGGGGTACGTTAAAGAAGAATGTAAACCGTGATGTGCCTACAACCCCAGAGGATATGAAACAACGTATTGTGGCAGCCTGCGGCGACATTACACCAGATGTACTGCGGCGTGTACGACATTCATTACGCCAGAGATTGCAATTGTGTGCAGCAAATGATGGCCACCACATTGAACATCTATTGTCCTGACATGTCGGGACACACTCTATTCCACTCCGTAATTGAAAACGGAAACCACGTGTGTACGTGTACCTCACCCCTCATGGTAATGTACATGTGCGTCAGTGAAAAAGACCAATAAAAAGGTGTTAGCATGTGGACGTAATGTGCTGTTCCAGTCTCTTCTGTACCTAAGGTCCATCATCGTTCCCTTTGGATCCCTACGTAATTCGGTGCTCTCCGATACACACGATCGAACAGCGGAGGAGTGGTACTCAAGCGTCAACTTTAGGTTACAATATCTCCGGATGTAATTAACATTTCACAATGCAACAAGCGGCACTGATTACGTATTTGTTTATATGTTCAGATGTGCTAACAAAACTAACGGGGTTCCATTTAAAAAAACGTAGGTTTGTGTTAAAAAACATACTGCCGTGCATTTTTTTATGGTTTGTATTAACGAATTACACTAGCCCCTTTCCTCACGTTCGGTCTGTGGATTCGATTCGTCAGTATTTGATGTGGTTTACGAAATATATCCAGCGGTAATGTTAGGTGAGTCACCCTGTATACGCAAAGGGATGTTTTCCTTTGCTCACATTGGCAAACACGATACACAATGGCATTTAACATCTGACAAGTATAAAAAAGCGTTGATTGCTACGAGTACATCGTCATCACTGTCAACTTACTTCCGTCAAGAAAGATACGGTAATGAACAACTCGAAGAGCTGAAGATTTGTGGACGTTCCACGTGGTAAGTCACACTCAGAGTTTTAGATCAATGACGTGCACATCTAAATTAATTAAAAATTTTTCCCCTTCGGGTAAATTAAGTACGAGGCAGTTATAAAGGTTGTGATTACCTGATAGTTTTTAAACAGGCTGAAGACAGAACTTGATGATGTCCCATTTATCTGCATACTTACAGATGTTTCATACAATAAAGACGTCAAAATATTTCCAATGCTAGTGCGTTACTTTCATCCTATAACTGAAAATAACGTCAATATGTTAGATTCCTGAATTTACCTGGCAAAACGGTAGTCATTGCATACGATTCTTTAATGGACGGTCTTGACAAGCACGACATTAAAGAAAAAGTGACTAAAATTTGTGCTGTTAATGCCAATACAAATTTTCGTGTCCAACTTTAAAAATAATATAACATTTTCTTCATGTTTCAAGAGGGCTTGGGAAGAAAAGTAGTCTGTGTGGGGTGCGCAACACACATTGCACAATTGTCGAAGTCTGCAGCTCGTGGTCTAGTGGCTAGTGGCTAGTGCTGCCTCTGGATCACAGGGTTCCGGGTTCGATTCCCGGCCAGGTTGGGGATTTCCTCTGCCCGATAACTGGGTGTTTGTGATGTCATCATCATCATCATCATCCGTGGCAGTGGCTGCATTGGATTGTGTACAAATTGGACTTTATAAAAATTGGAATTTGTACGGACGCTGATGGCCGCGTTGTTGAGTGCTCCACAAACCAAACATCATCATCAAACACATGTCGACTAATTTGTTACAAAGATATATTCGTACTTATATATTTAGTGCGTGTAGAAGCTCTCGCAAAGATTTTTACGAGCAGGCAGAGATGCAGTACAAAAGAATTTGTAGATATAGTAAAATAAAGTGGCTTGCACTTCTGTCTGCAGTTGAGCGAACCTTGCAAATGTAAAACTTGCATTTTTTGCAAGAAACATGTACAGCTGCACTACAAATACTCTTCTCTAATGAATGCTCGGAGCTGTGGCTAAAATTCGTACATGTTCAAGCTGCATCATTTAACGATTCCGTGAAAATGATGAACGGAGACAAAATTAGCTTTATGGAAGTTTCTCACTTGTTTGTGGATCTGAAAAACAAGTACACAAACAGCTTAGAATACGATTATATGATTTTATTCGTCTGAGCATACGAAATGAGTTAAGAAAGCTTGTGAGGGGCAGAAAAATCAACAGAAATTATTTTATGGGGCATGTACGTAACTTCTACCAAAGCTGTATGCAGTACCTATAGAAATACATTCATAAACAGTGAATTCGAAACATGTGATGGTATTGAGCTAAAACAACGCCTGAAATGGTTTGTCGTAGAGTAGACTTACCAACAGTTAATAGTGCAGGTGCCTATGACGGCTACGAACAGTAGCAGACGGTAGCTTATTCGACGAAGTAAGCTACGTCTCAAACTACGTGGACCACGATGTTCTGAAGGCATGGAAAGAGATGAAGATCAGTAAGGATCAACGGTGGTTAGAGGTGTTCGAAAAACTTAATGAACGGTAAACCCACCTAAAACTATCTGATCATCGTCCAGTACCTGCTCAGTTTACCAGGGACGAACACACTTACCGAGCGAGTATTTTCGTTGATGAATGGCATGTGAACACCGGAAAAATCATCACTTAAAACTGAAACGCTACGAGCAATGCACATTGTAAAATTTAATATGGGAACTTGTAAAATTTTTTATGAATTTATCAAAAAATGGCAATCATATCAGAAATATGAATTTAAAAATAAATGAACGCATTAGTACCTTACGTTTAGCCCGCCCGGCTAGCCGTGCGATATAACGCACTGGTTCCCGGCAGTTTAGTGTCGAGGTCCGGCGTGCCAACCAACCTGTAGATGGTTTTTAAGGCGGATTTTCATCTGCCTCGGCGAATGCGGGCTGGTTCCCCTTATTCCGCCTCAGTTATACTATGTCGGCGTTTGCTGCGGAAACACTGTCTCCACGTACGCGTACACCATGATTACTCTACCAAGCAAACATTGGGGTTAAACTCGTCTGGAATAAGACATTCCCGGAAGGTAGGGCGGGGGGCGGGGGGAGGAGTGTCCACCGGGGGACGAACATCACAATAACCATAACCCTGGGTTACGGAGCAAAGAGAGTGAAAATTACTTGAGTATCCATTGAAACTAAACATGTTAGTAGCTGTTGCAACAGGTGGCAACTGGGTGCAATGTATTTTACAATGTAGATAAGAACGTAATTGCTCCTTGCTCAGGCGGTTTTAGTTACACTTAGGCAGACACCTAATACCAATGTGAAGAGAATGGCCGAAAATCACGTGAAACTGAAATAAAGTACGTTTTAAATATGTGGCATGTATGTGGCCCAAATGATACTGCTGCATACGCGATGGTTTGATTGTAGACACCATATGCAATTTGTTGGTTGGTTGATTTGGGGGAGGGAACCAAACAGCGAGGTCATCGGTCCCATTGGTTTAGGGACGGATGGGAAAGGAAGTCGGCCGTACCCTTTCCAAAGGAACCATTCCGGCATTTGCCTGAAGCGATTTTGGGAAATCACGGAAAACCTACATCAGGATGACCGGGCACGGGATTGAACCGTCGTCCTCCCGAATAAGAGTCCAGTGTGCTAAGCACTGCGCCACCTCGCTTGGTAACGTATGTGAGAAGTCTGTTACCGACAGGTGTGTAGTAAACATGCGAACTGTTGACGTTGTGAGGCAGCTGACGTTCAAAAATTTACAAAGAAGGCCATCATAAATATAGACAAACACGAGGCCCTCGCGTAAAAGTTATAAAGAAAATTTACAACTATCTTAACTGGCAGACAGTCAAAATATGATGTCCAATAATATTAATAATTCACTTACGGTATTTCAGAGCGGTTTTACGCTTAAATCTCTGGATTGGTGCGAATCCACATCTGTGAAGATATGGTTCGTTGGAATACGAATCGATGCACATAATGTTTTATTCTTTGAACCCAAAATGCGTGAGTAGAAATTGACTGCTTACAATATTGTAGAAGTAGTGCCTCTACCATGTTATTGGCTTAGTTTTATTAAGTACAGCTACAGATGCAAATTCAATGAGCGTACGTACGTTGCCTGCAATGCCACCCATCGAAAGCGTTAAAAAATTGTAAAGAGAAGCAAATCGAAATAGTTCTACTTTAACACCAGGTTACGTGTCTGCTACTAGTTGGATCCGAACGCTGAGACTAATTTTTGCAGATGTCTGCGATACATATGAAACAGTGAGGTGGAGTTGTTTTTCATTCTTTCACCTTAATGTATCAGATACGTATATTTCACCCGCGGGTGATTGCAGTGGGTATTTTCGCATTGTACTCTCTTCTGTTTTGTTATGAAATTATGGGAACGGGCTGAGGGCCATTGAACTTTGTATGAACATTTGATTAGGCACTACCTAGAACGAAAGTAGTTGGCAGTTTTTAATGTCTCGCCGTAGAGTTCGTTAGAGACAGAACAGATGTTCCGAATCGTAAAAGATGAGGAAGAAAATTGGTTTCGTCCTTGTTTAAGAAAGCACCCCACATTTATCTGCAGCGATTTAAAGAAATCGTGGGGAACCGACATTAGGATTGATGGACAGGTATTTAAATACCAGTACTCCCCGATGTGCGTCCGGTGACTGAATCAATGTTCTACCTCAGTCGGTCAATGCGTGGAGGATTTTGTCATGTAGTCAGTCTGTTCACCACAGACTGCTCCTCTTTTCGATGACATTCATAAAACTGCTATAGGAAAACTGAAATTCACCCTCGATAAGGGGAGAAGCTGAAGCAATGAGTTAAAGTAGGTGCCATAGCAGAGACTTGAACTGAAGTCTTACATACGAGGCAGATGTGCTACCAACCATACCACCGCAGCATTCTGACCGAGAGCTGCACGGACTGCCCTAGTCCAATGCCCTCCGTAACATAAACTTCGGTTCACACCTTTAGCCCATTTTCCCCTTCTTAAACCGTCAGTATTGCCGAAGCTCTCCGACAGGTGACTCGTGTTCAAATCCCAGCCATGGCACAACCTTTACTTCACTGCTTCAGCTTCTATCCTCATCGAAAACGAAGTTGAGATTCGTATGTCTCCAGAAAAATGTAATTCCGTCAGACCAGTAGATCACCCACACCTGAGGTACAGGCAGGATTTCCCATTATGTACAAATCTGGTATGCTATTCTAATGTTGGAAAGCCCGAGACAGCCATAATGCTACGATGGGTAGTTTTTAGCCCATCTGCATAAATAAGTAGGAGACATGTTCAAGTACTGGCCGACGCACAAATTTTAATTAATTGCTTCAGCTTCCATCCTTATCGAATATAAAGATGAGACTCATATGTCTCCAGGAAAATGCAATTCCACGAGATCAATGAAATTCATGTTTGGTACCAAAATCTTTCAACAATATGACTTTGCAGCTGCCCAAGTTGAAGAGCCAGAGGAGCCTGACAGTGCAGAAAGTAACTGCAATCAGAGTTATAGTTGCAACTTAAATGGTAAGTCCAGAGACACGGCAGAAGTTGTAGTATCAAATTTTCCACGTATCCTGCAGATGGGATCTCATTCTTGTTTACTTTAAGTCCCAATAAGATCTTTCTAAAAGTCTGCATGGAAAAGCCCCAGAAGAAACAATCGACATCAACAGCGAAGAAAAGTTTTATCATTGAAGAGAAAGATCAGTCTGGAAAATCATCGACATAAATCTCGCAAAACGAAGGACTATGGCTCAAGTTCAGGCAGATGAATATGAAACCGAAGCTCCAATGGTCTCCACCGACGACGAAAGAAACAAATTTGTTTTTTGTAGAAAGAACTTTTACCTACGACAAGCGAAGGTAAAATTTGTAAAGCATTCAAAATGTCTCAAGTGATATCATGAGATCTGTTTATTATCAAGGAAAGGGAAACGCTTTGTTTCGGATCTTTATCTGGACGGTTACATAGGTGTAACGTGTGCAAAAAGATCCGTGTTTAGATGTTACCGTGTCAAAAATTTACTTACAAGAGCTTTGAACACTTCTTTAAACAAAATTCCTATACAAACCAATGATATGAGAATACCTGGAAAAGGCGAACAAAAGTAGAAGATGTTAAAAAATAAAAATCTGCTCCCTTTCCATATTTAATTTTTTGGGGATTGGAAGATTTTATTCCGTGGAATCATACCAGCAGCACTGTTAGCTATAGAGCTGCCTCGCTTAAATCTATTTTTTTTGCTATGAAGTCTAGGAAGAACATACGAGCACTTTACCTCTTTAATTTTTATGATTCAGCACTGTCACATGGGCGTGGTTTCTCACATTGCAGTGACAGGTAAAACGTTTGCAAACATTCGTATAGTCATCTACACCTTGATATCTAACACTATGTCACATTTCCTACATTGATTTCTAATTCTTTATCCAATTTTATAAATTATATAGCTTGTAATGATTTTTATTTGCTGCCTATGTTGCAAAATTTTGACTGAAACAACCAGGCTTGCGTTGTAAATGACTGAAAAAGTGACATCATCTTCGTGATGTCTCCTAATGATCCATGAACATCAAGACCGACATGTGACAAGATACTGTAATCTCCAAGAGATCATCAAGTGAATGTATAGTACATTCGGTGTGCTCATCAAAACAGTTAAGTCGTCACACACTGCAAACCTGCAGTTTATAACCCGCCAGTGGAGAGCAGAAGCAGACTAACTACAACCACCAGCTGCACCGTTCGTACACGTTTTTCGTACGTACAGTTTTTCCTCTTGCCTGGCTGGCTCCCTGCTAAATGCAGGGCTCGAGACACAGTTTCACGGCTGGCATACAAGCGGCAGCCCATTTCTCCACGTCTGCCCTCAACGCTTTCGTGGTTCCGGCCACCGGCTGCCGTTTGCCGAACAGAACAGAACAGTGGAAACACTGTGGGCCAGTGAAAGCTTCTCCCACCGTGCCTCGCGGACCCTGGCTCTAACCTACTTTTATAATGGCCATTGCCGACCGACGACAACTCTTACTGAAGTCTTCTGAACTATTTAGTTACATAGAAAATGAGAACTTCTTGGTAATAGGTATGTCTATTTCTACGAGGGTAAGTTAAAAAAACAGAAAGTACAAAATTACTTATTCACGAAACAACATTGCAAGCAGCACTATTGGTAAGTGTCCTAATTCCGACCTGGAAGAAGGTTTGTGGCATCAGGAGCACTTTTGCATCGAGTCCACAACCTCGTCCTCTGACGAAAGCTTGGATTCCCGTAAATGCTCCTTCACCGCACGACACAAAGTGAAAAATCGAATGCAGCTCGTGCAGTAAAGTACGATGGAAACCCAAGATGTTGATGGCAGTGGATCGTTTTTCTTGCTATATGAGGACGAGTATCATCCTGAACTAAAATTACACTTTACGAAATCTGTTCCTTCTTCATCGTTTTGATTTTGGGTTTCAGATCTTGCAGCAGCTCGCAGTAACTGCGAATACTCACTGTTTGACCTTTAGGAGTGGAGCTATCAGCTGTGCTTTGACATCCGAAAACATTGCCATCATCAACATTTCCGCAGAAACTTTGTTATTTATCTCGTTTACTGTAGGCGAAGACGGAAGTTTCCCCACCCTGTCGCTTACTCTGTGGTTCGTAGCAGTTGACCATCGTCTTATCGACGCTTATTATGTGACTCAGAAGCTCTTCTTCATCTATCTGTCAAACTAATTCCTTAACGTGATTTAGACATCTAAAGACCTCCACAAAGATCATGTGCATCACAGATTTGGAGATGTTCGAATAAAGTGGGCCGCGCGGGATTAGCCGAGCGGTCTGAGGCGGTGCAGTCATGGGCAGTGCGGCTGGTCCCGGAGGAGGTTCGAGTCCTCCCTCGGGCATGGGTGTGTTGTGTGTTTGTCCTTAGGATAATTTAGGTTAAGTAGTGTGTAAGCTTAGGGGCCGATGACCTCAGCAGTTAAGTCCCATAAGATTTCACACAAATTTGAACATTTATTTGAATAAAGTGGTATATCACATGAGACATGCTACCATGGCAACAGATGTCTTTCTCTGTTTACAAGTAGAGGCATTCGTAGTTGGAAAGCTGATCATCCTGGAAGAACGTTGTATATAAATGAAAATGGCGGACGCTGGTGATGTAAGTTTTACTACAAAGTATATTGTATCATTACATTAAAGTGTAGAAAGGGAGATAGATCGATAAAATCAGAAGCAGAGTGCCAAGAAAAGTAGGAGGAACAGTGTAAAAACTAATACACATCAAAAGTGGTGCTTGTACGGAAGTTTTATATCGTTATAACGTAATAATTTTACACTAGAATAATTGCTTCGGGACATACTTTCTGCCTTTTGACCGTACTTTTGCATTAACTGGGAAGAAAAGAAGAGTAGTAGATGTCATGATTATCTGCGAATGGAAGAATGTAATATCTGAAGCTTGTTTAAGTACAGTTTTCATTACATAGGAAATGAGCCAGAATGATCTGCTGACCTGTATCGATATCCCTGTCCGTTTTCGAATTGGATGGCCTACCTCGGGCACTCATCGCCAAGGTCAGATAAACGTCTACTTTAAAAGGATTTTGTCTACGCAAAAGTTTTTCGTTATCTAAGCGGGCAATAATTGTACTGCAGCTGCATTCTGCGAATGCCCTGAGCATCTTCAGCCCCTTCAGAGTACAGAAAACGAATCACTCCCCTCATTTCGCCCTTGTTGCAGACACCTAACGGAGCACTCACAGTAAAATACCGTAGAATCGCCACGAAAAGAACTGTTCACTAAAGCAACATAGCTAACACATAAGAACGTTACTGAGGATAAGGCACATCATTACTGAGTCAGAACAGAAAAAATACGGAACAGAAAAAATAGTCTTTACTTTGTAACACCACAGCTCTTATGCTGTATGGATTTATTTTGTTTTTTTTTTGCTTTATTTAATGTTACATTGTTGACCGTCTGTAAATGTGTTTGAATCGATAACATAAAATTGTGTACTCTTTCCTTTGTTAAACCTTTGATGTCGTGATTTGATTCTATGCAAAGTAGTGTATCTGCAATTTATATTCTTTGTCCCATTTGGAGGGAACAAAACTTACTGTATATGATTGTAATTTTGTGTGAATAATTTTTTGTAGAAGTGTCAATATGTGAAAATGTTCTGTTTTATTTAATGTGTTTGCTTGCTGTTATGTAAACTGCTGACCTTCACTTAGGGCTCTTAGTTATTCTGTACGTAAAAGGTGTAGTGGTTCCCCTCGGGAACGGAACTGGGTAGCGCGCGCAAATTGTGGTTGGCCTAGGTGGAAAAGGTGGAACTGATAGGCAGTCGGGGACGAGCTACCAGTCGGGGACGAGCTACCAGTCGGGGACTGCCAAGTAACTGATGCATATTGTGATGGTTCTGAGGGAGGCTTTTTCTGCTACTTTCCAATGCCTCGGATGGATGAATAAATAGCTGGAACTATTCTGGAATTTGTATCTGTCGTCGCCACCAAGAAATGACAGAGTCCAGCAATTCTGTCCGCGAATCCACCTACCAACATGCAGTTGCCACCACGTTGCGCAATCATTGCTACGTAATACTATAATGGTGTACAGTGAAGGATCAGCTTAATGGACGTGCTAATGTGCTGAAATATAAGGTAATTTGTATCTGAATTTGTGTACCTACCTTGATTTCTCTCCTCATCATAACACCTCTCAGGTTCCTTTCCGTTTGAGCTAAAGTGATATCCGAGTGTCCTTACTTAAAGAAATTAAAGCCTAGAGTTTTGCTAATTAATGCCTCTTGAACTTATTAAAAAGAAAGTTAAAGTTAATGTGGCAATAGAGTGAGTTAAAGTCAATGATGCTTGCTGAAACTAATTTTCCTAGTAAAACCGCTTATTAAAGTGCTGTTGCTAACTTCAAAATTAAAAGTTCTTAAGACTGAGGCTTATAAAGTAAATGAACACATTGTTGCCTGTAGTAAATTCTTAAAGGTGAGTCGGTTTCTTGCAATTTTGTCAACATTATGTTTCGCTGTAGTAAAAGTGAGAAAGCAGCAGTTGTGAAACGTTACATTCTCATGTTTGATAAGTGTTTGTCTCTCTTGTGTATTAGAAGTGCATATTAATAATAGTGTTATAAAGACCATTCATTTTGTGTAAACCCTGAAAGTAATAGTGTGTTTCGGTATCTGTTATAATTTTGAAAATAGTTTCTGCTGCTCTAACTGTTAGTTTCAACCTTACCGTAAACGTATGTATGTGTCAAGAGTTCATTGCACTCACATGTGACAAAGTACAGGTTGTGTTTATTCGTTAAAATTACTAATAACTATTCACTTGAACGAGAATGTAAATCATTCTCTTGCCTAGTTAGGCTGGCGACCATTTTCTTTATTCATTAAACAGTGCAGATAGGCAAAATTCCGTTTGTTACTGTTCAAATATTTACGTAATTCTGACTTTCATTTCCGATAGGCCACCTCCGTTAGGAACAACACGGTCAACATAACAAAATTCCTTTCAGAGGGTAACACTGCTCTGTTGCTTTATGCCATAATTGCTATAACAAAATAATTCTGTTTTACAAATTGCCTTTAGTTTTGAGGTTATGGTATAGCAGTAGCAGGTAGGAGTGTTATACGTGGCGACTGTGACAGGACGTTGTTCAGTTTGCACCTACAGACGGAAAAAATTATAAGTAGTTAGCATTTTACAAACATAGAGTGAACATAAAACGTCCAGCGGTTAAAAATAAAAGGTATCAGTACTTAATAATAGCTAAAATGGACAAGAAACTAGAAATGAATCTTAATACGCGAGAGCAGAATGCAATCGAGAGTAGTTCAGGCAGCACACCAACAGATGGCACTATGCGAGAGTTAAATTACGTACATTATCACGCAGACGTGAATAAACAGATCAAAGCTATGTGTGTAGCGCGTACTAAGCAAAACAATGTAGGCGATATTGTCGAAGACAGTGGCTATGCTGATGAATCGAGGGATATGTTTGAATCACCAAAACCAGAAAGGGGTGTAGGATCTGAACACGAAAAAGCAGTAGAATCTAAAAGTGAAAAGACACTTGATCTGACTGACTTGCTTAGAATACTGTCTGCGAAAAATGACAATATTAATGCACAAATCGCAGCACTGGGGCAACAAAATGTAGAACAAAGACAGCTAATTGCAGCACAACGACAACAAAACGCTGCACAAAATGACAATATTAAGGAACAAATTGAAGCACAGGGCAAGAATCTTAGTAAACAGATTGAGAAGGTTGATGTAAAAGTAGACATTGTGAGTAATGAAATTAAAAACCTTAAAAGCGAAATTACTGTCATCAATGGCAATATTGCCAACATACAAAGACAGATTGATGACATTAACGAAAGATTTGACACAGAAGTAATTAAAATTCAAGATCAAATAGAACCCTTAGTCTGTACTAAAGTGAATGAAAAAGTATTCGGTATTAAATCCGAAATACAAACAGAATATAATGTGTAATTTGCACAGATTAAACAATCTGTAACAGAAACAAGTCGAGAATTAACCAAACAGATTGTTACTTGCGAAAAGAAGTGTGAACATAACACTTCACAAATCCAAGGCAAAATGTATGACTTGGAAAGAAAATTACAATCAGGACCTACACATTTTACTGAAAAAATGCCTTTCAGTAAAATATTAGAGGGCGAGGAAAAATTCGACCCAGCAAAGAGACATAACGGATGGCACCCCCTAGACTTTGTAAAGAATTGCGAAAGAAATTTTCCTGAATATTTGTCTGACCAGGAAAAAATTAATGTTGTAATTAGTGCATTAACGGGAGAAGCAAAAAGGTGGGGATTGAATTTTGATACTAACCAGATGTCTTTTGAAACCTTTAAACAAAAATTTATTGACGAATACTGGTCAGAACAGAAACAAGACCAGTTGTGGCGTGAGTTTCTAATGGCCAGACTGTATGATATCAGAGGTAGACAAACCATGAAAGAGTTTTTCGAATCGTGGTATAGAAAACTAATACACTTAAAAGCAAGAAGAACTGAAGCCGAGATCGTTTGGGTTCTTTGGCAGAAATTGCCTGAGGATTCTAAAAGATATGTTGGGAGTACCCATAGAAGTTTTTCTGCCTTTTTGGAAAGGGTCTAGGATGAAGATCACTGGCGAAGAAATCGCGAGTACCGTCCCCATAATAACAACAATCATTCGCGAGAAAGTAATGACCAAGCTGAATGACATGAAAATGATAGATTTCGTGTAAACACGATTCAGAGAGGTCGTGCGAGAGGTAGAGGAAATTATACGACGCGCGGCAGGGGATACATGGCACGGAATTCCCAAACTAGAGACGAAATGGAAAACTGAAAACCGCGTGTGTTACGGGCCGGATTCACGCGGAGACCGATTTTGGGCCCAAAGAAAAGATGTCAAATAATAAATTTGAGAAGGAAAGATATAAAGCCCAGGGCAGGAAGGTTAAGGGTGCGCCTATAGCAGATGGGTGCGGAGTGATACATAGTGGCATTCCCAGTGCGAAGTCACGTGACCGTTCGTGCTCGGGACAGCGGTTGCCAGAGCAGCGTACATTGCACTTGACAGCAGACACAAATGGCAGACGTCAGAACAAGATGGCTGCCGTAGAGAGAAACAGGAGAGGCGGGATCGGACACTTCCGATGGCCGGCTTCAGTAGTAGATGAATGTAGAAATGAAAATAAAGTTAATATGTCATATGATAAAGATAACTCAGTTTCGGAATCGTGCGAAAAGACTTTATTAAAGAATGAAAGGGAGACAGAAAAGGCGAGTGAAAAGGGGAATATTGGCACTATTAATGATGTGTACGAGGTAAAAGGCGTAGATGTGGCGGAGGTTATGATGAATAAAGAGGAAAGGAAGGTAGAATATGCCACACAAAAGACGTGTGCACAATTAATAATAGGTGAAAGTGACGTAGAGGAGGACGTTAGTAAACATTGCATTATAAGCAGTGCAGACGAAATTATTGTTGATGGAAAGGTGTTTTGTAATTCTAATGCAGAAGGGTCTCGTAGGGATTTCGCACGATTGCCTGAAACTGATAGTAAGGAAGAAAATGAAATGAAGGTTATCGAAGTGTATGACGATTATACTAAGTATGAAGTTAAGGCTGAAATCGTTCAAAGTGATACAACAGAAGTGCCTGATTCTCCAAACGATGTGCAGTGGGTAGAAAATGAGTCGAAAAACGAAGTGGCTGAAATATCTAGTGATAAATTGCCTCACTGTTTAAAAGTTGCTTTCCTGCTCGAATCTGATCATGAGATAGAACCCAGTGATAGCTCAGATGAAGGAGATAATTCAGATTCAGATACATCTGAATTTTCGGAGGTCGACAAACACAATTATACCTTTACAGAAAGGGGTTACGGAAAATTTAATGACATCTTTTCGAAACAAAATCCGGAATGCGTAACCGAAACAAAACCGAAAGAACCGCCAGATGACACTATATTAGGGCAAGCTTTGCTTGATGTAATGAATGAAATAGATTTACAGAAACCTAAAGAACCTCCAGATATAAATATAGTAGAACGTGAATTGTTGCAAATCAGTAAAGATGTAGAAGCCAACAAACCCAAAAAGCCACCTGGTATACAACAGAAGTCAGTAGGTAATATTTCCTGGAAAGACATTATGGTTGAGCAGGATCTGTTATGGGAAGAACAGGAGGAAAAGGAACACAGAATTATTAAACAAACTGCAATACCTGTATATGTATATAACACTGAACTGCAAGTACTTTTAGACACAGGATCCCAAATCAGTGCCATATCAGAATCATTCTTTGATCATATTTCATGTAAACCAGGGTTAGTAATAATGTCTGTTAGTGGATTGAAAATTATAGGAGCTACTGGTAGGACCAGCAAGCCCATTCAAAAACAAGTATTGATGGACTTTGAAATAGGAAGCCAAAAATTTGAACATGATTTTTTAGTGATCCCTGAACTAAGTGCTGAAATGATTCTAGGTATTGATTGGCTAGACAAGGAAAACGTAATTTTAGATTGTGGTAGTGGAACTGTTAAGATTAATAGGGCAACCAAAACAATAGAAATTAAATTTGAAGGTGACAACCAGGTCCAAACTGTGAATGTAGAACCCATTTTGTTAAAAATAGAATCCCAACTATATGAAACATACCATGTGAGAGGTTTATTGCAGGATGATCAAAAAATTGACAGTTTTAGGGAAATTGTTGATGTTATCCAAGAAATATCATGTGAACAGAAAGATGATTTATTTAATATCTTGAATAATAATAAGAAAGTGTTCTCTGATAAACCAGGTGTCGTAAATAACTTTGAATACCGTATGGATATCCTGGAACATGAACCATTCTTTGTCAGACCATATCCAATACCTATAGCTAAGAAAGAAGCAGTACAAGCTGAGATTGATAAAATGTTGGAATGGGGGGTAATAGAAAGAAGCAATAGTGAATACAATAGTCCGCTTATTATAATCAATAAAAAGGATGGAGGTGTAAGAGTAGTCATTGATGCACGGACATTGAATAAAATTGTCAGGAGAGAAGTAGACAGGCCTGAAAATTTAGATGATTTATTACAAAAGTTCCATAATGTAAAATATCTAACCAGTTTAGACCTTACTGCTGGATATTGGCAGATTCCATTACACAAAGATTCTAGGAAATATACAGCTTTTTTGTTTGCAGGAAAATGTTACCAATATTAAGTTGTACCATTTGGTTTGAATACTTCTGTTTCTGTTTTCATTAGGGCTTTGGATTCTGTATTAGGAAAAGAACTTTGTGCCAGATTGACTGTATATGTAGATGACCTATTGATTGCTACTGATAACTGTGAGGAGCATTGTGACCTGTTAAACAAAACCCTTATTGCTCTTCAAGCAAGGGGCATGACTTTAAAGTTAAAAAAGTGTGAATTTGTGAGACAAGAAATTAAGTTTTTAGGGCACATAATAACCACATCTGGGATTGGCAAGGACCCAGAAAAGCTTAATGCTATTGAAAAGTGCCCTCCTCCAAAGAACAGGAAACAGTTGAAAGCATTTTTAGGTCTTTGTGGGTTTTACCGCAAATTTGTGAAAGGGCAAGCTTTTAACAGTCCACATCTAAATAGCTTGTTGAAGAAAAATAGTGTATATGTTTGGACATCTGAATGTCAGAAAGATTTTGAAAATTTGAAAACTGTGTTAGTAAGGGAAAACATTTTACATCACCCAGTTTTAAGTGAGCCATTCCACATGATTACAGACAGTAGTGCTTATGGTATTGGTGTTGAAATATTTCAGGAAAACACAGAATCTGGGGAAACAGCACATAAGACCATTGCTTTTGCTAGTAGAACTTTAACTAAATATGAGAAAAACTATACTATTTCAGAGAAAGAGGCCTTAGCAATCATTTGGGGATTAAAGAAATTTAGGAATTATTTATGGGGACATAAAACTATAATTCATACAGACCACAAGGCATTAACCTTTTTAAAAAACTGTCGACTGTTTACTGGCAGATTGAGTCGATGGGCCCTGTACTTACAACAGTTTGATTATGAGATATTATATATTAAAGGTAGTGACAATTATGTAGCTGACGCTTTATCACGATTGCCTGAGGGTATGAACAACTTACTAAGGGAATGTAATGAAGAAGGCAAATTTCATATAAGATATATTAAGGAGGTTCCAGGTAGGAAAAGAATAGAGCAAATTTGTAAAAGCATGAGGTTCCACCAGAATGAGGATGAAATATGGAAGTCAGTGAAGGTTATTTTTAGTAACCCTAATTACCCACAAATCTGCAGATTTCACAAGATATTTAATGGAATTTTATATAGAAGAAAGAATACTAGCACTGAAGAATGGAAGGTGTGTTGGCCTAGGCAATTTGAGACTGAAGTGATTGATTATTTTCATCTTGCCTTAGGGCATTGTGGTCCCAAGAAGTGTATTGAAAAGTTAACTGATGTCGTTGCGATTAATGTAGGTGCTACTAAGAAAATTACTAAGAGAATAAGATCTTGTGATGTATGTAAGAGGGCAAAAGTTACAAATAGAGTAAATCAAGGTTTTATGCAGAATACCGTACCAGAGGACACATTAGAATTACTGTCAGTGGATTTGTATGGTCCTTTACCTAAAACCTCAGGTAATTGGTCTTACATTTTTTCTTTAATTTTCGAGTGCTCTTAATAGTTTTCCATAGATTTCGTGTTTGTTTTGAATACAGTCAGAGAGAGTCCCTTTAGTCAGCCATAGTGCCAGTAGTGTCAGTGTTGTCGTAACTGCCGCCTGCTTCACGTCTGCTGTGCAGCGAGCTACCTTAATTTAAGTATTAACTGTATCTTTCTTACTTGTCACTTCTTCTTCCGTGTGTATTTGCTTTTAGGAAGCTTTAATTTTCGAGTGCTCTTAATAGTGTTCCATAGATTTCGTGTTTGTTTTGAATACAGTCAGAGAGAGTCCCTTTAGTCAGCCATAGTGCCAGTAGTGTCAGTGTCGTCGTAACTGCCGCCTGCTTCACGTCTGCTGTGCAGCGAGCTACCTTAATTTAAGTATTAACTGTATTTTTCTTACTTGTCACTTCTTCTTCCGTGTGTATTTGCTTTTAGGAAGCTTTAATTTTCGAGTGCTCTTAATAGTGTTCCATAGATTTCGTGTTTGTTTTGAATACAGTCAGAGAGAGTCCCTTTAGTCAGCGATAGTGCCAGTAGTGTCAGTGTCGTCGTAACTGCCGCCTGCTTCACGTCTGCTGTGCAGCGAGCTACCTTAATTTAAGTATTAACTGTATTTTTCTTACTTGTCACTTCTTCTTCCGTGTGTATTTGCTTTTAGGAAGCTTTAATTTTCGAGTGCTCTTAATAGTGTTCCATAGATTTCGTGTTTGTTTTGAATACAGTCAGAGAGAGTCCCTGTAGTCAACCATAGTGCCAGTAGTGCTAGAGTTTTTCAATACAGTCCAGAGACAGGTAGTGCTATTTTCATTGTTTTCTACAAGAAGGGGCTAGCAACCACAGTTTAGTGAATAAGCAGCCGCCTTTAGTGAATTAGCAGTCCAGTTAAAGGTTGATTAACTCCCTTCAGTAAATTGTTTCCTTAGGATGGATAGGATGTGTGATTGCTGTGTACGGACGCAGGAGGAGCTGGCCACTGTTCGCGAACAGCTGAGCGTGTTGATGGCCGCGGTCAGCCGTCTTCAGGCTGCTGCCTCGGAGTGTAGCGGCAGTGGGGAGTCTGGTGCGTCGCAAGGTACACCCCAGGTGTTACATGCTTCACCCACTGTCCCTGCTGTCGAGACATCTTCGCGGGTACCGGGCGCGGTTGGGCCACCCTCTCCCCAAGGGGAGTGGCGGGTTCAGCGGCGTTCGCGGCGAACGAGGCGGAAGGTCAATGTGGAGGCTGCCCGTGTGGCATCGCCCGCTCTGCCTGTGAGGGGACATGTGGCTGCTCCTTCAGCAAGGTCCGAGCAGGCACACGGGGGGAGGGGTTTATTAGTTATTGGGAGCTCCAACGTTAGGCGGGTGATGGAGCCCCTTAGGGAAATAGCGAGAAGGTCGGGGAAGAAGGCCAGTGTTCACTCTGTCTGCTTGCCGGGGGGTCTCATCCGAGATGTGGAGGAGGCCCTACCGGCGGCGATAGAGAGCACTGGGTGCACCCGACTGCAAATTGTTGCTCATGTCGGCACCATGACTCCTGCCGTCTGGGTTCAGAGGTCATCCTCAGTTCGTACAGGCGGTTGGCGGAATTGGTGAAGGCGGAAAGCCTCGCTCGCGGGGTGGAATCAGAGCTAACTATTTGTAGTATCGTTCCCAGAACCGATCGCGGTCCTCTGGTTTGGAGCCGAGTGGAAGGCTTAAACCAGAGGCTCAGACGATTCTGCGGAGATCTGGGGTGCAAATTTCTCGACCTCCGCTATCGGGTGGAGAAATGTAGGGTCCCCCTGGATAGGTCAGGCGTGCACTACACGCCGGAAGCGGCTACAAGGGTAGCGGAGTACGTGTGGAGTGCACATGGGGGTTTTTTAGGTTAGAGAATCCCCTCCCTAGGCCCGACAAGACGCCTCCTGAGACGCGGCAAGATAGGAGTAGGCAAAATGCAACAGGAAATAACAATATTAATGTGCTAATAGTAAACTGCAGGAGCGTCTACAGAAAGGTCCCAGAACTGCTCTCATTAATAAACGATCACAACGCCCATATAGTACTAGGGACAGAAAGTTGGCTGAAACCAGACGTAAACAGTAACGAAATCCTAAACTCAGATTGGAATGTATACCGCAGAGACAGGCTGAACAGTGAAGGGGGAGGCGTGTTTATAGCGGTAAGAAGTGCAATAGTATCGAAGGAAATTGACGGAGATCCGAAATGTGAAATGATTTGGGTGAAGGTCGCGGTTAAAGCAGGCTCATACATGGTAATTGGATGTCTCTATAGGCCCCCTGGCTCAGCAGCTGTTGTGGCTGAGCACCTGAAGGATAATTTGGAAAATATTTCGAGTAGATTTCCCCACCATGTTATAGTTCTGGGTGGAGATTTTAATTTGCCGGATATAGACTGGGAGACTCAGACGTTCATAACGGGTGGCAGGGACAAAGAATCCAGTGAAATTTTTTTAAGTGCTTTATCTGAAAACTACCTTGAGCAGTTAAACAGAGAACCGACTCGTGGCGATAACATATTAGACCTTCTGGTGACAAACAGACCCGAACTATTTGAAAAAGTTAACGCAGAACAGGGAATCAGTGATCATAAAGCGGTTACGGCATCGATGATTTCAGCCGTAAATAGGAATATTAAAAAGGGTAGGAAGATTTTTCTGTTTAGAAAAAGTGACAAAAAGCAGGTTTCAGAGTACCTGTTGGCTCAACACAAAAGTTTTGTCTCAAGTACTGATAGTGTTGAGGATCAGTGGACAAAGTTCAAAACCATCGTACAATATGCGTTAGATGAGTATGTGCCAAGCAAGATCGTAAGAGATGGAAAAGAGCCACCGTGGTTCAACAACCGAGTTAGAAAACTGCTGCGGAAGCAAAGGGAACTTCACAGCAAACATAAACATAGCCAAAGCCTTGCAGACAAACAAAAATTACGCGAAGCGAAATGTAGTGTGAAGAGAGCTATGCGAGAGGCGTTCAATGAATTCGAAAGTAAAGTTCTATGTACTGACTTGGCAGAAAATCCTAAGAAATTTTGGTCTTATGTCAAAGCGGTAGGTGGATCAAAACAAAATGTCCAGACACTCTGTGACCAAAATGATACTGAAACAGACGATGACAGACTAAAGGCCGAGATACTAAATGTCTTTTTCCAAAGTTGTTTCACAGAGGAAGATTGCACTGTAGTTCCTTCTCTAGATTGTCGCACAGATGACAAAATGGTAGATATCGAAATAGACGACAGAGGGATAGAGAAACAATTAAAAACGCTCAAAAGAGGAAAGGCCTCTGGACCTGATGGGATACCAGTTCAATTTTACACAGAGTACGCGAAGGAACTTGCTCCCCTTCTTGCAGCGGTGTACCGTAGGTCTCTAGAAGAGCGTAGCGTTCTAAAGGATTGGAAAAGGGCACAGGTAATCCCCGTTTTCAAGAAGGGACGTCGAACAGATTTGCAGAACTATAGACCTATATCTCTAACGTCGATCAGTTGTAGAATTTTGGAACACGTATTGTGTTCGAGTATAATGACTTTTCTGGAGACTAGAAATCTACTCTGTAGGAATCAGCATGGGTTTCGAAAAAGACGGTCGTGTGAAACCCAGCTCGCGCTATTCGTCCACGAGACTCAGAGGGCCATAGACACGGGTTCACAGGTAGATGCCGTGTTTCTTGACTTCCGCAAGGCGTTCGATACAGTTCCCCACAGTCGTTTATTGAACAAAGTAAGAGCATATGGACTATCAGACCAATTGTGTGATTGGATTGAGGAGTTCCTAGATAACAGGACGCAGCATGTTATTCTCAATGGAGAGAAGTCTTCCGAAGTAAGAGTAATTTCAGGTGTGCCGCAGGGGAGTGTCATAGGACCGTTGCTGTTCACAATATACGTAAATGACCTGGTGGATGACATCGGAAGTTCACTGAGGCTTTTTGCAGATGATGCTGTGGTGTATCGAGAGGTTGTAACAATGGAAAATTGTACTGAAATGCAGGAGGATCTGCAGCGAATTGACGCATGGTGCAGGGAATGGCAACTGAATCTCAATGTAGACAAGTGTAATGTGCTGCGGATACACAGAAAGATAGATCCTTTATCATTTAGCTACAAAATAGCAGGTCAGCAACTGGAAGCAGTTAATACCATAAATTATCTGGGAGTACGCATTAGGAGTGATTTAAAATGGAATGATCATATAATGTTGATTGTCGGTAAAGCAGATGCCAGACTGAGATTCATTGGAAGAATCCTAAGGAAATGCAATCCGAAAACAAAGGAAGTAGGTTACAGTACGCTTGTTCGCCCACTGCTTGAATACTGCTCAGCAGTGTGGGATCCGTACCAGATAGGGTTGATACAAGACATAGAGAAGATCCAACGGAGAGCAGCGCGCTACGTTACAGGATCATTTAGTAATCGCGAAAGCGTTACGGAGATGATAGATAAACTCCAGTGGAAGACTCTGCAGGAGAGACGCTCAGTAGCTCGGTACGGGCTTTTGTCAAAGTTTCGAGAACATACCTTCACCGAAGAGTCAAGCAGTATATTGCTCCCTCCTACGAATATCTCGCGAAGAGACCATGAGGATAAAATCAGAGAGATTAGAGCCCACACAGAGGCATACCGACAATCCTTCTTTCCACGAACAATACGAGACTGGAATAGAAGGGAGAACCGATAGAGGTACTGAAGGTACCCTCCGCCACACACCGTCAGGTGGCTTGCGGAGTATGGATGTAGATGTAGATGTAGATGTAGATACATTGTTGTAGTATTGGAAGTGTTCTCCAAATTTATTAAATTATATCTAATCAGGAAAGCCACTGCTAAAGCAGTCTTTAGCAAGATGACTGAGTATTTTAACACCATTGGTAAACCTAAAGCAGTTTTGTCTGATAATGGACCACAGTTTATCTCAAGAATCTGGAAGGAAGGCATGAAGCAACATGATGTTCAAGTTAAATATATTTAAGCTTACCACCCAGCTAGTAACCCTGTCGAAAGATATATGCGTGAATTAGGAAGGTTAGGTAGAACCTACTGTAACCATAACCATAAGGCTTGGGGCAGATTTGTAAATGACTTTGAAAAGACCATGAACACCTTATACCATGAAACCACCGGTTTTACCCCTGAAGAAATTCTGTTGGACCGTAAAAGTAAAAGTATTATTGAAGAGATCTTGTAATTCCCACCTATTGTAGGAATTAACCTGCATGCGAAAAAAAAGTTAGTTAAGAAAAGAATGAAAGAGAAAGCGGCCGCTAGATCTAAAAGGCATGATAATAATCTCAAAACAACTAAATTTAAGCTTGGAGATTATGTTTTAGTGAAGACCCATGAAAAATTTAGTGAAATTAATAATGAAATTTCTAAATTCAAATACATTTACAATGGGCCTTTTGAAGTGCAAGGAACTCCACATGCAAATGCTTATTTTCTTGTGTACCCTAGGTCAAGGAAACCTTTAGGAGTTAGAAATATAGTCGACCTGAAATTGTATGTCCAAAGAAACCAATGATGAATAAAAAGTAGTAACCCTCAGGGGACATGCACTCTTTGCATTGTCAGGTGCCTGACGAGCACCAGGGACCCGAGTCGTTGCCAGCACTACTTCCGTTTCTTTTCGTGCTGCCAACCTTCCTCTTCATCATTCAGAACTTTTACTATCTTCTTTCCTTCTTCTCTATCAGAGTAAACAAAAAAGTGTAGATGTAGGCGTAAGATAATGTGTACTGTTTGAGGACAAGTAAATGAGTAATTAAATTGGGTACACTAGAAAATGACCAAGAATAATGAGTGTATAGTGGGTATTGTAAAGGATAAATGTAATGGAAAAATAATTGGAAAGAAAAATAATGATGAGTAAAGTAAGAATATTGAAAACAAGGTAAATGAATACTATAATATGACTAAATGTAAATGTTTTTGAAAACAGGGATAAATATGATGAAAAACTTTGTGTGTTAAAAATTGTGGAGATGAACCTGACTATGTGTGTAAAATAAATATGAGAGGCATGTGTCTAGTACCACAAAAGGTAGGCAGAAATCACTTGCAGTAGGATGTAAAATTATTGTGCTGATCTTGTCATATCTGATGACCTAACTGTGTGTGAAAAAGCAATGGTAAATGAGTAGTAAGAAATTCTTAATCCTGACTTGATCCAAAGTATGACATTTAATTTTTTTCTTGATTAATGTATATGTTACCTGAACATTGTCATTATACCAAAAATGCCATTTAAAATTTTCTCTATTAATGATGTGTATGTTACCTGATTTGGTCATGGTGTAAAGAAATGATTTTGTTGCCAGTGTCTAACAAGTTACAGGTTTCATGTTTTATACCACTAATGCAAATTTTACCAAAGATGTGACATAATGATGAAAAAGCTTAAAGATGATGACAATAAACTGCTCAAAAATATGTTGTTGGGCAGCAAAACAAGACAAAAGAATAAGAATGCTGTGGTCCTGAAGCTAAGGACTACAAAATATGCTATGTGAGCAGTAGCCAAAGGACTTGCCATTGTGGGGCAAGAAGTTGATAAGTGGTCACTAACTGCCAAACCTAGAGGATGGGGCAGTGTGTCAACTTAGAAAGGTGTTTTTTTTAGTGTTCTTAATCTAAATTGTGTATTTGTGCCTAAATGTTTACACACAAAGACTGCCAAACCAATAATGGGCAGAATGTCTAACATAGACTGCTAGTGCTGAGGCAAGCAGTGAAGTAAGTTAGATTTTTTGAGCAATATGTTATGAACTGACTATTCTTATTGAAGTCAGTGAAAAGTTATTATAAAATATATATACATGTTTATTTTAATGGATGTAGATGTTTTTGATACTAGGTTTTTTGAAATAACTTAAAGTTTTGGACTGCCTTGTTTTAAAACACAGCAGTGATGATTAAAGATAGGCTCTGATTATGTTAGTGTGTTTATGTGCAACAAATATTTTGGACTGCTATTAATGAAGATCAGCTTTAAAGTTAATTATTTTGAAACAACCTTGCAAAGTAACTTTTGAATTTAAGGAGTCAGTTGGAAAAGGTTTTCATAGCTGTTTGTTTAAATATTTGTACATATGTGAATGAAAACAGAAATTTTCAATATTACATTAATTGTTGAATCTTGTAACACGTACTGTGACCATGAGTATGCTTGGGTGTCTGTGAATATTTACTTTCTTTGAAAATATTGAAAGACTAATTTCTGCTTTGTTAAGTTAAAACGTTCTGTGCTATTGTATATGTGTTTATTCTTTTATTTTATTTGTAGACTATACCATATTCTACTAATATGCAGATTATTTATGTACTGTTTGTCTGTTACTTGAACTGTATGTGTATGAAATGAACATGCTTAAAGATGTCTTGTGTTACGATGCAAAATTAGTTTCCTTAAACCAGTCTGAAAATGAAAATTACTGTAAATGTCTTATTTTGAAAATCTTTCGAAGAAATGTATGCAATTTCTTAGTGTATATACTGTATGTTTGTAATGTGTGTTTTTTTTCTCCCAACTGAAGTTGGATTGAATAAATTTTTTTTGCAGCCAACACCGCTTAGGTGTTATGGATGTTTCCTTGAAGTATCCCTGACGGGAAACTTCAACAAAACATGGGGCATGTGTAACACCACAGCTCTTATGCTGTATGGATGTATTTTGTTTTTTTTGCTTTATTTAATGTTACATTGTTGATCGTCTTTAAATGAGTTTGAATCGATAACATAAAATTGTGTACTCTTTCCTTTGTTAAACCTTTGATGTCGTGATTTGATTCTATGCAAAGTAGTGTATCTGCAATGTATATTCTTTGTCCCGTTTGGAGGGAACAAAACTTACTGTATATGATTGTAATTTTGTGTGAATAATTTTTTGTAGAAGTGTCAATATGTGAAAATGTTCTGTTTTATTTAATGTGTTTGCTTGCTGTTATGTAAACTGCTGACCTTCACTTAGGGCTCTTAGTTATTCTGTATGTAAAAGGTGTAGTGGTTCCCCTCGGGAACGGAACTGGGTAGCGCGCACAAATTGTGGTTGGCCTAGGTGGAAAAGGTGGAACTGATAGGCAGTCGGGGACGAGCCAGCAGTCGGAGACGAGCTACCAGTCGGGGACGAGCTACCAGTCGGGGACTGCCAAGTAACTGATGCATATTGTGATGGTTCTGAGGGAGGCTTTTTCTGCTACTTTCCAATGCCTCGGATGGATGAATAAATAGCTGGAACTATTCTGGAATTTGTATTTGTCGTCGCTACCAAGAAATGACAGAGTCCAGCAATTCTGTCCGCGAATCCACCTACCAACATGCAGTTGCCACCACGTTGCGCAATCATTGCTACGTAATACTATAATGATGTACAGTGAAGAATCAGCTTAATGGACGTGCTAATGTGCTGAAATATAAGGTAATTTGTATCTGAATTTGTGTACCTACCTTGATTTCTCTCCTCATCATAACACCTCTCAGGTTCCTTTCCGTTTGAGCTAAAGTGATATCCGAGTGTCCTTACTTAAAGAAATTAAAGCCTAGAGTTTTGCTAATTAATGCCTCTTGAACTTATTAAAAAGAAAGTTAAAGTTAATGTGGCAATAGAGTGAGTTAAAGTCAATGATGCTTGCTGAAACTAATTTTCCTAGTAAAACTGCTTATTAAAGTGCTGTTGCTAACTTCAAAATTAAAAGTTCTTAAGACTGAGGCTTATAAAGTAAATGAACACATTGTTGCCTGTAGTAAATTCTTAAAGGTGAGTCGGTTTCTTGCAATTTTGTCAACATTATGTTTCGCTGTAGTAAAAGTGAGAAAGCAGCAGTTGTGAAACGTTACATTCTCATGTTTGATAAGTGTTTGTCTCTCTTGTGTATTAGAAGTGCATATTAATAATAATGTTATAAAGACCATTCATTTTGTGTAAACCCTGAAAGTAATAGTGTGTTTCGGTATCTGTTATAATTTTGAAAATAGTTTCTGCTGCTCTAACTGTTAGTTTCAACCTTACCGTAAACGTATGTATGTGTCAAGAGTTCATTGCACTCACATGTGACAAAGTACAGGTTGTGTTTATTCGTTAAAATTACTAATAACTATTCTCTTGAACGAGAATGTTAATCATTCTCTTGCCTAGTTAGGCTGGCGACTATTTTCTTTATTCATTAAACAGTGCAGATAGGCAAAATTCCGTTTGTTACTGTTCAAATATTTACGTAATTCTGACTTTCATTTCCGATAAGCCACCTCCGTTAGGAACAACACGGGCAACATAACAAAATTCCTTTCAGAGGGTAACACTGCTCTGTTGCTTTATGCCATAATTGCTATAACAAAATAATTCTGTTTTACAAATTGCCTTTAGTTTTGAGGTTATGGTATAGCAGTAGCAGGTAGGAGTGTTATAACTTGTCTTGCCCTCGTATTAAATCAATTTCTTTCACCAAACTACTTACTAAGTATAGCAGCAGAGCAACTGTGAGCATCGAAGAATAGAAGTCAGGCAATGGCAGAACTGAAGTTGTGATGGCGTGTCGTAAGTTGTGCCTGGATAGCCAAGAGGGTAAGCAATTTGCTCGCGAAAGCAGGGTTCGAGCCTCTCGACGGTACACTGTTCTAGCCTGGCGGGAACTTTCAAAATAGTTCGCACTCCGCTGCAGGGTATGAGATTCATTCTGGATTCTCATTAAATCCTATTGCAACTATCCATACCCAGCACCTAATGCTGAGGAAAAACTTAGACTGTATCGCCATTACCGAGTTTACATCCAGGGAGCATCATCAGATGACTGCATTTACGTGTGCAACTCTTTGCTCAACGTTTCGAGCATTGTCAACAACTATTGAATGAAGTAGTTTTCATTTAGCCGCTCTTGATTAGGTTGGTGTCTGTCATACGACCAGTGTACAACATATAAACATTTATTACGCAATATGCTTTCTTATTTTGTTCATATATTCAAGTGATTGTTGAAACGTACAAACGTACACTATCTTATCAAAAGAATTTGGACAGCTATTAGTAGACATTAATATGAAGTGTGTCTACTCCAACTTTCACCTTTATGACGGCTTGAACTTTGCTGACGACCCTTTCACTGAGGTTTCTGAACGTCTATGGATGAATGACAGCCCATTCTTCCCCAGGTGCCGAAACCAGAGAAGGTAGTGATGTTAGACGCTGGGGTCTGTCCTCGAACTTCTGATTAATCTCAAAACTTTTCCACTGGATTCAGGTCGAGACTCTGTGCAGGTCAATCGATTTCAGGAATATATTTGTAGAATAAAACCTACTTCATTTGACAGTTGTTGGTTTATATTCTATATATTTGATACTCTGTTTAGGATGTTCACGTGATCAAATACTTTAATTTCAGGAATGTTATTGCCCACAAACTATTGCCTTACAAGTGCTGTTTTATTACATAGTACGTTGTCATCCTGATACAATAATCACCGTCTCCGAAATGTTCATCTACTGTACGCAGTACACAGTCTGTAAAATTTGTTCACATTCTTCCACATTTAAATCCACCCTAAGCATACCGTAACACAACCTCCTCCGTTGGCACTATTAATGACGACAGGCAACTTTCTTCCGGCATTCGCCAAACCCAGACCCTTCTGTCGGATTGCCACAGGGTGTTGCGTGATCAGTCATTCCAAATCACTCATTTCCACTCATCCACTGTCCAATGCTGTCGCTTTTTATACCACCTCAAGCGTCGCTTAGCACTGACTAGAGAAATGTGTGGCTTATAACTGTTGTACTCCATTCTTTTCCATTCTTTTTAACTCGTTATGTTCAGTCATTGCCTTAGCTGGACTGTTGTTAGCACTTTGGAACCCACGAGTGATTTCTTCCACTGACGTCATGCGATGTTCTACAACCACCCACCACAGTGCTCGACAGTTCCTGTACGTCAGTACACGAGGTCTGCAAGGTGTTGGTTTAGTTGTGGTGTTCCTTAGCGTTTCCACTTCACAACCACATCACCAAAAGTCGACTTGGACAGCGTAGAAGAGTTCAATTGTCTTTGATGGATTTGTTACGCAGTTGACATCCACTGAGTAAGCTGTAATACATAAATGCATTCTCTTCACGTGTTTAAGCCAAGTATTACGCACATTTATGCGATCGGGACTGCTCAGTAGGAGCCAGGCTACATGTACATTTGACAATTAAGCGTCAGCAAGGAGCATTAGTGATGAAATCATAGAAGGCAACGTTGTGCAACCTTAGTAGGGCCAGGATCCGACTATTCAGGAGGAGGATCTTACATTCTGAGACAATGTTCCGAGATAAACTTCCGTCACAATATATATATATATATATATATATATATATATATATATATATATATATATATATATATATATATATATATATATATAGGAAGCGGCTCGTCGCGAAGACAGGGTGAGTTAGTTGAGAGGCGCCACTCAAACCGCAAGGTCGATTAACAGGGGATGGCTCCAAAAGAACGGTGGAGAATAAATATTCCAGCTGTTAAACATGAGATAAAGTGAACGTTAGTTATCAGTGAACGCCACGTGTCGTGGGCAATGTATATCACGAGTATGGAAAGTGAGAGATGTGTTAATGTGTTGTAATGGCTTGAATATAATGGCGTAGCCCAGAGCCACCATATTGCATATTCTGTTACGTGTGTGTCAAAGTACAGGGTGATTCAAAAAGAATACCACAACTTTAGGAATTTAAAACTCTGCAACGACAAAAGGCAGAGCTAAGCACTATCTGTCGGCGAATTAAGGGAGCTATAAAGTTTCATTTAGTTGTACATTTGTTCGCTTGAGGCGCTGTTGACTAGGCGTCAGCGTCAGTTGATGCTAAGGTAGCGACCGCTCAACAGAAAGCTTTTTGTGTTATTGAGTACGGCAGAAGTGAATCGACGACAGTTGTTCAGCTCGAACAAGAAGCACAACAATTCATATTTCAGCAGGATGGAGCGCCACCACATTGGCACTTATCTGTCCGTAACTACCTGAACGTCAACTACCCGAGGCGATGGATCGGCCGCCAGGCAGCCCGTGACAGAACACTTCATCACTGGCCTCCAAGAAGCCCTGATCTTACCCCCTGCGATTTTTTCTTATGGGGGTATGTTAAGGATATGGTGTTTCGGCCACCTCTCCCAGCCACCATTGATGATTTGAAACGAGAAATAACAGCAGGTATCCAAACTGTTACGCCTGTATGCTACAGAGAGTGTGGAACGAGTTGGAGTATCGGGTTGATATTGCTCGAGTGTCTGGAGGGGGCCATATTGAACATCTCTGAACTTGTTTTTGAGTGAAAAAAAACCTTTTTAAATACTCTTTGTAATGATGTATAACAGAAGGTTATATTATGTTTCTTTCATTAAATACACATTTTTAAAGTTGTGGTATTCTTTTTGAATCATCCTGTATTTACTTTATTAAAACGAGTATAGTACATTTAACAACTGGGATTCCGAAACACTCCACTTCAGAAGGATCACCTACATTGAACCTGGGGCCTGAGCGCCACTGCTGTGCGACGAGAGACTACCGAAGCAGCAAGACACCAGATTAGTGATACAGAAACCAGAGAAGTAAGGCAGAGTCGCTTCCTCCTCGCTACAATGCCACTGAGGTCATTGTAAGGCCACGTTCGAAATCACTGAAATCTCTGACCCATTCAGCAGCTACGGCTTCTCTACTGCCAGCACAATACACCCCCAACTCATTTTATATTGGCGAGTCCGCCTTTCGTGACATCTAATGGTTAATTCAGAAGTACATGCGGTTGTCAGGACAGTCTCGATCAGATATTGTATAATAGATTGTAGTAACAATTATGACACTTATACTCGAGACGTAACTGGTAACCATGGTAAAAGAGGTGATACTAACGCTCATTAGTGACAACAATAACTTAATAACGTCAGTGCTCTTCAAGCTGGGGTAATACGATGAAGGACTCATTTAAAAGAAAACAAGATTCGCATGAGAGTGATAGTAATTGTTAACAAAGAAAAAAGACTTCCGTAGAGCACTCTAAGGATGAGGAGGAGAACAGAGCAGATGGAGTGCAGTTTGCCTGGGACTAATTTGTCGAAGGAATTTCTGTTGTGGTGGGTTGTTTGATGCTGATCCAGTTTCTCTGCCTCACATACTACGTCATAGAATATGTCATGTTGTTTTGGCCTCTGTGATGCAAGGGATTGCGCCGGAAGGAAGTTTCTGAAAACTAAACACGTTAATAAGTGACAGGCCGAAAGAGTGAGCATCAGACTATGGAAGTAATTTCAGCCAATACATTATGTGATCAAAAGTATCCAGACACCTGGCTCAAAACTCACTTACAAGTTCGTGGCGCCCTCCATCGGTAATGCTGGTATTCAAAATGTGTTGGCCCACCCTAAGCCTCGATGACAGTCTCCACTCTGTCGGATTGCCACAGGGTGTTGCCTGATCAGTCATTCTAAATGACTCATTTCCACTCATCCACTGTCCAGGTTTCTTGGGGAATGGCAGCCCATTATCACGGAGTGCTGCACTGAGGAGAGGTATCGATGCCGGTCGGTTAGGCCTGGCACGAAGTCGGCGTTCCAGAACACCCCAAAGATGTTCTGTAGGATTCAGGTCTGGACTCTGTGCAGACCAGTCCATTACAGGGATGTTATCGTCGTGTAACCACTCCGCCACAGGCCGTACATTATGAACAGGTGCGCCGGCCGCGGTGGTCTAGCGATTCTAAGCGCTCAGTCCGGAGCCGCGCGACTGCTACGGTCGCAGGTTCGAATCCTGCCTCGGGCATGGATGTGTGTGATGTCCTTAGGTTAGTTAAGTTTAAGTACTTCTAAGTTCTAGGGGACTGATGACCATAGATGTTAAGTCCCATAGTGCTCAGAGCCATTTGAACCATGAACAGGTGCTCGAACGTGTTGAAAGATGCAATCGGCATCCCCGAATTGCTCTTCAACAGTTGGAAGCAAGAAGGTACTTAAAACATCAACAAATCCTGTGCTGTGATAGTATCACGCAAAACAAGGGGTGCAAGCTCCCTCGATGGAAAACACGACCACATCATAAAACCACCGCCTCCGAATTTTACTGTTGGCACTACACACGATGGCAGATGACGTTCACCGGGCATTTGTCATACCCACACACTGACATCGGATCGCCACATCGTGTGCCGTGACTTGTCATTCCACACAACGTTTTTCCACTGTTCAATTGTCCAATGTTTACGCTCCTGTCACCAAGCGAGGCGTCGTTTGGCATTTACGGGTGTGATGTGTGACTTATGAGCAGCCTCTCGATCATGAAATCCGAGTTTTTTCACCTCAGTCTGTCGTAGTTCATCCAGCGGATCCTGATGCAGTTTGTAATTTCTGTGTGATGGTCTGGATAGATGTCTGCCCTCCTCAACTGTTGGCGGTCTCTGTCAGTGAACAGACGAGGTCGACCTCTACGCTTTTGTGCTGTACGTGTCCCTTCACGTTTCCACTTCACTATCACATGGGAAACAGTGGACCTAGGGATGTTTAGGAGTGTGGAAATCTCTCATACAGAGTATGACACAAGTGACACCCAATCACCTGACCACGTTCGAAGTCCGTGAGTTCCACGGAACGCCCCATTCTGCTCTCTCACGATGTCTAGTGACTACTGAGGTCGCTGATATAGAGTACCTGGCAGTAGGTGGCAGCACAATGCACCTAATACGAAAAACGTATGTTTTTGGGGGTGTCCGTACACTTTTGATCACACAGTATTTCTGTTAGGTCAAAGGGTTCATCAGAGAAGTAGAAGGCAAGAACATTCTTTATTGTGACGCCTGATGGGTCAACCGAGTGATATGGCACAGTGGTTAGCACACTGGACTCGCATTCGGAACTACGACGGTCAGACCCGCTTCCAGCCGTCCTGGTTCCCTAAATCGCTTCAGGAAAATGCCGGGATGGTTCCTTTGAAAGGGCACCGCCGATTTCCTTCCCCATCCTTACCTAAACTGAGCTTGTGCTCCATCTCTCCTTCTCCTCCTCCTCCTCCTCCTGATGTGTCGACGTGAATCACTCCAAGAATACAATGCGGTAAGATTAAAATTTAAAACAGTGTCTCTATTGTTGATAGAAACTAAAGCTCATTCTGTACCATAACATTTAAGGAAAAAATTGCAGGACACATTGTTTTTGTAATAAAATATACAGGAAATTTATTAAAGATAACAGTTAGGTACCACATATCCCTTGCCGGTAAGGATGAATCGGGACACTGTTACAATAATATTTCTTCTTATTTTAAGTGTCACCTTACTTGGCTGCTTTAAATCACGATGTTACACAATACACAGTTATTAATCAGTTATCGCATGTCGCTAATTACTTCCACTGCGTTACCCAATAAAATAAAATACTGCTAAACGTCATGCTTATTAAGGCCCTTGCAGCGATATGGGGAGAGACCTTCAGCATTCCTGATGTTATTTCAGGATAGCGCTTACCAAAAGCCTTATACCCATCAATTCCTGACATTTGGTGTTGTTTCCAAAACTTATGTTTGATTACATTTCGCTCTGCGAACAAAACAGCAGCTTTTCTTACGTTAGTATCCAATCCAAACTCACAATCCGATAACCTAAGCATCCGTTATACTAATAGCTTTCCTTGTTCAACGGTAAACATAGTTTGTCCACCCTCCTTTTTCATCTCATTATCATTACCACGCCGGCCGGAGTGGCCGTGCGGTTCTCGGCGCTACAGTCTGGAACCGAGCGACCGCTACGATCGCAGGTTCGAATCCTGCCTCGGGCATGGATGTGTGTGATGTCCTTAGGTCAGTCGCCTAGAACTTAGAACTAATTAAACCTTAGTTCTAAGTTCTAGGCGATTGATGACGTGCGAAGTTTAGTCGCATAGTGCTCAGAGCCATTTCAACCATGATTACCACATTATAGACGACGGTGAAGTTATGGACGTGGCACCCCCAGTAATTCTGCAGCATGACGTACGCTCCTTGCTTGGCGGAATACAACATTAGCTTTGCGCATGTCATAGTCAGCCCAACGACCTTTATCATTACATATCTGCCTGAGAATATGAAAACACGGATCAGCAAAATGAGTTGTCCCTATTGATCCTTAATTTAGTGACCATATTTACCCAAAATAAGTGTTTTTAGTCCACAAAGGTTGGTAACACTGAAACCATTTGGCTCAAGTTAAAACGAACACCCTTTATAATCACTCATAAAAACGATTCCCTTTTTTTTGTTATGGGTCTGAGTCTGTAAGGAAAAAGGTATGCATTTCAGCTTTAGTTAAAATGGAGAAAAATTTAAGAAGAAAACTTATTGTACAGCGTTTGATTGAGGGTTTCATTACAATTCCTGTTGGAACATGCGTGGCCGTGCTACTTGCTTGCTGATTCGAAAAAAATATTTGCGGAAAAGTATTATCTGTGTTGTCCGTGAGATTTACTAGGATGGACAAAATGAAGATCCCTTTAGGCGTTTTGGGGTTACTGGAAAATTGCTACTGGCAGTTAGTACAAACTACTGTCACACCACTCGAGTCTCCCGTGCCTGGATGAACATTGCAGACTGCATGACAGAACTGTAATAGTCATGATGATGACACTCTGTATTGGCGCAGTAAAACTGAATTATTAGTTTGTCTCTGCAAAAATACTCCTCGATTGTTTGATACTCTGCAGTTGTTTGGTATTACATTTTACACATGTGCTCACATTCATGTTATATAGAAATAGCCTACTCGACTGCGATCATACAATTCATTTGCAAATGCTGCGTAAATTAGGCGTCTCATGGGCTGTAGTTCTCTTACGAGGATACCTTTAAAACTGAATCAACTCTAAGATAGATAGTCTCTAATCAGTTACAGTTGCATGTCTTTTCATTGTAGCTTTCTAATCCGTTTTTCTGTCCTGCATTGAGTGGATGGGGCTGTTTGTTAATTTTCTTTTCGATTACTCCTGTTTTTCGCCTTATACTGTGGAACGCACATTTCAATCGCGAATGCTAATTAGTTACAAAAAGTGACTGGAAACAGAGTTCGCTCCGTACTGGCGGTAGTTGAAAGTGTTCCACCTGTTAATTATCATCCACACTTTCACCACTCTGCTATTGTCTGACGGTTTTGAAGTAGGCAGTAGCTCTTGCTTGCAAAGCGGTGACTGTCGTGAAAAAGATTTGGAAACTCCGAGTAAAACACGCCTGTCAGAAATGATGAGGTGGTAAAATCAGACTGCTTTACCTCCTGAAGAGGGATGTCTATATACTTCCCATCGCAGCACCAGCAGTAGAAGCTCCCTAAAATTGTATAGCTGTATTCCATGATTCTCATATCCTCCTGCATCTTCATAAATGGTTTGCGTCTGAACACTACAGGGAGGAATAATGGAGTAAGCTTCGTTAACGTCTAGGTCGTTAGAGATGCAGCTTAGGTTCACGTGAATGGAAGGGGAAGAAAGATCAGTGGCACGCTGTAGGCCCCTCCCCGCCCCCCCCCCCCCACCTCACCTCGACATCTGTCGGAAATGATGAAAGCGTACAATCAAAAACCAGATTGTTCGACTGGTATTGGATAGTTGTCCCGTTTAATTGTAAATATGTTGTGGGTGCACGTACTTAACCATTTGTCGACCGGTGTGGTTTAAATAATTACAATTAATGCATACCAATATTATAAATGCGAAAGTGTGTTTATCTTTTACCTTTTCATTACTTGGCGATGTGCCGATTTTGATGAAATTAGGTATGGAGATAACTTGAACGCTGAGGAAGAATGTGGGCTACATCATAAAGCATGTAGTACGTGATGCTTCGTGATTTAAAGGATATAATGCAAATTAGGTAAACATATTTACTCTTCGAAAAAGCTATTTACTCTTTGACTTTCGAACTTCATATCATCATACTTGTGAAAATTCTTTTGTTGGTTGATATGTTCTACATAATACGATTCAACATAAGGATTACAAAGCTTATACAATCGTCAACGTGTTTATCCATGCCTCCATACTAATATTATAAATGCGAAAGCAACCCTTTCTGTTGCGTTTTCACAACTATACTGCTGAACCGATTTCGACGAACCTTGATATGGAGACCTCTGAACCCTGAGGAAGAACGTAGGCTACTTCAAAAAAATGTGCACCGCCCGGCATTGACACCATCAGTCACCATAACAAAACTACCGACATGCGAGCGTAGCTGTGAGTATGAGCTATATTATATAAACTATCAAAAGCAAACATTACAACACAACATTCTCACATGTACATATACACGGTAAGGCAACGAAGACTCGCTACCCCAAATATAACCAGACATGGGAAGTATATTGAGATGCAACTTTCGCTGAGTTATAAGAAATGTGAGGAATTTTGTGATGTACGTATGAAATTCTTAAGATTTATAGGCGCCAAATTATGACATGAGATTTATATTTTATTTTTTTTATTTTTGTGAAACTGTGGAACTTTTCTTTGAAGAGAACCTTCGAAGAGGACGTCAACGACACATGTGTGGAATTTGATCAAATAGTAACAAGATAACAGCACAGCATTTTACTTCCCTGCCAGGTAAGGCTCACGTGTTTGTTATTTTATTACTATGACTAACATAATCAGGGGTCAAAGTGATCACTACGTGTATAAATATACGCTGTAAAGTGATTCTGGTCAAACGACACTCCACACGATACTCCATGTTGTAAGCAATGCCTTTTTTTTATACGGGACGATTAGAAAAATTCGATCCCAATCTGTGGATATTTTAATTTAATACAGGCACAAATTCCCTCCACCGAAGGAAAATTGTGATAAGAAATTAACGCCACTTTTTTAGTCTAGGTAGACGTTAGGAGTCGTGGGACTAATACTCCATTTAAATTTTTGTTTTTCAATTGAACTCACTGCTGGGCAACAACGAGAAAAAACTACACGAATAACATCTAGCCGAGAGCAGCGATAATCTTTGGAAGGCGTTGAACCACGGGCTGAGGTGGAGAACGCACATACGAGAACCACAGTAGTATTTGAGAAATATACATTAATAACGGTAGTGTGTAAGGTGCACTTCAAAAAAAGAGAAGACGCACCACGAAGGAGTAATGCAAATTGGCCACAATTGATAATTTATAAATGTATCGCCGGAAAGTGCAAAATTTAAAGTTTTGGCAGCCAATGGTTGAATGTGTGACCCTGCAGCGCAATTTCACTGCGCAGCTGGCAAGTCTTTGCGAATTTCATTCCGCGTACTCTGTTGGACAGTAACTATGCGTCGTAGACAGGCACCTGAATAGTTTACGGAGAAGTCAGCATTTGAGAGATGACGTGTAGTTACGCTCAAAGAAGTCGGTTGGAGTAACCGGCGAATTGCTAGACATTTGAATTGGGTCGATGCCAGTATTCGACGATGTTTGCGGGAATGGGTGACGCATTGCCGAACGTAACGTCAAGAAGGAAGCGGTCGACATAGAGTGACGAAGGAACATATAGGACCGAGCAATCGTCAGACAGGCACTCATATCCCCGGATTCATCATTATCGTCGATCCGAAGTACAACAGGTGCTTCAGTGATCACAATGACCATTAACAGGCGGCTCACAGAAAGGCGGCAAGGGGGCTGGACTCTTGGCGCCCCTTGCCCCGACTGCCATTGACCTCTGATGTCCATTTGCAGTGGTGTCGGGCACATTCGGCTTGTAATCTCACTGACTGGAGTAGAATTTTCTTCACGTTCGTTTCGAATTGAGCTCCGATGACCAGGGCAGACGTGTCTGGAGACAGCAGTGGGATACTAACCTGATTGTCGCCCTCCTTAAGGGTCGACAACCAGGCAGTATTGATGGTCTGTGGTGCCATTTCGTTTCATAGCAGGATCCTTTTGGTCGTCATCCACGAACCTTTACAGTAGAGTGATACGTCGACGATATTCTATGTCCAGTTCAGTTGCCCCTCGTCCCACGCCATTGTGGGGTTATATTGTAAGTAGGCTGTTTAGGTTCTTATATTGGTAACGCCGCCGCCACGTAGCGCTCTCTGTATGAAAATCACTGGCTGTGCTGTGTGCAGTCTGTGGCGAGTTTGCATTGTTGTCTGCCATTGTAGTGTTGGGCAGCTGGACATGAACAACGCGCAGCGTTGCGCAGTTGGAGGTGAGCCGCCAGCAGTGGTGGATGTGGGAAATGAGATGGCGGATTTTTTAATACAGAATGGATGTCATGAACTGCTATATATATGATGACTATTAAGGTAAATACATTGTTTGTTCTCTATTAAAATCTTTCATTTGCTAACTATGCCTGTCAGTAGTTAGTGCCTTCCGTAGTTTGAATCTTTTATTTAGCTGGCAGTAGTGGCGCTCGCTGTATTGCAGTAGTTCGAGTAACGGAGATTTTTGGTGAGGTAAGTGATTTGTGAAAGGTATAGATTAATGTTAGTCAGGGCCATTCTTTTGCAGGGATTTTTGAAAGTCAGATTGCGTTGCGCTAAAAAATATTGTGTGTCAGTTTAAACATAGTCATGTATAAATTGTTCTAAGGGGACGTTCCATATGTCGACCCTTAGCCGAGGATACCCCTCTGGAATCTTCTGATTTTTTCTTGTAGTTTCTGTAATTAGTGTAGCTTTTGTTTATTGCTAGCGCTTAATTGTAGAGAGAATCTCCTTTGTAGTTGCAGTCTTTCATTGTTGTTGTGGGATGCATGTAGATTTGCACCAAGTATTTCGCAGCTACGCTTGCAATTAACTAGATATTATTTTCAGTGCTATGTTAATGTGTTCTCTTATTTTTGCACTTCAAATTGTGCTCTTCTGTGTTATTGTGTGAAATATTGTGACAATAATGGCGTGTGAAAAACGTAACACTAGGCTCCAAAGTAAACTGAGAAATAATAGTGACGACGAGCGTAGCTTATCAGCACCACTGTGTAATGAATTAACAAATATTCAAAGTAGTAATTTGGTAACTGTGCATAGGGAAATGGAGCGGGCGTCAAATAATTTGTGTAGGCAGTGAGACAATTAGTGAACAGGGAAGCATTATCGATTGATCGGTCGGCAACAGCTCGCCTCCGGATTCCGAAATGACAGAACAGAATCTTGCAAATACTGTAGATTCAGGTTTTGCGTCCTCACCGTTTTCTCAAACAAATCAACACACATTTTCTGCTTTTCAAAATGCGAATATTGCCGGTTCAAATGCACTGCCGAATAGCACTGAGGAACATGTTTCAGACAGTGCACTGTTATTACAGTTAATGCAACAAATGGGACAAAGGCTACGAAAGTTAGACACAACGCTTGAACAAAATCAGAAACAGATGGGACAAAATCTTCAAAAATTAGACACAATGGAACAACACCAGAGACAAACACAGCACAGCCAGTGATTTTCATACAGAGAGCGCTACGTGGCGGCGGCGTTACCAATATAAGAACCTAAACAGCCTACTTACATAGGAAAGATTGGCTCTTAAAAATATAAAATCAGCAGCAAACAAAAGGAGAAAACTACACGGTAAAGCAAATGCAAAGAAATTATATATTGGTCAGAAAGTTCTCATTAAAGCTCATTCATTGTCACATAAGAAGAAACACTTGAGTCACAAATTCTTTCTAGTTTACAATGGACCTTACAGAATCCGACGTATACCACATGATAATTGCGTTGAAGTTGAAACTCTGCGTACTAGGAAGAGTAAAGGTTTACACCACATTTCACATGTTAAACCGTTTATTGAAAGATAATCTACTTTTTAACTTTGTCTTTGCTATAAAACGTTTCTCTTCACATTTCTAGTATGCATTGTCAGACTTAGAAACTGTTACCATGCAACAATGTTTGAAGTTAAATATCCAGTCAAGAACCAAGAGAACTTATTTAAACAGAAATTACGAATGCATTGTTATTGTGAACAGACGACACAGTGTTATTGTGTGTGTGCATTCTTGCTTGTTAGTTGCACGATTACGTAACGACTATAAGGCTCACATACTTAGAACATTTACCAGTACTGCTAATGAGATTTTAATGCAACATTTTGGTTTACTTGAAAATACATTCTGGATTTAAAGTACTTTCTGTGAGATACCAGATGACACAGTGGTTAGTTTATGTGACAGCTACACGATTTTATCACGACACTACTAATGAGTGACAATTTACAATGTTGCTTTTGCGGTGTTTCTGTTTTATATCTGCACAGTTTTTCTGAATTATTCTGGAAAGTAAAACATGTTTTAGTAGTAACTTTTGTGGTATAGCTAAAATGAGACATCCTTTTCCGTAGCACAACAGTACGTTACAGCACAGTAATTTCTTCATCACAACAATATGTGTAATAATTAAGATATCTATACGCAAAGCATTTCACTTTTGTTTATCATGGGGTAAGTACAGTGACTTCTGCAGAACTTAGCTTTCGGAGGACAATAACTACGACACTTCCACAGAGATTATCTTACAGCAAGACGCACATTTAGCGCTACAGGACACGTATTTGAGTGATTAATTTTGTACTTAAATCATTTATTTTTAAAGATGTTTGAAGTACAATGATACAAAGGTTTTCCGTAATACGTTTCATTCCATTGTTGTAATCTGTAACACCTGAGGGTATAATTACATTAATCCTCAGGGGGGGTACACGCCTACTTTGTGTACCATGTGTTTGGCAAGCACAAGGAGCCATAGCTAATATGGTATTTGCTTATACAACTTTACACATCGGTACCATATTCCTCTAACACATAAATTACACAGCTATCTGATCATTTAACTGAGAGATAAACTTTTTTTACTACATCAGTGACACATGTTTACACAATTACACAGTTGGATAACTTCACACTTATGGAACTGTATTTTGTCTGTACTGTGTGAACTGTTCATAGTATTTTTTCGGAACCATTGTGATACTATGAGAGTTTTGAATGATGTATTTGGTATGAGATCATGATTTTTAAAGTACGTTTGAGGTAGATGACACAATTGAAATCAGCAGAGAATTTTTTTAGGTTTTGAAATTATTGGAGGAAGCTACGACGATTTTGAGAATTGACTGAGATGTTATGATATTATTATGACAACGATGTGTATTATGCTGTTGAGATATGTTTATGATCAATAAGATGATGCTACTGTATATGAGGAATTTGATTATGCTACGTATTTATTATCATGAAATATTGAAGAAGTGTTGACAAATACGTATATGAATAATGAGTAGTGGTTAGGGACTCTGATTTGTGGAAAAGGATGTTGGAAACCAAGAATCATACTTTAAGAGTTATGAAATGTGTGTAAATGCACGAATGTATCACAATGCCGACGAAAACATTTTGAACACTGTTATATTCATAGGATTTTGTTTCTACACATTTGCAACGCAAATTCTCGACCTGTGAATTTTTTTATATGAGACTGCCACTGTAGCAGAAACTGCTGTCGTAAATATTTCAGTAAGAAAGGTAAGTGACCTTGACGTAATGCGTTTTGGGCGCCCAGCTGAGAGGTAGTCGTCTGACAAAAGAAAGCCATTAGGCGGAGAAAAAAAAGAGGCCATTATCCTCACCATTGACACTCCTTTAGAGAAAGTATCGCAAATACGACACGCTCATTACTTGGAAAGATACTTACTTACAACTGCACACCTGATTATGACAAGCATCTTTCTACGAGAGTTGAGAGAATTTCTACTAACTTATGAAATGTCACATGACTATTGAATGATATTTTTATGCTTTGCTTTTCATAGTTGCTTATTTCATTTGATATCTAGTTTCCAGCTGTGTTGCAGCATTGGTTTTATAAAATAAAATAAAATGCATTTGCTAATGTGAACACTTTCTGTCAACAGATCTATTAAATAATAATTTTGTGATCCACATTCTTCAAAAAAGGAGCACTTGGAAAGGAAAGAACAATAAGAAGGGACTAGTAACAGTAACTGCATACATAATATTCTTTTCAAGTACATGGTAATATTTTTTTTACAATAAGTTGTTGTGGTGCACCACTTTAATTACATAGACACTAAGATGTGACATAGGTATTAGACATGGCCATTTGTACTGTAAATTTTTTCTGCTTGAGCTTTGTCATGTGTAGATATAAATTATTGCATTTGCTGCTGCTGTTTGCCAGGCATAGTGCTACTAAATTTCACTTTACATTACTCTGTTAAGCCAGTTTTACTACGAATTTATTTTTCTTGTTTGCTGTGCATTGCCTTATATTAGTTGTAATATTGCATTTGCTTTGCTAATTTATGCTGCTTGCTTTGCCATTTGTATTTTTTATCATTGCTGTTTGTGTTAATTGTTTTGTGCTGCTGCATTGCCTCATTCCTTAGTTTAGCATCTGAGCTCAGTAGATTTAAGTTAGCTTAAGATGGGGTAGGCTATATGAGAGAACGAGTTGTGACGAATTGGAAAAAAATGCATTGAGAAGCTATAAGAAAATCGTTTGGCCAAAAAAAGTATTTAGAAAGAGGATGTGAGCAAAAAAGTTGGGTTTAGGGACAACAGGTTTAGGTAGGATTTTGTTGGAAATAAATGATGAGGTAAGATAATGGAAAATGAATAATGAGGTGAGATATATGTGAACATAAAAATACAGAAAGCATGCTTGGATAATATTTTTTTTGGTGGAAACAAATGTTGAAATAAGACGAAAGATCTATGGAATGAAGTTTTAGGTTGGACTGCAGTACCAAATGTTACACTGAAAGCAAACCCTGCCCTTTTCTCTTGTGTTATTCTGATATGTGTTTGTGTACTCTTAAATATTTGTGTTTTTCCTGTCTTTATGTGTTTAGCTGATGAGAGTTACATTGTAGAATTTTTCTGATAATATGTTATTTTCTTTGTAAAGATGCTTAGACATTATTTATTCTGTTTTATTTTAATGCTCATGTGTAAAGTTGATGTTTCAAAAGTTATTCTGATATTTTATGTATGTACTCATGTCATAATTCCTGTAACACTGATGTATATGTTATTTCGATTCTTTTGTAAAGCTTGTACTACAAATGTTATCTGTATTGTTATGTTCTTTAATGTTTTCTGTATTTCTGTAATTGTATTCTCATGTTATAAAATTGTAATTGACACCAGTTTATCACATTAAGTAACTTGTAAGCATTCATTTCACTGCACACATTTCTGTTGGTCATAGTATATGGACAATATGTGAGAAGTAGGGAGTGATAGTGTTTGCACGTGTGTTAATAATTCAGCAAGTGACTGGATAACAGCATTGCTGGTTCTAAGGACAATTCCAAAAACTTTGTGAGTGCACAAGTGGTGCTTTATGGACTAGCCATATTCTCCGCAAGACTCTTCGATGGTGAATGTGCACCTGCACAGTCGCAACAGATGGCTGCTGGCCGTCTCTACATGGACTACAGTGGGTCTGCATGTTTGATGGCCCACCAATACCATTATT
The DNA here is from genome assembly GCF_023864275.1 of Schistocerca cancellata. NCBI lineage: Eukaryota > Metazoa > Arthropoda > Insecta > Orthoptera > Acrididae > Schistocerca > Schistocerca cancellata. Next base: position 373,819,675 of record NC_064630.1, on the reverse strand, counting down.
TCTACAAGGACTGCAGTGGGTCTGCACCTCTAGTGGCCCACCAATACCACAATCTCTACCAGGACTACAGTGGGTCTACTCTGTGATGACCTACCTACCAACATTCATCAACTTCGACTGACTCTGCGGTGGGTTTGCTCTGTTGTGGCCCATTCATTACCTGTCTGCATGTCAAGAGTCAGCACTGTCTTTCCGTTGGAAGGACAACGCTACTTCTTCAAGACTGCATGGAAATCCACTACTTCTGTGTGCAATTTCTTTTACTAATGAGACTTTGTGAAGAAAAAAAACTGTAATTACTATTATGATGAATGATCAGGACTATCTTTATGGACTGTGAGAAAATTTTAGCTTTTGACCAACATTGTATCAATAAGTGTGTGCATTTGATTTGTTTGTTATTGTAATTATGAAAAATTTTATCAAATCATTATTGGCCACTGCCCAAAACAATTTGTAAAATTTTTTGTGGGGAGCATGGGGGCTATGTAAGTAGGCTGTTTAGGTTCTTACATTGGTAACGCCGCCGCCACGTAGCGCTCTCTGTATGAAAATCACTGGCTGTGCTGTGTGCAGTCTGTGGCGAGTTTGCATTGTTGTCTGCCATTGTAGTGTTGGGCAGCTGGACGTGAACAGTGCGTAGCGTTGCGCAGTTGGAGGTGAGCCGCCAGCAGTGGTGGATGTGGGAAATGAGATGGTGGATTTTTGAGTACAGAATGGATGTCATGAACTGCTATATATATGATGACTATTAAGGTAAATACATTGTTTGTTCTCTATTAAAATCTTTCATTTGCTAACTATGCCTATCAGTAGTTAGTGCCTTCCGTAGTTTGAATCTTTTATTTAGCTGGCAGTAGTGGCGCTCGCTGTATTGCAGTAGTTCGAGTAACGGAGATTTTTGGTGAGGTAAGTGATTTGTGAAAGGTATAGATTAATGTTAGTCAGGGCCATTCTTTTGCAGGGATTTTTGAAAGTCAGATTGCGTTGCGCTAAAAAATATTGTGTATCAGTTTAAACATAGTGATGTATAAATTGTTCTAAGGGGACGTTCCAATATTTCAGCACGATAATGCCCACAGGTCCACGGCGAGAGTTTCTACTGCTTGTCTTAGTGCTTGCGAGCCCTACCTTAGCCAGCAAGATTGCTGGATCACTCCCCAATAGGGAACGTTTGGAACATTATGGGCAGGGCCCTTCAACCATCTTGGGATTTTGACGATCTAACACACCAATTGGACAGAACTGGTACGGCATCCCTGAGGACTATCAATCAATACCAAACGGAACAACTGCTTGGATAATGGCCGGCTGCGGACCAACGCGTTATTCGCTTGCTCAATTTCTGAAGCTCTTTCTCTTAAATAAATCATCCGATTTAACTGCAATTGTAATCAAAAAATGGTTCAGATGGCTCTGAGCACTAGGGGACTTAACTTCTGAGGTCATCAGTCCCCTAGAACTTAGAACTTTCTTAAACCTAACTAACCTAAGGACAGCACACACATCCATGCCCGAGGCAGGATTCGAACCTGCGACAGTAGCGGTCGCGGTTCCAGACTGTAGCGCCTAGAACCGCTCGGCCTCACCGGCCGGCCAACTGTAATCATTAATTTGTCTGTGCTTGGACATCACATACACCAATTTCTGTCCCATTCGGTTAATTCCTTCGTGATGCGTCCTTTTTTGTCTTAGAGTGTATGTAAGGATTGCAGATACTAAAGTATTGGGGTAATGTCTCTAATTAAAGTGTTCCTTGTAAAAAATTGTATTTTTATATATAATGAAATATCCAAAAACCAGAGTAATGATTTTTGCTAATGTAAATATTTCGAAATTACGTATCTGAACGGTATTTATTTTGTTAAAAAGACGGCATGTGTGACGAGGAGGCAGCGAGCCGCACCTGGTGCAGCCGTGACAACGCTCCCGGTCACTGACCTGAGGGCGACGCCGCCCACCGTTCTCATGCAGGCGACGCCCCGCCGCTGTTACGTAGTCCCTCGCCTCGGTACGTCACCTCGTCATTTTTTGACGCCAGCGCGTTGCGTCACACACTCCTCGTTGATAACCCACGGCATCACAATAGCAGCAGTCAGACACCAGCGCGTCCACCGACGGCAGCTTTAGTCATTGTATAGTAGCGCTGTCTGAAGCAGCCGGCCATAGTGACAGAGAGGTTCTAGGCGCTACAGTTTGGAACCGCGCGATCGCTACGGTCGCAGGTTCGAATCCTGCCTCGGGCATGGATGTGTGTGATGTCCTTAGGTTAGTTAGGTTTGAGTAGTTCTAAGCTCTAGGGGACTGATGACCTCAGAAGTTGTCCCATAGTGCTCAGAACCATTTGAACCATTTTTTGTCTGAAGCAACGACGGCACCGCAGTAGAGTTTAATGATTTTGATGTCATCACAAACGTGTCTTTATGAGTGAACGAAAATTTTTGATGGCGATGTGCATGTTTTTTATGAGTGGAAAGCTTATATGAGCAGATTAAGGAACAGAGGAATAATTGGAAGTACCAGGTGACAGGAACGGAAGACAACAGAATACGAATATTAATAATGCCTTATTAGGCAGTGGGCAGAAGATCTTTAGCAAAATCGAGGACAAGTTGGAAAGATCAAAAATTTCAACCAAGTGGGCGTAACAGGAAGAAGACGATTGCCTGTAAACATTAAGATTGATTCCTTTTGTTCACAGCATGGTGTGATACTTTAACTTGGAGTTATACACCTGTATTTGTGTGAGTGTACACCCTTGTAACTTGGCAGCGCCCCTGTGCCGGTCCTGTTCACCACTGTGGTCGAAAGAACCAGTTTTCTGTTACAGGGGAAGGAGTTTTGTTTGACCTGAAGATAGACCAGTCTTTCCCTAATCCTCCTAAATGAGTGGGGGTTAGAGTCCCCTAGGATGATTTCAAGAGCGAATAATTTTCTAATGCTTCCTAATAGGGTTTGCAACATGGCTTCTCATTGTCTGGCAGGAAGCAGCACACCGCAGAAGGGGTGTGAGTGGGAGCAGAAAATGGCCAATGAAAGTGCCTATATTGTACTTAGATACGAAGTCACACCCAACGCAGTAATACAAGTTTAAGCGCCAGCTAACTCCGCAGATCAAAGAGGTTGAAAGAATGTATGATGTTATAAAATAAATTACGCAGATCGTTGAGGAAGAGGAAAATTTTATTGTGATGGGGGACTGAAATTGGACATTAAATTTCAACAAATCACACAAATCTAAAGGCTGTCAATTCAACTACACTAATGGCCATTAAAATTGCTACACCACGAAGATGAGGTGCTACAGACGCGAAATTTAACCGACAGGAAGAAGATTCTGTCATATGTAAATGATTAGCTTTTCAGATAATTCACACAAGGTTGGCGCCGGTGGCGACACCTACAACGTGCTGACATGAGGAAAGTTTCAAACCGATTTATCATACACAAACAGCTGTTGACCGGCGTTGCCTGGTGAAAGGTTGTTGTGATGCCTCGTGTAAGGAGGAGAAATGCGTATCATCACGTTTCCGACGTTGATAAAGGTGGCCTGTATCCTATCGCGATTGCGGTTTATCGTATCGCGACATTGCTGGTCGCGTTGGTAGAGATCCAATGACTGTTAGCAGAATATGGAATCGGTGGATTCAGGAGGGTAATACGGAACGCCGTGCTGGATCCCAACCGCCTCGTATCACTAGCAGTCGAGATAACAGGCATCTTATCCGCATGCCTGTAACGGATCGTGCAGCCACGTCTCGATCCCTGAGTCAACAGATGGGGACGTTTGCGAGACAACAACCATCTGCACGAACAGTTCGACGACGTTTGCAGCAGCATGGACTATCAGTTCGCAGACCATGGCTGCGGTTACCCTTGACGCTCCATCACAGACAGAAGCGCCTGTGATGGTGTACTCAACGACGAACCTGGGTGCACGAATGGCAAAACGTCAATTTTTCGGATGAATCCAGGTTCTGTTTACAACATCATGATGGTCGCATCCGTGTTTGGCGACATCACGGTGAAAGCACATTGGAAGCGTGTATTCGTCATCGCCATACTAGCATATCACCCGGCGTGATGGTATGGGGTGCCATTGGTTACACGTCTCGGTCGCCTCTTGTTCACATTGACGGCACTTTGAACAGTGGACGTTGTGTTACGACCCGTGGCTCTACTCTTCATTCGATCCCTGCGAAGTCTTACATTCCAGCAGGATAATGCACGGCCGCATGTTGCAGGTCCTGTACGAGCCTTTCTAGATACAGAAAATGTTCGACTGCTGCTCTGGCCAGCACATTCTCCAGATCTCTCACCAATTGAAAACGTCTGGTTGATGGTGGCGGAACAACTGGCTCTGCACAATACGCCAGTCACTACTCTAGATGAACTGTGGTATCGTGTTGAAGCTGCATGGGCAGCTGTACCTGTACACGCCATCCAAGCTCTGTTCGACTCAATGCCCAGGCGTATCAAGGCCGTTATTACGGCCAGAGGTGGTTGTTCTGGGTACTGATTTCTCAGGATCGATGCACCCAAATTGCGTGAAAATGTAATCACATGTCTGTTCTAGTATATTATATTTGTCCAATGAATACCCGTTTATCATTTGCATTTCTTCTTGGTGTAGCAATTTTAATGGCCAGCAGTGGAAATACTTACGAATAACAATGACGATTAACTCAAACTGGAACTACCACGTAGATAGTGCTGTTGGAAAGGCGAACCAAAGACTGCGTCTTATGGGCGGAACACTTAGAAGATTCTACAAATCCACTAAAGAAACTGCCTGCACTGCTCTTGTCCCTTCTATGTTGGAATTGCCCCCCTATTGGTGCGGGTTTGGGATCCTCACCATATAGCATTGACAGAAGACTTCAAAAAGTTTGAACAAGGGGAATTCGTCTTATCTTATTGTGAAATATGGGAGAGAATGTCACGGACATTATACTCGGGTTGGGGTGGCAGTCATTAAACCAAGGTTTTTTTCGTTGCGAAGAGACATTTTCACGAAATTTCAATCTCCAACGTTCTCCTCCAAACGTGAAAAGGTTTTGTTGACGCCAACCTACATAGGGAGGAATAATCATCATAATAAAATAAGAGGAATCAGCGCTCTCACGGAAAGATTTAAGTATTCGTTTTAATCCGTGCTGCTCGAGAAGGGAACAGTAGAGAAGTAGGCACTTAAGTATGATTTGCAGAATAGCCATGTAAATGTAGTTGTAAATGTAGATAGCGAATGTGGCTTCCGGTTTTGTTTTGCGAGTGAGCCTGTGCTAGCGCACTTTAAGATCAGTAAGCCAAGGGAACAATTTACAGGTTTGTAACTAAACTAAGGTTATAGAATGCTTACTTCATTAACCTTACTGTTATTATCCGCATCTGAATTGGGACATCCTACCTTCGCGAGGGATCCTAATTACCACAGATTCTCTAAGTGTCAATTGCAAACGCAGATATAGATCTCGTACTCCTTAATCTATGTGATAGTTTGACTCTCAGCTTGCAAATGGCCCATTGTAATGTATCCAGGCTGGCGTTGTAAGTGGATGCAACACAATGGATAATTTGCAAGTCGTGAATGAAATTACAGAACGGGGCAATGGATATGAATTTTAAATTACTAGATTTTTAGAAGGCTTATGACTCAATGTCAACGGAATACGTCTTTAGAGTCCTAGTGAAACAAACCAGTTATCCGATCTATGTCGATGTAGAGATGAATATAATATCAGTACTGTAGCTCCCATTAGTTTTTAGTAAAATGTTGGAAAATTCAGAACTGAAGAAGAAGTCGCAAAAACAGATCCTTATCAACAAAATTATTGCCAACAGCGCTGAGGGAGTTTTCAGATCTTTAAAATGGGTTGCAATTCCATTTGATAGCGACATAATGTCTTTCGCGAGCAGTAGTCTTCAATTTCAACAAGGAAAAGAAAAAAATCATGGAGCAAGTTGAAAATTGTGCTGAAAATTAATTACACAAGCGAAAACACGTGTGATCAAGTCATCGGAAAAGGAAACTGTACAAATTAACAATAGATTAGTAGAATAAGTTGCTGAGTTTCTTATTTAAGATAGTTGGTTAGTTGATTGGTTGATTGATTTGGGGGGAGAGGACCAAACAGCGAGGCATCGGTGCCCTCGGATTTGGGAAGGACGGGGAAGGGAAGCAGCCGTGCCCTTTCAGAGGAACCATCCCGGCATTTGCCTGAATAGGATACTTGCAAATAAGTGGGTGGCTGTATATTACACCGTCCCCAATTGGAACCTAAGTTAATCCGTTTAGCTACGCGATTCACCATATCGTTTGTATTGCTTGTTATAGGTTACACTTGTCATCTCACGCTAAGACCATTGTGCAGAAAGAATGGTGCGTTGTCGGAGGAAAGTACTTGTTCTGGGTATCCTGTAGACCCTGCTCTCCTATGGTGCAGATAATAGGTGCTTCGCAGTGTGGGAGTGAAATGGCGCGACAATAGGAAAGGTCCCCAAAGTTGAAGTACATGGGACGGTAATATTCTTGTGGACAAACTATCTAAGTTGCGCACAGTATCACCGTGAAGAACTGGTGGAATATGAACTAAATGCAATCACATGCTCCGACGCAGTGACTAATGTCAACAATTTGATCAAGGTTGGGCAGATTTCTATTAAGTTGATCGAGGAGGAAGATAATCGACATTGTCCACACACGACAAAGTCCAGGAAATCAAGGAACTGATTCGCACCAGTCACAAATTTTACAACGATGAGAAAGTTCACACAGGTTTTTGAATGGCTCCGTGACCAAGGAACGGATTCCTATCGTCGAGTGACTGAACGATTGGTAGAGCGTTCCGACCATTGTTTACAAAGATTTGATTACTGTGATGTAAAATATTGTCACGTATGTCTCACTTAAGTGCAGTTCAGCATTCAATAACTGATACTTGGTCTGCCATAATAATGAAAAACTTATTTTTTGAAGTTCCCTCGTAGCTTTACTGCCGCCTTAGATTCGATTGTAACTCAAGACCAGCAACGAGACTTATGAAAGCTACCGGAATCATTGGATGCCATACTTGTGTCAAGACAAACGCGGTTCATTTTGTTAATATTCTGTTAGACGATTTCCAAGTTTAATAAAAGGTGAGTTAAAGAGAGAATTGAACTCGATTACAAGAACTGAAATATACTATACTTCTGGTCACTGAAACAGCAGCACCATGGAGGCAGTAAGCAACAAATGGCAAAGTGACATGGAATGTACTATACACATGGGTATGCATATGATTATCTTTTCAGTGCTACTGCACAAAGTAACTAGAGGTAACGCAATCTACATCTTCTACACACGGTGTCCGAAGAGAAATGGTTAAAATTTAGTGATGTGGCAGGGACGCTCATTTGAAGCAAAAAACTTCATGTGAACATATGTTCTATTCCAACTGATCTCTGAGATAGAACATATTTAATAACATTTGTTTTTTCTCTCTTTGACGTTTTATTCTAATCCCGCCTACCCCGTTGTGCTCCATCTCTTTGCTCGGGATGTCGTGCTGCCATAGGAATAACAGTGGACCCAGAACTGAATCTTGTGGGATTTCCTTTGTCGCTGAAATTTTCGACCTTTTCAGCATTATCTGAATTATTCAGCATAACTATTAGCCCTCTGTTTGAGCATGTAAAGCTATCAGTTCCATAAATAACATTGCACATTAAATGTATTTTATCTTGGGAACAATTCGAAATAGGGCCTATGTCCATACGAAGTCTTTTGCTTCAAATGAGCGTTCCTGTCATGTTCCTGAATACCGACCATTCCTATTGGGTCACTGTATATAAGAAATACACAGGCCACTCACATTAACGTGACCACCGCCTATGTTTGACTTAAACGTGAAATAACCACTTTCAGACGACAGGTGACAGCAATAGTAGTGAAGTGTACATAAAGCTTGCCTAGGGTACGCGGAAAACAGTACTGTTGTTGTTGTAATGCAGAAACAGAGCGATTTATCTGACGTCCAAAAGGACATGGTCATCGGCTTTCTAGCCAAGAGAGGAAGGATTTCCGAAACGGCTAAGCTTGTAAACCGTTCGCGGGCCAATGTGGTTACAGCATACCGTTCATGGCAAAATGGCGTTATCCAAAATCGAGGCCGAGGCGACTGTGGTGCAGCACGGGCCACAGATGACGAGGACCAACAGTGTCTCCAGTGCGACCATTCGGCGAACACTGGTGCGTATGGACCTCCACAGTAGACGCCTGGCTCATGCACCAATGCTGACTGCAGTTCGTCGGCCACGAAGGCTGGAATTTTCACACCAGTACCGTAACGGGACGTCCATTGATTGGCGACATGTGGCCTTTTTAGATGTACCACATTTTTGCTCCATCGGCGTGAAACGTCTGAAAGAAAAAACCTCTCAACAATCGTCGGATGGGTTCAGGCTGAAGGAGAGAGCGCTATGGTCTGAGGAATGATTTCGAGGCATTCCCTGAGTGATAGGGTCATTCTGGAAGGCATAGAGGATAAACACAAATATGCCTCTATCCTTGGGCACTATGTCTATATGGTTATTCAGTCTTTTAACAGGTGATGACATTAATGACACTGGACAGAGCTACTTTCTGATTCAGAAATAGCACTCTGTTTGAGTAAAGATCGTTTTATGTCCCGTGTAAGAGGGAGAAACGTTCACCAGTACTTTTAGGAACTCCTCTCGAACCCTCCCTGTATAGCCACAAATCACTTACAATTCCATTCCATTTCAGCAGGCCTTGGTGGCCGACCGGTTCTAGGCGCTTCAGTCCGGAACCGCGCGACTGCTACGGTCGCAGGTTCGAATCCTGCCTCGGGCATGGATGTGTGTGATGTCCTTAGGTTAGTTAGGTATAAGTAGTTCTAAGTTCTAGAGGACTGATGACCTCAGATGTTAAGTCCCATAGTGCTCAGAGCCATTTTTCCATTTCACTGTATACGCACAATACACTGAGGTGACAAAAGTCATGGGATACCGCCTAGTATCTTGTCGCACCTCCTTCTGCTGGGTCCGCATCTCGTGGTCGTGCGGTAGCGTTCTCGCTTCCCACGCCCGGGTTCCCGGGTTCGATTCCCGGCGGGGTCAGGGATTTTCTCTGCCTCGTGATGGCTGGGTATTGTGTGCTGTCCTTAGGTTAGTTAGGTTTAAGTAGTTCTAAGTTCTAGGGGACTGATGGCCACAGATGTTAAGTCCCATAGTGCTCAGAGCCATTTGAACCATTTTTCCTTCTGCTGGGCGTAGTGCAGCCACTGGACGTGGCATGGATTCAACAAGTCATTGGAAGTCCTCTGCAGAAATATTGACCCTACAGCCGTCCATAACTGCAGAAGTGTTACCAGTGCAGGATTTTGTGCACGATCTGACCTCTCGATTATGTCCCATAAATGTTCGATGGGATTCATGTCGAGTGATCTGGGTGGCCAAATCATTCGCTCGAAGTGTCAAGAATGTTCTTCAAACCAATCGTGAACAACTGTGCGCCAGTTACATGGCGCATCGTTGTTTGAGAACATGAATGGCTGCAAATGGTCTAAACGTAGTCGAATATAACTATTTCAATTAGCGGCTCAGTTGGACCAAAGGATCCAGTCCACTCCATTTAAATGAAGCTCACGCCATTGTGGAGCCACCATCACCTTTCACAGTGTCTTGTTCACAACTTGGGTCCATGGCTTCGTGGGGTCTGCGCGACACTCGAACCCTGTCATCGGCTTTTACCTACTAAATTTGCCACTCATCTGACCAGGTTACAGTTTGTCAGTCGTATAGCGCTCATCAGTTATGGTCAAGAGCCCAGGAAAGGCGCAGCGAACGTGCTGTTAGCAAAGGCACTTGTGCCGGTCTCTACAGCCGTACTCCAGTAACGCAAAATTTCGCCTCACTTACCTAACGATACGTTCGTCGTACGTCCTACGCTGATTCTTGCCGTTACTTCACGCAATGCTGCTTTTCTGTTAGCATTAACAACTCTGTGTAAACGCCGCTGCTCTCGGTCGTTAAGTGAAGGCCGTCGGCCACTGCGTTGTCCTTGGTGAAAGGTAATCCGTAAAATTTCGTACTCTTGGCACACCCTTGACACTGTGGATCTCAGAATGTTGAATTCCCTAACTTTTTCCGAAAAGGAATGCCCCATGCGTTTAGCTCCAACTGCCATTATGCATTCAAGGTCTATTGATTCTCGTCGTGTGGCCATAATGACGTCGGAAACCTTTTCGCATGATTCGCCTGAGTACAAATAACAGCTCCGCTAATACACTTCCATACCTTGAAAGACATTATGTCATCATCAAAGAGAAAGTACTTCAAATGTATTTCGATAAAACGTGTAACTTCTTTTGCCAGTTTAAAGATCTAACACTCTCCTCTGGACTGTTGACAATAAGTTTGTTGATAAGGAATGTTTCTCTGACTCCTTTCTCAATTCTGAATTTTTCACTATCTTACTTCAATTGTAGCCACCAGCAGCGTATTTAGGTCAGTTGGAGATGACGACTGGATGCACAACAGAGGAAATAAGCAGAAGAGTAAATATGTCCTGGGTTCGTTTGATGAGCTAAATAAAGTTTTCAAAATATGTCTGAAACGGTGTGTTCACAGTTTGCTGTCACCGGCGCCACCTCCCCGGCACTACATCCGTGGCATGACACCAAGTTCCAATCGGTTGTCGCCTAGGCGGTGCTCGTAATATGTTTCAGCCACAATACCGTCAAAGCGTAAGATTCACACAGTACTAGTGATATCAGGTGCGAGAGAGGGCGCTGATATCTAGAACTACTTCCTTATTCGCAGGTACAAGATCATTCTACCAATCGCGGGACAAATAGCGACGTGTGACCACTCTCATGCATCACACAAATGGAATACACAAAGTACACAACCGGATCAGTTCACGCCGAGTTGACTTCCGAGTGCCAACACTTTTCCAGTTCCAGTCTGGATTGGCCAATGCTATCTTCATTCGCTACAATAATAGCAAGCTGCTATTTACGAATAATCACCGGATAGTTCAACGCCGGCCGAAGTGGCCGTGCGGTTAAAGGCGCTGCAGTCTGGAACCGCAAGACCGCTACGGTCGCAGGTTCGAATCCTGCCTCGGGCATGGATGTTTGTGATGTCCTTAGGTTAGTTAGGTTTAACTAGTTCTAAGTTCTAGGGGACTAATGACCTCAGAAGTTGAGTCCCATAGTGCTCAGAGCCATTTGAACCATTTTTGATAGTTCAACGACAGGTATCAAGTTTTTGCTCAGAGACAGCACAGAGTATTATCAAATACAGCAGTCTTGCTAAATGTTTGTAGATTAGATAGTTATCTTGAATCTGAGAGGCTAGTGTGTTGGGCTGTTAATACCGAGCCATGCATCTGTCAATGCTCAAAGCTGATTATTATTTTTTATATAAATAAAAGTTTATTAATTGAGTCATTTTGCGTTACCAGTCTTTTGCATGTTTTGGAGTCCTGTGTTTACCTAAGGTTGCGTAGCGTGATGGCGAGCCAAACCATATAGCAACTAATTGCTTATATTGGAAGTCCTTTTCCTGCTACCTGTCATGTTGGGCATCACAAAGTTGTGATGAACACAACGTAGTTAGTGCGTATTGCCAGTTTTCTACTGTGGCAAAGAGAGATTAACTTTAAATTAGAAAACCATCTAAAAACTGCGAATTCCTGTTAAGGAATGGAGATCTGCACGCTAGGAATTACTAGGAGAGATAAGAAAAAAATGGGATGGAAAAACAACACGGAACGCAAGACATAGCTATGACTGCTAAAAATGAAAATAGTCGCATGTGACTCGCAACCAAATGAGTGGATAGAAAATTTACCAACGAAGTTCTTTGTTCAATTCCAGGAGATTGGGAACGGGCGAGATTAATATCGACACTGATATCCGAAAATAAGCAGGAGAATATCGTTTAGCAGAAGACCAAAATACAACGGAAGAGTAGAGAAGGTCTACATCCAATAGCGCATGTCAATGACAATAATGATGATGATGATGGTGGTGATGATGACGAGATGCAGGTCTGCGAAAGTTTGCATGAGAATGCGTGTGAAAGCAAGGTTGCCTATACCTGAACACGGAGAGACAGTCCCGGCGGATTGCACCGGCAGGTTCCAGAGACAGCTCATCCACTGGAGCAGTCCAGCCATTGAGAGGGACCCTAGCGCCGCCTGGATTGCTTTCTCCCACAGACTCGTCGCTGCCTTAATCTGCAAGCGGCCCCGACTACTGGTGCTCCAAGTACTGACGTCACCCGTTGCGTATCCTGACTTCCGGCATACCTAAACTCACCAGGCAGCTCTCTCCCCCGCCACAAAATACCGAGATACATTCATCAACACCTGCACGCTGCAAAGATTCTTAAAAGAGCAATTATCATTTCACACAGAGACGGTGGCAACAAAAACTATACATAGTCTGTCTTAGAAACGGCTGCAGTATTTCGCTTCATTACTTAAATGTTCATATTGCATATGAGTAAACAAAGCCTCTATAGAAAGAGCGTCAATAGATGAATTTGAATCTATATGTTGTGAAGTGCTGTAGTGAAGACTCTGGATGTCAAGCCTGGGCAATAATGTTCTAGATATTCTTTTGACTTTGATGGACCTTATAATACTTTAACCATAATCAGCATCACTTGGTTTTCCTTTTCTGTGAATTGTATTTTGTTTACATCGCTAGCTCTAGCATAAAACACTCATTCTTTTTACTGTTGGTTTGGTTCACTGCTCCATTTTTTCTAGGAATGGATATCACCCAACACCTTTTATAAAGATTCGATGTCAGCTATAAGTTCATTTATAGCTAAGTGGCCAAAGCAGGAAAATGAGAGCAATCTAATACAGCACATCAAACCGAAACATTTTGAGAAATTGAAAATAGCAAACATCAGTATAAAGCTAAACAAAAAAGAAAATTTGTTAAAGACATTAACCTCAAGTTCAGTAAAGATAAAGCAATGTATACTAAAGCTGACAGAAGCAGTTCTTTAGTGATTGTTTATGAATCTGCATTATTGTTGATGAGGTCTCCAGTCCGAAGACTGATTCGATGCAGCTCTGCACACTCGTCTATCCTATGCAAGACTCTTAAGCTCCCTATAACTACTACAACCTGCAAATTCATGTCGCCGCACTTCCTTTCATTTTCAAACTTATTATTCCTTGTTGCCTTAGGATGAGCCCTGTCAATGAACCCCTTCTTTAGTAAAGTTACCCAATGGGGGACTGTTTTACAACTGAATATTTGCCCAGCAGCATGTCATCAGTATTAAGTCATACAGAAGAGCTGCATGTCCTCGGGAAATATAATAGTTTCAGCCTTCAGTACCGACATAGTAACGTCATATTGGTCAAAGTCACAACGGTATATTAGTCATTCCGGCTGGGATCCCTGCAACTACTGAAAAGGCTGCTGCCCTTCTTCAGGAATTATATATTTCTCTGGCCTCTCCAGAGAGACACCTCCATGTGCTTACCCCTAGGGTACAGTTGTCTGTATCGTAGAGGAACCCATAGTACCCAACTCGGCGTCAACTTCCACCGTTTGGAGGGAAGGGGGGGATTGAGCGTCTGTATATTTTCAAAATAATCAGATTTTTAAATGAAAATGGCATTGTGGCTTTCTATAATGGTACCATAAATAAATATCAGACCAAAATCAGAAAAATAATAGATAATATTGTGGGGCGGTGGGTAATAATCAAATGCTCGTTAATTAGTTATGTCGTAATGAAAAGACTTATCTGTAGTGCTTTCCACCTACCTTCGCTGTCTACGAGAGCCTGAAAACTATTTTTGCAGTTAGCCAGAAAGCTATGGAGAACGTACCTTAATTTCCTGTCTGCAAGTTCACATTACTCTTTGTGCTCACTAAAATAAAATGTTCCTACTTGCTATTTACTCGGTGGGGTCAGGAACTGTGACTATAAATATAAGTTTTAACTGCTTGATATATTATGTAAAAGTTCACAGGCACAAAATATAAACCTTTGTAACTAATATCCCTATCGGAAACAGTACTATTAACAGTTCAGAGGCGACCTCTACAGGAAATTCCAGGTAAAATGATCTATCGCCCTGACTTCTGATCACCAAAAGTTAATTGCTCGCCTTAAAACTGGAAAATAATCTCGCAACTTGCCACGTGGTTTTGTCAACATTACGGGCGGCACACAAATAGTTATTTCCGTGAAATCTAAGCGCTCCTGGACGGTATACAGTTGTCGAGAGTTCATTTCCTGCTTTTATCGAAAACGCATTCAAGTCTGCCGAGCTCTGGCGTCATCCGAGGCACAACGATCGTTTGACTGACGCGGACAGCTTGATATCTCGGTGCAAAGTGTGTCCTACCACTGCCTCTCTGGCTGTATTTGTATATGGGCGCAGTGGACCTCCATACGGAACATCTGTTATCAAACGCTGTAGGGACAAGTAGTAGTATCTAAATGGCCCATTTCTCGGACACGTATTAAAGAATAGCCCTGTCGTTTAGCAATTTACAATCTTCTTATTTGTTATATAAAGAGAGTTAATATTGCTTTAGTTATTGAAAAAGTTGTAGCTCGACTGCACTTCTACTTTGTCGGCTAGAATTTTTAGAACGAAACCGACACTAGAACATGACATCTAAACTGTCTCTTTACGATTCCTTGTAACCCTTGTTATTTGCAATATAGACTTGAATCTAGGTACAGCTGTATTACTTCTTATCGAGTACTGCAATTAGAACTTTCTGTACACATACAAATAATACTTAATCTACCATGAATAAGGTAGCTTTCGTTCCAAATTTCGTTTTTAATGAGTAACATGAAAACTAATAGAGGTAGCTTATTGACTTCACATATTTAATGTTTTTACATGAAGTTGTGATAAATACGTATTTTCAGATTTCTGAATATAATATTTAGCGGCTTTAATTTTTCGTAAAACCGATGATTTTAGCCAAAATATTGTTTTGATCAAGGTGATACTTGTAACTTTTAATTGTGAAATAATTACATATTCTGAGCAGTTTTTAGCTTTCTAATTTTATTATTCGGCGCAACTTATTTTTTCTTAAGATCTTATATTTTGCCTAACAATTCATCTGAGACATTAAAATGTTAACATTAATATACTTAAGCATACACTGATGAAGTTTGGAAAAGTTTTTTAATTTTTAATTTCACTCTGGTTCATATACTTCAGTTCTTTGTATGTTAAGTATAGGTCCGTTATGATAAGATGGTGCTGGTAGTGGTGAACTGGGGTGAGCCCCGGCGCACTCGCTCGCCTCTGTACCTCGTACGGCACAGTGCATGTTTCGCTCCGATAGTACAATAGAAGGCCGATATATAGCGGTAAGATATATCACGGATTCGGACATAACGCGGTACAAAGTATGTCCCACAAAATAAAAATCATTTATGAATGATTTTTGCACTCTCACTATGTTTTATAAACTTGAAAGAAATCTTATTACAGTCTACACGTAGCTTTTTTTGCAGTATAATTTACTGCCTCAATTTCCAGGTTCTCTAAACAATAACCAAAATATATAGATGGACGTAATTAAGCTTGACATTTGGTTTGTCTTATTAACGTATCAGGATTGTTGCTGGACAGAAGCTTTGAATACACCTCTCATGGATAACACTGTGCTGCAGTCAACAAAATCACTATGCAACGGTGCTTAGTAAAAATCAAAACGAACGCAACCTTCATGTGGGTCATAATTTTTCGTTCATTATCTAGATTTCTGTGGCAGAAATGATAAATGTATTCTGTGAGTGATAAAGTAAGAATTATTGATCGTGTGAAGAATGGTGAAACTAAAGGAAGTTTATCACCCGAGTATGGTGTACCTGAAGGAACAATCAGAAGAGGGGTGAAAGAAGAGAATAAACTTAGAAGTTTTGACTACTGCTGGTTAATTGGAGACAGCAGAGAACAGATTTCGGAGTTCATAGATGACAAGGACATTGTTGACGCTGTTCGAAACCAGAGAAGCAATCGAGGATGAGCATAATAAAGCTGAAGAAGAAAGTATAAATGATGTTCCCAGTGCACGTGAAATATTGGATAACACTAATAAAATGATTACGTTGTTGGATTGTTGCTCCTGATGAGCATGAAACAATATCCACTAAAAAAATTGCGTGCAATGACCCGCCAAAGAAAGATAACTGACTTCTTTAAAGCAGTAGATAGTGACGTATGTAACTTGCAAGCAGTGTTGTAAATTATCATGTTGTATTTGACAGTGTACACTACATACCGTATTGAAACTCGTGTTATTATTTGGTCTACGTCTGAGTGAAATTTGGCTAACTACAGCACCCCATGTGGAAAGCTTCTGAAATGTTTTGATCCTAATGTTCTTTAAACTTAAATAAAGTGTGGTATAGTATGTATAGTATTACATTATGTGTTCTTGCTAAATTTCCATGCAGGGTTTGTCTTACACAGCTCCCTTTCACTATACGTCAGGTACACTATAACGCGGGAGTAAAGCATGACCCCTGACAACAGCCTTCTGTAGGGCTTCTACTATGTATTGTTATTCACTCTTAAAGAAAAAATTGAGAATAATGAATCCATGACTGCAACAATGAGTGCACAATTAATAATACGTAAAGAAAATAAATGAATATGGCCAATAGTTATTAATATAAGTATCCCATCGTTTAAAAACAACAAAAGACTGGATGAGACACGCAAAAATGGTTATACTTGTGAGCAATCTTTCTTTTATTGGGAACATTTATGAGACTGGGAATATAGTGTTGAATACCCGTTCCACCTGATGTCATTTTGGAAAATGTTAACATTATTAAAGTTAATTCATTAAAATTCGAGGAAATGAGTATCGGAGAATTGGAATGCTACAGAATGTGCCAGCTTATAATGTTTTTCATTCAGTAATAATGTATACCAAAAGGAAAATGGCATTGCTAAGAGAAATTCTTTTGCAGATATCATTGCAGATATATATGTTAATTTTATTGAATGTAATTTTTTGTCCATCCTAACATAAGAAGTAAAATTATGTATTGTCATGGATATGTAAATGATAGATATTGGTTTGCAACAGACACATATAAAGTATATGACTACAACGCTTAACAGCATGTACCAAAAATTGGAATTTACGTCAGAACATGAACAATCATGAAATATGGAAGACATATTTTTACCATTTACAGAAAGCCAACATTTACAGATGCGATTATAAAATTGCATTCAAATCATTCACAAGGGTACAGGAAAGTTTTCTGTAGTACTATCATTTACAGAACGTTAAAGTTACTGAAAATGTCAAAATAAGAAAATAACTATATTGAGATAGGGTGCAATCTTTTATAAGACTGAAGTAGTCAAATGTGGGTATAAGAAGCTAGATATGAAAATAAAAAACAAGATTGTGATCCTTAGAGTTAGCACTAAACCAGCATTAATTAGCATGACATTTCTAATAAGA
Organism: Schistocerca cancellata; assembly: GCF_023864275.1. Classification (NCBI taxonomy): domain Eukaryota; kingdom Metazoa; phylum Arthropoda; class Insecta; order Orthoptera; family Acrididae; genus Schistocerca; species Schistocerca cancellata. Next base: position 373,802,171 of record NC_064630.1, on the reverse strand, counting down.
TGTCTCTTATAAAATTGATTATTCTTATAAAATTACTTTTTCTGTACGTTTGAAAACAAATCCATCTCTGTAAAACACAATCGCATAGTAAATAATTAAGAAACATCCACCGAAGCAGTTGGGTATCAAGTTACTTGCAGTTAGTGTGATTTGTATATATTAGTAGTTTTATCACTGCATGCATTGTTTATATTACTAGCACATTAAGCAATAAATCCACATTTGTAATGCATTTAGATAGTAAGAATCACGCCGTGCATAGAGATAACAGCATTCTGGTTATAACCTGATGAGGCAACTGATAATCGGCCACACTAGACGCACTTCCTTTTGCTGGCTCTTAATACTTCACAGCATTCTCCTGCCAGCTAATATAGTGGTTCACTGTGTTACACTCTATACTTCAATGCTCACTACATGGGCGATGCGGCTCGGCTTGAGTCATCGATACAGCTAGCCGATTTAGAGATGTGACGTAGTGTTACAGAAGATGACGCCATACGTGCGTGGAGTGTTGCACTCTCTCGCTTCAGGCAGCTAGCAGTGCCAGCTAGAGCTGCGTTTGTAATTAGTGTTGGGTTTGTAAAGGGCGTTGTGATTTATAATGGTGTAAACACTTTGTTGTTGTTGTTGTTTTTGTTGTGGTCTTCAGTCCTGAGACTGGTTTGATGCAGCTCTCCATGCTACTCTATCCTGTGCAAGCTTCTTCATCTCCCACTACCTACTGCAACCTACATCCTACTGAATTTGCTTAGTGTATTCATCTCTTTGTCTCCCTCTATGATTTTACCCTCCACGCTGCCCTCCAATACTAAATTGGTGATCCCTTGATGTCTCAGAACATGTCCTATCAACCAACCCCTTCTTCTTGTCAAATTGTGCCACAAACTCCTCCTCTCCCCAATTCTATTCAATACCTCCTCATTAGTTATGTGATCTACTCATCTAATCTTCAGCATTCTTCTGTAGCACCACAATTCGAAATCTTCTGTTCTCTTCTTGTCCAAACCATTTATCGTCCATGTAGTACTTCCATACATGGCTACACTCCATACAAATACTTTCAGAAACGAATTCCTGACACTTAAATCTATACTCGATGTTAACAAATTTCTCTTCTTCAGAAACGCTTTCCTTGCCATTGCCATTCTACATTTTATATCCTCTCTACTTCGACCATCATCAGTTATTTTGCTCCCCAAATAGCAGAACTCCTTTACTACTTTAAGTGTCTCATTTCCTAATCCAATTCCCTCAGCATCACCCAACTTAATTCGACTACATTCCATTATCCTCGTTTTGCTTTTGTTGATGTTCATCCTCCTTTCAAGACACTGTCCATTCCGTTCAACTGCTCTTCCAAATCCTTTGCTGTCTCTGACAGAATTACAATGTCATCGACGAACCTCAAAGTTTTTATTTCTTCTCCATGGATTTTAATACCTACTCCGAATTTTTCTTTTGTTTCCTTTACTGCTTGCTCAATATACAGATTGAATAACATCGGGGACAGGCTACAACCCTGTCTCACTCCCTTCCCAACCACTGCTTCCCTTTCATGTCCTTCGACTCTTATAACTGCCATCTGGTTTCTGTACAAATTGTAAATAGCCTTTCGCTCCCTGTATTTTACCCCTGTCACCTTCAGAATTTGAAAGAGAGTATTCCAGTCAACATTGTCAAACGCTTTCTCTAAGTCTACAAATGCTAGAAACGTAGGTTTGCCTTTTCTTAATCCAGCTTCTAAGATAAGCCGTAGGGTCAGTAATGACTCACGTGTTCCAATATTTCTACGGAATCCAAACTGATCTTCCCAGTGGTCGGCTTCTTCCAGTTTTTCCATTCATCTGTAAAGAATTCGCGTTAGTATTTTGCAGCCGTGACTTATTAAACTGATTGTTCGGTAATTTTCACATCTGTCAACACCTGCTTTCTTTGGAATTGGAATTATTATAGTCTTCTTGAAGTCTGAGGGTATTTCGCCTGTCTCATACATCTTGCTCACTAGATGGATTTTGTTAGGCCTGGCTCTCCCAAGGCTGTTAGTAGTTCTAATGGAATTTTGTCTACTGCCGGGGCCTTGTTTCGACTTAGGACTTTCAGTGCTCTGCCAAACTCTTCACGCAGTGTCATATTTCCCATTTCATCTTCATCTACGTTCTCTTCCATTTCTATAATATTGTCCTCAAGATCATCGCCTTTGTATAGACCCTCTAAACACTCCTTTCTACCTATCTGCTTTCCCTTCTTTGCTTAGAACTGGGTTTCCATCTGAGCTCTTGATATTCGTGCAAGTGGTTCTCTATTCTCCAAAGGTCTCTTTAATTTTCCTGTAGGCAGTATCTATCTTACCCCTAGCGAGATAAGCCTCTATATCCTTACATTTGTCCTCTAGCCATCCCTGTTTAGCCATTTTGCACTTCCTGTCGACCTCATTATTGAGACGTTTGTATTTCTTTTTGCCTGCTTCACTTACTGCATTTTTATATTTCTTCCTTTCATCAATTAAATTCAATATTTCTTCTGTTACCCAAGGATTTCTACTAGCCCTCGTATTTTACCCATTTGATCCTTTGCTGCCTTCACTACTTCATCCCTCAAAGCTACCCGTTCTTCTTCTACTGTATTTCTTTCCCCCATTCTTGTCAATTGTTCCCTTATGCTCTCCCTGAAACTCTCTACAACCTCTGCTTTTGTCAGTTTATCCAGGCCCCATCTCCTTAAATTGTCACCTTTTTGCAGTTTCTTCAGTTTTAACCTACAGTTCATAACCAATAGATTGTGGTCAGAGCCCACATCCGCCCCTGGAAATATCTTACAATTTAAAACCTGGTTCCTAAATCTCTGTCTTACCGTTATATAATCTATCTGATACCTTTTAGTATCTCCAGGATTCTTTTAAGTATACAACCTTCTTTTATGATTCTTGAACCCAGTGTTAGCTTTGATTAAGTTATGCTCTGTGCATAATTCTACCAGGCGGCTTCCTCTTTCATTTCTTACCCCCAATCCATATTCACCCACTACCTTTCCTTCTCTTCCTTTTCCTACTATAGAATTCCAGTCACCCATGACTGTTAGATTTTCGTTTCCCTTCACTATCTGAATAATTTCTTTTATCTCATCATACATTTCTTCAATTTCTTCTTCATCTGCAGAGCTAGTTGGCATATAAACTTGTACTACTGTAGTAGGCGTGGGCTTCGTGTCTATCTTGGCCACAATAATGCGTTCCCTATGCTGTTTGTAGTAGCTTATCCGCACTCCAATTTTTTTATTCATTATTAAACCTACTCCTGCATTACCCCTATATGATATTGTATTTATAACCCTGCATTCACCTGACCAGAAGTCTTGTTCCTCCTGTCACCGAACTTCGCTAATTCCCACTATAACTTTAACCTATCCATTTCCCTTTTTAAATTTTCTAACCTACCTGCCCGATTAAGGGATCTGACATTCCACGCTCCGATCCGTAGAACGCCAGTTTTCTTTCTCCTCATAACGACGTCATCTTGAGTAGTCCCCGCCCGGAGATCCGAATGGGAGACTATTTTACCTCCGGAATATTTTACCCAAGAGGACGCCATCATCATTTAACCATACAGTAAAGCTGCATGTCCTCGGGAAAAATTACGGCTGTTGTTTCCCCTTGCTTTCAGCCGTTCGCAGTACCAGCACAGCAAGGCCGTTTTGGTTAGCGTTACAAGGCCAGATCAGTCAATCATCCAGACTGTTGCCCCTGCAACTACTGAAAAGGCTGCTGACCCTCTTCAGGAACCACACGTTTGTTTGGCCTCTCAACATATACCCCTCCGTTGTGGTTGCACCTTCGGTACGGCTATCTGTATCGCTGAGGCACGCAAGCCTCCCCACCAACGGCAAGGTCTATGTTTCATGGTTCAAGCTTTCTTTATTGATAGCGGGACCTCAGTTGAGTTACAAAGATCAAGTGAAATTGCTCACTCTGTGTTTTGTTTATTGTCACACTTTTTTTGCTATCTGTGATTTTTACTATCGCTTTTTGGCTTTCTGTGATGATGTTGGTTTTTGACTTTCTGTTTGGCTTCGATTTTTGAGTTTCTGTGTTGCTGTTGGGATTTTCAGTTCACGTGGGGTGAAATGATGTTTTCGATGCCATTTATAGTTCATTCACGCTAATTTAGCAATGAAACTTCCTGGCAGATTAAAACTGTGTGCCAGGCCGAGATTCGAACTCGGGACCTTTGCCTTTCGCGGGCAAGTGTTCTACCAGCTGAGCTGCCCATGCACGTCTCACGCCCCGCCCTCACAGCTTTAATTCCGCCAGTACCTCGTCTCCTACCTTCCAAACTTCGCAGAAGCTCTCCTGCATATCCTTTCTTCCAGGAGTGCTAGTTCTGCAAAGTATGCACTCGGAAGTTGGTAACTGCACAGACTACAGCCAGCGCAAACGCTAGTCGCGACACTTACTCGTAACAGAAGCAAGAAGCACAATGCTGGACCGGCCACAAATCGTAGCCTCTGCGGAAAAGACGTCGCTCTGTGGTGCCCAGCAACCTGCCTGCTACCCGACTCCTCTTAACTCTCTGTACTCTTCTCTCACACAGATAAAGCCGATGCCTCAGTTTTCCACCATGGCAAGCGTGAATTTCATTTTCCGCTCCACTTTGCAGGGAAGACCTGTCTAAATTTTCTATGATGTGCCTATTGTATTGACATTCACTGACCAGAAGCTGGTAATAGGTTGTGCTGTCTTTCCTTATTGGCTGTACGTTTACCGTGCGAAGTGTCACTCGTTTCCCATACTGTGTGCGAAAATATGGCAGTGGCTTCCCGTCTGCAACGCTTCCAGGAAATACCCAACTGCATTTATCTTCGTCTTCAGAAGTCTCGCAGCGTAAGGGTGGCTTGCCGTACTGCCGCCAGAGAATAGCCTCCTCGGCTGGCTGTCTCACGCGGCTTAGCCCACCCATGCAAAAAATTCTGGGAACATCTGAAGACGCCGCTATTCATCCACGGGAAGCCACACGCGTGTGGGTGACCACGCACCTCCCGTCCCACCATTGGGGAATTTTAGCGAAAATGGAGTTTCGCCTATACCTGTCCCGTCATCTTCCCAGGAGGTGGGGTCAATACAACACATAATGCAGTTACTAAAGGCTGCATAGTGAGATGTGGCTAACCAATACCGTCACATCGGTAAGGAGGGTTCGTTCGAAGAAGCAAGATGCACAATTCCAAGGAATTAATTTTGTAGATTTACCAAATGTGACACTTAGGACGCCTAGGAATAACCAGATTGAAGTACATGTCAGTCGGTTCAAGCCTTATGATAAAACGGTAAGAAAAGGTGCAGGGAGTCAGTAGTATAGAACGCTTGACGAGATATTCTACAGAGTTGGCCTGAATAGGAAATGTTGTGGACACAACTTAGTCATTACAAATGACTATGCATTCGTCTAAAGGAAAAACGTACGATCATTTTGTGTGAGGAAACAGGCTTTCATGGTTATCAACCTAAAAGATGTGGGATTGTTAACATTTCATACAAACTGTAAAGACGCCGCTATTCAAGAGCCTGGATCACAGGTGTACATCTAGTCAAGTAAAATAATACAGACCAATGTCACTAGGAGAGTCATAATCCCTAGCGCTACAATGGAAATTGATTGTTGTGAAGAACTGGAGAAACACCTGAGGTACCATTACATTACCATTAATACATGTAGTGACTAGTTTAGACGACCTAAGGGTGGCAGAAAAAACTTGAAGGATGTGGAGCATCTGATTCATAAACAGAAAAATAAATGGATCATAAGAGACGAGACCAACACTGTTCCATAGCAACATACATCTACATCTACATCTACGTGACTACTCTGCAATTCACATTTAAGTGCTTGGCAGAGGGTTCATCGAACCACAATCATACTATCTCTCTACCATTCCACTCCCGAACAGCGCGCGGGAAAAGCGAACACCTACAACTTTCTGTTCGAGCTCTGATTTCTCTTATTTCGTTTTGATGATCATTCCTACCTATATAGGTTGGGCTCAACAAAATATTTTCGCATTCTGAAGAGAAAGTTGGTGACTGAAAATTCGTAAATAGATCTCGCCTCGACGAAAAACGTCTTTGCTTTAATGATTTCCATCCCAACTCGCGTATCATATCTGCCACACACTCTCACCTATTACGTGATAATACAAAACGAGCTGCCCTTTTTTGCGCCCATTCGATGTCCTCCGTCAATCCCACCTGGTAAGGATCCCACACCACGCAGCAATATTCTAACAGAGGACGAACGAGTGTAGTGTAAGCTGTCTCTTTAGTGGACTTGTTGCATCTTCTAAGTGTCCTGCCAATGAAACGCAACCTTTGGCTCGCCTTCCCCACAATATTATCTATGTGGTCTTTCCAACTGAGGTTCTTAGTTGAATTGACAGCCTTCAGAATTGTACTATTTATCGGGTAATCGAATTCCAACGGATTTCTTTTGGAACTCATGTGGATCACCTCACACTTTTCGTTATTTAGCGTCAACTGCCACCTGCCGCACCATACAGCAATCTTTTCTAAATCGCTTTGCAACTGATACTGGTCTTCGGATGACCTTACTAGACGGTAAATTACAGCATCATCGGCGAACAACCTAAGAGAACTGCTAAGATTGTCACCCAGGTCATTTATATAGATCAGGAACAGCAGAGGTCCCAGGACGCTTCCCTGGGGAACACCTGATATCATTTCAGTTTTACTCGATGATTTGCCGTCTAGTACTACGAACTGCGACCTTCCTGACAGTAAATCACCAATCCAGTCGCACAACTGAGACGATACCCCATAGGCCCGCAGCTTGATTAGTAGTCGCTTGTGAGGAACGGTGTCAAAAGCTTTCCGGAAATCTAGAAATACTGAATCAACTTGAGATCCCCTGTCGATAGCGGCCATTACTTCGTGCGAATAAAGAGCTAGCTGCGTTGCACAAGAACGATGTTTTCTGAAACCATACTGATTACGTATCAATAGATCGTTCCCTTCGAGGTGATTCATAATGTTTGATGCTCCAAAACCCTACTGCAAACCAACGTCATTGATATAGGTCTGTAGTTCGATGGATTACTCCTACTACCCTTCTTAAACACTGGTGCGACCTCGCAATTTTCCAATCTGTAGGTACAGATCTATCGGTGAGCGAGCGTTTGTCTATGATTGCTAAGTAGGGAGCTATTGTATCAGCGTAATCTGAAAGGAACCTAATCGGTATACAATCTGGACCTGAAGACTTTCCCGCATCAAGCGATTTGAGTTGCTTCGCAACCCCTAAGGTATCTACTTCTAAGAAACTCATGCTAGCAGCTGTTCGTGTTTCAAATTCTGGAATATTCCATTCGTCTTCCCTGGTGAAGGAATTTCGGAAAACTGTGTTCAATAACTCCGCTTTAGCGGCACAGTCGTCGGTAACAGTACCATCGGCACTGCGCAGCGAAGGTATCGACTGCGTCTTGCCGCTTCTCTACTTTACATACGACCAGAATTTCTTCGGATTTTCTACCAAATTTCGAGACAATGTTTCGTTGTGGAGGCTATTAAAGGCATCTCGCATTGAAGTCCGTGCCAAATTTCGCGCGTCTGTAAATTTTAGCCAATCTTCGGGATTCCGCGTTCTTATGAACTTCGTATGCTTTTTCCGTTGCCTCTGCAACAGCGTTCGAACCTGTTTTGTGTACCATGGGGGATCAGTTTCATCTCTTACCAATTTATGAGGTATGACTCTCTCAATTGCTGTTGCTACTATATCTTTGAATTTGAGCCACATCTCGTCTAATTTGCATAGTCAGTTCGGAAGGAATGGAGATTGTCTCTTAGGAAGGCTTCTAGTGACACTTTATCCGCTTTTTTAAATAAAATTATTTTGCGTTTGTTTCTGGTGGATTTAGTAGAAACGGTACTGAGCCTAGCTACAACGACCTTGTGATCACTAATCCCTGTATCAGTCATGATGCTCTCTATTAGCTCTGGATTGTTTGTGGCTAAGAGGTCAAGTGTGTTTTCGCAACCATTTACAATTCGCGTGGGTTCATGGACTAACTGCTCGAAATAATTTTCGGAGAAAGCATGTAGGACAATCTCGGAAGATGTTTTCTACCTACCACCGGCTTTGAGCAAGTATTTTTGCCAACATATCGAGGGAAGGTTGAAGTCCCCACCAACTATAACCGTATGAGTGGGGTATTTATTTGTTACGAGACTCAAATTTTCTCTGAACTGTTAAGCAATTATATCATCGGAGTCTAGGAGTCGGTAGAAGGAGCCAATTATTAACTTAGTTCGGCTGTTAAGTATAACCTCCACCCATACCAATTGGCACGGAGTATCTACTTCGACTTCACTACAAGATAAACCACTACTGACAGACACAAACACTCCAGCACCAATTCTGCCTAATCTGTCTTTCCTGAACACCGTCTGAGACTTCGTAAAAATTTCTGCAGAACTTATTTCAGGCTTTAGCCAGCTTTCTGTACCTATAACGATTTCAGCTTCTGTGATTTCTATTAGCGCTTGAAGCTCAGGGACTTTCCCAGCACAACTAAAACAATTTACAACTACAATTCCTACTCTTCCTTGATCCAAGAACGTCCTGTATTTGCCATGCACCTTTTGAGATTTCAGCCCACCCCGTACTTTCCCGAGGCCTTCTAATCTAAAAAACCGTCCAGTCCACGCTACACAGCCTCCGCTACCCGTGTAGCCGCCAGCTGCGTGTAATGAACTCCTGACCTATTCAGCGGAACCCGAAACCCCACCACCCTAAGGCGCAAGTCAAGGAATCTGCAGCCAACACGGTCGCAAAACCGTCTGAGCCTCTGATTCAGACCCTCCACCCGGCTCTGCACCAAAGGTCCGCAGTCAGTTCTGTCAACGATGCTGCAGATGGTGAGCTCTGCCTTCATCTCGTAAGCAAGACCGGCAGCCTTCAGCAAATCAGATAGCCGCTGGAATGCAGAGAGAATTTCCTCCGATCCAAAGCGACACACGTCATTAGTGCCGACATGTGCCACCACATCAAGAATGACTCCACCCGGAATGCCCACGGAGTGCACACTGGATTTCTTCCCCTCCTTAGCCGCCATATCCCTAAGGGGCCCCATTACACGCCTAACATTGGAGCTCCCAACTACCAATAAGCCCACCCTTTGCGATTGCCCGGACCTTGAAGGCTGAGAATCATCCTCTGAAACAGGGCAGGCAGCTGCATCTGGCTCAGCCAGAGACAGTGCCTGAAACCTGTTTGTCAGATGCACCGGGGAGGCTTTCTGATCAGCCTCCGGGGACGTCTTTCGCTGCCTGCCATGCCTTGGAACGACCTCCCACAGGCGAGGGCTCAGCCCCACTGCGGGCAGCAACCGGGGCAACCACAGCGGCAGACCGATCTGGGGACAGACGGGACGAGGTTGACATCCCCGTGATACCCAAGTCCGGCTCCCCACAGTGGTGCCCATTGGCAACAGCCTCAAGCTGAGCGACCGAAGTCAGCGCCGCTTGCAGCTGTGAGCGAAGGGATGCCAACTCAGCCCTCATCCGAACACAGCAATCACAGTCCCTGTCCATTCTAATCGATGTTGAACAACAGTTACTGAAACACGAGTCCGTGCCTAGATAACGCAAGGGAAACACGTAAATAATGTATGAACTAACCTGTACAAATGCCTAACGACTGCGCTATGATCTGCCTGAAATTACTATTGCAGTAACTAAAACTCGAAATTACACCTCCTATACGAAACTCACACGCAATTTAAGTAAGAATCTACGAAGTAAACACTAAAGCGCGATGCTACAACTCTCAAATACTATAATACGACCGAAATTTATGAATTAAACAGTGCAAGTACCCAAAAACACGCAAAGAAATTAAGAATTATACTATCTAACAAATAAGTAAGCTAAGAGTATACGACTTGCTGCTGGCAGCTGCTTATCCAACGGCGGCAGGGAGCACATACTTGGGCATAAGATAATATTATAGTGTTGGTTGAAGACTGTTACCGGCCGCTGTGACCGAGCGGTTCTATATGCTTCAGTCCGGAACCGTGCTGCTACTACGGTCGCAGGTTCGAATCCTGCCTCGGGCATGGATGTGTGTGATGTCCTTAGGTTAGTTAGGTTTAAGTAGTTCTAAGTCTAGGGGACAGATGGCCTCAGATGTTAAGTCCCACAGTGCTTAGAGCCATTTGAGTCATTTTTTGAAGGCTGTTATTCCTCGTATTTCCCAGCCTGTAGATACATACACAAATTTTAGAGACTGTTTTGGAGGTGGAAATTGTTGCCAGTTATATATATTTTAAGGTTACTGTATTTAATGCAACCAAGTCCACTGGATTAAGAAAGACAGATGATGTAGTCACGTATGAGAGACATCTTCACGAAGAAAACTAAAGTGTTCTTAAAGAAAACAAGGTAGAAGAAAAGGAAATATGGGTATGATATAACCAAATTGGAAGAAACATTATATTAAAATGTATGCACTTTTAAATTTGAAGGAATTTATGACACACTGAATAAGGGCTCATGAGTTATTTTAGAGGGGGAAGATGTCGTGGCATTATTAATGTAAGAGGTCTCATGAATGCTATAAAATGAAAGTAATGTTAAATCAGCACACGGGCTGTTCCGTATGGCAACATGGATGCAGGTTTTTGGTCCAGAACTATGTATGAGGTAAGACATTAACGGCCATCTTAGAACAGCCATGGTGAGCCGGCTGGTGAGAGCAAAACTACCTTCAGGATAGCCGAGAGGCAAGAAGTAACCGTACCTGGCGGAGGCAATACCAGCCAGAATATTCTTGAACGTTCTGGAAAAAAATTCGGTCATTAGGTAGACATTCAGAAGAGTTAGGGGAAAGAAAAACTAAGAGAGAAACTCGTCCAAGAGTCCTGAAATTTCAGTATATATGCAGCTGGTACATAGGGCCAAGTCAGTCCGTACCATGAGTTAAAAACCGTCATTACCAGGGCTTCAAAGTCACTATAAAGTAACACATCGATGATGCTGCAGTAAAACAATGTGAAGCCTGAACACACTCGAGAGGGAACAACTGAGTTTCCAGTAAGTACCCAGCAACAGATATTATCCTAAGTTCTCCGCCTGTTCAAGAACAATATGCACTATAGAGTTTGTCTCTTGTTGCAATCTGTTTATTAGAATATAAAAAGGAACAAGCGCTGTCTTGACGTTGTCACCTAGTGTGAATAAGGGATCTGATAGTGTAAGTCGCAATGAGTGATAGTTGATATGTTCTTCTTGTCAGAATATAAAGAGGAACAACTGGTGTCTCGTTCTCGTCTCCAATTTTGTGTTGCTGGAGCGGGTTGCAAGCAAAGCATTAGGTTCTGACAGAGCAAGGAAGAATTAAAAACCTGGGAGTTGCTGGGAGGGTCTAAAATATGAGTAGAGTAGTGGGGTGTAATCATTTGCAAAGACATATAGCCATTGTGAGACACCTTTCCGATTAAGGTTGTGAAGTATTGGAAAAAGTAAATTGTTCCTAAACTGGATTCTTAAGTGTTTGCACTCTCATTCACTTCCTACGATTTACAACTTATCCTATTCGTTCCAGAATAACAAGCGCTAAGCTAAGAATATCTCACTCTCCCTCCGTTAAAGATGACTTGGTAAACGTCAGCCTGCATTGTCGTCGATGACCTGATTGCCCAGCTTCACCCAAGCTGATGTTAGGAGCTGTGCCAGGATACAACAGCTGCAATGGAGTGAAACCTCATCCATCGGTAAAACCACCCCGTGAGCAACACTGCAGGAATCAAAGATTTAAATGTTGTTTTTATGATCTTTAGTCTGAAATGTGGTTTGATACAACTCTTCGCCGTAGTCTATCCTGTGCAAGTTTCTTCATCTCTGCATAACGATTGCTTCCCACATTGACTTGAACCTGTTTAATCTAGTTCAGGGTTGGTCTCCCTCTACAATGTTATCCCCACTCTTACCTCCATTGCCAAATTAACTATCCTCGATGGCTCAGCTTTTGTCATATCAACCAGTCCCTTGTTTTAGTCAAGATGTGTAATTTTTTTCCTATCTTAGATTTGATGCGATACATTTTCATTACTTAGCAAATAAAACCTTCATATTTTTCTGTAGCATCTCACTTCAAAAGCGAGGTTAGATTATATCCAAGAAACAACTGAAGACGTTGGGTATAAATGCTATTCTGAAATAAAGATATTGCCTGGAGGAAGGAAGTCATGGCGGGCCACATCAAATAAACCAAAAGACTGATAACACAGAAACGGTCTTAGAGCCCTGTCAGTCGATCCAGACAGTAGTCATGTTCCCATATTTAGAAAAGACCACTACTCTATTGACATCACCACCCTATTTATTGTACAGCGTGAATATGGTGCGGATAGTAAAACAACAAACTTAATCCGACAGACCTTAACAATCATAACTTCAAAACTGAAATTAATGGGAGATAACTCCAAATCATGTGATATAAAACAGGCGTAAGGCAAGGTGATACGTTATCTCTACACTTCCCAGTCTGGTTCCAAATACGATCAAAATGAGACACAAAGAACATATTGTAGAAAAATATGGGAGCAATGAATAAAACGAACACTACCCAAATGTCTTGTCTTTGCCGGTGGCCTAGAAGTACCACAGAAGCTAGACACACTCTAGTGAAGCTTCATGACAGTACTGTTTACACCGACCCTCACATTACTCATGAGAATACACTTACATATCTAACATGTCTCCGAGCACGCAGAGTTGCGTTCGCTCATGACCAAATAGCACTTCAAGTACTTGGCTGAAATTCTCAGGACCACTAGCAATGACAAGGTAAACAACAATATTCGTGCAGAAAAACTGCTTTAAGCCTACACAATCATCTAGAATATTTATATCAAGAAATCCCTTTCACCAAAGTCAAAATACAAAACAGTCGTTCTCCCAGAAGCAATATACGCATTTGAGACGTCATTATTAACCATGAACGTCAATGCCATCGAGAAGATAGTGACAGATATTGTGCAATGTATTCTAACACAAGAAAGTGTCTGGATTCATAGTAGTTGTATTGCAGAACGGAACGATTTAGTTACACTGAGCGGAAAACACATCTGATATTTCGTGGGTATAAACTGAAGAGAAAAATCATTATAAACGCCTGCTTAACAGCATGTTGAAACGCCTTTGGGACACAATACGGCGGTGGATCTGTGTGGTATGGATTTGACAAGTCTTTAGTATGATACCGGAGGTATGTGGCACCAGATCACAAGTCATGTAAATTCCGTAAATTACGTGCCGCTGCTATGTGTTCCATCTGGTTCAAATGAGGTGAATTTGATGGCCAAGACTTCAGGGTACTGTATTGTATTGTATGTTAACTGGGGACCTAGAAACGTCGGAGAGGCTCCGTCTCCGCCGCAGCCGCAGTGGTCCACAACCCCACGACGGCTACAGCAGTCCACTTTACCCCTCCGCCGCCCCACACCGAACCCAGGGTTATTGTGCGGTTCGGCCCCTGGTAGACCCCCCCCCCCCCCCCCAGGGAACGTCTCACACCAGACGAGTGTAACCCCTATGTTTGTGTGATAGAGTAATGGTGGTGTTCGCGTACGTGGAGAACTTATTTGCGCAGCAATCGCCGACATAGTGTAACTGAGGCGGAATAAGGGGAACCAGCCCGCATTCGCCGAGGCAGATGGAAAACCGCCTAAAAACCATCAACAGACTGGCCGGTTCACCGGACCTCAACACAAATCCGCCGGGCGGATTCGTGCCGGGGACCAGGCGCTCCTTCCCGCCCGGAAAGCCGTGCGTTAGACCGCACGGCCAACTGAGCGGGCTAGACTTCAGGGTAAGTTCATTATCATGCTCCACAAATCTCTGTACCACAGTTTTGACCTTGTGACAAGGACAGTTATGCCATAGCCGCCGCGGAATACATCAGACATGATGAGATGCAAATAATCCGCAGTAACGTTCACGCAATCCACAGCTGTCATGGTGCATTCTATTACTACCACAGGTGCCTTTGGAAGCCCAGGTGAAGCCCCATATCATTATACTACCCCCACACGCCTGCGTCCGTGGCACTGTGGATGTTACGACCAGCTCTTCGCCTAGATGACGTAAGTCCCGGAAAATACTATCAATCTAGTGCAACAAGAAAGGTCATTCATCCGGCTAGGCGATAAGCTTCCATTGATCCAAGATCTAATCTCGATGATTTCGTGCACATTGCAGTCGTAATTGCCGATTTCATTGGATCAATATAAGAACACAGGGCAGCCATATGTTCAACAATGTGCTCTGAACGGTGTGCTCTGAAATACGTCTGCAACAGCTGATTCAGATAGGGTAAGCATACGACCTACACGTCCTGCGTCGCGTCGCGGGCGTCCATCATCTTATGGCCTTTTCGTAGTTTTATCGTCAGTTCAAGACAGTATACGGACAAGCAGACTATATTTGTTGTTTCTTAGACACTCATTTCCAGGCGTCGAACTGTATTAATATGTCCATCGTGGAAGTTTGTTGTGTCCATGGATTTCCCCATTTGCAAACCGTATCTTTCATAGAATGATTTCCCATTGATCTCTGCTTTCTTGTATACTCTAACGATAAAAAACGACCCACCACGAAGGAACTATCTGATCGGAACGAAACCCGGTACATGTACAGCAAAGAAATGATTACAATTTCAGGAAAATTGCACGATTTATTCAAGAAAAAGACCTTCACAAATTGTGCAAGTCAATAATGCGTCGGTACGACTCTGATCCTTATGCAAGCAGTTATGCGGCTTGGCATTGATTGGTCAAGTTGTTGATGTCCTGAGAGATGCCGTGCCAAACTCTGTCCAGTAGCCGCTTTAGTTCTGCAAAATCCCGAGCTGGTTGACGAGCCCAGCCCATAAGGCTCTAAAAGTTCTCAGTCTGGTCAATGTATGGTTTGGCAAGCATGTGGACAAACAGTCAAACTCTAGCTGTATGGGGTCAGGCATTATCTTGCCGAAATGTAAGACCGGGATGACTTGTGATGAAGAACAGCTGAACGGGGCGTAGATAATGGTCGACATACCGCTGTACTGTAAGGGTGCCGCAGATGACTACCAATTGGGTCGTTCTATGAAAAGAAGTGGTGCCTCACACCGTTACTCCTGAATGTCAGGCCATATTGTGCCCCATTGCTGTCTGAGGCGTCTCCAGACATTTCTTCGGCCTTGGATCTCATTAACTCGAGAAGAGCCGTCTTCAGTGATTAGTCTCACTTCGAACGGAGACCAGACGACCAGCGAAGATCCTGGCCAGCTAAGTCGCTGTATCCCTCCCCAGTTGAGAGCGTTTGGAGCATTATGGGCAGAGTCTTCCAACCATTTCGGAATTCCGACGTTTTAAAGCGCCAGTTGGACGGAATCTGGCCCAATATCCCTCAAGACGAGATACAACGGTTCTGTCGACGAATGTCGAGCCGAATAACTGCTTGCATAAGGGCGGGAGATGTACCAATACATTACTGATTTGATGAATTTGTGAAGCACTTTCTCTTGAGTAAATCATCCATTTTTTTGAAACCGTAATCACTTTTTTCTCTCTAAATGCACTTCACATTTACCGATTTTCGTCCTGTTTAGGCAATTCCTTCGTGGTGCGTTGTTTCTTTATTTTTTTCTTTTAATTTTTTCCTGGAGTGTATTCTCAGCTTGCCAAGCACCCGCAACGCTACGAGCAGCAGTTAATCTGGCTCTTTGGCTGGTAAACGAATGGACGACTGACGATTCACCAAGAAAATCTTGAACCTCATAAACGAGAATCCAAAAACGAAACCTACAAAGATATACTATACGATTAACTTAACGGCGGAACATCGAATCTCGTAAGTTCATGCCTAAGCGACTAACGGAAATGAATATGAAACTAAAAAAATATATCGAGATTATAACAACGACTTGATGAGGATAAGAACAGAAAGGTCTAAGCCAACTAGAGGTTCCATGTGATCATTGAAGAGCGAAATGAAATAATAACGGTAAATAAATAAACACAAAAAATCTAAAGCTACCAGTCGTGACCAGTTGAGGTGTGGCAATGGTGAAGTTCGTTGAGCGGTCACTGGTCGAAGGTACAGAGAGGACGCCTCGGAATGCAGCTCTGGTGGGCGTTGCGACACGACGCCGGTGCTGGCATTGGCTCCGCTTTCGCGGCCACAGCCGCAGTTGGCGTCGCTAGAGCGGACACTGGAGGGAGAGGAGAGAAGAGAGCAGATCAGAGCAGAGCAGGCGACCGGAAGCGGGTGCCGCCGCGCCGCGCCGTTCTGCCAGCCGGCAGCGCCTGGGCTGGGCTGGGTCCGATGGAGAGCGGCGACACATTCCGCAGGCAGCGGCGGCGAAAGCGACCGCGACGCGGCGACACGCGCCCTGCACACCTCGGTTCCTTCTCGCCGAACTTCACACTGGGTAGCACTGATCTAGGAACTACAAGAAAGTTTTTGTCCCAAAAGTCAAAATCGGTGATACCTGTAGCATCTAAAAAACAGAATCGCGAAGTCTCACAACGTCTCTACAAAGAACTTAATGCACGTCTAAAGAAAGTTTGAATAAAATTCACCCCTAACTTTGTATCAGTGTGATTAATAGAGTGATTCTTATTCAAGTTTAAAAACCCCTGAAACGACGGAGACGACGCGGAGACAAGAAATTCGACGTATGACGCATGGGGCCGCAAATGTCGAGAAATACCCCGAAGGAGGATGACAAATGTTGAACATGTGACGTCCCGGATGACGTACCTCGCTACAAGTGGAACGGTTGGGCTTGTCCGAAAAAAAGGAGGAAAGGGAGATTGGTTTAACGTATCGTCGACATCATTAGAGACTGAGCATAAGCTCGGATCGTGTCAAGTCGGCCGCACTCTTTCAAAGGAACCATCCCGGCATTTTCCTGTAACGGTTTAGAGAAATCACGGAAGACCTAGATCTGGATGGCCGAACGCGTGTTTGAACCGTCGTCCTCCCGAATGCGAGTACAGTGTGTTAACCACTGCGCCACTTCGCTCTGTGGACTTGTCGATCCTACCCTCGCCGGTAGGGGGCAATGCTGCACATAGTTCCGCTAGGCCGCTCTTTTTTCGAAATGTGATCTGTTGCAAACTTAGGAGTTACAGAATTGTCTTCGCTGTAACGAAGCAAAAGCTGTTCCTCCTTTGCGTTTCTTTCCTTTTGTCCGTTCTTTTTTTTTTACGGACTTTATTCAGTAAATAAAACGTAGGTCATTTACTGGCAATTCTGAACCTTCGACTCATTTGCCTCTGACGCAACACGGTAGATTTTCGATATAGTGTGCTTTGTAATAAATCTGTGTAGATCATATAATAATAATGTAAACACACAGTTGTCTAACGCAATGTAAGAAAGTATTGCTGCCACACACAAGACTCAAACCCTGAGTCCCATGCACTAGAGTCGTTCACGTAGGCGCAGAGCCACGTAGGATCGTGGTGACAGCTTCGACAACTCAGTCGCTACATGTGTGTCGAGTTACGTCATCTGGTCACGTCTCACGTTCAACATTTGTCATCCACTTTGAGGGTATTTCCCGACATTTGCAGTGACATGTATCTTAAGTTAAATTACTTATCTCACCGTCATCTACGTCGCTTCAATGGTTTTTAAACGTTAATGAGTCACCCTGTATGTAAACGTACGTAGCGCAAATCTGACCTGTACAGCCTACTCGTGCATAAAGACATGATGGAATGTTCGTAAGCTCAGCGGTGTTTTTTACTGTGAAGCATTTACAACCAACACCGATTGAATATGGCGCATACTTAATGCTTAAACAAAGGTCAAAAGCGTAAGAAATCGCCGGCCGGGTTGGCCGAGGGTTTCTAGGCGCTACAGTCTGGAACCGCGCGACCGCTACGGTCGCAGGTTCGAATCCTGCCTCGGGCATGGATGTGTGTGATGTACTTAGGTTCGTTAGGTTTAAGTAAGTTTAAGTAAGTTCTAGGGGACTGATGACCTCAGAAGTTAAGTCCCATAGTGCTCAGAACCATTTGAACCTGGTTTCAAGACTATATGTCGCAGTATGGTGGGACACTTGTGGCCAACGCTGTTATCCACGACCAAGGTCGTCGACGGCCGCCGCTAAAAATGAAAAAAGAAGACAAAAGAAATTAAGTCAGTCCTGTTACGTTACAATTGATGTCACAGCGCCGGGATTTTCTTAAACTAAACTTTGACTGGGGTTAATGGTTTTCAGACTAGTCAGTGATTACGGCGGTCTGGTAGGACTTGGGTGAAAATATAAATGTGTTATTATTAAATGCCTCTGGCCGTGATTTAGTAATTCAGACTACCGATTACAGTGTAAGAGTCTCATGATCTATCATGTGAGAAATGTTCAGTGAGGCTCTGATGAATTTAATAATTATTGCATCTAGGAATCCTGCATACTCGATTCGCTAGACAATCAAACAACTTGTATTAATGAGTTTTATTACGACAAGACAATTACAGTTTTTTGCTAGATGTGTCCCAAGCAAAGGGCGACATAAAAAGCAATTGGTCTTGTTCAGAGTAGACAAACATAAGTCTGTGCTACGTAGGGATCACTAGCGAAGTGGCTAACGTTGACGCTGCTATCGAAGTCGGCTGCCACCAGCCAGGCGCGGCGCGTATGTCCCCTTCACCTAGGGGCTGTCGCGTTGTCGTCCTGGAGAGAGGTCGGTGAGTGTGCGATTGGCTGATCTCTTCTCATAGCCTTCTCTTCCTCGTCGTTCCCAAATGGCGTGCCGGCGCTGACTTTGGGCCGTAACAATTATGACAAACGAATTAGTGATTAGCTTATGCGTTACATTCGATTTATACTGAGAAAGTGAATTTCTCATTGACTTACGTGAATTTATTTCTTACGTGTGGTTGAAACAGTAAGGTCTTACACTTGACTTCATCTGATAGAGTTAGGCTTGTTCACACTTAGCAAAAAAAATCGTTATGTGCAGGAGATAATATTTTTGGAATTTAGCCAGTTGTTTGTGTGGGTACACCGTGAAGCAGAAATTACAACTGGAGCCCTCATGTTTCAGAGGGTTTAGACGGTGGACAGAACAGCTACTCCCGAAATATAACAAGACTGGCTGGTGAGGGAATCGTCGCAAGCCTAAAACCCATACCAGATAGGGCTGAAAGATGAAGTAGAGAAGATGCAAAGAAGAGCAGTACGTTTCTTTACAGGTTCATTCAATAAGTGCGAAAGCGTCATGAAGGTGCTGAGCCAACTCCAGTGGCAAATGCTACAAGAGAGGAGGAGTGGCTTCCTGTTACAATTCCGGCAGCGTACGTCCCTCTAAGAGTTAACCAGTATGTTACTGCCTCCAACGAATATCTCGCGGAAAGACCATGAACCTAGGATTACCACGAGAGAGATTCCAAAGCTTACCAGCAATCGTTCTTCCGGCGCATCATTCGCGAGTGAAACAAGAAACGGACAACTGACAGTGGTACACAATGTACCCTCCGCCACACACTATAACGTGATTTTCGGAGTATGTAAGTGTATGTCAATGCAGATTTTATGGAGAATCCAAATACTAGAACCTGCCGCGCGGGATTAGCCGAGCGGTCTGAGGCGCTGCAGTGACGGACTGTGCGGCTGGTCCCGGCGGAGGTTCGAATCCTCCCTCGGGCATGGGTGTGTGTGTTTGTCCTTAGGGTAATTTAGGTTACGTAGTGTGTAACCTTAGGGACTGATGACCTTAGCAGTTAAGTCCCATAAGATTTCACACACATTTGAACAATACTAGAACCTTTCCTCCTGTACGAATGCGTTAGATACACTTCGCGTAACTGGGGGAAATTTACTGAAATTAGTGTAGCCGTCTAATACGCAGTTACTATTTTTAGGTTTTAGGAACGAATGGAATTTTACCAGAGCCGACTGCTATACACTTCCAGGTTCGTGGCTTCCGGCCATCAGGGATGTAAGCACCGAGACAAGGCGCATGAAGAGCCACACGCTGCCCGTATTTTACACATTGTGCCCCGCGGGAAGCACATGCCTCGTTGGGAAACCCACGAGTCTCCAATGGCTCAGTTGCAAGTCCACTCGGCGGCGTGATAACCATATTTTGGTAACATTTCCACTCTCTCTCTCTCTCTCACTACCAGTTACCTGTACCTACCAAATGCCAATAAGCCAATAACAGAAACCTCAGGAATTTTAGGTAATAACTGCTCCTCTTCGTAGGTGCGCAGGAAAACATTCTTTTTGAAGTGAACGCGATATATGTTGTAGTCAATGTTCAAACAACCGGGGTTAAAAGAAGAATCATGAGGAAGATCCCGACAGAGAGGTCGAAGAGTCGAGGGTTAGGAGAAATAACTGAAAAGGAATATGAATGACACGGCCTAAACTCGTGGCAGATTTTACCTTCAGTACACACACATTGCTGTCCATATATTGTAAGGAACAGTCTACAGAAGGCCACGATCCATTCGCCTCTGCTTATTTGCCTGCGCCTTTCCGCAGACCAGCAGACCACGATTTCTACTCGCCCACCCCCTCCCCCGACCAAGTCTTTTCATTTGCCTGCACCTGCATCAGTGTCAGATCAGACAACATCCTGTACGACTCTCGTGATCTGCTTGCGTGTCATTAGCAGGCATAATTGTTTAGAAAAATAACGCATTGCTGGATTCCAGAAGATCTTTATAATGTGATGTTAGCGAACTATCACACCAAGCATTTGGACATCACAGGTACAGAAAATCCGTTACCCGAGCGCTGACTGGCCTGTTGCAGTTCAGCAAAATTCCAAGGTGTGCACGCGTATGGGCCTATCTGTCCGTGGGGCCAAGAAGATAAATTCGATTATGACCAACGTCGATACTACGTATGGCAACAAGTGCTATGGATCAACAAGAGAATAAACAGATATCAAGAAGAGTTACACTCTTTGCAATTGGTTAGAAAGAATGGAAAGGCACACCACTGACGTCAGAACCTAACCACAGTGTCGCTCCAGTGCCTGGAGATTAGGAAGATTGAAATGTTACAATAACCTGCTCAGATTAGAGGCTACTTTTAAAGCTTTCCCACTGAACTTGGGAGAGACTTCTTGGATTTCTGAAATACTTCGTTAGATGAAACTCAGGCTGTTGCTCCGTGCATCACACTTGGGACTGCTACTCTCGTGATGACGTCGCCCTCGACGGGACATCAAACCCTAATCTTCCCCCTTCTTGTAAGCCCGCACAACTGTGGCTTGCTAACCTGGTAACTTGCTCCAGTGTTCTCTTCATCGTTGATAAAAATGCCAAATGATTTAAATAATAAAGCTCCGTACCAGTTACATTCTTTCACGCACAGCACGACATGTTTCAGGAATTTATTCACATTTTCATGTATAACTATTTATAAGATTATTATATATAATGTATGTCTGTCTGTGATTCATTGCGCAATGAAGGATGGCATTATACCTTCAAACCATAAGAGAAGCAGAAGAACACATACGCAGATATCACTTACAGCACAACTGCAAATAGTAACAATGGAAAATGGGAATAAAATCCTGAAGCATCTCGTGCTATGCTTTAAAAAAGTAACCGGTGCAGCGTTTCATTACATAAATTTTTACTGACAGAGTTGCAGGCTTTCGTGAAACATCGTAAAAAGCAAAACGTAATACTACAGAAATTATTTGGTAATACGCAATGATGTTCCAGCACACTACGCTTATCTCTCTCCTCTAACTACAAAGACGCATTCACACACTCACAAATCTATTTATTATATACTCCTCTCAGCTACACGTGATACAACAGTTACAGCCCCGCGCGAGATCCAACAACTGTCGATATCTGGCTCGATTTATAGTATCAAAACTATAAAATGAAATTAGTCGTTAAGCGAAATTGATTTGTTGCTGTTCGATCACGGAAAGGCAAACATACAACCACAAATTAATTAAATGGCTCTAAATTAGTCTAAGGGCTGGTTGTGCGTCGCTGCATTGTGCCCAAATGAAATCTGTTTAAATTATAAAACCCAGACAAGGAAGCAGTTAATGAATAACTGCATAACGCAGTTAAATGTAAATAAGAAGTAAATTCAGTTTATAGTGGTTTCCGCGTCTTAAGATTACTGCACTTAATTAAAGGGAATTTTGCAGCAGACAAACTTCACTTTTGTTTGCAAAGCATCTTCTGTGGTCATTCAGGAAATATGGATACGTAATATGCTTGTATATTTTGGTTATTGTAGATTCAAAACTGTATTTCTTGATAAAATTTCCGTGCGTTTTACTTACGGTGCTTCTGCCTCTTTCACCTATACTGGAAACCACTGCTTTTTCTTTCTTGTTAGCGGAGGACGAGTTTGAAAGAAACTTGGTTGTACGTCAACATTCGGTAGTTTTTTACCTTTTTGGAAATCACTTTTTCTGACTCTGCAATGGTGACATTTCCATTTCACTACACTTTATAAACAGAACTGGAGTTGCATGTGTCCTGCACTCAGCACAGTATTACAGTGTTTATGTGTTTTCATTTGTTTTTCGTGTAGTTTGTAAGCGTTGCCAACCTTTGAAACAACTCATAAATGATCAGACCAACCTTGCAAACCACACACTTTTTAAACTAAAAGACTACTTAATATAACGTTAAATATAGACCTATCACCCACATATGTCATCCACTCACTTCCACCAACCAACCATGCCCCCTCCAACTCCCGTAACCCGTACCCCGCCCCTCCCTCCAAGTTAATTCCCATACACCTCTACCATTTCCTCCCAGTTGCTTTCCCTATAATCACTACCCCTCCAAAACTCGAACCACTACTTCTACATGCCCCCCTCCACTCATATCTCTGTAGAGCATGTAAGATATCTTCATTAGTTTAATCATTCACATCCAATCACCCACACCCACTATATGTATATATACAAACGAATAAAGAAATCCCAGGTTAGCAACGCTTACAGCTTACACGAAAGACAAATGAACAGTGTAATACTGTCCCGAGGGCGGAACACATGCAACGGCAGTTCCATTTATAAGGTGTAGTGAAGTCGAAATATCGCCAATGCGGAGTAAGAAAAAGTGCTTTCAAAAACGGCAAAAATCTGCCAAGTGTAACTATGCAACCAAGGTTCTTTCAAGGTTCTTTCAGCGTCAGCCTCCACCAACAATGAAGAAAAAAGCAGAGATCTGCAGAAAATTTGAACAAGAGGCAGAAACACAGTAAGGTAAATGCATGTCAGCTTTGTAGAGAAATACTATTTTTAATCTATAACTACCGTATTTCTAGAATGACCACAGAAGATACTGTGCAAACAAAATCGAATCGAGTCTGGTGTAAGATTCTCTTTTATTAAATGCAGTAAGCTTAAGACGAAGGAACCAATAATAACTGATTATAATTGCTGCTGCCGAAACGGCCATGCAAACAAACATACTGTGGACGCTCTGTGACGCATTTTCAAGTGGTCTCTACATGAAATTTAGAAGGATACAGATCACTCTAAGTAAAAGTGTCAGACATGTGAAGTTTAATAATATTTTCAGATAAAGCAATATTGTACGAAATATATTAACGTACAGGTTACAAGCAGTTCTGCCAGTACACAAAAGACGAAACAAATAACTCAAAAAAATTGTCTAAACGACGCAATCAACTCTCTTTATGCCATAAAGCAAGTCCTACATGGGGAGCTATGTAAAGCACATCTTAATCTTACAGAAGTTCTGAATAGCGCTCCTGTTTTCCCCAAACTTGTTAGCAAGGATGAAAGCCGTACATAAACGGTAATAATCTAAATATATAAAAAAAGCCCACAGAAGAAAGACTGCACTTCTAAAAGCTAAACACAGAATACAGTCGCAAATAACATCTAGTCTCTAACATTCTGCGTGGTGTCTG
Source organism: Schistocerca cancellata (assembly GCF_023864275.1). NCBI lineage: Eukaryota > Metazoa > Arthropoda > Insecta > Orthoptera > Acrididae > Schistocerca > Schistocerca cancellata. The sequence continues at coordinate 373,778,226 of NC_064630.1, read as the reverse complement.
TTTGTTCTATATCGTGTCTCCCTACCACTTTCGCGCAACGACGCTCTGAGCGTGTTTTTTAGGGAATTGACTAGTTTGAACCTGGGACCTGTTGCTGGTAAGGAGACGTCAGACCACACATGACATGTAGAATTCAAAAGAGTTCAGTGAGACTAGCGATGATATAACCAAATACTTAATGATTTCAGCGTCAGCTCCACTGCACTCCCTGTAAAAGAATCTTAATACCAACTAAATTTAGTGGAAGGTGTTCAAGGCTTTCCTATTTTTATTAGGTAGTTAAATAACGTCGAAAAAGCAATTAAGTTTACCATTGGAAATTTTATTCTACTCACAAAACATTGTTTATAAATTGCACTATTGATAAAAGGAAATGTTTTAATACTGGATGGTAAAAACCGACTGCGTTCAACAAAAATGTGAACGAATATTCCCTGAGTGGGTTTCCAAGTTCTACAATGGATCGAAGGGTGACCTATGCCATATCACATCTATAATCTAGGTTTAAATTAAGTTTCACAAAAGAGAAAACTATCAAAATGGTCTACAGTGACCCTCAATTATCTTTAATTACTTATCTAACTTGTCGTAAATTACAGTGGCTGATGTGGCTTCTCAATAACTATATAACAGAAAAATCATCGCGTTTCAGATTTTTACTTCAAGTGGCAAATGTGAACATGAGCTTTAATTGACGATCGACACTAGTATTACGTAAAAAAGGGGTGTAACAGATGAGACTTCTGCAGTTCTGAGTGAAGCTTTATGCGCTGTTATGCGGCACCGCGTGCGTTCATTACCTTATCGGTGTTCGTCAGTGGGCGGCGGGCAGCACAACTCTGCTCACCTCGCCGTCTCGGAAGCAACTCTCTCCTAACTTCTCCTTAGTACAATTTACCGAAGTTGGTTTAAAAAAAACTATATGGCTGTGTTTTTATCTGACCAATCTCAATGTTAACCTTAAGCTCCGCCTACAAAAATTCTTTCTATCCAATGAGAAACGTTATACTTTTCGTGGTGGGGCAATGTTTTTAAAGTTTGCAACGTAACAGAGACGCGAAAAAGTCTCACGCTAAAACTTGCGGGTGGTGTAGCCATTTTTGTGTTATCGTAAGATCTATACTGTTCTTCTGGAGGGCTCTAGCTTTTAACATTGGCTGGGGGGTGGTCCTGACGTAACAGAGACGCGAAAAACTCTCACGCTAAAACTTGCGGGTGGTGTGGTCCTAGCGGTTAGCTGGCGACATGGGTGTCCGTCCGTCCCTTATCGTAGGGCCTTCCAGCTTAACACGGTTCTGCTCTCTGCTTCTGTTCTCGTTTCTCCCCTCGGAACTGCGTCTGTCTCTCGGTGGGAAGGTATGACATGCATTTAGGCATTCTTGTGTTAGTCTGTGGTATTCCATTTCCTCACTCGTTACTCGTATTGCTTTGGCTAATTTAATGTCACGATTTATTCGGAGCTATGTGACATACTACTGGATTTGCTTATCATGTCAGGGTTTTCATGGAAGGTGTTGGATTTGCCTGACACCTTACAAGTCTAACGAAAAACAACATTTCCATCCGAGGCTGGTAGACCTCACACAGTGTGTTGCACCCAAAAGAAATAAAACTGATCGAAGAAGGTTTGAAACGTAGTGTCAGTAGTCGTAGACGAAAAATATACAGAGAACCTCATAGTATAGCCAGATAGCATTCTCTTACAAGAAAACAGAAACGAAGCAAGTGAGGTACACATTGGTCTGATGAGAGAGGTAGTAAGCAGAAAACTCAAATACAAAACACAGACGAAAGAAAACATAGGAAACTAAAAAATACAGACTCCATATTACTGACAAAATTTGAAAAGAAACTACATTAACACAACACCATCCCTACATGAGCGCATAAAGGAAATAGAGTGGTCCTCATGGATAAAGAACAATACCTCAATAAGACTCATGAATTCACCAGAAAAAGAAGATCAAGAAATTAAAAGCAGATCCAACTCACCAATTCCAAAAGAAGTTGAGAAACACACTGAACATACACTAAAAGGCAACGAAAAATAGAAAAACTGTACAGACAAATCCCAGTGCACCTTCGCTTCAATGCCAACCAAACCTACACAAGAAAGACTTTCCGGTCAACGCCATTATGAATTATAGAAAAACTCCCACATATCCACTTGCAAGATATATTTTGTAAAAATTACAAAAAATATGCAAATTACAAGAAGACACCATACGACTGATTCATTACATGAAACAGATTCAGGTTCCAGCCGCAGCCACCTCCCTGTCATCTGATGCACAGAACATGCATTCCAGTATACCAATAACCGAAACAATAAACAATATAGAACAGATACTGAACAAAATCTTAACACACACAGCATACTTTCACATGAATACATCAAAGAAACAATCAAGATGCTAGAACTATTAACAGAACAGAACTATTTCCAGTTCAACAGTGAATTTTACTTAGAAAGTGAAGGATTAGCAAAAGTATCTCCAGTGTCTGAAACCAGAGCAAACAAGTTCATGCAAAACAGGTGTATTTAGCAAAATAGTGCCGAATAGGTACACCATCCTATACAGAATTAGAAATGTGGATGACATCTTGTACCTGGTAGATGAGTAAAATTGACCACTTACAGACATAAATGCCGTTCATGGTAAGACACATTTTACAGTAGAAAAAGAGAAAAAATGGGCATTTCAGTTTCCTGGATATTAACATAAAGACTCAGAGCAGCCCACACACATTTCAGATCTGCCGAAAACCAACAACAGACACAGTATTACATCAGACATCAAATCATCCGAATTCTCACAAACAAGCAGCACTTCGACAGATGCTCCACAAACCAAACACAGTGCCATTAACAATATCAAAAAGAAATAGATATCATAGTACAAATAACCACAAACAATGGATACAAATAACAGTGAGTAATAACACCGAACAATAAAATCACATAATAGTAAAAAGCAAACAACCAGCTATCACCGACACGAATACAGAATAACACACAAACAGACATACAAAAGACAAGAACTGTAACAACGCAAAGTGAGAAAAAAACAGAAAATTATGGAAGATATACAGTTACATGCAACCACAAATTCACACACAGACTATCCAATATTTTCAAAATAAAAACAAAGCATAAAAATAGCACAAACCAATAATTCAGTTCAAAAGTACTTCCCAAAAACAACAGGAAAAACTGATTGTTGTCAGCTGTAGGGCGAGTGTCTCCCCCTTGTCCGTAATGAATGAGGCTGGCTCACAGATTGACCGGCGTCTTGCGTCGAATTGTGACCAGCATGGAACTTGACACACCATTTCACAATGGTGGTTTTCGACAAATATGCTTTCCCATGCAGATTCTTCATTCTATAACGGATGTCTACCGGTCCTTGTCCTTCAGCAGCCAAGAAAAGGCTAACAGCTTTTGGTAATAATGACGCCACAGCTCAGGTTTCCACATTTACTGCACGCACGTCGGAAAGACACGAATGCAAAGATTAACCCTTGCATTTATGTCAGTGCTTATATACCAGCATCTGAGTCGTTCTACGTTGCATACCCTGATGTGACACGTCCCGCGATAGCGGTGTACACATACAGGGTGTTACAAAAAGGTACGGCCAAACTTTCAGGAAACATTCCTCACACACAAAGAAAGAAAATACGTTATGTGGACATGTGTCTGGAAACGCTTACTTTCCAAGTTAGAGCTCATTTTATTATTTCTCTTCAAATCACATTAATCATGGAATGGAAACACACAGCAACAGAACGTACCAGCGTGACTTCAAACACTTTGTCACAGGAAATGTTCAAAATGTCCTCCGTTAGCGAGGATACATGCATCCACCCTCCGTCGCATGGAATCCCTGATGCGCTGATGCAGCCCTGGGGAATGGCTTATTGTATCACAGCCGTCCACAATACGAGCACGAAGAGTCTCTACATTTGGTACTGGGGTTGCGTAGACAAGAGCTTTCAAATGCCCCCGTAAATGAAAGTCAAGAGGGCTGAGGTCAGGAGAGCGTGGAGGTCATGGAATTGGTCCGCCTCTACCAATCCATCGGTCACCGAATCTGTTGTTGAGAAGCGTACGAACACTTCGACTGAAATGTGCAGGAGCTCCATCGTGCATGAACCACATGTTGTGTCGTACTTGTAAAGGCACATGTTCTAGCAGCACAGATAGAGTATCCCGTATGAAATCATGGTAACGTGCTCCATTGAGCGCAGGTGGAAGAACATGGGGCCCAATCAAGACATCACCAACAATGCCTGCCCAAACGTTCACAGAAAATCTGTGTTGATGACGTGATTGCACAATTGCGTGCGGATTCTCGTCACTCCACACATGTTGATTGTGAAAATTTACAATTTGATCACGTTGGAATGAAGCCTCATCCGTAAAGAGAACATTTGCACTGAAATGAGGATTGACACATTGTTGGTTGAACCATTCGCAGAAGTGTACCCGTGGAGGCCAATCGGCTGCTGATAGAGCCTGCACACGCTGTACATGGTACTGGTTCTCCCGTAGCACTCTCCATACAGTGACATGGTAAACGTTACCTTCTACAGCAGCAACTTCTCTGACGTTGACATTATGGTTATCGTCAACTGCACGAAGAATTGCCTTGTCCATTACAGGTGTCCTCGCCGTTCTAGGTCTTCCCCAGCCGCGAGTCATAGGCTGGAATGTTCCGTGCTCCCTAAGACGCCAATCAATTGCTTCGAACGTCTTCCTGTCGGGACACCTTCGTTCCGGAAATCAGTCTCGATACAAACGTACCTGTTGATGCTACGTACTGATGTGCTTGATGCTAGTACTGTAGAGCAATGAGTCGCATGTCAACACAAGCACCGAAGTCAACATTACCTTCCTTCAATTGGGCCAACTGGCGGTGAATCGAGGAAGTACAGTACATACTGACGAAACTAAAATGAGCTCTAACATGAAAATTAAGCGTTCCCGGACACATGTCCACATAACATCTTTTCTTTATTTGCGTGTGAGGAATGTTTCCTGAAAGTTTGGCCGTACCTTTTTGTAACACCCTGTATACAGATGGCGGTAGTATCGCGTGCACGAAGTATAAAAGGACATTGAATTGGTACAGTTGTCATTTGAACTCAGCTGATTCATGTAATATATTTCGGACGTGAATATGGCCACACGACGAGAATTAACAGACTTTGAACGCTGGATAGTAGTTCGAGCTATAGGCAAGCGTCCACTTTGGGAATCGTTGGGGAATTCAATATACTGCGATCGACAGTGTTAAAGAGTGTGCCGGCCTGAGTGGACGTGCGGTTCTAGGTGCTACAGTCTGGAACCGAGCGACCGCTACGGTCGCAGGTTCGAATCCTGGCTCGGGCATGGATGTGTGTGATGTCCTTAGGTTAGTTAGGTTTAATTAGTTCTAAGTTCTAGGCGACTGATGACCTCAGACGTTAAGTCGCATAGTGCTCAGAGCCATTTGAACCATTTGTTAAAGAGTGTGACGAGAATACCAAATTTCAGGCAGTACCTCTCACCATGGCAACGATCGAGAGCAGAGGCGTTTGGGTAGAGTTGACAGTGCTAACAGACAAGCAACACTGCGTGAAATGACTGCAGAAATCGATGTGGGACGTACGACGAACGTATTCGTTAGGATAGCGTGGTGAAATGTGGCGTTAATCGGCTATGTCAGCAGACGATCGACGCGAGTGCCTTTGCTAACATCACGACATCGCCTTTAGCGCCTCTCCTCTGCACGTGACCATATTGGTTAGGCTGGAGACGACTGGAGAACCGGGGCCTGGTGAGATGAGTCCCGATTTCACTTGGTAAGAGCTGACGTAGGGTGCGAGTATGGCGCAGACCCCACGAAGCCATGGACAAAAGTTGTCTACAAGGCTCTGACCAAGCTGATGGCGGCTCCATAATGGTGTGAACTGTGTTTACATTGAAGGATCTGGGTCCTCTGGTCCACCTGAACTGATCATTGACTAGAAATCGTTATGTTCGGCTACTTGGAGACCATTTGCAGGCGTTCATGGACTTCATGTTCTCAAACAGTGATGAAATTTTAATGGGTTATACTGCGTCACGTCATTGGGCCACAGTTGTTCGCGATTGGTTTGAAGTACATTCTGTACAATTCGAGCGTATGATTTTATCGCTCGAGATGAAGCCCATTGAACATTTATGGGACATAATCGAGAGGTCAGTTTTGCACAAACTCCCTTCTACAGCATATTCAAAAACCAAGAGAGAATAATACCAGTGGAAGACCAGGAATGAAATGCCTGGATTAGAGGGGGTATAATACAGGAATGTAGTCTTTCGCCCAAACTGTTGAGCTTATGTGTCGAAGAAGCAATGACGGAAACAAAAGAAAGCTTCAGGAGCGGTATTAAAATTCATGATGAAAGAATATCAGTCATAAGATTCGCTGATGACGTTACTACCCTCATTGAAATGGACTAAAAATTGCAGTGCCTCATGAATTGAGTGAACAGTCTAATGAGCAGCCACTATGGATCTAAAGTAAATCGAATAAACACGAAAGTAATGACAAGTAGCATAAGTGAGATTAGTGGTTAACGTAACGTCAAAATTGGGGACCACGAAGCAGATGAAGTGAAGAAATTCTGCTTCCTTGGAAGCAAAACAACACATCACGGACGAAGCAATGACGACATAAAAGTAAACTGGCACAGACACAGAAGTCATTATTGGCCAAAGAAGGTCTACTAATATCAAACATCGACCTTAATTTGAGGAAGAAATTTCTGAGATTGTACATTTGGCAGTGAGTCATGGAATGTAGGAAACCAGAAAAGAAGAAATCGAAGCGTGTGAGAGGTGGTCGTACAGAAGGATGTTGGTTCTTCCATGGACTGGTAAGATAAGAAATCAGGAGACTCTACGCAGAATAAATGAGGAGGGGAAGTGAGGAAAATTCTGATAAGTATAGGACTCACCTCCGCTTTTCTAATGTACGATCCGTGCGTCCCAAGGAAAGCAGTTAAATGTGATGCAGATCTTTTTAAAAATAAATTGGATTTTGGATTTGAGATATGATCTTGGAACGCAACGTAAACGGGGCTATTATAGTTTTTAAAATAATACTAATATGCCTATTTTGTTTATTCGTTTTCAGAGATTCGCACAGTTAAGTTTGAGTATGCGACGTCTAATCCTTTATATCATCAATTTAATGAGTCTTAATAAACATAAGATATGCCCACTTAATTCTTTACTTCGATACAATAGCGACTATAGAGTGTTCGTGTGCGCTTTTCTGCAATGGCGAAATCAAAAATGTATACCTATCGTCCTCCTCTATGTAAGAGGGTGGCCAGAAATGTACATTCGATCTTTATCTGTGGCTTTAGTTATCTTAGAGGTTACTCTCTACTTCAATAGTTTATTAAAAATTTACATCATTTCTACCCAATACGGAATGCGGAAAGCATACAATGTATTACACAACAAGAAGGGAAGTGATGATAGGTGTTAAGGTGTCAAAGAATAACTTTCATCGTACTTGAAAGAGCTATAGAGGAGGAAAACTATAGACGAAAACGGAAGTTAGGATATATCTAATAAGTAAATGAGGTCGTTGAGTGCGAGTGCAACTCTGAAAGGAAGAGACTGGCACAAGAGAGGAATTCGTGGGTGGGTCTGTAATGCTCCGAAAAGAAAGATGTATAGCGCTGTGCTTGGTAAGCCCGTCCTTGCTACCAATACATATACTTTATTTCTACTGTTGTTCTGTTCGATCGTTCGTGTAAGTAATCTTAAACGTGCCACTGTCCGGTTTACGCATTTGATTTCAGAAAATTCCTGGTTCTACTAGGTGAGTCTTGCATACGAGTAAAATAAGTTTATCCCGAGCTCAAATAACACGTGAAGTGCTGCATCGTCAACTATACAGGTCATCCGTACTGATAACGTTTAATCTAACAGCATCCGGTACTTATCCACTTAGAAATCTAGGCGATAAAGGAAATCCGCTATTAGGTTGCAATAGAAAAAGAGCAACAACGTAACTCATTATTTGCGGCCAAAATGTTTCGGTCTAACGTCTACGCGAACGTAATTTACATCATATTTTATAAGCCTCAATACAAACCACAAATTTTCTATTCAACCATTAGCTTATTTCTACATATACATCTACATTTATACTCCGCAAGCCACCCAACGGTGTGTGGCGGAGGGCACTTTACGTGCCACTATCATTACCTCCCTTTCCTGTTCCAGTCGCGTATGGTTCGCTGGAAGAACGACTGCCGGAAAGTCTCCGTGCGCGCTCGAATCTCTCTAATTTTACATTCGTGATCTCCCCGGGAGGTATAAGTAGGGGGAAGCAATATATTCGATACCTCATCCAGAAACGCAACCTCTCGAAACCTGGACAGCAAGCTACACCGCGATGCAGAGCGCTACTTGAGTTTGCCAAACATCTCCGTAACGCTATCACGCTTACCAAATAATCCTGTGACGAAACGCTAGGGCTAGGACTAAATAATTCTGGGACTAGACAGATATTTGCTATCGATTCTGATCAATGCAATATGGCGCTGAAATAACAATTTACTCTTGCCGCTTCTCATACACTCATCACTAGGTATGATAGCTCTATTGATAAGCTGCCAGCAGTCACCTTTCAAAGGTGATTTACGTACTTTAATAATATTAATGCTATAAGAACTAAATTTAAGTTCTGATTATTTGCAAACTGCTCATGAATACTCGGTAATACAAACTTTCCATATCTTCTGTTTTGAAATTACTGGCAAACTGAACAAAGATGCATCTATGACAGTCAGAGTTATAATTCAATGTATGCCTCTTGCTTAACGAATTACACAAGAACTTTTCTTTTGCTTTGTTTGTGTTGTTTATCACTTTTTACCGTTCGATATAACATTTAAGCTTAATTTTTATTTTTTATTTGTACCTAATTTGAATTTTAACATCGTAACCTAGAGAGACTATTTCTTTTGGCGAAACTCATGTCTATGGAACAGTCTTTACTCATTATTCGCCGGCCGCGGTGGCCGAGCGGTTCTAGGCGTTTCAGTCCGGAACCGCGCGACTGCTACGGTCGCAGGTTCGAATCCTGCCTCGAGCATGGATTTGTGTGATGTCCTTAGGTTAGTTAGGTTTAAGTAGTTCTAAGTTCTAGGGGACTTATGACCTGAGATGTTAAGTCCCATTGTGCTCAGAGCCATTTGAACCATTTGAACTCATTAGTCTCTTATCAGAGTTTACCATAATCTTGGAACACTTGGCGCTTTGCGTGGTATTTCACTTATCCGTTTGATATAATCAAATGTTTCTTTTCTACTTATTTTCTTTGTCGTGAACTTACGATATTTTCCGTGCAACTGAACATCTCGTAAGAGAAAATTACAGGTTAGAAGAACTACTTTTTTTAGTCTTTTCCTTACAACTCAGTAGGCTTTGTTAAGAAGAACATGTCTGTTATATAAGATACTTTGTACGGGGGAGCGAGTTCCACAAGACACTAGTACTGATCTAACCTATTCAAAAATGAAATGTTAGTGCCGCCGCTACTTTATAGCTGTTTTTAACTCATGAAAATAAAGCTGAATCTCTTCCGGCGTTGGCGGATATCTGCTGAAAACCCCTCTAATGTTGCCGTAGTCTGGGCCTCTTGACACGTGGTTCTTTTGAGGTGATAATGACAGTGTTCGTTTCTCAGTTAACGGTTCCCTCTGTTACATCCTTTTACTATTCAGTCGTGGTTTGGTCTAGTTCTCTATTGTGGCAAAGGAAAAGCAGTTCAGAACTGTTATGTTCCGTAATCACAAGAGGATAAATACCGCTGACAATAAACTTGCCTTCGACCTAATGTATTCAAGGAACTTCTTAACATCCTACAGCAACGCTAGAAACCACTCACCTACGTTGTGGTGTTCTGAGCAGTATTACCATTCTCATACTACGGAACCAAATCGGAGCCAAGCCGACTCCTAAATCAATAATCAATACCATAACAATATGCGTCTAATGACGTCTTACGAAACACACAATCTGTGGCTAAACTGCACCAGACCACAAACCACCTCTTTGCGCCCCAGCGTTTAATAACTCTGAACAAGATCACAGAATTTTCCGTGATACACCATCCGCCTGGAACCCCTATCTACTCAAATTACTGGTTGCGATTTTGGCTAATTTTATTAAAAAAAATGTTGCCCTGACTGGAATTTTGACATGAAATCAGCGCACAATAAAACCAGGTAGTTGACTTACTGCTTCGTGCGGGCTTTCAAATAAAAATGAAATGATGGTGGCCCTCAACTACGTACCCACAAACTCAGAGATGAAAGAGATGAAATATTAAAAGTTTTGGCTGGTTTCGTTGTCTAGGGGCTGGGATACGCATTGTGGCATTACAAGCCAAATATTGCTGATTCTACAGTATACAATATGAATATACACATGAATCGAATAGTCTAAGGTTCCTATCACTCGGAAATTGCGAATTTTGAACGTAATATAGACTTTTATAAATGAAAGACTGCAATTAAATAAATTCTGCAGGTACTATTTTAACGACTTTAATTGATGAGTATGATAGCAGAAGTACCTTTAAGATTGCCCTTTATTACTGTAAAACTCTTATTCGTGTCGACGGCCCAGCAATTAAATAAAATATAAGGTGAATAACAGGGAAGCAATACATTCCTACATCTTGTAATCAGTTATGAGCAACAACATGGCTCGCGAGATATTCACTTCAAAACGCATACTACGTCTCAACTGCAGAAGCCACGGAAATCTCACAAGTGCAGAAGTCGGCACTACGAAATATTTCTATTTTCTGCGACCACGTGCAAACTGTTCCACTCTCCAAGTCTTTCCCACGACTGTCCGTCGCTCCTTCGCGTCCAGCACTCCATGCTCCTCACCAACTTCCATACATTAACGAGCGCTGTGATTGGCCAGAGCGCTCTCCCCATGTCTTCAAGCCAACGCACACTCACAAACATATTAAAACACATACGAAATACTGGATTTACATTTAAATAAGTTGAAATTAAATAAATATTCTTATGGCTGGACCATAAACACGCTCTAACACACATTATTAAATACATAAAGAAATTAAATAAACATACATCAAAGGAACAGGCCAGTAGCCTAAAGTCTCTGTGCTTTCTAAAACACAATAAATAATTGACCAATTTCTTCATGAATAGCATATATCGGATATAAACAAAGACATAGAGGAATAAATATATTTATAAGCATGCTGCTACCGTTTTTTCGTGTAACTATGGAGTACTTATGGCCTGACGCGATCAATAGCGATGGACAACTTTGACCTCCAATAACTCATGTACTATTCAAGTTACATGCCTGAAATTCATACCAATTTAGGTTTACACTAATAGCTTTCTAGAGACATGTCGATCGACAAAATCGGATGAACCGTTTAGATTCTGGAAACTAAATTGTAAACTAATAAAGATATTGAAAATCTGATTACACCATCATAATCGTCGTGCAAATAATGGTAATGTACATGTTTATTTTTAAGGTATCATGATTCCTCTGGCTATTATTAATTTCTACATGAGCTGTGTAATGTCTGCCATTATGGTTTCGCAAAGTTTGCCATCTTTGGCACTCTGTGGCATACAAATCTCCCTCACCGACACAAAGTCATTTCCGCGACACATTGTTAACTTGGAATTCCCAGCAACGTGGTCGGCCTGGACCACGCGCCTCTTGCTCCGGCTAACGCACGGCACCACGCGGCCACTGACGAGCCCCGACTTGCCGATCGACCCGAGCGGCGGCCGCCAACTCTGAACTTAGAATACTTTCAGGGGGGCCACAGCTCGCCCATTACCACACACTCGTAATCTTTCACCTGAGTCATCCAGGTACCCAGATTGTTACAACATCTAACCCGTAAGCGGAAGCTGTAGCCATACTAGTGACTTTCCTTCATGTTTCCAAGGTCCTCGTTTCATCTGACTCTATGTCCGTTTTACAATCTCTAAGGCATGAGAACTGGAATTCCAAAAGCAACAACCTCGTCTTGGTAATCATTTGCCAAGCATCCAGTGTGAAAACCAAAGGCAGACGATAGAATTCCTGTGAGTTAAATTTCACTGCGGAATAATCCATGACGAAGAAGTCGATAATCTTTCTAAAGGAGTCACGAACTCCGGAAATTCCATCGGCCTCAAACTTTTGCCCTCTCAACTGAATCGTACGGCCATACAGAATGCCTTTCAGATATGACAAGAGGACTAGAACGTATCTCAACTATTCAGGTGAAGATATTACGCTTGCTTTCATCCTGTTATCCTACCTAGGTCCTGATTTCTGGATTTTCGCTTGCCAAGATGGTTAATATCCACTGTCTGCCGTACGAGATTCAGCTACGGAAGCTTTCCGATGCACCTCTACCGCATTGGAATTAGTTGAACCCCGCTCTGTGACTGCAATAACGTTACAGAAGGTGCCATCAATCACATCGTGGGAATTACGTCGTCTGGAAGTAGAGTTTCCTACGAGAGCCACCATTCTGCTTTCTTTGAATAATGCTGCATGTAATTCTTACAAGCTGCCAAGGTATCTTCATAATGATAACCCGGCACTGAGAGCTATGGTGCCCGCATCTCGTGGTTGTGCGGTAGCGTTCTCGCTTCCCACGCCCGGGTTCCCGGGTTCGATTCCCGGCGGGGTCAGGGATTTTCTCTGCCTCGTGATGGCTGGGTGTTGTGTGCTGTCCTTAGGTTAGTTAGGTTTAAGTAGTTCTAAGTTCTAGGGGACTTATGACCACAGCAGTTGAGTCCCATAGTGCTCAGAGCCATTTGAACCATTTGAACCAGAGCTATGGTAGCAATATATAACGAAACTGCTGAGGTCGTCGGTCCCTAGGCTTACACACTACTTAATCTAGCTTAAACTAACTTACGCTAAGGACAACACACACTCATCCCGAAGGAGGACTCGAACTTCCGACGGGCGAGCCGCGCGAACCGTGGAAAGGCGCCTCCACCGCTGGCTACACCACGCGGCGCTGTTATGTTAATATGTATTTTATATTTATAGTTATTTTAATTTAGGATCTGAATAATTGTACTTCTAGTGCTCCTATTTTTTTCGTTTTACATATTAACTTGTGGTGTTAATCATTAATGTCATTATAATTTGAAACTTCCCCTTTGAATGAAAAGAATAACTGTGCAGGTAAAACTTCTACGTTACTTGATTTTCAAACTCCAGACTGTAACTGAACGTACTGAGACTGTTTTCTCTTTACTTACTCTGAACATTTCTAAACTGACACACAATATTTTAGCGCAACGCAATCTGACTTAATAATCCCTACAAAAGAACAGCTATGACTGACAGTAACCTATATGCTTCATGAGTCACTTACCTGACAAAAATCTTCGTTAGTCGAACTATCGAATACATTGAGCGCCTATACTACCACCTAAATAAAAGATTCTAACTACTGAAGTCACTAACTACTGAAACGCATATAGTTAGGAAGTAAAAGATTTTGATAGAGAACTAACAATGTATTTACCTTAATAGTGTTCAAAATCACATATTCGTGACATCCAGTTTGACAAATTTCTTTTCTGACGTACACACGTCCAGATCGTCCGCTCATATTAACGTCTCAGAACTCTGGCATCTCTCTCCCGACATCCACCATTGCTGGCGGCTCACCTCCAACTTCCCAACGCTACGCGCTGTTCACATCCAACTGCGCAACACTACACTAGCGAATAGCTTGCAACAACGTGTCCAACCAGACACAGATTGCACACAGCGCAGTGAGCGATTTTAACAGAGACCGCTACGTGGTGTTACCAACATAAAAACCTAAACAGCCTAGTTACAAATTTTATCACAGCTCTGTCATCAATACATTGGTTGTACCACACGTCTTATATTTAACGGTTAGCTGGCCAGATGGTCGTTAGCTGCCGGAGGGCAAATAAATAAATAAGTCTAACCCCTTACTCCATCAAACTAATACTGTCCATAAAGACCATCCTCGATCATTAAAAGGACAACTGAACAGCGTCTTTATTTCTGACAATTATTTAATTATTTGTCAGCACCTTCGGTTGATGTTTCTGGTGGCCAGCTAGTTCTTGCTGCTTATTCTCTGCTGTGCAACACTCTGTCTTGCCGGAAAACATACGTCCTCCATCAGCGGCGGTCCCAGCGTACATCAGCTATTTAAAACATTTTTTTCGTACACGAAATCTATAACACGTTAATAATTCAGAAAATGCACATAATTACCTACCAAACACATGATAACTAATTAGTTTAGGCCATCCACTTGCCCGTGACGTGCCACATGCATTGTATCCCCTCACAGTCCGCGTCAAACAAGCCAGGAAACGACCGACACCCCTGGTATTCTGTTTTTCGCCGGAGAACACGCAACCTCCACCGGCAATTAGCGCAAGAGGGATTTATCAGCACGACAAAGGTGCTGGCTAGATGCTGGAAACTCTATTGCAAATTTGACAAATGTTACTGATTGCGAGATGAGCCACTGCGCACGGTACGCAGAAAGCGCGAAGGGGAAAGGCTCTCCGCACACCGCTTTGCTTCCTGGAGTACCATTCAGGATGATGTACCTCTAGATGTCGCCTTGGCAACTGTTACGTAAGGAGACGAAGACGGAGAAGACGGCGGCGCGTCGCGAAGTAAAATCGTCAATTAAAGGATTGCTGGAGGCGGTGCGGGGGAGCGAAAGCGATGTGACCGCAGGCACCGTCTCTGTGTCTGTGTTGTGCGGCTGCGGCTGCGGTGGTCCGCAGGCTTGCACAAGGCGCGGCGAGCTCGTGATGCCACCCTAGTCCCTAGCCAGCCCGTCTGGTCTTGCACAACGGCGCGGCCCTACACCGCTTCCGCCTGCATCTCAGAGGGCCGCAGATACTGTGTAATCACACCAGCTACGTACACTACTGGCCATTAAAATTGCTACACCAAGAAGAAATGCAGATGATAAACGGGTATTCATTGGACAAATAAACTATACTAGAACTGACATGTGATTACATTTTCACGCAATTTCGGTGAGAAGATCCTGAGAAGTCAGTACCCAGAACAACCACCTCTGGCCGTAATAACGGCCTTGATACGCCTGGGCATTGAGTCAGACAGAGATTGGATGGGGTGTACAGGTACAGCTGCCCATGCAGCTTCAACATGATACCATAGTTCATAAAGAGTAGTGACTTGCGTATTGTGATGAGCCAGTTGCTCGGCCACCATTGACCAGACGTTTTCAATTGGTGAGAGATCTGGAGAATGTGCTGGCCAGGGCAGCAGTCGAACATTTTCTGTATCCAGAAAGGCCCGTACAGGACTTGCAACATGCGGTCGTGCATTATCCTGCTGAAATGTAGGGTTTCGCAGGGATCGAATGAAGGGTACAGCCACGGATCGTGACACATCTGAAATGTAACGTCCACTGTTCAAAGTGGCGTCATTGTGAACAAAAGGTGACCGAGACGTGTAATAAATGGCACCCCGTATCATCACGCCGGGTACTACGCCAGTATGGCGATGACGAATATACGCTTCCAATGTGCGTTCACCGCGATGTCGCCAAACACGGATGCGACCACCATGATGCTGTAAACAGAACCCGGATTCATCCGAAAAAATGACGTTTTGCCATTCGTGCGCCCAGGTTCGTCGTTGAGTACACCATCGCAGGCGCTCTTGTCTGTGATGCAGCGTCAAGGGTAACCGCAGCCACGGTCTCCGAGCTGATAGTCCATGTTGCTGTAAACGTCGTCTAACTGTCCGCGCAGATGGTTGTTGTCTTGCAAACGTCCCCATCTGTTGACTCATGGATCGAGACGCGGCTGCACCATCCGTTACAGCCATGCGGATAACCCACTGATTCCATATTCTGCTAACAGTCATTGGATCTCGACCAACGCGAGCAGCAATGTCGTTATACGATAAACCGCAATCGCGATAGGCTACAATCCGACCTTTATCAAAGTCGGAAACGTGATGGTACGCATTTCTCCTCCTTACACGAGGCATCACAACAACGTTTCACCAGGCAACGCCGGTCAACTGCTGTCTGTGTATGAGAAATCGGTTGGAAACTTTCCTCATGTCGGCACGTTGTAGGTGTCGCCACCGGCGCCAACCTTGTGTGAATGCTCTGAAAAGCTAATCATTTGCATATCACAGCATCTTCTTCCTGTCGGTTAAATTTCGCGTCTGTAGCACGTCATCTTCGTGCTGTAGCGATTTTAATGGCCAGTAGTGTATGTTACCAGGATTAACTTGGAACTTACTTGTTAGCCCCAGTTACAGGTTGCCTGTCTTTGGGTTTTCAGACCTGTCCTGTATAGGATGTCTCAGACTTTTTGGATCAAATTGAAACAGGTGGTAGCGGGCCTACAACAGATTGTATAGAGAGATAGGGAACCAAGGTTCGGAAATAGATACACCGAAGAGCCAAAGAAACTGGTAAATCTGCCTAATATCATGTAGGGCCCCGGCGAGAACGCAGAAGTGCCGAAACAAGACGTGGTATGGACTCGACTACTGTCTGAAGTAGTGCTGGAGGGAATTCACACCATGAATCCTGCATGGCTGTCCATACATTCGAAGGAGTACGAGCGGGTGGAGATCTCTTCTGAACAGCACGTTGCAAGGCTTCCCAGATATGCTCAATAATGTTCATGCCTGGGGAGTTCTGTGGCTAGCGCAGAGTGTTCCCGGAGCCACACTGTAGTAATTGTGTGGGGTATCGCATTGTTCTGCTGGAATTGTTCAAGTCTGTCGGAATGAACATGAAAGGATGCGGTGACCAGACAGGATGCTTACGTACGTGTCACTTGTCAAAGTCGTATCTAGACGTATGAGAGGCCCCATATGACTAACTGCTGACGCTCCACATCATTACAGAGCCTCCACCAGCTTGAACAGTCCCCTGCTGACATGCAGGTTCCATGGATTCATGAGGTTGTCTCCTTACTCGTACACGTCCATCCTCTCGATACAATGTGAAACGAGACTCAACCGACCAGGCAACATGTTTCCAGTCCTTAACGATCCAATGTCAGTGTTGGCGGACGCAGGCGAGGCGTAAAGATTTGTGTCGTGCAGTCATCAAGGATACACAAGTGGACCTTCGCTTCCGTGAGCCCATATCGGTGATGTGTCGTTGAATGGTTCGCACGCTGACACTTGTTAATAGCCCAGCACTGAAATGTACAGAAATTTGCGGAAGGGTTGCACTTCTGTCACGCTGAACGATTCTCTTCAGTCGTCGTTGCCCCGTTCATGCAGGATCTTTTTCCGGCAGCAACAATGTCGGAGATTTGATGTTTTACCGGATTCCTGATATTCACGGTACACTCGCGAAATGATCGCACTGGAAAAATCCCCACTTCATAGCTAACCTCGCAGATGCTGTGTCTCATGGCTCGTTCAAATGGCTCTGAGCACTATGGGACTCAACTTCTGAGGTCATTAGTCCCCTAGAACTTAGAACTAGTTAAACCTAACTAACCTAAGGACATCACACACATCCATGCCCGAGGCAGGATTCGAACCTGCGACCGTAGCGGTCTTGCGGTTCCAGACTGTAGCGCCCAGAACCGCACGGCCACTTCGGCCGGCCATCGCTCGTGCACCGACTATAATACCACGTTCAAACTCATTTAAATCTTTATAACCTGCTGTTATAGCAGCAGTAACCGATGTAACAACTGCGCCAGACACTTGTTATATAGGTGTTGCCGACCGCAACGCCGTATTCTGCATGTTTTCATATCTCTGTATTTGAATACGCATGCCCATATCAGTTTCTTTGACGCTTCAGTATAGATATTTACTGTGTTATGAGCGTACTCAGCGTACACAGCATAACAACTACGTAGCTCATAGTACTTGTTCAAAGCGACGACCGTAAGTCTCACTGCGTGTATTTCGACGGCGCATACAATTCTGCCGTACTCTCGCAGAGATTCCGTGTGTCTGTTGTACACTGGAACATTCAGCGGGTGATAAAGAGCCTACGTCTCTAACAACAAAACAGGTTGTACACAACTTAGCTCATAGCACGTGTGTCTTGTAACGACCGCATGCACCACGCCGGCGCATTAATCAGTGTCGCACGCACACTACTATCGCTGGTGGCTCTGAGCACTATGGGACTCAACATCTTAGGTCATAAGTCCCCTAGAACTTAGAACTACTTAAACCAAACTAACCTAAGGACATCACACACACCCATGCCCGAGGCAGGATTCGAACCTGCGACCGTAGCAGTCCCGCGGATCCGGACTGCAGCGCCAGAACCGCTAGACCACCGCGGCCGGCCTATCGCTGGTGTTAGTGGTATATTGTATCAGACAGGTTGTGATGTGCCCATGGTGAAGTGTATTACTGTGTACAGTGCACACGAGAGTTGGCAGACTTGCATTTAATGTACGGTTTCCCAGGATGTAGAGCCCGTAAAGAGGCACGAATGTCCAGAGAACGCTTTCCCAGCAGGCGTCGTCCTCATTGGAATAAGTTTAAGCCGGTCAGTGTGGTCGAGCGGTTCTAGGCGCTTCAGTCTGGACCCGCGCGACCGCTACGGTCGCAGGTTCGAATCCTGCCTCGGGCATGGATGTGTGTGATGTCCTTAGGTTAGTTAGGTTTAAGTAGTTTTATTTTCTAGGGGACTGATGACCTCAGCTGTTACGTCCCATAGTGCTCAGAGCCATTTGAACCATTTTTTAATAAGTTTACCTCCCCGGATGCCAAATTACGGGAGATGGAGTCATTCTCGCACACGTCAACTTTCACGTGAAACACATATTTGACCGCTAAAGCATGGATATTGCTAGTGGAACAGATATTACATCCGTATTGTAAAGAACGAGTGCAAGCCCTGGGATCAACGGATTTTGAGACTCGTGTTCACTACTATCACTGGATTATTTATTGCAGTGCTGTTGTGACGAACTTTGTATAGTTTGTGTTGCTTACGGATGAGGCCTCCCTCAAATGTGTTGGTGTTTTCAACAGTCTCAACAGCTATGTCTGGCGTGAAGACAACCAGCACACCACCCACGTCGGTGGCTACTAGCGACGATTCTCCGTCAACGTATGGGTGGGCTTTGTCCGAGATCACCTAACAGGACCTTAATTGCTGCGTCCCCATTTCACTTGCCTACTTTACTTGGTGTTCTTGAGAGAGGTGCTGCCTAGTCCTTGGAGGCCGTACGCCTTGTCCACGAAAGGATGTGGCTTCAACACAACGGTGTACCAGCCCACTTTGATGTCAATTACCGCGAGCAGGTGAACAATGCGTATCGTCATCGTTTGATTGGAGATGGGGATCCTGTCCCATGGCCAGCGCGATCGCCGGATCTCACACCTGTGGACCTTTCCCTCTGATTTTACATCAAGGCACTGGTGTATGAAACTCTCATAGAAACGGATGGAGACCTGTTTTCTGGGGTCCAAGCTGCTTGTTTCCTGGTACAACAGAGACAAAGGATCCTTGGAAGAGTGTGGCACAACTTTATGCGCCTATGTCGTGCATGAATTGAGACTGGCTTTCGTAAATTTGAACAATGACTGTGAACGACGTTGTTGTTATGCGCTAATGCTGTGTGTGTCCATAAATATGGATTTCCGACCATTGATTTTTTTATATGATCGGTTGTGAACCCACTATCAACTATCAACCCAACAGGTTGAGACGCTCTGTACGTTATTTCTCAAGCCAACATCCCTCTTTTGCAACACATACTAACCGTACAGCGATAAATGAAGTATCGTTAGAAACGTTTTTTACTGACCTTCCAACACTGCATACCCGTTTTTCGCTAAAATTTGCTATTTGCAAAGACTTTTAACATGAAAGAGAACTTTTACTGTCACAGGGAAAAGAATCAAGGATGCCCAGCTTTATACCTATATTTTTCGAAGCTAAGTTATTTATCACGAATAAGAGACTTCCTTTGCATATCATCTTAATGCAAATACCATTTTATTTGTTTTAAAGTACTTATTAACTAGTTAATTTGCACGCAGCGTTGTCATAAATAATAAAGGTGATCACACGGATAGTCCATTATATTTGCCCGTCGTACACATCGACTTTCCTAAACGAATATACTTTCCGAAACGACAAACATATTTGCCGTTCTCGCCTTGGCCAGTCATTTACCTATTCCTACTAGGGCCTAACGTGCTTACATAATACACTTAGAGGTTATTGTGACCTTGCAGATATAACAGGTAAGAAGCAAACTCTGCGTTCTAACCTACACATTTCGTTTTTACTAAAGTTGCGACTCCGTGCAGTCCGAAGAGGGGATTGACTACCAATTGTATGAGGTACAATTCTTACATTCATTGGACTGTCAGACTTGCCGCCTCATAAACTTCTACTAAAGAAATCCAAATACTGTCTGTGGTGTCACCGCCAGACACCACCACACTTGCTAGGTGGTAGCCTTTAAATCGGCCGCGGTCCGCTAGTATACGACGGAACCGCGTGTCGCCACTGTCAGTGATTGCAGACCGAGCGCCGCCACCCGGCAGGTCTAGAGAGACGTCCTAGCACTCGCCCCAGTTGTACAGCCGACTTTGCTAGCGAAGCTACACTGACAAATACGCTCTCATTTGCCGAGACGATAGTTAGCATAGCCTTCAGCTACGTCATTTGCTACGACCTAGCAAGGCGCCATTACCAGTTTATATTGAGATTGTACTTAATGTATCATCAAAAGCGATGTTCTCCAATTATGGATTAAAGTTAAGTATTACATCAACTACGTACTTTATTGGCTACTATAATTCGCTTAACAGTTCCAGACCTCACGGCAGCCTGCGTGAGCTTAAACGCGTGTTTTTCGGCTTCCTCCAAACTCCGTGAATTGGCTCCTGCCAATTCACAACACTGTCATTATTTAAAACCATAAAACTGCGAAAGTTTAGCATGGGCCCCTGATTTTCAGTAGGTTATATAATTATTGACTGAATCTTAAAATTTCATATGCTATGGAAATCTCGTGGTAAAGAGGTATACTTTTATGTTAGAGGTTAAACACAATTAAAACAAGTATCACAGTTGGAAACTGTGTACATGGTACGTGGTAAAAAATATTACATCGTTCAACGACATTCAGACACAATACAAGGTAAAATGAAAGTTGTAAAACTCCGAAAATGCGCGTGTAATTAACTTTCAGAACGGTAATTTGTAATAAACCGAAATGATAACGAAGTAAAAGACTCTATAAGATAACTCTATAGAATCTATCTAGCAATGTAATTGTTCTTTTACTCGCTGGTCCAACACACCAAAAAGACCAGCGTTATTAGACTCACTCTCTCTGTTCTAGCCTGGCAGAAAACGCACGCTATGGCGGCCATCTCGCTTTGTAAGCTGAGAATTTTAGATAATATATGGTAATTTATACTGATTGTGCAGTTTTCTTTCATGTGCGTAGTGAACTTCATGCAGAAGTAAAAATATTATTTTTAAGGTTCTCAATGAGTAGGATAAACAACAAGAACGGCAGAACAATCGACCATTCTTGGCAGACATCTTGCGCTGGAATAATTTCATTATAAATTCATTGCGTTCCGTCATCAACGGACGCTTTAAAAGACTCGCATAATAATTGGTAAAGAAAAGAAAGTGAATACATTATTTCGTATTAAAGTGAAAACTAAGAACATTCAGTTCAGTACAAACCTTGGCCGCTTCTCGGCAAAACAAAGATTATTCCATTTAAAAAAGGAAATACTTTCTTTAATTCAAAGATGTCTTTTAATTAAATTTCGCTACGGCAACGATATCCTGCAGCAATATTTTAATGTGGTAACACGAGATATAGTCCCTGAGATTACGTTTTCGCCTCTATGACGCTCCACGTAGACATTAATTTTAACAGATTCTAAGAGCGCCTCATGCAGTCCTGTATTAATAAGGCGGCGAGTCGCGTGCTGTAAAATAATCAGAGCTCAGAGAAATACTTCACGAAAGTATAGATTCCGGTCCTCCATATGACCACCATTCTTTCTTGTGTCCGCTCCGTCAGATAAGTGCTCTATTCACACTCTTCCCGGGCGTAAATATCGATAAAGTTAGGCGTTAAGTTTTACTTACACTTTTTTCGTCACATTTGTTGAGTACACCGTCAGCATAAATGAGACGCTGTCCAGACCTGGGCGGTAGCGATACAGTCTGAATAGATTATGAGGGTGTTGAAGGAGACGTCGAGCAGGGATATAACTGTTAAGAACAAAATTCGATACACTGCACCGTTTCCGGGTTATTTAGCATTGAAGTTAGCCTATCAGATCGTTACCCGCGCAAGCAGCCTGGCAGACGCGGTGTTGACAAACTAGTTCCTCGTTTGGTTTCCTAAAATGGAAAAAACGCAGCTTGTGCTCAGCCAACTTAAATCCATCACTTTCGAAAAATGCACATTTTAGCTGGTAATGAGAATGTCAGCCATTTCAACAAGGGGTGACTCACGGCCCCACAGATGTCCGTGCATTATCACGTTTTAGTGAGTGCAAATGCTTGAATTTCCGCACGCAATGACGTGATTGTCTAACTTCAATTCTAAATAATCCGGAAAAGGTGCAACATATCGATTTCCTTAACAATTATCTCTCAGCACAACCTCCCCTTCAACACCCTTACAAGTTTTAAGGACTGTTTCCTGTATATGTCTTGTGGAAACATAGCTCACAGCGCACAAATTACGCAGACTATGTGTGAGACCACTTAGCGACTTGTAATGAATTTCCCACATAATTACAAATCTTTATGAAACTTTTCCTCCATGACACCCTCACAGAATGATGAAAAGAAGAAAGTGTATCCCTTACTAAATTTTCGTTGTTCATCCAGCGGAACATGAGAATCAGGCACGACGTTTTAAGTTAGTATTTCATCACCAGTATCTCTATTCGTAACACATTTTGCAAGCATACCATTGAATATGCCTGCAAAATTGTATCATAATACGAGTCGTAATTCGGGATAAATGTCGCCATAAAAATTGAGATGAGTGAAAAAGTAGCTTCTGATTAAAGCACAGCGCAAATTAGCAATGATATACTGTTCCATTGTTTGAAAATGTGAGCACTTAGCGACTTCCAACAAACTGTTAACATAATTTCACACCTTTTCTGAACTTCTTCTTGCTTACGAGCTTAACGTCAAACTTATTGTCAAACTTATTTGTGATGAAATCATATAAAATTAATGTAGCTTGCTTCTTTAGTTTATTTTTTAGGAAAATAACAAAGAGACTGTCATATCGTTAGTAGGTATGTATATCACTATTCCGTTGGAGATATGATCAGGTGAAAAGACACGGAAATGATTCTGAAATTTAACACGTTTCCTGTGTAACCTCACGAAGATATTTAAAAGCCATTGAGAAATTTGACACACACAAACCTAAAAAGCAGAAAATAATTATTTGAATGAAAATAAATTTTTAATATAACACGTTTATTAAATCAGCCTAAAAAGAATAAAATAATTTCTTCTAGCCCCGTAGAGATTCCCAATCCCGCACAGATAGTTCTGAAAATTTGTGATTGGCTCTGAAAATACTTGTAAGATTTATAACGGAAAATATGAGTCGTATGCATGAATAGTTCAAAAAAATGGTTCAAATGGCTCTGAGCACTATGCTACTTAACTTCTGAGGTCATCAGTCGCCTAGAACTTAGAACTAATTAAACCTAACTAACCTAAGGACATCACAAACATCCATGCCCGAGGCAGAATTCGAACCTGCGACCGTAGCGGTCACGCGGTTTCCAGACAGAAGCGCCTAGAACCGCATGGCCACACCGGCCGGCTCATGAATAATTCACCTCTTGAGAATTATCTATTGCGTGCACCTCACGTTTTTCGTTATAAATTTTACTACTACTTTCCTAGACCGTGTAGATTTCTCTTCTCCAAATCCAGAGCCATAGCTATAGATCATAGCCAAATATACTATCAGGGATGCATTTCTAGAATAGTAAAGTTTCTGGAGGCAGGCAAATTACGAAGTCCACGTTGGACGGTTCTATCTTAGTTGTCAAGTAGTGTCTTAAATCATTGCATGTGAATATCGGAATGATTTCTGAAGCGAAATATTTACTGCCCCTTGGTTACCGCTCCGACGCTGATTACCTCCATATCTAGAATACAAATATTCTTGACTGACGAACAGAAAAGTCTCGCAAATCTAACATATCGATTATGCCTAGTCCCTGTTGGGTATGTATCCGGACATAACGGGAGTAACAGAATGACAGTGATGTAAAAACAATTAGGTTAGTTTTAGACACAAGAACTCGTTTTGTAGACGTTGGTCAAATAGTGCTATAACGACTGCAAGACTACTGCAGAAACCTGCTGTTTCAGAAAAAGGCATTTGACTTTTCGTTTCAGTGATCATCTTGGCAAGATTCTTGAAAAAAAGGAAAAGTGTAAACTCCTAAGTAAATTGCTGGATGAAATGTGTTTCTTACACTTTATGAACATCTGAATAGCTTTATTCTACATCTACGTCTACAAACGTGTGCCGCATGCCCACGTATGGTGTATGGTGGAGGGTACCTCGTCCCATTACTTGTCATTTCCTCTCCTGTTCCACTCGTGGATGGAGCAAGGGAAAACGACGGTGTATAGGTCTCCGTGCAGTACCTTATTTCCCTTATTTTATCTTCGTGATCCTTATGAGAAATTTGCGGTGGCGGCAGTAGAGTCGTTCTACAGTCAACTCTCTAAATTTTCTCGCAAAAAGAACTTACATGTTTATACAGATGCCATTCATCACACTAACTAGAAATTTTGTCAAAGTCTTGTTGCATCCCCCTGCGGTGACTCAACTTCGACATCTTAACCCTACACCACAGCGACAACAGCAAAGAGCCGCAAATTGCTGGTCACCCTGTCCGTTATTTGGCAGTTATGAAACCAGTCGACGGTAAAGTTTAGTACGGAAAGGAAGAGTAGTTGTGGACTGGATGTAAAGTAGTCTTCGCGAGTGTTGAACGTAACGAAAGTAAACAAAAACATAGTAATAATGATACAATTAAAAACAGAAGCTGTTCTCCAGGACTTGGTTTCGTTCTGATCACATTAAACGTTTGGAAAAGTTAATACATAAGCGATACTTCTTTCACTGTCATACATTAACTTTGACTGCTAGGCCAGAATAATATCGTGTACAGATTACACTTTAACTCTTTGTATATGTTAACGGCCAGCTGGTGTGGCCGAGCAGTTCTAGGCGCTTCAGTCTGGAACCGCGCGACCGCTACGGTCGCAGGTTCGAATCTTGCTTCGGGCATGGATGTGTGTGATGTCCTTAGGTTAGTTAGGTTTAAGTAGTTCTAAGCTCTAGGGGACTGATGACCTCAGAAGTTAAGTCCCATAGTGCAGAGAGCCATTTTTGTATATGTTAATTCTAATACAGTATAAACAATATGCAAAATTAATCTAAGATTTGGCACATTTCATTTCTAGTACTTTTTAGTTCTAAATCTATGATAAACAGAGCTATATTTGTAAATTTATGTTGTACTAGAGGAAATCACTTTCAATGTTTTTCTCCCAAGCCGACGACATTTTCGATTTTCTTTATTTACTAATTAAGAATAGCATTATAGATTCTAAGGCAGGTCGCAAGAAGTAATCACAACTGTGTTGACTCAATAAATGGTAGTTCTATCACGGGTAGCAGCTGTAAGAT
Organism: Schistocerca cancellata; assembly: GCF_023864275.1. Classification (NCBI taxonomy): domain Eukaryota; kingdom Metazoa; phylum Arthropoda; class Insecta; order Orthoptera; family Acrididae; genus Schistocerca; species Schistocerca cancellata. The sequence goes on along the minus strand of NC_064630.1, from coordinate 373,752,432 downwards.
TATAAGAAGCATTTCAACAACTCAGATATATTTGAAAAATTACTGTTAACAATATTTAGAAGGGCGGTTAGAACTATTTTGGATCAGATGAAAAGAGAGAACATGGAAATTTAAGCATTGATACAAAAATTAGCAACAGTGTTATTGTTTATACTGTATGCTTGTTGCGGTATCTGGAAAAGAGTCTTCTCAACACTGCTTGCAGTGCGGCCCCCTCATTGAGATACAGATCGTTCCGGTCCACCAGTCAGAGCTTCCTCCGTGCATCAGGGCAGGGACCATCAGCTATTGACCTGGATTCCTCCTAGCCGAGTTATGCACCGCAAGCGGATAAGAAAGGCCACCCTGTAAGGCACCTTCTATAGGGCATGGGATTCCGAACTGTCTATTTTTTCCAGTTGATTTATTCTCAGACCTCTATGCACAGAATTAAAATACAACAAAGATAAAAAATTTCTGGTGCTATTTGTGTGTTATAGTCAGTCGGGGTAACTTTATAACACTTTTTGAAAATATTGGGCTCTCAATAAATTACACATCGCAAACAGACATTGTAACATTTTACATCAATAGTTACTGTGTGCTTAGAAACGTGAGTTGCAGAGATCGCCCATTAGATTAAAATTTCAATTTTAATGTTGGTACAGAGTCACTCTGTCATTCGAGATAACTTTAGACCAGTCATAAAAAACAGATAATTTTTCTTATTAATGCTCTGGGTGAATTTAGTTCGTGCCACAAGCGATTCATGTGTTAATAAGAAGTAAAAACAATGTCAATTCAGTACTGCAGGTTTACTTTCAAGTGTCAAGATATTTGTATAGACCAGGTATTGCTCATCTTAAATCACTATCGCCAGAAGCCCTCTTCACAGCCAAAGCATTTAAAGGATATTCTCAAGCCTAAGAGCTTATGAGAATTTAGAAAGGCAACAGAAGTACGATCTAGAAGTCGCAGAGATAATGAAACTGATACTTTTAGTACAAAATAATGCATGTAGGCGGAGCAGCAGCCATTTAAAACAAAAGTGGTCAGTGGTAGAAAGATACCCTGACTGGTAAAAAGTTACGCTTTTTGGCTGTACTTAAGTTTCATAACAAACATATTTTAAATACATGTTACTCATGTTTATATAATATACGAGCTGCCAAACCCGCCATTGTCCGGGCATTCAATCTGCCAGGTTTCTATTAGAAACGGAAACAAAAGATGAACTGTGTTTTTAGTGTAATAACCAGGAGAGTGTCTTGTTTTAGTGTCTTCAACGCAATTTTCTAAACGTCTGTAGAAGAACGCCTGTTCGTAGCCCTATAAATGGCGATAGATTTCAACGATAGCCGTTCGCGTTTCACAGTTAAAAGCTGTGGAAAGGACTTTGAGGCGTCACGGATTACCGTAAGCTGACTGAACTGTAGGAGTGTCTTTGTAGTGAAGACTAAATGTATTGAAACTACATGCACGATCGGCATCTTTTAAGCATCTTTGTGTGTATGACGTTATAGCTCTAAAACTACGTCTCTTACAATTATATATTTGTGTAGGCACATTCAGCGGCATATGTGGACACCGTCTGCGAAATTATATGCGAAGAGTGTTAGTAGCAAAGAAGTAATAAATTTAAATATTGTGGCAGCTTTTCACACACATATTAGTATTTATGACATCATATATCCTGAATTATGTGTGTACCATGAAATAATATTGTATGTGCATTTAATGGATATTGTCTGCATAATTTCTTTGCAAATGGATTTGGTGTCACAGAGGTAATGAATTTACACAATTTAATCTTCAAGCATACTAGGGCAGTTTTTCAGGCAACTGAGTGTTTATTACGTCATAGCTCCTGAACAATGACCAGTAGATGGTTTTTACCCCCAAGTGATTATTGCCTGACTGTAGGGGACACGTTTACCAAGTTTGGATGAATTCGGTGCAGTGTTTTAGGAGGATATATATATATGTGTGTGTGTGTGTGTGTGTGTGTGTGTGTTCACATTTGTTACAGTTGGAATTTAACGATACGGATGAATTAACTGTTAGCTTCTGATTAGTTACCGGTATACTTTTCTGAAATACGGAAAAGCTCAAGAATTTGTTACTTTTAATCTGTGAAGTTGTTTTTTTATGTATTACAGGAAACAGTTTATTTTTCATCCATGCAAATATGAACATTATACTTTCAAAGTTGCCTCTCATTCGACACTTTCATTTCTTCCAATTATATTTTGCTGCTAACACGTATATTGCGACATATTTTATCTTTGTATTATCTGACGCGTATCCATCAGACTAACAAAACAGTCGTGACATTCTCTGGTGTGAAAGTGGTTACCGTTTGACAGCTGCAGTGATACTAGCGCTCCAAGCAGTGAGAAAGCAGACTGTGACGGGTGTCGTAAGGATACTAAAAGTTTTATTTATTTCCTCCTTAATTAACGAAATAATTGTCATAGGTTCATGAATTAACGTGAAATAAATATAAAAGCACCCGAATTTCACTAATTCAATAACATAAAGTACAACTTATCTATGAAGGAATGCTTTTGAATATGTGAATAATTGCAGCTTATTTCACTGAAAGCGAGAGAAATTAAATATTAGGCATTTTTCTCGACACGTAAAAAAAATTTAAGCATTCTAATGATTCGCCCATTCTTACACTTCACTCGACTTTCTGATAGACGAATATTTCTGTAAATGTAATTACTTTCACTTAAATGTGAATATTATTAAAATTACCAAATAAGTAGCACTTAGTCGCAAATCATGTTTTATTTATTCACTTTTGCAAATCGATTTCAACTGATTAACAGCCATCATCGGTGTTTTCAACGAATATGTGCCCTGAGTAGTAATACTGTCTTAAGCAGAGGTCAAACATAAAGTTACTTTATGTTTATGAGACTTTATGTCTGACCTCTGCTTAAGACAGTATTTCTACTCAGGGCGACTTGTTGCTGCTTATTTGGTAATTTTATGGTTTACGGTCGCTGCAAAACGTGGGAATCACGTGGAGCCCACCATTCAAATGTGAGTATGTTGAAGACTCTCGCCCTTTGTGGCTCAGATATAGTAATAATTGTGAAATTGCTTTCTTCCCTGTTGCGAACATTTTTATCGCTATCTGGCGTTTTATTATGACGTTTGTGCGTTTTTCCTTTCAGTTACAGGTGTGGTGAGTTACGTGGTACGTTAAATATCATGGGTATTACATTCTATACAAGGTTCATATGATCCACGTTCAATTAATTGGGCTGGATGTGTAGAGAACAAAACTGCGCTTTGTTGGGTAGATATACGATGTCTTTCTGCAAAAGGTCAGATTTATGTGGTTTACTGGCAATTTTTTTTTGTTATTAAAGGGAAATTACAGTTTTCAGTAAGTATCCGTATGTTACAAGAGAAAAGCAAATAAACTGTCCTATAATCTAACGTTCATACGTGCCACGGTCCTTTAGAAACTAAAGAATGGTAATGTGGTATCATTTCTCAGTAACCGTCGATTTTTATGGCAGTACGGAAGTTCCCTACCGTAAAAACTATGTCACAAATCGATATAAACGATAGTATTCGAATCCGTCCAATATCGTACTCAGAAGTGTTACTTGCTGGCCGCTTGGCGTGCTGCTATCGCCATGGGTAACAAAAACCAGACGGAGTGTCGTGAGCGTTTTGTTAGTCTGTGTATCCACTATGATATATTTAGATTAATCGATATAAGCACTGTGAGTAATCTCTTCGCATGTTCACTGAGCGGTTTCACCTGTTATTCAGGCCGCGATTTGACCTGTTTTTCAGGCCGCGCGTGATTAGCCGAGCGACGAGCTCCCTGGTCCCGTGGTTAGCGTGAACAGCTGCGGAACGAGAGGTCCTTGGTTCAAATCTTCCCTCGACAGAAAATTTAGCCGGCACGGTAGCTCAGCGTGTTCGGTCAGAGGGTTAGCTGCCCTCTGTAATAAAAAAAAAACTGAGTGCACCGATCAACAACGAACTGAAACGGATGTCTTACGGCGTCCGCCCCGAGCCAACGAAAGAAAGCGAACAAAATGAGATTTAAAAAAAAAAAAAAAAAAAAAAAAAAAAAAAAAAAAAAAAAAAAGCGGTCTGGGGCGCTGCAGTGACGGACTGTGCGGCTGGTCCCGGCGGAGGTTCGAGTCCTCCCTCGGGCATGGATGTGTGTGTTTGTCCTTAGGATAATTTAGGTTAAGTAGTGTGTAAGCTTAGGGACTGATGACCTTAGCAGTTCAGTCCCATAAGATTTCAGACACATATGAACATTTTTTTTGTTTTTCAGTTTTTTTTCTTTTCTACCAATTGGAAACTTCTGCTGGTTGCAAACCACGAGTCTGGTCTGGTTTGAAACAGGATTCTCTGTTCAGTTCTATGTTCTCTACCGGGTTCTGTTGGATACTGTCTTTGTCTGATGGCGACCTGTGTTGTTGTGGAGATTCTACAGTCAATAAGGAACTGAATGTGGCTATTTTATTTACTTGCCGTAGTTCAGTTGAGTTAAAATGGTTAGTTTTTTGGCATTCCTCGGTCGAGATCATTCCGCGAATAGGTGCAGTGCACTTCCGCGTAGGTAGTAAAAAGGAAGATTTTAGATTATTCATATGTGATCGAATGCAACCTGATTATAGTGCACTATGTTATCTTTTCAATTAGTCGTGCTGCAAATTCGGAGAAACCACTTAATCCTGAATTACGAAATAGTTCATGCGTTGTTCAAAATCGAGAAATGGGAACATGTGTCCTGGTTACTTATCATGAGTTTGATTCCTGTGCCTGTTGTTTTAGTACCCATGTGGGCTTGCAAATCAATCACATCCGTTTAGCAATAAAGTCGAAGCATACAATGGCATACCAATCATTGTAATACATCGGCTTTTTATGCATATTGTATAATCGTCATGCTAAGATTCTCTGATGAAATTGCTATCCTCAGGAAAAGTGAAGAAGACGTACAGGAACTGTTGAATGGAATGAACAGTTTAATGATTACCGAATATGGATTGAGAGTAAGTCGAAGAAAGACGAAAGTAATGAGACTTAGCAGAAACGAGAACAGCAGGAAACTTATCATAACTGGTGCCCACAAAATATATGAAGTTAAGGAATTCTGCTACCTAGGCAGCAGCATAGCTCATGATGACGGACAGAGAGGACATAAAAAGCAGACCAGCACTGGCAAAAAGGGCATTCATGGCCAAGAGAAGTCTACTAGTATCAAATGTAGACTCTAAATCGAGGAAAAATTTCTGAGAATATACATTTGGAGCAGCACTGTATGGCAGTGAAAAAAGGACTGTGGGAAAATCGAAACAGAAGAGAATCGAAGCATTTGAGGCGTGGTGTTACAGAAAAATGTTGAAAATTAGATGGACTGATACGGTAAGGAATAAGGAGCTTCTCCGCAGAATCGGGTAGGATTGGAATATATGGAAAACACTGACAAGGTTCAAATGGTTCAAATGGCTCTGAGCACTATGCGACTTAACTTCTGAGGTCATCAGTCGCCTAGAACTTAGAACTAATTAAACCTAACTAACCTAAGGACATCACACACATCCATGCCCGAGGCAGGATTCGAACCTGCGACCGTAGCACTGACAAGGAGAAGGGACTTCCGTTACTGCATCAGGGAATAACTTCCATAATAGTAGAGGGAGCAGTAGAGGGTGAAAACAGTAGAGGAAGACAAGAGATTGGAACACAGCTAGCAAATAATTGAGGACATAGGTTGCCATTACGTCTGTGAGATAAAAAGTTAACACAGGAGAAGGATTCATGGCGGGCTGCATCAACCCAGTCAGAGAACAGATGTTTAAAAAAAAAAAAAAAGTCCTCATGTGACAATGTGACAGAGTAGTGTAAGCATTGTATTATGTAACTACCGCTGCCTGGTTTTATGGTTCTGAGGATGACAATACATATTTTGGAAAGTAGTAATCAAGTAATTATGTTAAGATAGCGATCTCGGAAAAAAAACTCGTTTTCAAAAGAAGCCTGTAGTTCACAATTATAGATCACCTCCTGAACTAAGTGATCGTGTGATGTAACCATTTACAGTATTATCAATATATTTCTTACGGGATTATTTTGATCCAAACCCGATCATTGTTCGTTATAAGGCACAATATCAAGCCATTTTGCACGGCCGCTATCTTACTGAACATCGTTGACTCGCTTCGCAATCCATCAATGTTCTGGAGTTTAGGAAATAAAATACTGAGTTCCGATGCCAAAAGACGTTAGTAACAAGCAGCTTTTCTTCGCATACTATGATTCCAGGTCTAGGCAAGAAAAGTCGACGGATGCTGTTTTGACGATTGTTGTTTGATATGTATCGTGCGGACTGATTTCGCCCATTACGGCGATGTTAGCTAAAGATGCCGTTCCCGGTTTCTGTGTTCTTTCAGATGGGTTACAGGTTTATAATATTCAAGGGCAATGCTTGTAAAACTAAGGAGACATCCTCATAGTTCATCTGGGCGCTAAAAGCAGAAAGCTAACATTAGTTCAATTCTATTCACTGCATTTAGGAGTCAGTATTCGATGTGTAATATTCAAATGTTAGCTACGTAAGTCAGATGGCGTTTCCAAATTATGTTCTGGGATATAAGAATATATTTTATGGGCCTTCGTGTATTTCACGGCTAAGTAACACTACTTATGGGAATAGTTATAGCTTTTTATCGCAACATGCGTCATTCAACTTTTCGATGACAGTTGATGGACTTCCCTTGCAATTCGGCATTTTGCATCAGCCTCTCATCTCACTTATCAGGCACGACTGGTCAGTGTCCAATATTGTCCTCGTAAACAACTGGACTAAGAAAGTTACAGAAAAAGTCTACAGATGATTGTCTTTTGAAGACTATTAATCCAGAAACAGTTCCAAATAGCGCTGCAGTAGAGACCGTAGAGACCCAGAGATAAAAACTAAAACTTAACCGTCTTCAGAATTGCTTGATGTAGCACCCTACGTCTCTGCACGTAATTATCATGGTTAGGATGGCTAGAGGACGCACTAAGGAACTATCATCACTCCTTCCGCTCCTCACGTCCCATGAGCAAAGTATTCTTCTTTTCACAAAGCGATGCAGGATTAACTTTCTCTCTCTCTCTCTCCCTCTCTCTCTCTCTCTCTCTATATATATATATATATATATATATATATATATATATATAATTTTCTTGCGAAGGCTAAGTTAACAAACTGGTAGTGTTTAAAAGATTCAAACCATTACAATTTTTTGGATAAATATCTCAAAATTATCTGTTTAACACAGTTTTTTAAAAAAATGTTCATATCTTACCTTTTCTGATAAGCAATGATAAATATCAACAGTTGAAACAAATGCGTCCCCGCTATGCCGAACTACCAAGGTGCAAGTTCACAAATGGTTCAATAAGTTGTCGCAGCACGGCGTTATTTCCTAGACTTGTAATCTGAATCGTTTGAAATCTGCAACGCGTGACAGCTGTGAGAAAATGGCCGTGACTATGCAGCTACAACAATGTGTAGGAAACATTACAGATTTGCTGAGCTCGTACAGGGTCAAACACGATAGCGTAAGTGAATAAAACGCTGAAAGAAATAAGAATGTATAAGGCATTCGTAAGCAGTCTCTGATAAATGTAGCATGACACGTGATCAATGTAAAAGTGTGGAGGATAGTAATGGACATATAAGAAATTGAAGGCTTGTGGAACTTCATTCACCGTAAATCTGTTAGCTATTTCACATCAATGTATTTCTTCTTGGGGCACTTGGATAAAAATACCTCAAAAACCATCATACTACAACACACAACTAGAAAAATATAAATATATTTTAATCGGCAGACAGACTAGGAGAATGACATGTTTCCTTCTCTAGCTGGGCGTGTAGTGCTCCGGTAAATATGGGTCCAGAAGCACAAATATCTGCCACGATTGTAAAATAGCTTCGCATAGATGTTAATCTAAAACTGAAAATAATAATTTAATGACTAGATACCGTCATGCCTACTCATGAAAGTGAGTTCGAACTGTAATAATGGTTCGAAACGGTTAATAGCCAATAGATTTGAGAACTGAGAGAAAACAATAACCGACTCAGCAACAGAATAACCCCTTCAGAGCCCCAGAAGACCGTCGCCACGACTTTACCTGCGGCTTTGAACGTCTTATTCTGAGGAGAGGTGATGTGGCGTCACTCAGTGTGTTTCCATCTTGTTTGTGGTTTGAAGTGACGAACCCATCGCCTGTGACGATGTTCGACGAACATTGTCAGATCATCCTCGTAACGTGTAAGCAATTCCGCACAGATTGTCCTTCGTTGCTCTTTACGGTCTTCTGTTAGGCAGGGAGGAACCCACTGGTGACAGCTTTGAGTACCCTAACTGGTGGGCGAGTGTGACAGCACTACCAACAGAGACGTCCAGTTGAGCAGCGACGTGTCTGATTGTGGTCCGTCGATCAGGAGAGACAGTCGGCCGGCACGCGAGAAGTCGGACAGTTTTGCGCAGTCTTGCTGAGATGATGAAAGGTCGCCTAGCCCAAGTCGCCGCTCGTTTGTTCACGCCAGATCTCTGTAGACATTCCGCAAGCGCCCATGAATATCTGCAAAGCTTTCGTTTTCCGCCAAAAGAAATTTAATGTCAGCTCTCGGCTTGGAACGCGCTTTCCTTACAGACGCCATTTCGAAGGATGCTAATAGCGTCGCCATCTATCGGAACTTCATGAAACTATACGGGCTGAAGCAGGAATATACCACCGTCTCCAACAACACATTCCACATTTTTTCATCCGAAACTAGCCAGGAAAAAATGTTATACATAACATATTGAACGCCCGTCGTAATTGACGAGAGTGGTACAATTTGTGCATCCACTGGGACAAACTAGAATACCAGATTAGTAATTAGCGCCAGTTGCAGATGTTTAGAAAATTAAGCGTAGTGTGTTTATTTCTCTCGAATTTCTATTCCTTAAATAGGATAACAGGAACAGCACCCTGCAACTGACGAAGGATTTGGTTAAATATTTTTGTAACTTACTAACTGGACTATAATAAATAAAATGTCAAAAGTCGTACAATTTAGTCATCTCTCCTCTAAATGACTTCAGTTTAAATATCTCCGTATCAAACAAGAAAGTGTTAAAACTTAGAGGATATAAATCACTTAGGAGCAAAATATTCATCAATAATGACACTCTAAACAAGTTAATAGTCCCGTCTTCTTCTTCTTCTTCTTGTTTCGAATGGGCCTTCTTTGGACCACAATTGTTGAATTGTTTGGCTTTGATCTCTGCCCAGTACTGTTGCATCCGTTGTCGATTTAATTCCTTCCTTTCTTCTGTCCAGGAGGTACCTTTCCTTCGGCGCTTTTCCTGAAATCCTCGAGCTTCCTTCAGAGTACGTCTCACAGACTGTCTGTTCTGGAGATCAGTCATTCTCAGTTCTTTAATGTCCTTTTCAGTTTATGTCAGCGGAGTGGTGCGAACCTCCTTGTTTTGCCAGGAGGTGAACAGAATGTTGGTTAATCTGTTTGGAGGGAATCTTGCAACATGGCTATGGAAAGCTACCAATCTTTTTCTTGCACAGTCAGAGAGCCTGTCGATATGTTCGTAGAGCACCGAGTGATATTGCCCTCTGAATTTCCCTTCTTCTTCTACCGGAACTAGGATCTTCCTGAGGATTCTCCTCTCTCTGACTTCCAATTTCCCCATCAGACCACTCAGGTTCATGGAAAGACATTCCATGGCATACAGGGCTTCTGGTCGTATGACTGATGTGTAGTGCTTAAGTTTCAGGTTGCGTGACAGGCATTTTTTGTTGTAGGTGTTCATAGTCAGTCGATAGGCCAGTTCCAACTTGTTAACTCTCGTGGATAATGACATTTTTTCTTATAAGTTGGGTTCAATCCACTCGCTGAGGTACTTAAATTTCTCAGTTTTTGATGTCTCCCTGGTCTAGTAACATCTCTCTGATAGCTTCTTTGATGTTGGTGAAGAACTCTGTTTTCTCCAGCTACACTTGAGACCCACTTTGGCTGCCTGTTTTCTGAGGCAGTTCACCTGCATTGTTGCCATTTCAAGAGAATCATCAATCAATGCCATGTCATCTGCAAAATCCAGGCAACCTACAATCAGTTCTTCGTTCTTATGGCGCAGGGAGACACCACTCTGAACACACAAATTGGTCAGTTCCTTGCGCCATTCTCTCACAAGGACACAGTTAAAGAGAAGTGGGGAGAGTCCATCCCCTTGTCTCATTCTGGTTTTTATCTCTAAGCTTTCTGAGGTCTCAGCTCTAAATTTGACCTTGAAATGGGTATTGGTCTATGTTTCTAGAATGAATATGCGGGTTTTGTTGTGTAGTCCTAGTTCCTGGAGTATTTTGTTAAGCATTTCTCTATCAATTGGTATTGTAGGCCTTCCTGAAATCAACGAAGGTGACGACCACCTTGCGGTTTCTCCTCTTGGAATATTGTAGTATAGTTTTAAGGTTGAGGATCTGTTCAGCACAGGATTGGGTCTTCCTGAAGCCTCCCTGATATTCTCCCAGTTGAAAATCCAGTTCTGTGCTTCTTAGTAACGCCTTGGAGAGAATCTTGCCACATCGCCACGGTACGGGACTACAAGTCCCACCGTCACACCTTCACCTGCCCATGTTAGGCAAAATTTCTGCCTGACTCATGTAGTACTATCACCGTCAGAGGGTGGTACGGGACTACAAGTCCCACCGCCACACCTCCAAAGTGAATTGCAGTGACGCAGTCACTGCCCTGTGGCATTGACTGCCTCACCAACACAGTTAGACCGCAATAGACCGGTGATGCTGTATTGTAACATATCACCCCGGACTAAAAAAAAAAAAAAAAAAAAAAAAAAAAAGAATCTTGCATGTTACCAGGACAAGAGAAATTCCACGATAGTTGTTCAGATCAGTAAAATCTCCATTTTGTAACGCGGTTGGATCAGATCCGTGCTCCAATCAGGTGGTAATTTCTCTGTTTCCCAGATGTCCTGGATGATCTCGGTGAATTTGCCTACGGCTTTGCTTCCAGCACATTTTCAGAGTTTAGCAACGACAGAATCCTCTCCAGCTGCCTCATTATTCTTCAGAAGTTGAATGATTTGTTCAATTCTTCCAATGAAGTACGCAGTGAGTCCGGGTTTGGTGTTGTTTGTTTGTAGTCGAATTCTTCGCTGGGTGGATCACAGTTGACTAGGTTTTTAAAGTACTGAGCTAATAGGTGGCAGTTGTCCTTGTCGTTAAAAAGCAGTTTGCCATGCGAGTCTCTGAAGTGGAGGCTTGGCAGATTGTTTTCTTCTGAGTGTCTGCTTGAAGGTGTTATTCTTCGCGGATCTTTCTTCGATTTGGGTTAGTTGGTTTTGAGTGAAGGTCCGTTTGGTTCCTAGAATTATCTTAGCTGTAAGCCTTGTTTGTTCCAAAAAGTTCTCCCAATTTTTCTTGGTTTTCTTACAATTCCACTTCCCCCAGAGTGTCTGTCTTTGGGCTATTGCACTGTCACAGTCTTCCTTCTACCACGGATGCTTCCTTCTTCTCGTGATTATGATACTACTTACGCATCAAATGAAGATGTGAGTACAAAGCAACAGGTATTCCATACCTCTGTGACACAATGAAAAGGAATTTTAGAAATAGCAGAAGAGATACATTGGTTAAATTACGTAAAGTAAAGGCAGTACCAACGCTGTTGTGTTGATGTGGCCAATTAACACTTACTAAACGACAGGATAGAAAGTCCAGGTCTTAGATTTCTGAATGATATATCTAGCTATATGCTAATTGACATGGGAGAAACGAAGACATCAGGAAATAATTATACATATTTAATCAAAATGAAGAAGCAGTGACGTACAGGAAAAATAGTGATAAAATTTAATATGTAGTATGTTTGTCTCCAGACTGTTGTAGACCTAAGCCATATTACCTTTAACAGTATCCTGGTTAGAATTCTAAAATGTACCTTAGCATCATAATTGCAGTAAAAAATCTGTCTCAGGTTAATAAAGCCTTGATTAATAATTTTCTCGTTGAAAAGATCTAAAAATGTTTCCAATGAGCTGTTGAGAAATACTGAACTTACATTTCAATTGTCATAATAACTTAGACACTGATTTGATTTCATTTAATACTAAATTGTTTTAATGTGTGACTACAATATATTCAAATGGTTCAAATGGCTCTGAGCACTATGGGACTTAACATCTGAGGTCATAAATCCCCTAGAACTTAGTACCACTTAAACCTAATTAACCTAAGGACATCACACACATCCATGCCCGAGGCAGGATTCGAACCTGCGACCGTAGCGGTCGCGCGGTTCCAGACTGAAGCGCCTAGAACTACTCGGCCACAGCGGCCTGCACAATATATTCATCAATGTATATTTATGATAGTGGAAAGTCTATGTAAAGAAAATAGACCCGCATGCTAACTTCCATGAAAACTTGAGAGATTACTTTATTCAGGAACATCCAGACTGTATTCGTAATCTTTAACGTGAGGAAGAGTGTTTTTCTTGATAATTAACATCCTACAGCAAAGTACAAAATTAGTAGTACAGTGAAGGACTGATTCAAGGACATAATTTTCTCGTGAATCAGTTATCTACCGAAATTTTGGGTTTTACAATTACCTTGACTACGATTTACCTCGCTACAGTTTGCAATAACTGCTTTGTGTGACCCAACAGAAACGTTTCAGAAGCTGAAATTTTTTTGTATGTGAATATGTTATGTTTCAGAGACGAGTAAAAAATTATAAGACCGATTGCCTAAACGGACTTTTAGTGACAAGATCACCGTCAAAATTTAGTAAACTAATGATAAACGAATTGTACAGTTGTGAGTTGGTGTTATACGTTTGTGACAAGAACGCAAAAAAGTGGAATATCATTGTAACTGTTGAATTATAAGGTAAGGCAGAAGGAAAGAAAAGATGACTAGAGGAAAATACCTGAGGGCGGAAGAAACTAAATATGGTTTAATCCTCGGCTATAATGATGACAGTTATGTTACTTAGTTATAGTATAATTTTGTGTTCATCTGGCTTAAACGATAGGCATTTAAAAATTGTTTTAATTTGTATCACCAGATTATTGCATATTGCGGTTTTTGCTCTAACTTCACCCAGTGAATTAACATGTTAATATCAGGTGTCTATTTATCGGAGAACAGTTTGTCATCATTAGCTTTTTGCTTCTGTTATAAACAAAAATTGAGCTCCCTGATACACACATGCGAGTGAGTGAGACAGAGAAACGGACAGAGAGGGAGGTAGAGAGAGAGAGAATGGGAGCACGTGAGAAAACAAAACTAAGAACGCAAGATTCAGACGGCGGACCACAACGAGCAGGAAATTAGTCGGAAAAAAAAGTAATAGGGAGCATGTAAGCAGCAGGAATATAAATACCATGTTTTGATAGCACAATGCTCTAGCTTGTGAATGCTGTTCACTAAAATAACATTTACTTTGTTTCAATGCCTCTATCTGCAACAAGTATACTCATATTAGAACAAGGTCGAGAAGAAAAACTGTAACTACAAAGTATTTTTTGCTTAAAATAAGAGCGATTGCGCCAATTTGCTAGCCAACTTCATAAAAACAGATGATACGCTAACCTTCTAGAACTAGGGTAATTACTGGAACTGATATAAAATTGTTTTAGGCCTAATTTTCGTTCAGTAATTATTTCCACGCCCGAAAAAAACATGACCGACTGATGGCACAAATGTATGACACCTCTATGACCAATAAAGAGAGTCTGCGTTGTTAGCATAATCAAGTGAAACCCAATTACCGCCACTTTAAACACATTTTATTGACTAAATGCTTTTATTGAGTTGCATCAATGGCGACCCTTTATACTACTTATTTGGTGATTAATGCAGTTCTTCGTTTTGGCTCACCTCCTCGCAGTGGTGAGTGAATTGCTACAAAGGGTAAAGGAACCTGGAGTTATGTAATGGACACCTGCATGTGGGTAGCGTCTGTCAGGATCAGTTACAGTTAACGGCTGGACCGTTCCGTGTTGACCTTAGCCGACGGTAACAAACCACTGTGGCTCCAGGAATAAAATACATCGCGTGAACAGTGTTGCGTGCATGCGAGTACCAATTAGGTCCACTGAATGGATCAATATACACGGCTAATACCAGCTTTTTAATTCGATGAAGCTGTTTTCTGCTTGATGAGATTCAGTGCGCGTTACTTAAAACGCCTCCTGCGGCCGCTTTCCGCCTTGAAAAACGCACTTGCGCCATCGATGGAGCTCTGTCCAACACCACTTTCGCTCTCACGAATTACAGTGACAAAGCAAATGTGTGAAGGTTAGGAACCACATTTTGTTTAGCTTGCATTCGCAAGATCCGACTGATTTGAGACTAGTTTGAGACAGATTTCATGCATTGTGATGGCTCAAAAAGCTTGGAACTATTTTTTTTTGATTAAAAATGACTCGTCTCGCACAAAAGAAACGTTTCCATTTATTACGAAGAGCAATGCGTGAGCCACAGTGAGTAATCTTCAAGTTGACCATAATGATTATGATTTCTCTATTCAACAGAAGTAGTCTCTTTGTCATTATAGGGTACGTACTTCACTTCTGTTCCCTGTTGTTGGTCGTTCATGTTGGGGGAACTGTCCTGTTACAAGCGCTACGTGAAGGCTTCTTGTTGGGGAGCCATTTTAGGCGACGGTATTGCAGTGGTGCTCCGAGGTATCGGTAGTTTAATATAGTAAGAGTCTCAGGGGTACGAAAAATCTTGAGGTAGTGATGAAGTAATATGAAGACACAGGACTACGAACATCCCATTTACAGGTAGTGTTATTGTAGTACACAGTACTAATAATATTTCAGAATCAACTGAGACTATGATCTGTCACGCAGCTCTCATAAAAAACTGTCGGCTCGCCATTATTAGGACACCTGACTTCCGCCAGTGAGGGTGACACAGAATCTATTTTATTGGTGAAACATTCAGATACTGTGAAGTACTTCAAATTGCAACTACTATGCTATATGATAACAGATTTCTTTTCCATTCTGGGATTTTGTCCTATATCCGTCTTGCTGAGACGATCAGTAAACTTGTTAGACTTCTCAGCGAATAGAGGCACTCACACAAAGTAAGTAGGCGACATGTATGTAAATTCTGGTTGTAATTAATTTCTTATTTGTATTTCATTTTTTAAATTTTTTGTCTCTTTGTTTCTTCTCTGATTTCATGATAGGAAACAGGAACTACTAAAATGACTCTTACAGTAATGATTCATTTTTTTCACCTCCTTCACGATTTTTAAAATGTAGTTTCAGTTCCAAAGGACTCTTTTTAAAAAGTATTGAGATAGAGATGACTAATGTTAACTACGTACAAAGGTTCTTGTTTTGTTAAAAGTGTACACTTTCCCACTGAAGACCCAGCATTTCGAAAGACATACGCTCTGCATAAAAATGGAAATATCGCATTCTAAAGCTATTTTATTCCTAATCCAATAAAAACGAAGTTTCTTTTCTTGTGATACGCCATAGGACAAATAAGGAGAGAAAGGCATGAAAGACGCAGTTCACAGCCTTAGATGTGGACCCGACCACCAGCTGTACATTACAAATGGAGTAGTCCTTTCAGATGTCAGCACGGCCGCGTGATAGCGGTTTCACTGCTTGAGAGACAACGGAATCAATACCATTGGCCAACTGTTGAAATTTCAGCCACTGGTGAAATGTGAGAAAAGTGACTCCGACTTGCCTGAAAAACAACTGATCGTATCATTCCATCCACAATGAAATATCTGTAGTTGCCTGGTAGTCTAAATAAGAGGACTGATGAGAATACTTACAGCAAGAATACTGTAGGTTTTGATAGTGTTATATTTCTACTGCTAATATGTATCAAAAGGAAGAAGAAGGTGTTTGAATAAAAACTTTACAGTATTGTTAAACAATAACTTTGCAGTTGAAATTCGTTATCTGCCCGCTTGAGGGTTGCGATCGCAAAGTTCCCTAGTTTCATAGGCGAATTACGCGAAAAAAGTTCGACGAATGTTGATAAAGGCTATTATAATTGTTCTCCTCAGTAAACAAACACCAGGGGTGACCATACTATCGATTTTTGTTGATAAGAGTCTCCTTTATCAGCCAGTCTGTCGTTGACGATCTTGATTGTTTGTTTCGATGTCACACAGTTACGTATCTCAGTTGCGACTTTGAATTAATTTTATAATCGTGAAAGTGTCTCCCGCGTGTCAGCACGATTTGTGCAGCAAATTGCTAAGCCAGAAATTCCGTGCATCAAGAGCCAAAATCTACTGCATCTAAAATAATTGCTGAAAAACTTGATTTAATTTGTTTTTAAATGATATCTGAGTCTCAGAAGGTTTCAAGTCAGTAGATGCAGCTCTTGCACCTGATTACGTTGTAAAACGTCGTGGTCTCCTGACCTTCATTGCTTACATATTCCACCCTCACAATCATATTCTACACATCAAGACGCTTCATTCGAACCCAGACTCGACAAGATAAAGTCAATGTTGTATGAATTCATGTAAACAATATGCAAATAACTAGTAAATCGCAAGTGCGCACCGAAATTGAAATACTCGAGGCTGGCGTACACACACACATTCAAGACACGCCGGTCGCAGGAGCTTTTAGTTCGGGAGTGGCAAACCGCACACCGGGGGCCGGTCCCTTCAGAGGACGAGTCAACCTATCTACGTCGGCCGGCGACTGCCCGTAGAGCAGACAGCGTTTGCCCGAGTGAAAGGGAGAACGACCCCGTGTTCAGCTTAAAAGCAAATTCCGCTACATTGTGTGGGAGCGCCCAGCCTACGCATTCTTTACAAACATAGCACGCAGATTCAGAAGTTTTCACAGGGAGACAGCAAACGCCAATGCTACAGATTTCCGGATTTGTCGCCTTAAACGAAACGACATTCTCCCGTTTTAGAAGAGCAATGCTGATTGGCAGACGATATTCCTGACACCTTGAGCTGAAGGAGTAATGAAAGAGACCGAAAGATATACCCCTTCACGTCTGGTGTGGAGAGGGGCCGTTCCGTTGTACCTCTTGGAGCGAGAACATGTAACGAGAGCATGTGCGCTCGTACGTGTACTCAAAGAGCGAGGAACAAGTCTCTCCTCAGTACTACACTGGGAGAGCACATATGTCGGGAGTGAATCAGAGTGCGACTCTATACTGAGTCCTTGCGATTAAGCATTGTTCACTGTGTTGGCCGCCACACTTATTGTGCAGTGTGAACAGACAGAGCTATAGTTAAACGCCTGCGAGCGAATTTTTGAGTGGCATCGCAGTGGACTGGTTATCTGACCAGTTTACCACATCAATAGTTAGACTAGAGGCGAATAGGAGTCCTTGACGTCATCAAGCCGTAGGGAGAGTTTTATTGGCGAAGGTCAGTCCAGATAGAACGAGAGTTATCTTATTTGTTAGCAGCGAGTGGTTCAGACAGCAGTCATGGCAGCTTACGTTATTGTGTGCTACAGCTCTTGCGAGCCCCATATTTCCTCCACAACAGTACACTTCACTGCATTTCACATGTGACAGCCTCAACCGTACCTAGCAACATTATAACGGATAATCATCCAAATTGAGTAGGCGAGGCTCTCAGCCATACTGCCAAGTCAATAACAATCTTAAACTTTGTATAGAAATTTCATTAGCGAATCCTATTCTTAAGAGGTAACTTCACATTCCGTAAAGAACCTGGAAATAACTTGTTCAGTTCATAACTAAAAGTGCAACTGTGATTTCTCAGAATTTTTGCAAACAAAATAACAATTTTCGTTAGTTTCATGTTTTTTCTTACACTAACTAGCACTACTCCAGTACCCAAGCATCCCACTAGTTACGTAAGAAATTTTGTGAATTTTTATATCATTTCCTTACAGCGGACGACTCCAGAAGATATTTATTGCTGAAAGTTTTTCTGGCATTTCTCTTTAGAACGTTAGGAGCGTGTGTCTGACTTCAGCAGCAGTTTTGGGGTGGAAATTGCATCTTGCAGGAGCCACAGGGTAAAGGGTACATCTCAGATTAATCCGTTGCGCAGAATGACAGAAAAGCACCAACATGCTCACAATGTGTGAAGTTGAAAAAGAGTTTTTTCGTAGTGTATAATGTCCATCTCTGCGACGAAATACAATGAGGTGACAGAAGTCATCAGATAGTGATAAGCACTCATAGATATGGCAATAGTATCGCGTAGAATAGGTATGAAAGGGCCGTGCATCGGTGGAGCTGTCATTTGTACTCAGTTGATTCATGTTGGCAAGGTTTCCGACGTGATTGTTGGCGAAGGTAGGGAATTAGCAGCGTTTAATTGCGAAATGGCAGATGGAGCTAGACGCATGGGACATTCTAGTTCGGAAATCGTTAGGGAATACAATATTTCGAGATCCATACCATCAAGAGTGTTCCGAGAATACCATATTTCAAGCATTACCTCTCACCGCAGACAACGCACTGGCCGACGGCCTTCATTTAACTGCCAAGAGCAGCGCAGTTTGCGTAGAGTTGTCACTGCTAACAGACAAGCAACACTGCGTAAAATAATGGGAGGAATCAATCTAGGACGTACGACGAAGAATCTGTTAGGAGAGTGCACCGAAATTTGGTGTCAATGGGCTACGGCAGCAGACGACCGAAGCGAGTGCCTTTGTTAACAGCATGACTTTTGCAGCGCCTCTCCTGTGCTTGTGACCATATCCGTTATACCCTAGACGAGTGGAAAACCGTGGCCTGGTCAGAAGACTCCCGATTTCAGTTGATAAGAGCTGATAGTAGGGTTCAAATGTGGTGCAAACCCCACGAATCCATGGACACAAGATGTGCCGTCATAACAGTGTGCAGCGCCGAGTGGCCGCGCGGTTTGAGGCGCCATGTCACAGATTGCGGGACCCCTCCCGCCGGAGATTCGGGTCCTCCCTCGGGCATGGGTTTGTGTGTGTTGTTCTTAGCATAAGTTAGTTTAAGTAGTGTGTAAGTCTAGGAACCAATGACCTCAGCAGTTTGGTCCCTTAGCTATTCACACACACATTTGCTCATAATAGAGCGGGCTGTTTTTACGTGGTATGAACTGGGACCTCTGGTCCTGCTGAACCGATCATTGATAATAAATGGTTATTTTCGGCTACTTGGAGACTGTCTGCAGCCATTTATGGACTTCATGTACCCAAACAACGATGGAATTATTGGTGGATGACAATGCGACATGTCGTTGGGCCACAATTGTTCGAGATAGGTTTGAACATTCTGGACAATTCGAGCGAATGATTTGGTCATCCAGATCGCCTGACATGAATCCCATCAAACATTTATGGGACGTAATCGAAAGGTCAGTTCATGCATAAAATACTGCATTGGCACATTTTAGCAATTATAGCCGGCTATAGAGGCAGCGTGGCTCAGTATTTCTGCAGGGGACTTGCGACGACTTGTTGATTCCATCCCACGCCGAGGTGCCGCACTACGCGAGGCAACAGGAGATCCGACACCATATTACGAGGTAAGTTCAAATGTGTGTGAAATCTTATGGGACTTAACTGCCAAGGTCATCAGTTCCCAAGCTTACACACTACTTAACCTAAATTATCCTAAGGACAAACACACACCCCCATGCCCGAGGGAGGACTCGATCTCCGCCGGGACCAGCCGCACAGTCCATGACTGCAGCACCTGAGACCGCTCGGCTAATCCCGCGCGGCTATTACGAGGTATCCCATGACTTTTGTCACCTCAGTCTAAAAGGCTGTCTGTTTGATTGCCATACACATTTTACCTCTAAATTGTGGAGTATCATCTGATAGCTTGCTTCTTACCATATCTGTTCAAAATATATATGATAAAATATTATCGAAAATGGAAAGTTACACACCATGAACTCATTGACTAAACGCTAGTTTCCTCGTGAATCATACAACTCGTGGAATCATGGTTTGATAGTTGTTAAAGAGAGTCTACATACTCGACAGTATTTCGCAAGAATGGTAAGTCCTCTTAACAGCCCTTCATGCAGATGGTACCAAACGGCGTATTTCGGTAGGATAATACAACACCCCACACTGCAGTTCACACCACAAACACCTTCAGGAATTTACAGTTGCTATACTGGCCTCTCCAGTTCGCCGATTTGTCACCCATAGAGAACATCGGGGATGTGATGCGTAGACATACTTTGACAGCAGTCTCCAGCCAGCAGTCCTCACCAACTGACACAGCCGGTGTTTCAGGCATGGCAAGAAATTTCTCACGGTCATACTCGGAGACTGTTTGCTTCTAAGAGTACAAGAATATAATACTGCCCACATGGGTCACAACTCATATTGATGTTGGTGCTTGACTTCAGTTCCGAATGCCGTGAAACTTTAATCATTTAGTACCTGGTATGTGATGAATATCTCCACAAAGTTTGATAAATGTAGGACTGTTGCTTCATGATATAATACTTTCCATTTCTGTCAGTGTACTGGGTGTTTATAAATTAGTTAAGTGTGTGTATGGACAATTAGCTATAAATTAGTTATACAAAAGTAAACTTTAATTGTAAAAAGGGTAAATAAGGTACAGAAATGTTTGGGACAGTACTGAAAGCAGTATATCTTCAAGTTTTATTCCCACCTAACACTGTTATTTCCCGACGTTCCGGCTAGGTGGCAAGCGCGAATGAGTTAGTCCAACAATCATCGTGGAGTCATATAATGGTGGACAGAGTGCACAATGTTATTTATTGCTTCACGAATCCTTATCCCCTACTATAGTTCACAGACAATTCAGGACTAAATATTGCAAACCATCACTTCAAAAACAGTTATAAACTAGTACAACCGTTTCACCAAAACTGGATGTGTGTCACATAGGATGCCGGTTCAGGGTTGGCCAGTAATCTCTGATGCATCAATTGAACAAGTTCTGTAGTCTTACATTCGAGTCTATGTAAGTCTTCGAGACGTGCCAGCTTAGAATTGAATATGTCTAGTGTTACAGTGTGGGAAATAAGGCTGCCGAACTTGTCCATTTGCTGCGTCAGAGACCACTGGCTGATCCTGACCCAGCGTCCTATGTAACACAGCCATTTTTGGTGAAAGGGTTGTACCAATTAAAAAAGTTTGTCTTTGAAGTGCTGGATAGCTGTATTTAATCCTGAATGGTCTCTGGACCGTAGTAGCGGGTTTAGATTCGTGAATCCATAAACAACACTACGCACACCTGCACCGTTATGCGCTGGTGTGCAAAATTAAAGCAACAAACCGCTACTTCCCCGTCCTGTGTCTAAATCAGGATATAATCATACCAAATGTCCGTAGAATCGTGTTCTGCACGCAATATGGCGTTCCGGTCAACAGACATGCCAGCGCTGACGGCAGGGAACCCATGAAATGGAGCAGTATTTGTTGGGTAGTCCCACATCCACAAACGCTGTGTACACAGTCACAGACGGTGCAATATGGCACAGAGAATATCCCTGTCAGACTCTCTGCAGTGCAGCGGTGTAGGCGGAACGAAGGCAGGACAATCGCAAACTGATGTGGCCCGATGGCTTGAAGTGAATCGTTTCTCGGATGTAGCGACAATTTATAGAGAGACCAACACTGTATCCCGGAGGCCAAGACAGGGCCGGACACTTGTGACATCATAAAGAGTGGACCGTTATTTGGCTGTGAGGGCACAACGGTACCTCATTAGTACTGCACAGCAACTGGCATCTGACCTCGCAGCATCCACTGGATGTGTTGTATCAACGCAACGGTGTACAGAATGCTTCGGCAGAGTGGCCTTTAATGTCGTAGATTTGCTGTAAGTGTACCTCTTACGCATCTTCCCCAAAGGGAACGTCTATAGTAGAGTCGTCAACATGCCACACTGACGGTCGAACAGCAGGCCAATATTCTTTTCACAGATGAACCCCGATTTGGTCTGGAGAGTGATTCTCGACAGATCCGCATCAGGAGGGAACGAGGAAACGATTTCGGGACCGAAACTTTGTGGAAGGAGACATATCGAGAAGGACCCTTAATGGTGCGGGCAGGTGTTTTGCTGACCGCTCGAGCAGCTCTTCATGAAATTGTACGGGTGAATCGGTAACGTTTAACTCCTGTCAGGTACAGTGACGAGATCTTGGGATCTCATGTGCAAGGCCCAGACTTTGTATTGATGGACAATAATGCTCGACCTCATAGACCACGAATGATTGATATTTTCTTGAAAACGGAAGATATTGCACGTACGACGCGGCCTGCTCGCTCTTCAGATTTGGATCCCATAGAGCATATCTGGGAAGCACTGCGCAGATGGGTTGCATCACGTCAGCCTCCATCAACCACTCCCCAAGACTTGCGAGCAACTCTGCAGGAAGAGTGGGCGTTACAACTTCAACATGAGACTGAAGACGTCATTTACTGCGTGTCCCGTCGTTGGCAGGCCTGTGTTGCTGCCAGAGGCGCTCACACCCCACACTGAGCACATTCATCAGTTGTCGGAAAGTGTGTGCAAATACGTTAAGTTGGAAAAAACGAAGAACGTTTTTGTCTACCGTTATGCAAGCTGCAGTTGTTCACGTTCTGTATTCTTTACATTGTTTCTACTTTACTATCACCTGTTTATACTGTATTGTGGGAAAATGAACGCAATCTTACAAAACTGCTTAAATTTTAGACACTAATGTACAACTCCATGTTGACTGTTGGAATAATTCATTCGCGCATGCCACCTAGCGGGAACGACGGGAGTTAACAGTGCTAGGCGGGAATAAAGCTGGAAGATATACCGCGTTAAGTTATTTACTCTTTTTACAGTTAAAACTTATTTTTGTATAGCTAATTTATAAACACTCAGTATTTTTACTCGTTTTTTACACTTCGCAGTTTTTCATATTAGTTATTCTATTCTTAAGTTACATGTGTCTCTTCAGTGCACAAGTTAGACAGGATTTCAACATTTTTATTGATTCCACTTACAATTTAGTGAGCTCCTGTCCTCATTTCGGTACCATTCAACTTTTCATTTGTTTATTTACTGTCTGTAACATTGTCAACAGCTGCGATACGTTCTTCCGTCGTCTTAAGTTTCTGTTCTGACTACTGTGTGTAATTCAGTTTTCGTTGTTTGTAGTGTACGTGCAGACTCTTCTGCGTCTGATGGGGAGAGGAACTGACAAAGAATGGGGAATTAGGGTGGGAAAAGTCGCAAACATTGGTTTTTATCGTGATCTGTGGTGTACGTGTTCTGAGCAAATGGCTCTGAGCACTATGGGACTTAACAGTACGTGTTCTCTTAATATGGACGGAAACGGTGGTGTTAGTTGATAGATTGGATGAGTAACCGTGTAGTATAGCTCTCCTGTGCTGAAAAACGCGCCGAGGCTATTTGCAACACTTCAGACAGGAAATACGAACAGTAAACTAACGTAAAAAAAGTAGTACTGATGTGAGAAGTGGACCAACCAAAAAAGTAAATGGATAAATAAAAAATATAGTAATCCTGCGTAGCGTATGATCCCAAACGTAGCTTTTAATGTAATTGTGTGGGAATCACGCCAGAAGACTGTAAAATAGAAACATTTTAAAACCATTTTACCATATATCTGTCACATACAATAGTAAAAAGGAAAATATATTATGGAATAATATACATAAAATGGTAAAATATTGTGCCTTTAGATCTTAGAGAGAATTTGCTATCTATTATTCTGCCCGAAGATGTAGTGGGGATATTGGTTTGTGCACAGTCTTAACGTCGCCACTGCCCAACACATCGGATTTTCACTGTGGTTTCCATTTCGCGACCAATCGTTCAAATGGTTCAAATGGCTCTGAGCACTATGGGACTTAACATCTGTGGTCAGTAGTCCCCTAGAACTCAGAACTGCTTAAACCTAACTAACCTAAGGACATCACACACATCCATGCCCGAGGCAGGATTCGAACCTGCGACCGTAGCAGTCGCGCGGCAAATAAAGCTTAAGCAAGAGCTAGTAAGCAAGTGAGAATCTTCAAAAATTTCGGGTGTGAATGCTAATGACAATTAAGATTAGACACAGTGCATTCTGGAACTTTTCAGACTACTCAGTTCAGCCATTTTTTCAACTAATGTTAGTGAAACCCAAAAGTGCAACAACTACTAAGATATCATACTTTTGCTTATTCTCGTTTCAATAGTTTGTTATTTTAACTATAGCATCACAATAAATTTATTTTCTCATGAAATTTGTTACAAATTATTCATTACAGTTTAAAACAAGTAGTGATTAGCATAGGGACAATACTAGAAGAAAGCTCGCTCGACGAAAGGTCGGTACCCAAGGACTGGAAAGCTGCACAGGTCAAAACAACATTCAAGAAAGGCAATAGGAGTAATCCACTAAATTGCAGGCACATATCACTAACGTCGATGTGCAGCAGGATTTTGGAACATATATTGTGTGAGACCTTAACTTTTCCCGGCGAATCGAATGTTCAAATAACTTACGTGTTTGCTGCCGGGTGACGCCGTCGAACACCGCCGATATTTCTACAGGGGCACACCCTGCCATTCGCAAGGCACAAATGCAAGGAAGAAAAAATGTGCAAGCAAATTTAATACCTCGGTTCACAGAGGAGAAACAAGGAAGACATCATACACAAAACGAAGTGGCACCTAAGTCTACGGCCTTTTTGCCTTACGCAGGAAGCATTTCCAACAGAATTGGCCGTATTTTGCGGAAATATGATGTGAAATGCGTTTTTCGACCACCTTCTAAGATTAAGGCCCTGTTAGCGTCCGTAAAAGATGATCTTGGTTTGCGTAAGGCTGGGGGCTATCGTATTCCTTGCAGTTGTGGCATGTCATATATTGGTCAATTAGGACTGTGAAAGACCGGTGTATTGAACATTAGCGTCACACACGCTTACAACAGTCGAGCAAATCCGCTATTGCAGAACATTGCCTCGACACCGGTCATCCTATGGAATACAACAACACGGAGATTCTGGCTTGCACGTCCAGCTATTGGGATAGTGTTATTAAGGAAGCTGTTGAAATCAGACTATCAAGCAACCTTATTAACAGAGATGGTGGATTTTGTTTAAATGCTGCTTGGAATCCGGTTCTGTCTCTCATCAAAAAACAGAGGGACAGAATTAGTGCTACCTCACCTGTTGATTAATAGTAACTATCGATATTTCTGATGTTGGTTATCTTTGGTTGTGTTGACACTTTTTGTGTGTGTGGTGTCTTCCTCGTTTTTCCTCTGTGAACCGAGGTGTTAAATTTGCTTGCACATTTTTTCTTCCTTGCATTTCTGCCTTGAGAATGACAGAGTGTGCTCCTGTCGAAATATCGGCGGTGTTCGACGACGTCACCCGGCAGCAAACCCGTAAGTAATTTGAACAACATATATTGCGTTCGAACATTATGAATTACCTCTAAGAGAACGGTTTATTGAAAAACAGTCAACACGGATTTAGAAATCATCGTTCTTGTGGAACACAGCTAGCTCTTTACTCATGTGAAGTGTTGGGTGCTACTGATAAGGAATTTCAAGTTGATTCCGTATTTCTGGATTTCTAGAAGGCTTTTGACAATGTACAATACAAGCGGCTTCTAGTACAATTGCATGCTCATGGAATATCGTCTCAATTGTGATTGGATTCGTGATTTCCTGTCAGAGAGGTCACAGTTCATAGTAACTGACAGAAAGTCATCAAGTGAAACAGAAGTGATTTCGGATAGTGTTAGAGGCCATTTGTGTTCCTTATCTATATAAATGATTTAAGAGACAATCCGAGCCGCCATCTTAGGCTATTTGCAGATGATTCTGTCGTTTATCGTCTAGTAAAGACATCAGAAAATCAAAACAAATTGCAAAACGATTTGGAAAAGATATTTGTATGGTGCGAAAATTGGCAGTTGACCCTAAATAATGAAAAGTGTGAAGTAATACACATGATTGCTTAAGGGAATCCGTTAAACTTCGGTTACACGCTAAATCAATCAAATCTAAAGGCCGTAAATTCAACTAAATACCTAGGAATTAAATTTAGGAACAACTTCAATTGGAAAGAACAAATGGAAAAGGCTGTGGGGAATCGCCTTTCCCACAGCATTTTCTATTTGTTCTTTCCCATTGAAGTTGTTCATAAATTTAATTCCTGTGTATTTAGCTGAATTTATAGCCTTTAGATTTCATTGATTTATCATGTACATCGAGAAAGTTCAAAGAAGGGCAGCACTGTCACGGACATGTTACAGGATTTGGTCATCATTAAAACAAAAGCGTTTCTCGTTACGGCGGGGTCTTCTTACGAAAGTTCAATCACCTATTTCCTCCTCCAAATGCGAAAATATTTCATTGATGACAACCTACATAGGGAGAAACGATTATCGTAATAATATGAGGGAAACTAGAGTTTGCACGGAAATATATAGGTCTTCGTTTTTTCCGCCAACTGTTCCAGATTGGAATAAAAGAGAGTAATTGTGAAGGTGGTTCGATGAACCCTCTGACAGGCACTTAAGTGTGGTTTGTGGAGTATACATGTAGATGAAGATGCAGATGAAAAAATATTCTTCGATAAATCTTCATTAAAACTGTCATTAACTAAAAATGGGGTGCATAATGTCGCTATCAATTTTTTCTCACTTAATTATATAAAATGTGTGACAAAGGCATGTCAAGTATAGTACTCAATCTGTTCGTCAAACTGCTGGTGAAAACATTGTGCGGTGTGGACAGAAGGCTGGAAGGGTGCAGGGAATGGCAATTGAATCTCAATGTAGACAAGTGTAATGTGCTGCGAATACACAGAAAGATAGATCCTTTATCATTTAGCTACAAAATAGCAGGTCAGCAACTGGAAGCAGTTAATACCATAAATTATCTGGGAGTGCGCATTAGGAGTGATTTAAAATGGAATGATCATATAATGTTGATCGTCGGTAAAGCAGATGCCAGACTGAGATTCATTGGAAGAATCCTAAGGAAATGCAATCCTAAAACAAATGAAGTAGGTTACAGTACACTTGTTCGCCCACTGCTTGAATACTGCTCAGCAGTGTGGGATCCGTACCAGACAGGGTTGATAGAAGATATAGAGAGGATCCAACGGAGAGCAGCGCGCTTCGTTACAGGATCATTTAGTAATCGCGAAAGCGTTACGGAGATGATAGATAAACTCCAGTGGAAGACTCTGCAGGAGAGACGCTCAGTAGCTCGGTACGGGCTTTTGTCAAAGTTTCGAGAACATACCTTCACCGAGGAGTCAAGCAGTATATTGCTCCCTCCTACGTATATCTCGCGAAGAGACCATGAGGATAAAATCAGAGAGATTAGAGCCCATACAGAGGCATACTGACAATCCTTCTTTCCACGAACAATACGAGACTGGAATAGAAGGGAGAACCGATAGAGGTACTCAAGGTACCCTCCGCCACACACGTCAGGTGGCTTGTGGAGTATGGATGTAGATGTAGAGGGTGATATTTCTTTGTATCTTTAACACCAACTTCCTTATGTATTAGGATTATTTTCTTTTTGTTCCAATCTACAAAGATCGCAGTCGACCTTACGTGGCGGAGAGTGCCACTGTCATTATCTTTCCTGTTCCACTCGCGAATAGAAAGGGGAAAAACGACTGGCTATATGCCTTCATATGAAGGGCTTATTTCAATAGTGATCAAAGTCCATTTTTGTTCATTGTGAGATACCTAGTCCTAAAGTTAAATGAGCGCTGAAAAATCTGCAGTTGAGATACCAGAAATATTCAAACATATGGCTTCTTGCTAGAGATGAACCTTTCTTTCTGTTTGTTTGGATCATTAATTTCAGAAGCATTATAAGGAAAAGTGGATGTAATGAACTTTTGCCACTATTGGAATAAGCCCTTCATATGAGCCCAAACATTACGCTCAATATATGTTGCACGCAACAGTATCATTTTTGCAGTCTACTTGAAATGCCGGTTCTATAAATTTTCTCAATAGTGTTCCTCGAAAAGAACGCCATCTTCCCTCCAGGGATTCCCCTTTGAGTTCCCGAAGCATTTCCTTAACACTTGCGAGTTGTTCGAACCTACCAGTAACAAATCAAGCAGACTGCCTAAATTACTTCGGTGTCTTCCGTTAATCCCACCTGGTATGGATCCTAAACACTCCAGCAGTACTTAAGAATAGGTTGCACTAAATTCCTGTATGCGGTCTCCTTTACATACAGATGCACCGCACTTTCTTAGAATTCTCCTAATAAACCGAAGTCGACCACTCGCTTTTCCTACCGTTATCCTCATATGCTCGTTCCATTTTATATCGGTTTGCAGCGTTAGGCCCAGATATTTAATCGACATGACTGTCAAGCAGGACACTACTGAAGCTGTATGGAGAATATTACGAGTTTGTTTTTCCTCCTCGTCCGCATTAACTTACATTTTTTCTACATTTAGAACTAGTTGCCATTCATCACAGCAACTACAAATTTTGTCTAAGTCATCTTGTATCCTCCTACAACCACTCAACTTCGACATATTACCGTACAACACAGCATTATCGGCAAGCAACCGCGGATTGCCGCCCTGCCTGTCCACCAAATCATTTATGTGCATAGAGAATAACAACGGTCGTATCAAACTTCCCTGGGCCACTCCTGACGTTACCCTTGTCTCTCATTAACACTCGTCAAGGACAACACAGTCTTCGAGCCACTCACATATCTATGAACCTATTCCACATGCTCGTACCTTCAGCCTGCAATGGGACATCGTGTCAGCTTTCCGGAAATACAGAAATATGAAATCCGCCTGTTGCCCTTCCTCCATAGTTCGCAGTATATCATGTGAAGAAAGGAATTGCGATTTGCAAGAGCGATGCCTTCTAAAACCATGCTGATTCGTGGACGTAAGCTTCTCGGCCTCCAAAAGGTTACTGTATTCGAACTGAGAATATGTTAAAGGATTCTGCAGCAGACCGATGTTGTAGATATTGGTTTGTAATTTTGTGCGTCCGTTCTTTTGCCCTTCTTATGCACAGAAGTCACCTGCGCTTTTTTCCAGTCACTTGGGATTTGGCAAATGTTACACTGTGCAACAACTTGAAAATATTTTAACTAAATGATTCATGGATCCGTCATCTTTCAGCTTTAAAATATCGATTGAAAGGTCATCGTTACCTGGAGCACTTCGATTTTGACAGATTGTCTGTAGCATGTTTGACTTCTGAGAGGAATATTGCGGGGATTTTGGTGACAGAAGCACCCATTCATCTAGGTTTATGGTATTGTCAGTTATTTTACGGCATAGTCCATATGAATTCGGGAGGCTAGGAAAAAGTGTGGTCAGTTTTGCTGTAATGTATTAATCCAGATCTTTAATAATTTCTCTGCGCTTTCTTGATGCATAGAGCTTATGACTCGACGTCACTGACCACTGTTTCTTAACAGGACTAACACCTACGATTGTAGTTGACTGATACACGGCATTTAATTCTTCCTCTATCGACGAAAAATCTGCATCATCTGCACCATGGGACGCTTCACCTTGTTCAGATACTTTCGTTGTTGTTATCCTGTCAAAACATTTAGAACACAAAAAGTTGTCACTGGGAACATCTTCACTGTGAAAGAGTCTACAAATGGGAACACGCGTTCCCAACCTGAACAAAGTCTGTTTTGTTGTTTGTCTTATATATCACTCTTTTATGGATATGCAAATAGTCAGCACACTTCACCCTCATGTGGCCCCAGTCAGAAGACATTTCAAACAATCCTTTTCACAAAACACTCTCCAACTGTATCAAATGGCTAATTCCTCACGAAAACACAGAACTCACTGGATGGTCTCAGATTTCATAGAAGCCTCTTCAGTAAACAAATTAGCACTGAACAACTACAATACAGAAATCTGAAATGAACAACCACGACAAAGGAACTGACAAGAAACTACAACAAAGTGTAAGAAATATCTGCAACAATGAAAGTGAAAAGAAATAACTGAAACAAAAGGAAGTGATAAGAAATAACTGCAACAAAAACAATAGAAACAAACGTTGTAACAAAGAAATTAGTAAGGAACTACTTCAGTGAAGACATACATTACCCTTGAAAGTTAAAAAAATGATTTTTTTAAATAAGACCTGTCCAACTTAAAACTGGAAGCTCTCTTTTACGAAGACTATAGTAGTACATGGTACTAATCAACAGAAAAAATAACTTTTCTGGATTAGCATTAAAAAAAATTTTTTCTTCAAATTATAAAAAACTTCAAAAGGTGGCAGTAAAGAACTTTGACACATATGTCCAAACGAAGGATAACATTGTAATCACAAAGCAATTATCTTTCAATCTTAAAAACTAACAAAATATATACAAATGTTAGACATTTTAAATTTTTTTCTGAAATTCGCATCTTCAAAATGGTGTTCACATTGTCATCTTTGGAGGCCCGTATTTTGGGGCAGGAATTTTTTTGGACAAAACAAAAAAGAAATAACGTGTTTCTTAATTACTTTTGAATTTTAACACAGGCTAAATTCAATAACATCCGAGACTGTGAAGGTGACCCCCTCTGCCTGAAGTGATACGGATTATGCCTTACTGTACAGGTTACTATAAAAATTGCCAGTATTAACTATTAAAGTAATATGTAGTGTATTTCATAAAGGATATAGTAGCTGCAACTTTTTATAGCCTTTGCTGGTGGGCAAGTTTTGGTGTGACAGAAATCACGATACTAGAGCGGCTGGCACGAAAGTAGGGTCCTCAAGGTGACGGCCGCTGCCTGCCGCGGGCTGTGATTTTCTCCCCTCTCGGCTTTGTTGCCATGTAGGTACCGTTAACGGTGCGGTAGGTCAGAGCAGCTGAAAGCTCAGTGTTACTGTGCTATATCGAGTGTTCAGATCTGATCTCAGTGTCTTACTGTCTTTAGAAAGGTGTTTTGACGTGTGTTCGGTGGTGAACAACAATGCAGGAGCAACGACCTGCTTGTAGTACTCCTCAATGCCCACGCTAATTCATTAACCACAGGCTTCACACCACAAGCCAAACTTGTTTTTGGTGGTGGAAAACGTTCTTGCCAATCCGATTACCATTCAGAAATGAATGGAGAAGTTTTTAAGAATTGGTTTATTCGACTGTAGTCTGCGCTGGAAGAAGGGTCAACTATCGTGATAGGTAACGCCAGTTACCATTCCATTCAGATAGAAAAGCTGTCACGTTCTAATTGGCGCAAGGCAGATATTATGGAGTGGTTAAAGAGAAAGACTGTTTCATTTTCAGCCGCTCAAACGAAGGCTGAACTCCTGTCTAAGGAAGAAATTGAAGGTGCCAAAAGACTTACGAATTAGATCAAGTGGCAAACGAAATGGGACAGCAAGTGGTACGTCTACCACCTTATCACTGCCAATATGCCAGCGGTAGCGCACGGGGTCAGGGATTTTCTCTGCCTCGAGATGACTGGGCGTAGTGTGTCTTTCATCATCATTTCATCCTCATTCACTCGCAAGTCGCCGTAGTGGCGTTAAAGAACTTGTGGAGCGGCGGCCGAACCGCCCCGCGAGGGGTCTTCCGGCCACCAATGCCATACGCTCATTATTATTACTGCCAGTATAATCCCTCTGAATTGATATTGGCCCAAGCTCTTAACAATGTTACTCAGCAGGACTGGAAGAGGTGCATAAAACACGCAGAAGCATTAGAGAAACTGATTTCTTGAACCAGGGTTTAAGAGACACCATAGTGGAATATGTGGTGATACACCCGGCTGAAACAAGCGACAGTGAATCTGAAAACACGGAGCCAGAAGATCCTTCAGTTTAGGTAAGTGCTGTCTATGTAAAAAGATGACTTGATTTAAATGTTTCTCTATTCATTTAGTTATAGAGGACATACTGCATATGTTTTTCCTTACAGTGGATGTCTGATAAATTTATCACAAGTGGTGGCGATCAGTTTACTCGACAGTCACTGTCAGTTAAAATAAGATTGTCAATTCTGCATTAATTAACAACAGTTTTTCCTAAATATCTGTATCGAATGTCTCTACATTCGTATATAATCTTACTGCGTTCGGTTCACTTGTACATTCGAAATTTAACTCCTTTTCTCATAGAAGGATTTACTGGCTCTTTCGTAGTAAGGGTGGCTCTTTCGTAGTAAGGGTAATGCAGTTCATAAAATGACAAGACGTTGTGGTGCTTCTGTATCGACTGTATATATAAAAAGTCCAATAACATCAGAACAGTCCCAGCACCTTTTCTGATTCTCCGAGAAGAGCACAGAAATCTCTGATATTTGATGACATTTTCAAAAAGCTAGAACGTAGAATTGTATTACTTTAGTATGACAGAGGATAGTATCTGATGGCTAGAGAAGTACAGGGTTATGTCCATGATAAAACTGATTATTCTGGCCAGTCACTTCAATGCACTGTCTTCTCCACCCACTTCGTTTTTAATTCAGAAACTGTAATGATGGGCGAAATTTGTAACACAAGACAAGGACATTGCATAAGTAAGAACGAGATTTTTGTGTACCATAAGTAAGAACGAGATTTTTGTGTACCAAGCACGTGTTGTGTGCTGAGAATAATAGGTTTGCAGCAAATTCAAATAGAACTTGGGTTTCACAAAACCTTTCGAACAAATATTTTGCTCGAATTCATTGGAAGTATTGGCTTCAAAATAACTATAATTACTTTTTCGTGGCGTATGTTGGCGTTTTGAGTGATGGATGTAATGATGAAGAATATGTATTAACAGCCAGAAAAATATTTTCGGGAGGTAGGGAATATTCTCGGTCATATTAAAGTGAGCCATCCGAACAAAATTCTTGGTGACAGCCTACGTCGACTCGCGCGCAGGTGTACAGAATATCGCGGAAGTAATTTGCTTCTGTACGTGATAAGATACAATAATGATGTCTGAAACGTTACCAAAAATAATTTTGTAGTTTTCTTAACACTTTCCCACGGGAAGTTTCTCCACAGTCCTACAGAACGAAAATTATCAGCGATTACTTTTTTCACTATGCAGTCGGCACAGTTTCATACCTTTCACAGTATTTTATTTTTTATCTCAGATTACTTTTATATTTCCAAAATAAAAGATGCAGCATATGCATGTGTAAACTTTGAGGATTGTTTTTTTTCAGTCCATTAGTGATTCTGTTGCTATCACAGGTTGATGTAAAAAATTATTTTCCTCCAAAATTTCTTGTAATGTTAGATTTCCTTTTTTTCCTAGCAGCTAGTGCGAATTTTCTTTTGGAAAGTACTCCATCATATTCTAGACCAAAACCAGAGTTGCCCAATATTTTATAAACATTTGAAATTATCACTATAAAAATCTGTCAATGCTGTGAAGACGGCGAGATGACCTTGAAGCCCTATTTTCGTGCCGGCCACTATAGTCACGGTATGGGGCGCTGAGAGAAGGCAGCAGCCGTCTAGTGCAAAACTGGAGGCGTCGATGTTAGCTCAAGGCGTGACCGCGACTGCAGAAGAGCCGGCACGTGCCAAAGAACTCGCGCCAACCGGAAGCAGCCAAATACCTGCACACACGGCCATCTGCAGAGCCACAACGTTAGCCTTGCGGAAATATGCCTCTAGTATGCTCTGTTTTGATAGACTCCCTCACTCTGTGCATGTTCAACACGCCTTATAACAGTGGTTGACTTTTTAAAATGCATTTGGCTTTAAATTTGTTTCTTACGCACCTACATAGCGAAAGTGGCTAACACGCGTCTTTGCAGTGTCTCTCGACTTGGTGGTTCGCCAGTTCGAATCCTAGTGGTGGATGAAATTTTCATTGCCAGCATTTGGTCAGCAAGGGGAGGAGAGGTGGTGGCGTAAAGTTCCTTGTCACCAGACATTGTGCAATATCTCATGAGGTAAGGGCGTGTGACACATTGAATCGTATGTGAGATTGGGACATTAAGCTAGGTGGTCCCCTTGGTGCTGGTTTCACCAGCTCCCTTCTCTCTTCATCATCATTAAACACAAACATGGTAAACA
This sequence comes from Schistocerca cancellata, assembly GCF_023864275.1. Lineage (NCBI taxonomy): Eukaryota > Metazoa > Arthropoda > Insecta > Orthoptera > Acrididae > Schistocerca > Schistocerca cancellata. Next base: position 373,718,420 of record NC_064630.1, on the reverse strand, counting down.
CACTAAAACACACTATAAAATCATCCATTACATTCCACAAATACACACAAGACAGAACTCTCATATATCCTGAAGGAAAGAGATCTCTGTGCGTGGCGAAAGAACACCCTCCCTGACTAGGTGGCTTATCCAACAAGCCATACGATTATTAGAAAGATGCACAAGATTAGCTACTTACTATAACTAATCCCTATTCACGACAGACTATCTTGGCATTTATCGTCATTGTCGAGTACCCGAGAATACAATTTTGGTGAGAACGTGTACATATGTAAACTTCGTTTATATTGTACTCACGTCTAGAATGATGTGACGTCCATATTGCGTCGTTAGTGAACTGTCTTATAACTGTCACTGTTTTGATAAGATGCTAAAAGGCCTAAATATACTGAAAATAATAAATCTATTATGATTCGACAGTATTTTGAAGTTTCTATTCTGTCGACCTTATACGTTTGCAAAGATTATAGGTATGAACAGCGATGTTATTTTATTAACTAAATTATTTCACGATTATCCTTGGTTGTTGTGCGTGTTATTTCCGATTTACCCATTTTCGTGTTCTAAGAGTTCAATAAATTATTTAAGGTAGTACTTGTGCCTCGTTCAATATTTCTTGAGTATTTTCTCTTGTGCATATAGATTTTCAATTCTTGAAGAACGTCCATTGCAAAACCTTTTAGTATTCTGTGCGGAATCTGGAGTGTATTTTCGATTGTATCAGCGGTGTGGTTCTGATTTTTCAAATGTAGAAAGATATTCGACTGATTATTCTCACTGTCTCTAATTTGTTCCTTATATCTGACGTTAAAATGTCTTCCTGTCTGGCAAATGTAAGAGCTGTTAGAGCTGCCACATGTGATTTTATACATGCCTGGGTTATCAGATTCGGATGTTCTGGTGGTGGCGTAACGTAATTTTAATAAAACGTTATTATTGGTCCGAAAGGCTAGTTGAATATTTATGGCTTTAAAAATTTCATTAATTTTGTTGGATATTCTATGAAGTTAGACTGTTGGTACTGTCTTATTTTTTTGTTTTGGTGATATTTCTCGATTTAGGTGTATCTCGCTATAGCGTTCTGCTTTGGTGTAATACACTTGTATAATTTTTGATTATTTTGGGGTCAGTCACTTGTATAGGTTATAGACCAGAGTATGTTTAGTTCTTTTTGAATATCTGTTTTTCTAATGGTTGGTTATTTAATCAATCATTGAGTGGAAAAATGCTAGTTATGGACGTCAAACCATTCCAGGCGTAAGTGCAATATGGTCACTTTAATATAAATGATATTCCCATTTATATACGTTGTCACAAAAATTGTATTCGCTGGTATTTGGCAATGGCGATAAATGCCGAAACAGTCTGTCATAAATAAAGATTAGTTATTATTAGCGGCTTTTCTAATGATTTTTCCAGTAATCATGTCATTATCTGACATATTATACTGCTGGCCCCAAAGAAGAAAAAACAATGCCTTACGATTTTACTTATTGTATATCCTCTCAGTTGGTCAATGCTCAGAGCAACAGCTTGCCCAGGATCTGAGATGAGATGAGGAGAGAGTGGTAGGAGGGGGGGGGGGGGGGGGTTGGGGGAATGGGCACGTATTAATTTCGCGGTGAATCGTTTTAAGATTTCACGATAAATTATACTACGTACACTTGCTGCTGGTCGCTATCCATTATGTTTCCCTTTTCTTCAGACTAATATTGCACTGTCGTCTGTTCGTGTGGCGACCTTAGTGTATGATGACTGTTATTTGGGGGGGGGGGAGGGGGGGTTGATGGGAGCGGCAGGCCACGGTAGAGACGACCTTGTGGGTATGGGGGAAAGCAAGCTTATCTCGCTACTTTTTGTAACAGATAAAAAGCACAAAATTGGGGATGTCTAAATGGGATTTGGAGTACAAGCCCATCATCAGGCCTTAATTAGTCTGACGATGGCCTGGTTAGCTGAAAAACCGCTAATTAATACCGCTGAACATGCACATTTCTGTACTTTTCACTGATAGTTATGAGTTTGATTCGCCATAGAATGATGAAAGAATGGTTTAACTTGCGAATTTTCATTTAATATTGTCACACATCGTATTTTGGAGTAGTCCTCACTGAAGAATTGAGTGGGCCTACTTATTGCTCCGAAGCACGTTCGAACCCACTGTCAGTTCTCCAACAGTTCTAAAACATTTTTGTACTGCTTGTGTATCGTTGAAAAGGATAAACTTTGAGTACGTGCAGTCATAAATTATTTTTCGTGTTGTTTATCGCCAACTGAAATGTACACAAAGATGACGATGCCATATATGCTACTTTTAGCATTTAAGAAGTGAGCGATTTAGTTCAAGTGTGAACATACTTTCCTTGAAGACGGTTTGCGGGAGAGGCGCCCAAGAACTACAGCCACTTCTGTAAATATCGGTAGAGAGCACTGGAAGATCACCTATTAAAAATTTAAAGAATACCTGACATTAATGGTATATTTTGTAGAAGAGTTTGGTGCGACAAAACTTCGTTCAAGTTCAGTGAATGATGACCAAAGGCAGAAGCGGAAACGAATAAATCAACATTTTATGCGTAACTTTAAAAACAATTGTATTGATTTTGTGATGTGAAATGATTCTAGGAATGACATTTGGATCAATCACTTCACGCCACAAACGATCTGCAAGTATGCTTTCCTAAACCGTACTGATTCGTGAACGAAAGCTTTTCCCTCTCAAGGAAATGTACTATATTCGAACTGAGAATATGATCAAGGATTCTGCAGAAAATCTATGTGAAAGACACTGGTTTGCAGTTTTGCAAATCCGTTGTTTTACCGTTTTTATATACGGGAGTCACCTGTGCTTTTTTCATTTGCTTGGAACTTTGCCCTGGGAGAGAGATTTGCGATAAACGCAATTTAAGTAAGGGCCAGTGTTGTAGAATACTCTTCGACCTAGGGACATTACATAAATAATGCACACAAAATTTTTGTACTTGCACTTTTTTTCAATATGTCTTTGCAGTCCTTCAGTATATTCTCCCTGCTTCTGTATAACTGAATCCCAATGTCTCGGAAGCTCTGTTATTCCATCCAAGACACCACTTCTGTCCATCAATCGAATGGCTCGAGTAACGGTGGTAGAAAACTCTTTCGGAGAAAGATAACGATGTCCGCGCATAGGTTTTTCCAACTTCGGGAACAATTACGTCTGGTGGAACGTGTCCGGGTTATAAGGGGGGATGCGGCAACACTTCTCATCCGAATACGCACAGTTTTTGCGCTACAACATTGTCGATATGCAGTCAATCATTGTCGTGGAGAATGAATAGCCCAGCCTCGAGCAATTAAAGTCGGGTTTTGTGCATTTTTCTGCATACGTTTGTAGTATCCTGCCCACTCGTCAAATAGAGGGTGCCCAGGAAGCTGGCCTGTCGGATCGCCAAACAACAATTCGAGCAAATCACATTAATGGAGTTCACCACAGTAAGGTAAACTGACAGTACTCAACTCTTCGCATCGACAAAGGTATGTCGTAAGCGAATGACGACATGCAAACCATCAATGTCCCTCGGTATACACAAGTTCAATGCAAGCAAAAGAAGTCAGTTCACAAGCCACTGCCATAGCGCCGTATGACGACTCTTATTCCACTGCGACCGCGGATAGGCGGAGCGGCGCTTACATTCTTTTCGTATAGATGTCGCTCCTTTCTTCGCGTCGTCCTAGTCAGCGTACTGAAACGAAATGATCGTATGGCATTTATTGCCCGGGATATCCCCTTCGGGGTTCGGCCGCTGTATTGGAAGTCTTTGTAGTTGACGCCACTTTGGCGACTTGCGTGCCAATGATGATGAAAATGATGATGATGGGCACACAACACGCAGTCCCTTGCCGGGAACCAAACCCGCCCCCCCCCCATCCCCCTGCGTGGTAGGCGGTAACGCTACCGCTGCGCTACGGAGGCGGACAGTCAGCGTACTATTGGGTGGCGTCGTCGGACAGCCGTCTCTGTTCTTTCATTCTTCATCGTCGTGCCGGTGCTTGTCGTTACGCCGGAACAGGTTTTGCATGAAGTCATGATAATACAATGCTGTGACAGTTGTTCCACGTAGGACTGTCTATCACGATGATTCCTTGGTGATCATAAGCAAAAATTATCATTTACTTGAGCTTTGGCAGAACGCGTCGAAATTCTTTTGGAGGTGGAGAATCTGAAGATCTCCACTCATTGGATGTCCGCCGCTCGTGGTCTCGCGGTAGCGTTCTCGCTTCCCGAGCACGGGGTCCCGGGTTCGATTCCCGGCGGGGTCAGGGATTTTCACCTGCCTCGAGATGACTGGGTGTTTGTGTTGTCCTCATCATTTCATCATCATCCAGGAAAGTGGCGAAATTGGACTGAGCAAAGATTGGATAATTGTACGGGCGCTGATAACCACGCAGTTGAGCGCCCCACAAACCAAACATCATCATCATCCACTCATTGGACAGTGATTTCATCTTCGTTTCAAAGTCTATAATCCAAGTTTCATCAATTGCAACAGTTAAACACAAGAATCCTTTACCTTTACGGTCGAATAGTCGTGTGGTGTGCATACTGTAAGACCTTCGGCACACACCATCAGATTATTTGACTTGTTGCTCTAACGAAGTAGGCGAGTGTCAGCAATATGTCTCATGGTCTTATCGTGGCGTGTTTATCTTCTGCCGTTAGGTCAGATGATAGAAATGCCACTTGCACGCTTAGAGTAGCAGATTGACGATGAACAACTTTAAAAAGAACTTGATTAATTTTCACACACATTTATTAAAATAATAAAAAGCATAGACATTACGTAACTTGATTCTGGATGTTGTTTACATTTGACAATCTGAAGTTCCTTTGGTCTTGGTACGTTAATCTTATTCTCACATATCTGATACTTGTCAAAGTGTCTATTCATTTATCTTCATGGCTATGTACAGGAATATGGTAATCTGATGCGCACTGACTGATGCGCACTGACTGATGCGCACTGACTGATGCGCACTGACTGATGCGCACTGACTGATGCGCACTGACTGATGCGCACTGACTGATGCGCACTGACTGATGCGCACTGACTGATGCGCGCTGACTGATGCGCGCTGACTGATGCGCGCTGACTGATGCGCGCTGACTGATGCGCGCTGACTGATGCGCGCTGACTGATGCGCGCTGACTGATGCGCGCTGACTGATGCGCGCTGACTGATGCGCGCTGACTGATGCGCACTGACTGATGCGCACTGACTGATGCGCACTGACTGATGCGCACTGACTGATGCGCACTGACTGATGCGCACTGACTGATGCGCACTGACTGATGCGCACTGACTGATGCGCACTGACTGATGCGCACTGACTGATGCGCACTGACTGATGCACACTGACTGATGCACACTGACTGATGCACACTGACTGATGCACACTGACTGATGCACACTGACTGATGCACACTGACTGATGCACACTGACTGATGCACACTGACTGATCGGAGGTCTGTACACTCGTTATAATACCTCGCGCGTTCAGGTATTACTGCGCGAGTGTGATCTGCGAGGAGAAGAGGTTCTACGTTAGCAGCAATCTCATTGGCTGCTTTACATATTAATACGCGGATTGGTGGAAGCAGAATTTGATCCGTCTCTGAGGCAGCGCCATCTCGTAGTGCAGAGACGTACGAGCGCTGCGCCTGTGCTATTGTGCTTAGCGGGGCGTGCTCTAGTGGGAAAGTTGTGTACGCGCTGACTACGCAGAACTATGTACACAACAAGTCGTTTGAACATGGTTGCAATGTCCTGGTGTTTCTGCTTCTCTTCAGCATTAAGACAGTGTGGAACGCCTCTTGCAGAAAGTTTTCTCTTCTTCAGATAATTTGTTAAAATGTGCAATACTGGTGTTGTAGTTTCCACAGCTTCAGAGAGTTACTCATAAGTTGCACTGCGATTTTCAAGAGTATCAGCCATCAGTTTCACACTTTGTTCATCTGTTGACGTTTTTGGTCTTCTGGGTGTTTGATTATCGTCTATACTCATACCACCACGAAAACGATTAAACCAACGTGAAACTATGCTACGGTCCACTGTAAACTCACCAAAAACTTCACAAAAGGCGCTGTGGATTTTAGTCGAATTTTTCCGATCTTTATGTGCGACCTATGGTCTTCAATGGTCACAGTACCCGAGATCCCTGCAGGGGGATCTGTGCAATATTTATGAAACGTTCCTCGTAATATCGAATATCGGTTCCATCGGAACCCGCATTTGTAACGTCAAGGGAAACTGCAATCATGGTCACCGAGTTGACAGTTCGCAGTGCTCCTAGACGTCGTCGTCTGTTTGGGCAGATCCTTGGCTTGCTACAAAAAAGTTCATTTCCTATCTCATGGTTCGCGCCGTGGTTGTGCGATCCTGCATAGATGATCGAACAGTGTGTTTGTCCGTTGAGTATTAATTGGGAGGAGCTGCTGAAGTCTTGCATGACGATCATCGATTCCATATTCATGACTGCCGACCAATGCTAGCAGCAATATCACCGAACGATAAACCACTGTCCCGAAAGGCTTCGATCTTGCTGCTCTGTGGGAGGCCGTCGCGTACGGGTAGACATTTCTTCTTCCGACAACATGCAGCTGCGATTTCTGAAAGACAAACCCAATTCGTAATCTTTCCTTATGCACTGAACAGCCACAACATTATGACCACTGCCCACCGTGTCGTTGGATGCCGCCTGGTGGTGTTGCGAGCGCGTGACGTGGTGTCAAAAGTATCTAAGCGGAGCAGACACGGACGGGAGATGACCCTAGCGAAGGTATGGGTTGCAAATGGGGAAACCCACTGAGATAAGCGACTTCGACAGAGGGTAGATTATTATTACGCAGAGCCTGTGAACGAGTATCTCGAAAACGGCAAAGCTGGTCGAATGTTTACGTGCTACTGTCGTCAGCATCTACAAAAAGATGGATAGTAAAACTACCATTAGTCGCTAAATGGTTGTACGCCCACAACTCTTCACATTAGCCGAGCGGTCTACGGCACTGAAGTCATGGACTGTGCGTCTGATCCCGGCAGAGGTTCGAGTCCTCCCTCGGGCATGGTTGTGTGTTTTCTTAGGATAATTTAGGTTAATTAGTGTGTAAGCTTAGGGACTGATGACCTTAGCAGTTAAGTCCATAAGATTTCACATTCATTTGAACATTTGAACTCTTCACAAGACTTGGCGTTCGCAGATTTGTCTGATCTGTAAAGTAGGATAGATGGTGATGCGTGGCATCTCTGCCGAAAGAGCACACCGTTCATCGTACGTTTCTGAACATAGAGCTCTGCAATAGACCATCCATACGTGTTCACATGTGGGCCGAACGACATCGTCAATTGCGATTGCAACGGCACAGGACCGTTGGGGTTCGACCGTCGATAAATGGAACGTGTCGGCTCTTCTGGTGAATCAAAGTTTTGCTATACTAGGTTGCTGGTTGTCTCCATAAACGCCGTCATCGAGGTGAACGGCGGCTCGAAACGTGCAGCGCACCACAGATGCAGGCTGGTCGGACCCGTATTTTGCTAAGGTAGACATTCTCCTGCACTTACATAGGTGTTGTGATAGTCACCGAAGACACGCTGACACCGGAAAACTCCCTGCATCCCTTCGTACTTGATGTCTTCCCCGACGCTGGTGGTATCTTTCAGCAGTATAACTATCCGTGTCTCGGTGCAAGAATCATGCTGCACTGGTTTGAGGAGCATTATAGTGAACTCACATTGATGTCTCGGCGACCAAATTCTCCCGATGTAAATCCTATGGAACCCATCGGGTGCCATCACCACGTACACAAATCAGCGGCCCGTTATTTACGAGAATTGCATGACTTGTGCGTAGACATGTAATGCCACATACTTCCACAAACCTACCAACAAAGTGTCGGAAACCTGATACGCAAAAACAGTGATGTATTTCGTTCCAAAGACAGGTACATAAGCTATTAAGTAGGTAGACATAATATTTTGGCTCATCAGTGTAACATATTGAAGCCGACTCCATCTACTTCTTGCGGTTCCGCTATCCAAACTTAAGCAAGTATCCAGGCATACAGTATGTTTCAAGCTGCTTTGGCCTTTTCTTTGTATGCTAGCTTCACGGTGTTGCAGTTCTGATGGGACAACAGTGTACTTTATTCGTACCACCGTGTACGATATAACCAGAGAACTTACTTTCTGAAATACTGTAGAACAACGTTTGCGTAATACGATGTTAAGCCCAAATTACGCGACGCACCCAAGGTGTGCAAGTCCAGTGTAGAGCGATTTTAGCGGACGGTATATCCCCTGGGGAGGAGTTGGAGCCGGCCGGGTTGGCCGAGAGGTTCTAGACGCTACAGTCTGGAACAGCGCGACCGCTACGGTCGCATGTTCGAATCCTTCCTCGGGCATGGATGTGTGTAATGTCCTTAGGTTAGTTGTTCTAAGTTTTAGGGGTCTGATGACCTCGGTAGTTAAGTTCCATAGTGGTCAGAGCCGTTTGAACCATTTGAGAAGTCGGAACCCTTCTATTCTGCCGTGGATCCGCTCATGCCCGGTAGAAGGGGCGTATGCCCGTACGTTGTAATCTCCCGCTCCTTCCTAATTCCAGTTATTGTACATAATAAGCAAAGTCTTTTATGAAAAATTTGAGAGGAGCGACGATTGCAATAAACATTTGAGACGAGTCAAGATTACAATAAACTTTCTAATTTCTTTTCGTGTAGAGTTGGCTCCAGTTCTTCTTGTCTAGGGGTCTGATTCTTGAAGCTGAAATTCTCACATTTTACCTCATGGTCGAATTGATCTAAACAAATTTGAAGATTGTTGCAGAATTTTTGTTGTTACCTTAATATATTTTGGCACATTTTAGTATATCATACAGTCTCCTGAATTTTCATACACTCCTGGAAATGGAAAAAAGAACACATTGACACCGGTGTGTCAGACCCACCATACTTGCTCCGGACACTGCGAGAGGGCTGTACAAGCAATGATCACACGCACGGCACAGCGGACACACCAGGAACCGCGGTGTTGGCCGTCGAATGGCGCTAGCTGCGCAGCATTCGTGCACCGCCGCCGTCAGTGTCAGCCAGTTTGCCGTGGCATACGGAGCTCCATCGCAGTCTTTAACACTGGTAGCATGCCGCGACAGCGTGGATGTGAACCGTATGTGCAGTTGACGGACTTTGAGCGAGGGCGTATAGTGGGCATGCGGGAGGCCGGGTGGACGTACCGCCGAATTGCTCAACACGTGCGGCGTGAGGTCTCCACAGTACATCGATGTTGTCGCCAGTGGTCGGCGGAAGGTGCACGTGCCCGTCGACCTGGGACCGGACCGCAGCGACGCACGGATGCACGCCAAGACCGTAGGATCCTACGCAGTGCCGTAGGGGACCGCACCGCCACTTCCCAGCAAATTAGGGACACTGTTGCTCCTGGGGTATCGGCGAGGACCATTCGCAACCGTCTCCATGAAGCTGGGCTACGGTCCCGCACACCGTTAGGCCGTCTTCCGCTCACGCCCCAACATCGTGCAGCCCGCCTCCAGTGGTGTCGCGACAGGCGTGAATGGAGGGACGAATGGAGACGTGTCGTCTTCAGCGATGAGAGTCGCTTCTGCCTTTGTGCCAATGATGGTCGTATGCGTGTTTGGCGCCATGCAGGTGAGCGCCACAATCAGGACTGCATACGACCGAGGCACACAGGGCCAACACCCGGCATCATGGTGTGGGGAGCGATCTTCTACACTGGCCGTACACCACTGGTGATCGTCGAGGGGACACTGAATAGTGCACGGTACATCCAAACCGTCATCGAACCCATCGTTCTACCATTCCTAGACCGGCAAGGGAACTTGCTGTTCCAACAGGACAATGCACGTCCGCATGTATCCCGTGCCACCCAACGTGCTCTAGAAGGTGTAAGTCAACTACCCTGGCCAGCAAGATCTCCGGATCCGTCCCCCATTGAGCATGTTTGGGACTGGATGAAGCGTCGTCTCACGCGGTCTGCACGTCCAGCACGAACGCTGGTCCAACTGAGGCGCCAGGTGGAAATGGCATGGCAAGCCGTTCCACAGGACTACATCCAGCATCTCTACGATCGTCTCCATGGGAGAATAGCAGCCTGCATTGCTGCGAAAGGTGGATATACACTGTACTAGTGCCGACATTGTGCATGCTCTGTTGCCTGTGTCTATGTGCCTGTGGTTCTGTCAGTGTGATCATGTGATGTGTCTGACCCCAGGAATGTGTCAATAAAGTTTCCCCTTCCTGGGACAATGAATTCACGGTGTTCTTATTTCAATTTCCAGGAGTGTATTAACAAAGCCTAAATTACATTGTTCTCCCAAAATACAAAAATACGTCCGATCACATCGGAGGCATGCACTGTGGTAATAACCATATTCAAAAGGGTAAACGAATCCAGGAATAAACATAGTAAACAGCACTATACTGCGTAATTAATAACAGAAATTTTGAGTGTGCCAAATAAATTGTAATTTCAAATGTTTCTAAAAAAAATATTTTAACTGTACATTCAGAGCTAGTACTTATCGGCTGTAAGATCGAAAATAAAGTAATTCCTTTTCATAAATTTTAGCTTGAAAAATAACGTGTATAAAAATATATGGAAGTATTATAATACTGACCTGTTCAAAATTCGAAAACTAATACTGGTATCGACAACTACTGTTGAGGAAAAGTAATGCTAGAGGGGATGTCCCATTACAACGTGCACAGCACAGCATTTCGAGGGGGTTCCTGCTTGTTAGTGTTTTCACCTCCTGAGGACTCTTTTAGAGGTTTTGCCATGTATTCTACGGATTTTTCAGTGAGTTATTTTATATAAATAAAAATGTTCATGTGTCTGAATTTCTAAGGGACCAAACTGCTCAGGTCATCGGTCCCTAGACATACACACTACTTAACCTAACTGAAGCTAAGAATAACACACACACCCATGCCCGAGGCAGGACTCGAACCTCCGACGGGAGGGGCGACGCAGTCTGTGACATGGCGCCTTAAACCGTGCGGCTTATACAAATACAATAATGAAACAATTGAAAAGTCCCTTTTCTTGCATTGTCATTGAGAAAAGAGCTTCTTACTATAGAAATGGAATGAAACATGAAACATAGGAAGTATAAGCGTACTTATTGACGCATACAGTTAGGAAATGTGTCTATACGATCTTCTAGATACGCTGTACCATAACAAGGTACATCTAGAAATGTTTAATTCTGAGTTTATATGTTTTCGTAAATGTGCATATACAGTAATTTTACTTTCGTTATGTGTAGGTATCCGCTTAGTTGGTGAAAGTATCACATGTGTGTTACTGCATTTTTTTTTTATTATTTCGGCATTCCAGGAAGGACAGTGTTGGGAGAATAGCCACAAGCGTCAGAGCATTTGCGCCGGTCACGACCAGTAAGGACCGTAAAAGCCGTTTTGCATCTTTGTGGTCGCAGATTGATCTTTTGTGCGAATCCCGTCATGTACGATCGACAGCACCGTGTTAAAACGAGGCGTATCAATTATGACGAAGTTCTTAAATTCCTGTGAATCTTTGGGCCTCGAATCCTTCATTGACAGGGAGTACATACAGTATATGTCCCCGTCTTCACCTCTTCTTCCCAGCCAGGGTCGAACCCATTTCCTGCACAGGGCATTACGTCATTTTGCCCTTCTTCTAACAACTAAGACGGACACTGTCATGGCAAATACTGCACAGATAATTGGTCTTCCACGTCTAAAATGCTGTGAAACGTAAACACGACAATCGTTTGCTTCTACCAGCATGACTTAAAACGAAGCTTTAGTCCGTAATTCTGCATAATTATAACGTAATTTAATTCTAGCTGCACAAGATTACAGTAATACTTAATACATACGAATCTAGACCTCTCAGAGGGCCGGCTGCGGTGGCCGTGCGGCTCTAGGCGCTCCAGTCCGGAGCCGCGCTGTTGCTACGGTCGCAGGTTCGAATCCTGCCTCGGGCATGGGTGTATGTGATGTCCTTAGGTTAGTTAGGTTTAAGTAGTATGGATGACGAGGAAGTTGGTAGTTGCGGACTTGTGCGCTTCGGACGCTGGTGCAGACTTATGTACGATAGGTACGTCGTGTAATACCGGCTTTAAAGCGGAAGGGTATAGCTGGAGGGGGCGACGGCTTGAGAAGACTACTCGCACTCGCCAGGGCATTTGCCGCCTGGAGGTCAGCTTTTGCCGGTGACTTCGCTGAGTGGCTGCTCGCATTTCTCTGAGAGACACGCCCGGAACCTCTGGAATGCGTGCTCGATAAGCAGCAACCTCCACAAAGGGCCGTCATACAGAGGGTTCCTCCGACACCTCGACTCTGGAATAGCGACGGTAAATCTCGTGGAACGAATTCTGAAAACTGTCAAGCATAAACAGAGAAAATTGGATGATCTCACACCAAAACACGGCGCTTCGATTCTCAGATGAAACTGACATGCCGCTAACGTGTTGTCACAGTATTTAGGAAAGGGTAAATTTGATAAATATTTAGGGTAATTTAAGTAGAGGTAGCCTTTAAAACCACAAGTAAGATAACGCATTTCGACTGCTTAGTTTTGTTATTCATTTTATGTGTGATGCGAGGACACACGAGAGATATTATGCAGCTAGCGATCATATGTAGACACTGAGCTGTTTTTCCATAACTATTGCCTACCGTTGTTCCATTTCGTTAAGAAGTAAGTAATTTCACCAACGTTGAAAGTTAGCCCTAACCGAAAATTGAACGATACGTTGAACAAGGACACACTAAGTGGTGTGTTCAACAGTTACGTCATTGTCCAACAATCTAACAGCTGTGAGCAGCCTTCCCAAACCTGTGGAAATGAACTCAGTTAGCTTGTGATTTAAAATGGAATGACCATATAAAATTAATCGTCGGTAAAGCAGATGCCAGACTGAGATTCATTGGAAGAATCCTAAGGAAATGCAGTCTGAAAACAAAGGAAGTAGGTTACACTACACTTGTTCGCCCACTGCTTGAATACTGCTCACCGGTACGGGATCCGTAACACATAGGGTTGATAGAAGAGATAGAGAAGATCCAATGGAGAGCAGCACGCTTCGTTGCAGTATTATTTAGTAATCGCGAAAGCGCTACGGAGATGACAGATTAACTCCAGTGGAAGACTCTGCAAGAGAGACGCTCAGTAGCTTGCTACGGGCTTTTGTTGAAGTTTCTGGAACATACTTTCACCGAAGAGTCAAGCAGAATATCGCTCCCTCCTACGTATATCTCGCGAAGAGACCATGAGGATAAAATCAGAGAGATTAGAGCCCACACAGAGGCATACCGACAATCTTTCTTTCCACGAACAATACGAGACTGGAATAGAAGGGAGAACCGATAGAGGCACTCAAAGTACTCTGCGCCACACATTGTCAGGTGGCTTGCGGAATATGGATGTAGATGTAGATTGTAAAAAGTAGCACTTCTCTGGACAGTTGACCGATATTTTGGAATGCCGATGGTATAAATAGCACCCAAACTCAACCTCGCTCTCAGATGGCTGATCTTTTAGACAACCAGTGCCTCCCGCGGTAAATACACTCAGCCACCAGGCCACATGGATCTACAGGTTAGGTGTCATGCTGCAGTAGATTACTTCAGTGCCTCAGGCCTCACAAGTTCAGGAGAGCCTGCCGGTTTTGTCTAGAAAAACACTTTGCAACCAAGTCATGGCAATTAGATACATCGGAATTATGATGGTATCACGCAGTTACGCCAGTATCCGAACCACTATGCGGCCGGTAAGTTGGTCTTCGACGGCCGGCCGCTGTGGCCGTGCGGTTCTAGGCTCTTCAGTTTGGAACCGCGTGACCGCTAAGGTCGCAGGTTCGAATCCTGCCTCGGGCATGGATGTGTGTGATGTCCTTAGGTTAGTTAGGTTTAAGTAGTTCTAAGTTCTAGGGGACTGATGACCTCAGATGTTGAGTCCCATAGTGCTCAGAGCCATTTGAACCATTTTGAACCCATAGTGCCTAGAGCCATTTGAACAGATTTTTTGATCCTCGACATTCCGCCACTTCAGGTACGGCCAAGAATTCGGCATGCGAGCAGTGTTCTTGCATGCGTGCATACCTCTCGCCGGGCTGCACACTTCCTCAGCCGCCGCACCACACCTGAGGAGGGAGAATCTTTCGTCGTATGTGGACGAACAGTCTCTTGCTAAAAAGTAAGCCCAGTGTGACTTGCCATGAAGGGCAACGAAACGAGACGTAGAATATCGTCGACGTACCGCTATGCTGTAAGGGTGCCGCGAATGACAAAGCAGTCCTGATATGAAATGTAATGGCACTCCAGACCATTGCTATTGTTTGCCGGGGCGTATGACAAGTGACAGTCAGGTGCTATCTCACTGCTGTCCAGGGCGTCTCCAGACTCGTCTTCGCTTGTCGTCAGGGCTCAGTTGGAAGCAGGACTCATCACTGAAAACAGTTCTACTGGAGTCAGCCAGATAACAGGCCGAGTACGTGTCTGAAGCCGCTCTAGGCAGCGGAGAAATACCAACCTGACTGTCGCCCATCATACGGCCCAACAAAGAGGAGTGACGGCCTGGGCCTGAAGTACCATATCTTTTCATAGCAGGACCCCTTTGGTTGTTATCTGCAGTACCCTTACTTCGACGATATTCTATGCCCCATTTTGTTGCCCTGCATGGTGTGCCATCCTAGGCTTACATTTCAGCACGATAATATCCTCCCGCATACGACGAGAGGATCTAATGCTTGTCTTCGTGCTTGCCAAACCGTATCTCGGCAAATCCTACTTTGGCCAGTAAGGTCGCCGGATGTCCCTCCAACGTATGGCCCATTATGGATAGGGCCCTCCAACCATCTCGGGATAGTGACAATATAACTCGCCAATTGGACAGAATTTGGCACGATCTGGAGCATATTCAACAGCTCTGTCAATCAATACCGAGCCGGTTCACTGCTTGGGTAAGGGCCAGAGATGGACCAACGCTTTATCGACTTACTCAGTTTGTGGAGCTCTTTCTCTTGAATAAATCATCAAATTTTTCTGATACTGTAATCGTTTGTTTGTCTGTACCTGTATGTCACATCTACGGGTTTCTCTCCCACTCATGTAACTCATTCATGGAGCTTAGTTTAGGGTGTACCTGCGTGTTGATCGAACCTATCGGTGCAAATCTAGTAGACCGCCTCTGAACTGCTTCTGTGTCTTCATTAATCCGACTTGGTGGGGATTCTTAACACTCGAGCAGTACTCAAGAATTGGTCGCACTAGTGTTCTGTTCAAATGGCTCCAAGCACTATGGGACCTAACATCTGAGGTCATCAGTCCCCTAGACTTAGAACTACTTAAACCTAACTAACTAAGGATATCACACACATCCGTGCCCGAGGCAGAATTCAAACCTGTGACCGTAGCAGCAGCGCAGTTCCGGAATGAAGCGCTTAGAACCGCTCGGTCACAGCGACTACTGTTCTGTTTGCCGTCTCCTTTACAGACGGACCACACTTTCTTACAATTCTCCCAATGAACCGAAGTTAACCATTCGCCTTCCCCACTACAATCCTTACATACGCGTTCCATTTCATATCGCTTTGCGTGCGTTTTCAGAAATTTTTTTGTTCGTACCACCAGTTTCATAACGTGCTTACTCCATGCCTGCAGACTGAGCACCAAGTGCTACTTGATGTACAGATCGTCGATCGTCAAATAAATCTTTAAATTCTTTCTGCATGGTGTTAGTGTCTTTCCATACCAAATTTTTATTAGGCCTAGCTGTCGATTATGCGACTGTATAATAAATATTGAATATTCTTGTCCTGTCACTTAATTCACTTCTAAATTTAGACTGGACATCATTAAAAGACATGTGTTTTTCGTTGCGACGGAATCTTCTCAGGAAATTGCAATCACCAACTTTCTCCTCCGAATGAGAAAATATTCTGTTGACACCGACCTACATAGGGAGAAACGATCACCACGATAAAAAAAGGGAAATCATAACTCGTACAGAAAGATATAGGTGTTCGTTCTTTCCGCGCGCTATAACAGATTGGAATAATAGAGAATTGTGAAGGTGGTTCGATGAACCATCTGCCAGGCACTTAAATGTGATTTGCAGAGTATCCATGCAGATGTAGATGAAGGCTTGTGACGATAGACTGCCCATTTTTGTGTATACTGGCCATTGGACCTCTCAACAAATAGCGAAGGATAAACAGAGCTGACTCCTGAACGCAGCCGAACTGATGAATGTCGTGCCGACCGAATAATGCTGTACCGCATTACTAAGTGAAATGTAGGCTGTACTGAGTACTTACGAGAAGTACCGAGTAAAGCCGAGACAGGCGAATCCCGGCCTGCACCTCTTACTCACGTGCACATTTGAATGTATTGGCCGACCCTGTGCTACTGGGTACCATCACTATACACTCTCCCTCGACTTCGATTTCAGGGCTTCATTTCTAAATTTACATATTTTTGATGATTTCTTGTGTGTGTCTTCTCTTGTTGGCCTAGCACTATGTCTACCCGTTAACGAATGTTTTTTTTTAGAGCAGAGGTCGTCAAACTGCGGCCCGTGGGTCACTTGCTAACCGAATCAAGTAATCACGAGGCACGCGATTCTCCGCCGTACTTTACAATAATATGCATCTAGCAAAGAAAGACCGAATCGAAAATGGTTGACTAACGTCAAGAGCTTTCTAAGAGCGCAGTATTCCCATTCAGTAACAAACAAACATACTTACAGAGACATCATTATTCTAAAATGTGCTTAATTTTAACAGACATTGATTGAATTTGGCTGTGAGCTTAGTAAAGTTCGCCGATGACTTCAGAGGCAGAGGGGTAAGTAGGGACGCCACCACGAGGTTAGAGGATGTAAAAGGAGGAACGTTGTATGGTTTAACTTCCAGTACTGACAACTCACGGACATGCGCGACTCGTACTGATGAGCTGCTGTGGTATAAATTTTGAGACGAAAGTAATATGGATTCGTGAGTGTGCGTAACTGAGACAGTCATATTCTAACGCGATACATAGTTGTAGCAAGGAGTGCCAAATTAAATTAAGGCTGCTGTATGCCACATGACGAACAGAAGAAAAATGACATTCAGAACATGTAGTAAACATTTGTGAACGTGTCTCATGTTGCATAATGCACTTAAGTGTTAGTACAAATACTGTAATTAACGAATTACTCAGCCACCCATACAATCAACAACACTTCTCGTATCTCCTAATCCATAATGCGATTAAATACAGGGATATTACAAATGATTGAAGCGATTTCACAGCTCTACAACAATTTTATTATTTGAGATATTTTCACAATGCTTTGCACACACATACAAAAACTCAGTTTTTTTAGGCATTCACAAATGTTCGATATGTGCCCCTTTAGTGATTCGGCAGACATCAAGCCGATAATCAAGTTCCTCCCACACTCGGCGCAGCATGTCCCCATCAATGAGTTCGAAAGCATCGTTGATGCGAGCTCGCAGTTCTGGCACGTTTCTTGGTAGAGGAGGTTTAAACACTGAATCTTTCACATAACCCCACAGAAAGAAATCGCATGGGGTTAAGTCGGGAGAGCGTGGAGGCCATGACATGAATTGCTGATCATGATCTCCACCACGACCGATCCATCGGTTTTCCAATCTCCTGTTTAAGAAATGCCGAACATTATGATGGAAGTGCGGTGGAGCACCATCCTGTTGAAAGATGAAGTCGGCGCTGTCGGTCTCCAGTTGTGGCATGAGCCAATTTTCCAGCATGTCCAGATACACGTGTCCTGTAACGTTTTTTTCGCAGAAGAAAAAGGGGCCGTAAACTTTAAACCGTGAGATTGGACAAAACACGTTAACTTTTGGTGAATTGCGAATTTGCTGCACCAATGCGTGAGGATTCTCTACCGCCCAGATTCGCACATTGTGTCTGTTCACTTCACCATTAAGAAAAAATGTTGCTTCATCACTGAAAACAAGTTTCGCACTGAACGCATCCTCTTCCATGAGCTGTTGCAACCGGGCCGAAAATTCAAAGCTTTTGACTTTGTCATCGGGTGTCAGGGTTTGTAGCAATTGTAAACGGTAAGGCTTCTGCTTTAGCCTTTTCCGTAAGACTTTCCAAGCCGTCGGCTGTGGTACGTTTAGCTCCCTGCTTGCTTTATTCGTCGACTTCCGCGGGCTACGCGTGAAACTTGCCCGCACGCGTTCAACCGTTTCTTCGCTCACTGCAGGCCGACCCGTTGATTTCCCCTTACAGAGGCATCCAGAAGCTTTAAACTGCGCATACCATCGCCGAATGGAGTTAGCAGTTGGTGGATCTTTGTTGAACTTCGTCCTGAAGTGTCGTTGCACTGTTATGACTGACTGATGTGAGTGCATTTCAAGCACGACATACGCTTTCTCAGCTCCTGTCGCCATTTTGTCTCACTGCGCTCTCGAGCGCTCTGGCGGCAGAAACCTGAAGTGCGGCTTCAGCCGAACAAAACTTTATGAGTTTTTCTACGTATCTGTAGTGTGTCGTGACCATATGTCAATGAATGGAGCTACAGCGAATTTATGAAATCGCTTCAATCATTTGTAATAGCCCTGTATAAGTCAGTTCCTGTTACTAACCAGCTAATCAACCGCTTACCTAGACAACATAACAACACTTCATCAGGCACTTAACAACGTCACAACTTTGGGGTCGCTGAGGGTGGCAGCAGTCTGAAACGAGAACAGTCGACTGGAGTGTTCAGAATGGTGCCAACTTTTAAGGAACAGTACTCGGAGCTTGGAAAGTTGTCTGTTTAAAATTACGTTAGTTCAAGTGGGTCTGTAATTTTGACTGTTTTTAGTGTTAAATTATCTGAACTTTGTTGTTCTTGTTTTGAATGGTGCACATACCAGACCTTAAAGCCGACAGAATGCGTAACGCTAATTGTTGGTGATAAAATTCATCTTCGAGAATTCTAAGAAAATCATGCCCTGTCTAACTTATTGTTGTCACAGAATCTGACCATAATTTTTATGAAAAGCTGTTTACTTTGAAACTAATGTTGGCCACTGTCAAATTTGATTAAAGAAATAATCTGTTTTCTACACTATTTGGCTCACCTGGGTCCCAATGGATAACGCTTTGCAAACTGCTCTCGTAGCTACAGAGCATCTCAGTAATGGAGCTAAGAATCTAAATACCGAGATACGTATACGTGCAATGTCTTCTCTATAAACATTGCTATCATTCTTAATTAATAATTTTTGATAGTGGTTTTAAATAAATAGAAAGTTAAGACGTTGGTTTTAATGCTTCAGGCGTTCTACGTAGCCTCCCCCCTCTCCGCACCCCAATTGAGTACAACGCATGGAGCGTACGTACAAACAAGTAGAACTCTCAAAAAGTGCTTCTTTGGAATGTTAAACACGCGTGTCACATTCTCACATTTTTCGGTCTTAGCGAACCAGCAGAGACCCAATATGCACACTGTAGTTTTGTGGTGGGTTCGCATTGATGACACCAAGTCCCGTCACCTTTGATGATTTTTTTGTAGTAAAGAATTGTATACTTATTTCATTTCATATTAGGTCACGATAGGCGTCTACGCGCCGTTGCTGTTCGGGAGTCGAGGTGTACGGGACCGTCAGGTGGCTTGCGGAGTATGGATGTAGATGTAGAAAATGTCTTGAACACTTGACTTAGAGATGTTGCTCCATTGCGATTTGTGACACAGCTGTGTTGACACACTGAGGCTACATGCCCACTATTTAACAATGCCTGCTCACAGCTGACTGGTCGAATGCCTTTGTGTTGACAGCTGTCCAAAAAGTAATGCACCCTCGTGATGCACCCTCGGAATACAACTTGTGGAGCATTAACAGGTGTAGATGTTGATGTAGGTGTAGAGTGCACGAGAGCTCCATCATGTTTGCCTTCTGTCGGAGCGAGGAAACATAGTTCCATTATTCCACAGCGTGGGGTAGATCTGCTTCGATTAAATGTCTCACAATGTATGGTCGCACTTGGAGACCGAACAACAGTTGCAGACTGATACACCTCGACAATTACTCCATCTGTTTTTCGGTGTTTCTGTGTGTATGACAGTACCAGGCGTCGTATATGGGTATAAGACTTGGTCTCTCTACATACAAGGGTTATTCGGAAAGTAAGGAACGATAGGTCGCGAAATGCAAACCACAGTGAAAATCAAAACTGTTTTATTTGCAACAGTTAGCTACAACTTCCAGCTACTTATCTCCGTAGTCGCTCATCCGACTTAGACGTTTGTCATAGCGTTGTACCAACTTTCCAATGCCCTCGTTATAGAAGGCTGCCGCCAGTGCTTTCCGCAAATTCTCTACGCTGGCCTACAGCTCGTTGTCTATGCCAAAATGTTGTCTTCATAGCCAGCGGTTCATGTGAGCAGAGATGAAACTCAGAGGGAGACAATTACGGGCTGTATTGTGGGTAATCAAACATTTCAAATTGAAAACGATGTAGGAGCATCTTCATTGACCCTGCAGAATGCGGCTGAGATTTGTCTTGAAGAAGAAAACGCAATGACAGTTATGTAATGTTGGCTGCATAGCTTCAGGCGAAATTTTTCACCAGGCCCTCGTACTTGGCGGGAGACACTATCTTTATGTACTCCCCGTGTGCTCAGAACTAAAAAGAACGACGTAACGCGATCAACGAGCATACTAGAGACACTGCCCTACACATTGGATTTTCACTGTGGTTTCCATTTCGCGACCAATCGTTCAAATGGTTCAAATGGCTCTGAGCACTATGGGACTTAACATCTGTGGTCAGCAGTCCCCTAGAACTTTGAACTACTTAAACCTAACTAACCTAAGGACATCACACACATCCATGCCCGAGGCAGGATTCGAACCTGCGACCGCAGCAGTGCGCGGTTCCGGACTGAGCGCCTAGAACCGCTAGACCACCGCGGCCGGCACCAATCGTTCCTTACTTTCCGAATAACCCTCGTATATTCTGAAACGGTATAGAAAAAAGTTTAAACACTTCTAACTACCCTTAGCGATACACATTAAAATAACTTATGAGAGCTGTAGAGGGCTTTTGTTGTAAACTCCAGTCCCTTCCTAACTTACTGGCTCAAAAGTGTCACGTTAGAGAGGAAAAAAAAGTCACTTGTTCTTATCCAACATGTCAAATAGGTAAATTGT
This sequence comes from Schistocerca cancellata, assembly GCF_023864275.1. Lineage (NCBI taxonomy): Eukaryota > Metazoa > Arthropoda > Insecta > Orthoptera > Acrididae > Schistocerca > Schistocerca cancellata. The sequence continues at coordinate 373,697,191 of NC_064630.1, read as the reverse complement.
TTAGTTAAAGGAACAGGTGCCATTTAGCCATCTCCATATTCGTACGAACCAATACCAGTACCATTTATGAATTGCATCTACCCTAATTAAAATAAAAGTGCATTTTCAAATATTTGAAATGTTTTGTTTAAGGAATATTTTCACAATAACTGAATGGCTCGTTTCCGCACTGCGCAACGCTGGGGCTCTTTCTTGGTTGCAATATCAGAAAAATAATCCCTCGAAAAAGACTTACCTCAGGCTTTGTGGCCCTGTCAACCGTAAAAGCTCTCTGTTGACCAAAACCACTGGCGCGAGTAGTAGCTAACAGACCGCAGCACGCGTTTGGAGGAAACAGTCTTCCGATGTAGAAATCTCTAAAGTCTCTGAAGTGTGCACCGTAGTATCCGTAGTAAACGATGATATATGTTAGGAAAATACTGTATTTGTTAGTTATAAAGCAGGAGTGACAGACAACAGGACAGCTATGGCACATATGGCCAGTCGCTAATTGCAAACTTAGAGTTTTTGTTCCCTCTCGGGCTGGTCAAAACTGTAGCGATTCCTTTCTTCACGTGTTGCTGCATTGTCTTAAATTTTTAAACAAAGCAATGAAACAAAAACAGTTTTTGGGTATAAATCGATTCATTGCTTCTCAATTTATTTCCCTGTATATTTTATTTCGATGCGTTCATGCTACTTTTTTCACTCACATGCTGGTATCTCAAAAGCATAGCAATGGAAGAATTCAAAAGTTTCTTTAGACCATGAAGATGGTTGTTCATACATCTTTAATCTGACATCCCTGAGCCGGCCGCGGTGGCCGTGCGGTTCTGGCGCTGCAGTCCGGAACCGCGGGACTGCTACGGTCGCAGGTTCGAATCCTGCCTCGGGCATGGGTGTGTGTGATGTCCTTAGGTTAGTTAGGTTTAAGCAGTTCTAAGTTCTAGGGGACTTATGACCTAAGATGTTGAGTCCCATAGTGCTCAGAGCCATTTGAACCATTTTTTGACATCCCTGAACAAAGAGAGGTCGTTAGAAGTTAAATACGGGTAATGAGACGTTAATTCCATGTCTCCTTCCGTCAAATAAGCAAAAAAAAATTTTACGTTCACTGTGACAGTTGCCATTGTCATTACGAACAATGATGCGACGTTACCCTGATTTCATCGATGACTTTTGTAAAGAAAATGTTATACACCGCTAACCGTTCTTCGATTCTCTAAAGCAGGAGTGTACACACCTGCTACGACTGCAGGATAACCTGGTGCACAAACAACAAAAGCCCACAATACCGGTTTGGTGCAGCTCCACCTTATAATTCACCAGGAAATTTTATAACCAAAGAAACTAGGTTTTAGGCATGGTACGAAAATTTAATTTCGACAGTTAATTTCGTAAAATCTCATTGTCTCATTTAGGCGGCTAAAACCTTTTCTGCAAGAAATTGGCTATGAATAAGCTGTTTGATTTTCTTACACGGAAATAAGATGGCTAAATCTTGGCAAAACCTTTATGCCTGAATTTAAATGATGAAACAGAAATTATTCTGTCTGCGAAGAAAAATTAAAAAATTTCTGAATGAACGTATATCTATGAAGAGACGGTATTCCGTTATTAATGTTAAGCAAAAAATGAGAATCGCTTGACCAATTACAATTTAGGATCAGTTTTATGTTTGGCTACTTCAAACCTCGATCGAAACATTAAAGCAATTGTGAAATCGGCAGAGTGTTATTTTTCAGGTTAAATTATGTAAATAATGTTTCTGTAAAATACATAGTAGAAATTATGTTGACAAGTAAAACGAATATTTATGAAACAAATGACATGACGTTCATTCAGAAAGGCTAGAGTATTTTAACTTACTGTCTGTTAATGACTTCCTGTTGTTGTTGCTGTTTACATGACTACAAACACAACGATGTTCAGCAGATAGATTTGCTTCATCGAATTTATTTCGAAGTGCTTCGTCGTTTTGGACGACGATGAGTCCGCTCTGCACCAACTCTGGCATATTTTCATGCGAAACGGCAAAACGATTGGACGATAAATCTACCAACAGTTTTACCTTGTGAAATTCCTTGAAATGAGCTTTGGAGACCAATAAAACTTCACCAAGTTTTTCATCTTTTGTACTCTGAAGGCATGCATTTAATTTTTCAGACACTTTCTTGCAATTAGGAAATTGACCGGATTGCCTGGTTTCAGTTGGGGGTTGAAGCAGATTTAACTTACACTGTAAAGGCAACATATGGCAATAAAGTTGAGAAACGTTGGCAATAAAGTTGAGATTGTTACGTCGAATTCATGCTTCGATGTATTTACGTGTTAAGGATTAGTGCTATCAGTCAGAAACGTCAAGTTACATAACCATTTCGGATTTTTTAAATTTTTCTTCGCAGACAGAATTATTTCTGTTTCATCATTTAAATTCAGGCATAAAGGTTTTGCCAAGATTCAGCCATCTTATTTCCGTGTAAGAAAATCAAACAGCTTATTCATAGCCAATTTCTTGCAGAAAAGGTTTTAGCCGCCTAAATGAGACAATGAGATTTTACGAAATTAACTGTCGAAATTAAATTTTCGTACCATGCCTAAAACCTAGTTTCTTTGGTTATAAAATTTCCTGGTGAATTATAAGGTGGAACTGCACCAAACCGGTATTGTGGGCTTTTGTTGTTTGTGCACCAGGTTATGTTTCCATATTAGCTTACAGCCAACAGCTAGTCTTAGATTCTTTGGTTAGATCAGACTGTTGACGTCGTAGAAGTCATGGGAGTGGAGGCTAAGGTAGTTCGTCCTTACCACCTGGGTCTCAGTAAGGTTAGTGATAAGGAGTCACTAGTTACACCTGGAGGCAAACTGGTGAATAGATGTGAAAGGATAACTGAGATTTGCGGAAAGAGTGGTACAGTGATAAAAAAACGTGGCGTCGTTTGCGTACTGTAGTAAGTGTATGGAGACGGATGGAATGTAGGAGGATTAGGGTTTAACGTTCGATCGACAGCTAGATCATTAGGGACCAGAACAATTTCGGACTGAGGAGGGATGAGAAAGGAAATCGGCTGTACCCTCTCAAAGGAAACATTCCGCCATTTTCCTTAAGCTATTCAGGGAAATTTGGAAAATACTAAATCTAGATAGCTGAACAGGTATTAGAACGGGTGAAGTTTTGGGATATCAGCAGCGTAGAGGTTGTAAAAACGAGGCCTTAGAGCATATATACAGGGGGTGGAAGATACAGCCATTGAGGCTGTTTATGGTTATATAGCATCGGGGGTTGTACAGAAAGGAATCGATAAGGTGGACGTAGTTTATTAGGGGTGCACATAGTTTGAAAAGGAGACAGGAGTGACGTACATGCTGCCGTGATTTTTCAAGATCAAGAGACGCAAAGTTTTCATATTTAAGGCTACTAAACTGATGGGATCAGATTTGCGAAAGTAAAGGAACTGGTCGGAGAAGGAGAAGTTTGGACAGAATCCACACAAATTGAAAGGTTGGGATAGGTGAAGGTTCAGGTGATTATGAATGTGTTAGGAGAGTACGGTTGCGAAGAATCCGGCGAATAAGAAATTGAGGCTGATGGATCAGATGGAAGAGGCGTCACTGGAGGGTTTCTTGATCTGACGAAGCGTGGGAAATGGGAATTTTCTTAACACTCAGGGGAGTCATCTTTGGGCGGGATCACGTTCTAGAGGATGGCAAAGATTTCTAATAAGAAGTGAGCTCATTATTTCAGGTAGCATTAGATAGTGTACTCCTGACCAGGAGCAGTATTCCGTGTTTTGTGAAGCTTTCGTTTGGTGTTTTATAATGCGTTATGTTCTTCTTGCGGTCTAAGTATTAGAAACTAGGAGCAAGATTAGGAAAACAGGTGCTGATTCGTTCGTTGACTATAGGTTGTGAGGAATATTCTAACTGGTGGTGTTTAGGGACCGTAAGAGTATCTTTGTGTCCAAATGTGAAGTGGTTTATTTTACTTTACTGCTTATTATGCAGTAGTGGTAAGGAATAAGACCGTTACCAGTTATATTATGAAAGATTTTCCAGTACGTACTGGAGTTAGAGTAGCGTAGTGTTGAGGCTGGTACACATTTCACACCAGTCTCATCGGTTCTTCGGATTTAGTAGGTTTCTGATGTGCCTCTGTATTTACCGACACCGTATAACTGCGTCTCGGTTACGAGTCAAGAGAAAGAAAGTACAACCGACAAGACGTACAGAGGAGGACAGAATTCTGGAGGAAGTGCGAATGATGAGGAAAGGTGGGCAGTCTGTGACCTTGGAAGTTGTCCCTAAACCAATGTCATAGGTAGAATACTGCAGGGTAGCAGCTGTGGATGTTTAGCTTGAAGCAGTACAGTTCATATGGGAGACGAAGTCAGTCATAACAGATGGGATTATGAGGTCAGATATAGGTAGTGGCACATTAATGACGAAATTTTGAAAAAAAAACTATAAAAATTACGTGTTGGATGAGAGTATTGACACAGCAGTTGTGGTCTATCACATTTGTTCTTTTGGTAGCCCATATAAACTCTATCGCCAGGATAGGAGTGTTATTAGCGCTTTGTGGGGAATTGTGGTATTTAGGACGTTTTTGACAAATCATTTCCCGGCCGCGGTCGTCGGTTAGGGCTGATAGCTGTTGTGAATGCCAGCTCCAGAGTTCCGGTTTCCATGAAACAGGGACTATTCTCCAGGACGGAGGTAAATCTCAATCCGACTGAAAGGGTGGTAGTCAGGGCCGACAATGCTGTTTCCAAAGCCATGTCATTTCCATAGGATGGAAGATGTTTCCTAGCGTACCTTGGGCAGGAAACGTCTGAAACTCTGGACAGAAAGCAGCACCTTACAGCAAGAACTCCGAGCGTTAGCAGGAAGTGGCCGATTGGAGTGGCGACAATATGCTCTGCAGGCTGACTTGCCGAAAGGTTTGAAGGTTAAGATAATTTTCCAGAGCAGGTTTGGAGCTCACGAAATATGGAGCCAGCCGGCAACAATCACGAGGGTAAGACAAGAGTCGTGGGTTCTGTGTGGCAGAGCCGTAGTTTAATAGCTTGCGTATATCAAGTGGGTCGTGAGTGGTCATCAGCGATCAATAACGTTGTTCTTTTGAGTTGACAAGAACTCTTCATGTGCATTTGTGTAAAGATCTGAACTGTTTTATGAGAAAAGCAGCATCTTAATAAACGCCATTTGCTGGGTGGGTCACCTACCTTTAGGTAGTATATGATAACAACAAGGCAGACTTGGCGAGATCTTGTAGAGGACAATAAATTCCAGTTGTTGAAGTGGAAACTCGTAGTGGCTTTCAGTGCGTACTTCTCCTATTAAACTTTAATCTGTTGTCTGTTGTCTTTATGCCCGTTGGAGACGGTGTACAGACTATGTACGGTGGTTCTATTGAGTGTCTCCTGAAAGCAGTTGGTTGGATACAGGGCATTCGCCAGTGGTATAGGAATAGTGATATTTTAATCCTGTCTCGCGCATCAAAATGAGACCTGCGCCCCTTGTTTTAACTAATAGTTTGCCTGACAATGCAGAGAATTAATGCGGTCTGTCAATAAATTCCACTAATTTATCTCGCGTGCCACACATCGTTAAGAATACGTGAATTACTGTCGCGGCTGCTACGGTGGCTTCGCTCGAAGCCACTGGAGGCCTGTGGAAAAAGGAAGGATCGTTTCGTGTTGTGATAGAGCTGAAGGAGGTTTCTTTTGAATATGGAAGAATGAACTTGACTTCTGAGACGATATGCGTGAATTAGATCTCTTTGTTGGTAGGGAACGGCTATTGATTATTGGAGGCTGGTACCAAAATACAGGGAGGTGAGAAAAGTCATGAGATAGCGATACTGACATATACAGATGACAGCAGTATCGCGTACACAAGGTATAAAAGGGCGGTGCGTTGGTGGAGCTGTCATTTGTACTCAGGTGATTCACGTGAAAAACTTTCCGATGTGATTATGGCCGCACGACGAATATTAACAGACTTTAAACGCGGAGGTCCGCCCCGGGTAGCTGAGTGGTCAGCGCGACAGAATGTCAGTCCTAAGGTCCCGGGTTCGATTCCTGGCTGGGTCGGAGATTTTTCTCCGCTCAGGGACTGGGTGTTGTGTTGTCCTAATCATCATCATTTTATCCCCACCGACGCGCAAGTCGCCGAAGTGGCGTCCAATCGAAAGAATTGCACCCGGCGAACGGTTTACCCGACGGGAGGCCCTAGTCACACGATAGTTACATTTAACGCGTAATTGTTGTTAGAGCTAGAAGCATGGGGCATTCCATTTCGGAAATTCTTAGGGAATTCAATACTCAGAGATCCACAGAGTCAAGAGTGTTCCGATAATACCAAATGTCAGGCGTTACCTCTCAACACGGACAACGCAGTGGCCGACGGACTTCAGCGGCGTTTCCGTAAGGTTATCAGTGCTAACAAACGAGCAACACTGTGTAAAATAACCACAGAAATCAATGTGGGACTTACGACGAACGTATCCGTTAGGACAGTGCGGTGAAATTTGTCGTTAATGGGCTATGGCGGCAGACGTCCGACGTGAGTGCCTTTGTTAACAGCACGACATCGCCTGCAACGCCTCTCCTGGGCTTCTGACCATATCGGTTGGACCCTAGACGACTGGAAAACCAAGGCCTGGTCAGATGATTCCCAGTTTCAGTTGATAAGAGCTGATGGGGTCCGAGTGTGGCGCAGACCCCACGAAGCCATGCACCCTAGGTGTCAACAATGCACGGTGCAAGCTGATGGTGGCTGTATAATGTTGTGGGCTGTGTTTACATGGAATGGATTGGATCCTCTAGTCCAACTGAACTGATCATTGACTGGAAATGGCTATGTTAGGCTATACGGAGACCATTTGCGGCATTCATTGACGCCATGGAATTTTTATGGATGACAATGCGACATTCCACTGACCCACAATTGTTCTTATTGGTTTGAAGAACATTCTGGACAGTACGGGCGAATGATTTGGCCACCCAGATCGTCCGACATGAATCCTATCGAAAATTTATTGAACATAATCCAGAGGTCAATTCGTGAACATCCTGAAACGGCAACAATTTAGCAATTATGAGCGACTATAAAAGCTCAGTTTTTCAGCGGAGGATTTACGACCTACGCCCATGCCACGTCGAATTGCTGCACTGCGCGGGGCAAGAAGTGGTACGACACGATATTAGGAAGTATCAATTGATGTTCGTCATCTCAGTGTGTAAGTCTTCCCATCGCGATTCAGGCATATTCTATGCGTGAAAAATCAGGGGACCGGGTAGGCCAGTGAAGATTTCGTACGTTCCCCGAATCATTAGCGATGTAAACTGAAGTATGCAGTTTCGTGTTATTCCGCAGGAATACACCGTTTGGCACCCTGAGTTTAAGGATTCGACAAAAGAGTTTACCTATTTCGCCACATACTCGCAAGCAAGTGAGGCGCCATGCCACGGATTGTGCGACCCCTGCCGCCGGAGGTTAGATTCCTCCCTCGGGCATGGGTGTGTGTGTTGTTCTTAGCATAAGTTAGTTTATCGTCTGATTTAAAGTAGTTGTCACTTGACGTTTGCGCTGAGAAGTTGCGGCGTTGTCACGTCAAGCACTGCCTGGAGGCGGCCGCCTCAGCGCATCGCAACCCCCGGCGATAGAAAATCGTATTAAAGCCTGTATCTTCTACAAAAAGAAAGTAAAAAATTTCAAACCCTCATATGACGTATATCTCTACAATGTCTCTCAATCTGTCAAATATCTATTCTTAATTTTAATTGGGGCAAGAATTACGTTAATTTGTTTTAAATTCTAGATTTCGCAAACAGCTTCTAACTTATCACGTCATTACTGAAAAACTATTGGTGTCACAGCAAAATATTTTTTTCCATTCATTACCAAAATAATGCATTCGGCAAAAAGTCCTTAAAAGTTTTCGTAGTGCATTACGTTTCCTGTATATAAATTTCTGAAAACAGCGTTTTTTGCAACCCTATCAGTACTGAACTCGAAACAAGTATGACGTTTAAAATCTCTATATCTCCTACAAATATTATGTAAATATTTTGAAATTTACGTCAGTATCGGTCTCAATGGTATCTATAAGCGTATCACATATCTTTTCTTAATTTTAATTAGGACTGTTGTTACATTAACTATTGAAGTGAGAGAAATTATCGCGTCCATAAGTTTTCTTCTTTAGATTGCAAATCTCGAAAACTATTACACATTGGATAATATCTTGGTGTATATACAAAATGAAATAAAATTAAAATTCAGTCTAACTTACCATAAGGAGATGACGAGAGCTGGCCAAACAGTATTTCTTAGTCTCACAAAAGAATAAGAATTAATCGAAATAAATTCACGAACACGACATTTAATGGCAGTAAGTACACTACAAGCTAATGAGACAATGCGAAAACACCACTTAATTCAGAGTCAGAGTCAGTGGAACTATCCGTGTCGCTGCTCGTACTGACAGATATAATCAAGTCTTCGACACTTCGTTGTAAGATACCTTGTAAAGTTGTCGCATTAATTTGTTCTGAAAGCGGTGCTGATGTTCAAGACCATAAAAGTGGGTTAAAAGCTGTGAGCTGTCTGGGGAAGTTAACCTTGCATTACTGAGCAACTGTTTCACCAGGTATCCAGTCTAGCTTACCAAATTCCCAACCAGACTAACATTAATTATAATCTTTTAATAGTCATACGACAACCGGTGATTATATATATATATATATATATATATATTTATATTTATATATAATATGAAATTGTTTGAGCAACAGACCTAATAAAGAATAATTTGAATTAGAAGACCAACCTAATCTAGTACAACATAAAAAAACAAAAATCCATAAGAAAAAGAACATATATAAGTTAAATAAGGAAAAATTACTCAAACAGCTAAGGAAATTATTTAATTAAAAACAGGAGAAAAATAATAAAGTAAATAATTAGATATAATAGGAATTGGCTGCTCCTTACAAATTAACTTAATAGCATCACTAAAAGGTTGAGGAATTCCTACAAATCCTACTTTATTTGGACCCTTTCGAATTTGAATATAACCTAAAACCCTACGCTCTAATAAAGTTAAAAAATCAACACTAATTAAAACACAAATAACTAATAAAAGAAAATTCAAAATAAATATAAATAAATCGTAAAGCATCAATACTATTTGTAGAAAAAATCTACATAAATGAATTCTAAATTCAACACATTAATCTGTCAAAATAGTAATCTAATTAATATTAATCAATATAATAAAAAATATTTCAATCATATGGTCCTTTCATACTAATATGAATTAATAATCTTAGGATAGAAACCGACCTGGCTCATGCCGGTCTGAACTCAGATCATGTAAGAATTTAAAGGTCGAACAGACCTAATTAAAGGGCTCCTGCACGCAAAATTTTTCTTAATCCAACATCGAGGTCGCAATCTGCTTTGTCGATATGAGCTCTCAAAAACAATTACGCTGTTATCCCTAAGGTAACTTAATCTTATGATCATAAATTATGGATCAAAACAACAAACATAAATATATGATATAATTATGAAAAGTTTATTTATTCTTCATGTCACCCCAACAAAACATTATCATTAAATATTGAAAGACAAACAAAAAAATTTATAAAAGTAAAATGTTAAGCTCTATAGGGTCTTCTCGTCCTAAAGAAGAATTTAAGCCTTTTGACTCAAAAGTTAAATTCAAAAATTTATTAAGAGACAGTTGATTTCTCGTCAAGCCATTCATTCCAGCCAGTAATTAAGAGACTAACGATTATGCTACCTTTGCACAGTCAAAATACCACGGCTCTTTAAAAATCTGCTCAGTGAGCAGGCCAGACCTCAAAGTATTTTCAAGAGGGCATGTTTTTGATAAACAGGTGGAAATCAATTTTGCCTAGTTCCTTATAATAAATTTACAAGGTTAAAATTTTATACAAATAAATATACTAATTCTATCATTATTACAAAAATTTTAAAATTAAATTAATAATCTTAATAAAAAACCTAAAATATTTATAAAATCAAAATAAAAAATAATGAACTAAAACGTAATCTTTAAGATAGCTGGTTTAAAGCTTACTATTATATTTTATAAAATAAATTATATGTTATTAACTTCAAAGCTTATCCCTTAAAGAATAAATAAGTTAATATTTATGATTAAAAAATTAAATAAAACAATTAATTTTAAAAAATTAAATTTTTTCTTAAGAAACTAGATATCTTGGGAAACAATTAACATCTCATTTCTATAAATAATTTAATAATAATTATGATACATTAACTATAAATTATTTATAAATCAACCCAAATCGAGACAAGTAAAGTAAATACCAAAATTTTGATAAACCCTGATACAAAAGGTACAATAAATAAAATCTACTTTTAAAAATTTAAAATAATATTTCATAAAACACTTACATTACCAATAAACTATAATCTAAAAAATCAATTCTACAAAATATACTAAGACAAAATTCGACAAAATAATTTTTATTAAATAATTAAATAAACAAAAAATAAATATAATAAAATTAATAATCAAGACATCCTGATTTGCACAGAAAAATTTTCAGTGTAAGTGAAACACTTTACTAATAAGTTATATCTTGAAACTCTTACTACATACACTTTCCAGTACATATACTATGTTACGACTTATCTCATCTAAATTGAAGCTACCTTAAAATAATAAAATAGAATAATCAATAATGAGAGCGACGGGTGATGTGTACACACCTCAGAGCCAGTATCAGTTAAATTAAATAAATTAAATTACTATCAAATGCACCTTCATTAACAGTATTTCACCATAAAATCCGTTATAAACAAAAATCTATTCTAAGCCACCTCCTCTTAACTATAAGCTGCACCTTGACCTGAAATATTTTATAATTATAAATCTTGAGAATTATAACTCTAAAAAGATTCTTTGATAACGGAGATATACAAACAAATAAATTAAGTAAAGTAAATCGTGTACTATCAATCGTGGGGTAGGTTCCTCTAAATGGAATGAGATACCGCCAAATTCTTTGGGTTTAAAGACCTTATCTAATAGTACCCTGGTAAATATAATTAACATTAAAAATAATAGGGTATCTAATCCTAGTTTATTATTTAAATTTCAGAATATATATATTCAGAATATATATATTCAAATTATCCAAACCGAGATAAATTATTAGAAATAACCAAAATAATACATAAACAAATTTAAAAAAAGACTTTTAATTTATATATTAAATATAAACGAAGTGCCTGATTTAAGGGTTACCTTGATAGGGTAAATCAAGTAAATAAAATTACCTTTATTAAAATTACATAAGACAGAATTAAACTATCTCCTTTAGTATCAAAAACTAATGTGCATCATACACCTTAATGTAAAAAGGTAAGCTAAACAAGCTAATGGGTTCATACCCCATTTATAGAGGTATCAATCCTCTCCCTTTTAATGACCAACAACTCTACAAAACTTCTCTTCCTATCAACATTAATGATAGGAACGATCCTGTCCATTTCATCGAACTCCTGATTCGGTGTTTCAATAGGACTTGAGATCAACTTACTTTCATTTATTCCGCTCCTAACAAGAAATAAAAATATAATAATAAATGAATCATCAATTAAATATTTTATTGTCCAAGCAATAGCATCAACAATACTATTATTTTCAATTTTGCTGATTCAAATAAAGTATCCAATAGGGTGAGAAACAGAATTTATTCCATCAATAATAATCAGATCTAGATTATTATTAAAGATTGGGGCGGCACTTTTTCATTTCTGATTTCCAGAAGTAATAGGAGCTTCAAGATGAAATAACGGTTTGACACTAATAACATGACAAAAAATTGCCCCAATAATGGTATTATCTTATTGTATTCAACTAAGAACTTTCATTTGAACAATTATCATTCTAAGAATTATTATTGGGGCAATAGGTGGTTTAAATCAAACATCTCTACGCCAACTCTAGCATATTCCTCAATTAGACACTTAGGGTGAATAATTAGATCCCTAACAGTCAGAGAAAACGTCTGAGAACCATATTTTATTATTTATTCACTATTAAGATTAATTATGGTTTTATTATTTAAGCAAATAAACCTATTTTTTATAAACCAAATTTATTTGGCCAGAAATATAAAAACTGAAATTAAATTTATAATATTTTTATCCCTCCTATCCCTAGGTGGTTTACCACCGTTTCTCGAATTTCTACCAAAATGAATTGTAATACAATCATTAATAGAAAACAACATAACTATTATAACCATTATGGTTGTATTAACTACAATTACACTTTACTATTACATACATATTAGATTCTCAGCCTTAATTATGTCATACACAGAAAACTCATGATCTATAAAGATAAAATCTCAAAAATCAAGAATTATTCTTCCTATAACAGTAATAATTTCAACAATAGGATTAGTCTCAACATCAACCTTAATCTCATTATACTAAGGACTTAAGTTAATTAAAAGAATAATCTTTTAGGCCTTAGTAAAATTTTACACCTCTAGAATTGCAGTCTAGAATCATTATTGAATATAAGACCTAAAACATGGTAAGAGAGAAAACATCTCATAAGTAGATTTACAGTCTACCACCTAAAATTCAGCCATTTTACCGCAAAAATGATTATTCTCAACAAACCATAAGGATATTGGTATTTTATACTTCCTATTTGGAGCCTGAGCAGGAATAGTAGGAACATCAATAAGAATACTTATTCGTGCTGAACTTGGTCAACCAGGATCTTTAATTGGAGATGACCAAATTTATAATGTTATTATTACCGCCCATGCATTTGTAATAATTTTCTTTATAGTAATACCTATTATAATTGGTGGATTTGGTAATTGACTTGTACCATTAATAATTGGTGCACCAGATATAGCATTCCCACAAATAAATAATATAAGTTTTTGATTATTACCACCTTCATTAACCCTTCTTCTTACATCTTCCATAGTAGATAACGGTGCTGGTACAGGATGAACAGTTTACCCACCTCTAGTAGGAGCTATCGCACACGGGGGTGCATCTGTAGACCTAGCTATCTTCTCACTCCATTTAGCAGGTGTATCATCTATTCTTGGTGCAGTAAACTTCATTGCAACAGCAATTAATATACGATCAGAAAGTATAACTTTAGATCAAACACCTTTATTTGTATGATCTGTAGCTATTACAGCCCTTCTTCTTCTTCTTTCACTTCCAATATTAGCAGGAGCTATCACTATACTATTAACAGACCGAAATTTAAATACATCATTTTTCGACCCTGCGGGAGGGGGTGACCCAATTCTATATCAACACCTATTTTGATTCTTCTAGCACCCAGAAGTTTACATTTTAATTCTACCAGGATTTGGGATTATCTCTCATATTGTATGTCAAGAAAGAGGAAAAATTGAATCATTTGGAACATTATGTATAATTTATGCTATATTATCAATTGGACTAATAGGATTTATCGTATGAGCACATCACATATTTACAGTAGGAATGGATGTTGACACACGAGCATACATTCATCAGCAACAATGATTATTGCTGTACCTACAGGAATTAAGGTATTTAGATGATTAGCTACACTATATGGAACTAAATTCAAGTTCAATCCACCAGTATTATGAGCTTTAGTGTTCATTTTTCTATTCACAATTGGTGGGCTAACAGGATTAGTATTAGCAAATTCATCACTTGATATTGTATTACATGATACATATTATGTAGTAGCCCACTTCCATTATGTATTATCTATAGGAGCAGTATTCGCAATTATAGGAGGTGTTATCCAATGATACCCACTATTTACAGGATTAACCATAAATAATACATGATTAAAAATCCAATTTACAATTATATTTATTGGAGTAAACTTAACATTCTTCCCTCAACACTTCTTAGGGTTAGCAGGAATACCACGACGATATTCAGACTACCCAGATGCATACACATCATGAAATGTAGTGTCAAGAATTGGGTCCACAATTTCTATTGTAGGAATCGTTATATTCATTGTAATCATATGAGAAAGAATGGTTACAAACCGAGCAATCATATTTAGAGCTAATATAAGAAGATCAACAGAATGATTACAAAACAATCCGCCTGCAGAACACAGTTACTCAGAATTACCATTAATTTCTAGATTCTAATATGGCAGATTAGTGCAGTAGATTTAAGCTCTACAAATAAAGGTTTGACCTTTTATTAGAAAATTCATTAATGGCAACATGATCAAATTTATCCCTTCAAGATGGAGCTTCACCATTAATGGAGCAACTATCATTCTTCCATGATCATACTATAGGCGTATTATTATTAATTACAGTAATTGTAGGTTATGCCCTAAGTTATATATTATTTATTGCCTATACAAACCGAAATATACTTCACGGACACTTAATTGAAACAATCTGAACAGCATTACCAGCAATTACACTAATTTTTATTGCACTTCCATCATTACGACTATTATATTTACTTGATTCAGTAGATGCAATAATCACAATCAAAACCATTGGACGACAATGATACTGAAGATATGAATATTCAGACTTTATAGACGTAGAATTTGACACTTATATAACACCAGAACAAGACTTAGAAAACGACAGATTTCGACTTCTAGATGTAGATAACCGAACAATCCTACCAATAAATACGGAAGTACGAGTATTAACAAGAGCATCAGACGTTCTACACTCATGAGCATTACCCGTGTTAGGAGTTAAAATTGATGCAACACTAGGTCGACTAAATCAAGGAACATTTACAATAAACCGACCTGGACTGTTCTTTGGACAATGTTCAGAAATCTGTGGAGCAAACCACAGATTCATACCAATTGTAATTGAAAGAACTTCAGTAAACTTATTTATCAAGTGATTATCTAAAATAATCTAAGGAGTTAGTTAAAATATATAACATTAGAATGTCAATCTAAAATAACTAAGCAATTAGTACACCTTGAAATACATCAGATGACTGAAAGTAAGTAATGGTCTCTTAAACCAAAAAATAGTAAATTAACGACTACTTCTGATGGGGAAATTTTAATCCAAATCCCTCAAATATCCCCTCTCATATGATTCTCCCTATTCATCATATTTTCAGCTACATTAATTCTATTTAATCAAATAAACTTTTTCTCATTTAAGCTAAACCTTATTAAAAGAGCAGAAAAAAGAACAATTGAGATAAAAAACTTAAACCGAAAATGATAACAAACTTATTTTCAACATTTGACCCATCAACTAACATCTTAAATTTATCATTAAATTGAACTAGAACATTTTTAGGACTATTATTAATCCCATCAATGTTTTGACTTACACCATCATAGATTAATATTATTTGAAATAAACTAAACTTAACCTTACATAACGAATTTAAAACATTACTAGGACCAAAATCATTTAATGGAACAACATTTATCTTCATCTCAATTTTTATTATAATACTATTTAATAATTTTATAGGATTATTCCCTTACATCTTCACTAGAACAAGACATTTAGCATTAACATTTGCAATCGCTCTACCTATATGATTAAGATCCATGTTGTTTGGATGAATTAACCATACCAATCACATATTTACACACCTTGTTTCACAAGGAACACCTCCTGCAATAATATCATTTATAGTATTAATTGAAACAATTAGAAATGTCATTCGACCAGGTACACTAGCAGTATGGCTAGCAGCAAATATAATTGCAGGACACTTACTATTAACATTACTAGGAAATACAGGACCATCTATAGCAATAAACTTAATTTCACTGTTAATTATTGGACAAATACTCCTATTAATTCTAGAATCAGCAGTAGCAATAATTCAAGCTTATGTTTTCTCAATTTTAAGAACTGTATATTCTAGAGAAGTATACTAAACCTATGTTAACAACTCACTCAAATCACCCATTCCACTTAGTAGATTATAGACCTTGACCATTAACAGGAGCAATTGGAGCAATAGTTCTAGTTTCAGGATTAGCAAAATGATTCCACCTATTTAATATTAACTTATTTATAATCGGATTCGGAATTACCCTATTAACTATAATTCAATGATGACGAGATGTAGTACGAGAAGGAACATACCAAGGGTTACATACGGGATTTGTATCAATTGGATTACGATGAGGAATAATTTTATTTATGGCATCAGAAGTACTATTATTTGTTTCATTTTTCTGAGTATTTTTTAGAAGAAGACTAGCACCTACTATTGAACTAAGAATACTATGACCTCCAATAGGAATTCAACCTTTTAATCCTATACAAATTCCATTACTTAATACAGCTATTCTTCTGGCATCAGGAGTAACAGTAACATGAGCACATCATAGTTTAATAGAATCTAATCATTCTCAAGCATTACAATGACTATTCTTTACAGTATTACTAGGACTATATTTCACTATACTTCAAGCATATGAATACTGAGAAGCACCTTTTACCATTGCAGACGCAGTTTATGGGTCGACATTCTTTGTTGCAACAGGATTCCATGGTCTACATGTAATTATTGGAACAATTTTCTTATCAACATGTCTACTTCGACATTCAATAAATCAATTTTCACCAAGACACCACTTTGGATTTGAAGCAGCAGCATGATACTGACACATTGTAGACGTGGTATGATTATTCCTATACATCTCTATTTATTGATGAGGTAGATAAATGTTTTCTAGCATAAATAATACATTTGACTTCCAATCAAAAAGCTTGATATAAATCAAGAAAAACAATCCTAATTCTATCTACAAGAATTTTTATTAGATTTACTATCCCAATAATTGTTACAACCCTTGCAACAACATTATCAAAAAAATTAATTAATGACCGAGAAAAAAGACCACCATTTGAGTGTGGGTTTGACCCGAAAAGATCAGCACGAATACCATTCACACTACGATTTTTCTTAATCGCAGTAATTTTCTTAATTTTTGATGTAGAAATTGCACTAATCCTTCCAATTGTAATCATTTTCAGAACCTCAGACATTATAATCTGAACAGTATCAACAATATTTTTTATCTTAGTATTATTGGGCGGATTATACCATGAATGAAATCAAGGAGCCTTACAATGAGCAGAATAAAGGGTTGTAGTTAACTATAACATTTGGGTTGCATTCAAAAAGTATTGATATAATCAATCAACCTTAAACAGAATAAGAAGCGAAATATTGCAGTCAGTTTCGACCTGGAAGATTGGTAAATAAAATACCTTTATTCTTATTAATTGAAGCCAAAAAGAGGCGTATTACTGTTAATAATATAATTGAACTATAAAGTTCCAATCAAGGAAATGTAAAGCCAATATGAAAGCTGCTAAATTTTTATATTAGCGGTTAAACTCCGTTAACATTTCTAAAATTTATATAGTTTAAATAAAACATTACATTTTCACTGTAAAAATAATATATCTGTATTTGTAAATACCTAAAAGTAAAAGTACTTCCTTAACATCTTCAGTGTCATGCTCTAATTATAAGCTATTTAAGTAAACGAAAAATATCACCAAAATAAATATTCAAAAAATAAAAGTTAAGATAAATCTTAAAATTAGAATCATATCAACCCTGTATATAACCAATTAAATAAATAAATAGTCTATATAAGCCTTGACCACCAAATAATTCACCTCAACCATAATCAAACGATTTAGATGAATAATAACCTAATTTTAAAGGAATATATCTTATAAATTTAGTTGAAAGAAAAGGTATAAACCATATAGAACCAGCAAAACTGACAAAAGAAAGTATACTTATAGAAAATAAATTTTGAGAAAAATCAAAATTAGAAATATGATAACCCAAATAAGCACCTAAAACAACTACAGTAATTGTTAAAAACTTTAAATAATAAGGCAAAGAAATCACATAAGGAACAGGAAAAATTAATCAAGACAAAAGGCTACCACCAAAAACAGCAACAAATAATAAACCAATTATACCAAACGAAATATAACAACCCCTATCATCAAAAGAAAATCTAGAATAAAAATTATCACCAGATATTGAATAATAAAAAAGACAAAAAGAATAAGAAGCAGTTAAACCAGTAGAAAAGAAATATATATATATATATACACTCCTGGAAATGGAAAAAAGGACACATTGACACCGGTGTGTCAGACCCACCATACTTGCTCCGGACACTGCGAGAGGGCTGTACAAGCAATGATCACACGCACGGCACAGCGGACACACCAGGAACCGCGGTGTTGGCCGTCGAATGGCGCTAGATGCGCAGCATTTGTGCACCGCCGCCGTCAGTGTCAGCCAGTTTGCCGTGGCATACGGAGCTCCATCGCAGTCTTTAACACTGGTAGCATGCCGCGACAGCGTGGACGTGAACCGTATGTGCAGTTGACGGACTTTGAGCGAGGGCGTATAGTGGGCATGCGGGAGGCCGGGTGGACGTACCGCCGAATTGCTCAACACGTGGGGCGTGAGGTCTCCACAGTACATCGATGTTGTCGCCAGTGGTCGGCGGAAGGTGCACGTGCCCGTCGACCTGGGACCGGACCGCAGCGACGCACGGATGCACGCCAAGACCGTAGGATCCTACGCAGTGCCGTAGGGGACCGCACCGCCACTTCCCAGCAAATTAGGGACACTGTTGCTCCTGGGGTATCGGCGAGGACCATTCGCAACCGTCTCCATGAAGCTGGGCTACGGTCCCGCACACCGTTAGGCCGTCTTCCGCTCACGCCCCAACATCGTGCAGCCCGCCTCCAGTGGTGTCGCGACAGGCGTGAATGGAGGGACGAATGCAGACGTGTCGTCTTCAGCGATGAGAGTCGCTTCTGCCTTGGTGCCAATGATGGTCGTATGCGTGTTTGGCGCCGTGCAGGTGAGCGCCACAATCAGGACTGCATACGACCGAGGCACACAGGGCCAACACCAGGCATCATGGTGTGGGGAGCGATCTCCTACACTGGCCGTACACCACTGGTGATCTTGGAGGGGACACTGATTAGTGCACGGTACATCCAAACCGTCATCGAACCCATCGTTCTACCATTCCTAGACCGGCAAGGGAACTTGCTGTTCCAACAGGACAATGCACGTCCGCATGTATCCCGTGCCACCCAACGTGCTCTAGAAGGTGTAAGTCAACTACCCTGGCCAGCAAGATCTCCGGATCTGTCGCCCATTGAGCATGTTTAGGACTGGATGAAGCGTCGTCTCACGCGGTCTGCACGTCCAGCACGAACGCTGGTCCAACTGAGGCGCCAGGTGGAAATGGCATGGCAAGCCGTTCCACAGGACTACATCCAGCATCTCTACGATCGTCTCCACGGGTGCATAGCAGCCTGCATTGCTGCGAAAGGTGGATATACACTGTACTAGTGCCGACATTGTGGATGCTCTGTTGCCTATGTCTATGTGCCTGTGGTTCTGTCAGTGTGATCATGTGATGTATCTGACCCCAGGAATGTGTCAATAAAGTTTCCCCTTCCTGGGACAATGAATTTACGGTGTTCTTATTTCAATTTCCAGGAGTGTATATATATATATATATATATATATATATATATATATATATATATATATATATATATAGTCATAACTAAGCTGGTGCCTTATTTAGGACTGTGAAAATGTGAGTTTGTAATCTTACGGAACACATCAAATATGGAGCCAAGATTGGAAGACTGCATACAACACTGCTTTCATAAAATAACACACGAAGAACGTTGAAACATATGCAAGAGGAAATTAACCACAACCAACCAATTCAATTTTCCCCCAAAGAAGTCACATTCGTAGCGCAATCCTGTCCGTCATGTAATTACCACACACTGGTATACTAAATTCATACTAACTCTCTGTGAAATCCTCCCGAAAAGAATAGCTGAGGGCTACTTATGATGATTACACCACATGCTTCATGTGGTCAACTTGGTTTACACAAAGAGTGTTACTCCACAATAATTTTGATAATTAAAATAAATTAGATCGAAAAACAATTTACATAAGAAAAACCTCGAACTGGTTACTATCGTCTTACTATTAACCTGATGGGTCAAACAATTGTATAAGCACGTGGTACAGGTCTCACAAAGGACACCCCACGTGGGTTGAACATAAAGAAAAGTTGCTATATTGAAAAAGATTGTCAAGACAAGACGTTATAATCTCACGCACATTCGCATTTAAGATTGATGATCTTAGTTAGAGTTACTGATCAACACGTGGTTCCACTTTACTCACAAAGTAGTGACAAAGTAACTAACACCACAGTAAATTTAGAAGAGGAATTTATGCCGTAAATGACAACAGATTTAAGAAATTAACATGAAAGGAATCCAACAGAGACATACAACCTTCATTGTTCCATGCGTCCTGTATCACTCCTTTCACGTGATGCACTACCTTCTGCCAATCTTCCGATGTCACAATTTCAACTGCCTCTTTCACAAGGTGTTCCACCTCGGTTAATGTGAATTTCTTATTTTCTGCAGCAATATGCCGTTTAACCTGAGGCCAAATCAGCTCTATTGCGTTGAAATGGCAATGGTAAGGAGGCAATCTGAGCACTTTATGCCCATATTTTTTTGTTACTTCATCCACAATGTAAATCGGGTTCTTTGGCTTGTGTTGCGATACAAGTTATAATAACTCTGCTCTTGTCAAATTACTGTCGAACTGTACCTTATGTTTCTGTAACCAGCTAACAATGTCGTTTTTCCTCGTTGCCTTTGTGGGTGCTTTATCTTGTATTACCGAGTGATAAGGAGCGTTATCCATAACAATGATAGAGTTTTTTGTTAAGTTCTGGAGCACACAGTCTTCAAACCATTTCACAAAAGTATTGTGCTTCATCTCTTCGTGGTAGTCGGAGGTCTTATTTGAACTGAATAGCAGCAGACAATTTGGAATGAAACCTTTTGAATTTCCGGCATGTGCTACAATTATGCTTCTTCCTCTGCCGATCGGAGCTGTCATACTACCGCTGATGGTACCGTCTGTCCAGCCATTTTTTAAACTGTCCTGCATTCACCCACGTTTCATCAAGCCAAACGATATCATCATAATTTGTCCCCATTAATTCTCTAAGAAATCGGCATCGCCAGGCTGCAATATCTTGGCGTTCCATTAGTAGCTTTCTGCCAGAGATGAATTTATAGCGGAATCCTAACATTTTCACGACTCGTAACAAAGACGATTTACTACCCTGAAACAGGTCACCGCTGAGAGGGTAGCATGCAGTTTTTTGAGTGTTGGATACTCCTTCCTCGAATAAAATGCGTATATTTGACGACGAATGGCATCTTCCTGAAAAGAGTCAAGTTTTGTGACCCTCTTCTCTAGTCGCCTCTTTTTCCCAGGTGTCTCCAATTTTTTTCTTTTTTCTTTCGTGAATTTCTCCTTGCAGATTCTTATTACTGATCGTTCGCTAACTTGCAGAGCAGCTGAAGTTCGCTCCACCACCTTATCCAAAGGAACGAGAGGCCCTTCTGCATCCCTCTCTCTCTCTCTCTCTCTCTCTCTCTCTCTCTCTCTCTCTCTCAAAATACTCCCTTAAGGAACACACGTATTCACGCGCCTGACTGCGTATAACGACGCCATGTCCGCCACTTTTTGGAGGTTTCCAAGGAGTTTGCAGCCTCGGCCTCCCTCTCTTGCGACTGCTTTCATCAGACATCGTAAACACGCGAAGCTACAAGTCACTCAAATCTCTCACTCGTATATCTACAACGGCTCGCTGAGGACTGGCTGGCACAATGTCTTAGTGAGCTCAGCAGAGCGAAGTGGCAACGCAGTGGCAGCCGACAGCGCGGGCTGCCATTGGTTTATTGGTGGCGGGAGCCCTGCAGCCCGTTGTCTGTCAAGTGACAATTACTTTAAATCAGACTATAAGTAGTGTTTAAGTCTATGGACCGATGACCTCAGCAGTTTGGTCCCTTAGGAATTCACACACATTTGAACAGCAAATAAGTTCCCAACACCATGATTCCTGGAGTTGGCGAGATATGGGTGTCAAGAGCCCGTCCTTCTATGACTTACCACGTGTTTTGATCTCATCGCCGAAAACAGAAGCAAGACTCACCGCTGTAGGCCATAGACTATCTCTGTCCCAGTTGACACTGGCTCTACAACATGCAAGCCTTTGTTATCTGTGGTACAGGTCAGCAGTGAACGACGCATGGAGACTGGAGACCTCAACCCAACGTTTGCTTACCTTCCGCTAATAGTGTTGGCCACTAGTGCTGCTGGTTTTCACTAATGTGATGCTGACCAGGTACAGTGGAAACAGAAACGTTGTTTACAACATAATGCATCCTCGTACGCGAAACGTTTTAAGTTTCAATTAATGTTCCTGGTTTTATTCAGCACAATAGAGCAAACACAAATGGGTGTTACGAAATAACTGTTTGGAAGATTGCCCAAGATAACTTTCGGCAATATTTGGCAAACTTCAGTTGCCGCTCCATACAATTTTTTTGGGTGGGGGAGCGATGAGTTTCAGGTTGCTTCGGAAGCAACAAGACACCAATAATCTCAGCTGTCATAACGACTGTGAGAAAATATGCCATAATTCTGTTGTAAGAACCCTCCCAGTAGTTTTTCAAATGGCTCTAAGCACTATGTGACTTAACACTGAAGGTCATCAGTCCCCTAGACTTAGAACTACGTAAACCTAACTAACCTAACTAACCTAAGGACACCACACACATCCATGCTCGAGGCAGGATTCGAATCTGTCACCGTAGCAGCCGCGTGGTTCCGGACTGAAGCGCCTAGAACCGCTTGGCCACAGTGGACGGCGCAGTAATTTTTCCTACAATGATTTCGTGAACTAACTCACGTTATCAAATTAGGAGAGAGAGAACTTTTTCTACCACACATCCTGCGACTTACTATACTTCATATCAAGGAGCTGTTTCTGCTTGTAAATGGAGGTCGTCTGAAGCTGTCTCAGAGCTTTTCAGACTAGTGGCAATATCTGCGTACAGTCTGTCTATACAGCGGAAGAACCTTCTGTGCAGTACTTTTTCTTATTTGGGGACTCTACAACTTATTGATGTAAGGAGATTATCTGTGGAACGAATTCTGAAACCCTTTGAAACGGAACAGTGCATTCACGCGACATGTGAAACAGTCTAGGATAAATTTCTACAACTAAATCGATCTCTGTTTAGCGTTTTATATTCAAGGAAGTAAGCAAAAAAAATTGATCTGAGCACTATGGGACTTAACTTCTGAGGTCATCAGTCCCCTAGAATTTAGAACTACTTAAACCTGACTAACCTAAGGACATCACACACATCCATGCCCGAGGCAGGATTCGAACCTGCGACCGTAGCGGTCGCGCGGTTCCAGACTGTAGCGCCTAGAACCGCTCGGCCACTCCGGCCGGCGGAAGTAATCATATGACGCAGTACACCATCTGTGCGACCATACGTCTAACTGTAGCATACACTCAAGGTCAGTTGCTATCCTCAGATAAAAATGCATGGAAATGTTTTCTTACGAGACGCGGGCGTGGCGAAGGGGCTACTGTCTTGTCTATCAGAGAGCTAGATAGATGTCTATGGTAGCTTTCTACAGCAGCTTATGTTGGAGAAGGTGGTCCAACTGTTCGACGACGGAGCCAACGTCTTGCTTCGTCAGTAACGCCCTCATCACCCACGTACTGTTCCCCGTAGAGTGCATCCATCATTGGGCCAAGCAAATGGAAGTCGAAAGGTGCAAGATCAGGGCTGTAGGGTGAATGACGAACAACAGTCTAATGACGTTTTATGAGCTCCTCTCGGTTGCGCACATTCGTGCGACGCCTTCGTTGTCATGGAGAAGGAGAGTTCGTTTGCATTTTTGTGGCGACAAACACGCTGCAGTCGTTTCTTAATTTTTTGAGAGTAACACTATACACTTCAGACTCAATCGTTGCACCATGAGGGAGCACATCAAACAGAATAACCCATTCTGTGGCCCAGAAGACCGTCGACATGACTCTATTTGCTGAGGGTGCGCCTTGGAAGTTTTTCTTCGGAGGAGAGGTGGTGCGGCGCTAATCCACTGATTGCACCCGGGAGTTCGGACTGGTTTGCCCGACCTCGTTGGGATGATGGCAGACGCCTCGCCCAAAGCCTCATCGTGCTTTTGTGTGGCAGGTCGCCATAAGTATTCTGCCAGAGCCTATGAATATCTGCGATTATATGGTTTTTCTTCAAAAGAAGCTCAAGAACATATCTCTACTTGGAACGAACCGCCGTTACAGACGCAATTTTGAAAGCTACGTGTAGCGCCGCCACATATCGGGACTTCATGAAATCATAGAGGTTGGCTGGTTAGTTGATTTAAGGGGAGGGGAGCAAACAGCGAGGTCATCGGTCCCATCAAATTTGGAAGGATGGGGAAGGAAGTCGGGCGTGCACTTGTGAAGGAACCATCCCGGCATTTGCATGAAGTGATTTAGGGAAATCAAGGAAAATCTAAATCAGGGTGGCAGGACGCGGACTCGAACCGTCGTCCTCCCGAATTCGAGTTCAGTGTGCTAACCACTGCACCTCCTCGCTCGTTAAACCATAGAAACAGAAGCGGGAATATTTCACGATGTCTCACAATAAATTCCACATTTTTACAACAAAGTGGTCGATAAAAAAAAATGGTTCAAATGGCTCTCAGCACTATGCGACTTAACTTCTGAGGTCATCAGTCGCCTAGAACTTAGAACTAATTAAACCTAACTAACCTAAGGACATCACACACATCCATGCCCGAGGCAGGATTCGAACCTGCGACCGTAGCGGTCACGCGGTTCCAGACTGAAGCGCCTTTAACCGCACGGCCACACCGGCCGGCGATAAAAAAAAAAAAAGTTTTGCATTACTTATTTAATGCCTACATATTTAATGCCCCTCGTATTACACCACTTATTGTCAATCAAAAGTGTCACTCTGCAACAAATTAGACCGAGCACAGCTCTATGAACTCAAACAATTTCGTGAAAATATAGTGGATGTTTTTCAATAATAGTATCTTTTCTTGGAACTGGAACCATTAATAGAGTTCGTTGTGTCTTCATTAAAAAAAGCAGTGCATATTTCTAATTTTCTTTACTATTTAGCCGTCTGAAACTACGGGTTGCCACAGTTTTTCATGAATTTGTAAACGTGTAGTGATGAACAACGAAACTTCTTTGACTCTCGTCTGGTTTCAGCTATCTTTCTGACTACAGATTTTGTTTTGTGGACAAAATACGCCCCGAAAATATTAGAACGATTTTTAAGACAATTTTTATAATAATTCTGAGTATGTGAAAAATATCTACGTAGTAATGTATCTAACCTTATGGATCCTGATGGATACTAACAAAATTTACATTAAGAATAAAACGGAACCCATGAAATACTTCACGTCTACAAAACTAAGAGCGAATTCCAAGGAGCAGGGTTAAGTGAAGGAATGTACGAAAAAGTGTGGTTTTTACGCCTGGGTGATTGTGATGAAGCGCGAACTGTAAACAATCTTCTTCCGTATACACGATAACCTAGAAAGTGCACCGAGAAAACCTTATCGCTGCGGCACCTGATGTTCGAAAATTGGCAAAGCGCTGTTCTCGTACTACTTAGACCTCCAACTTCCCTTTCTTTCTAATACTTAAGGCAACATTTTCAGTGTAGTGCTCCGTTAATTTACTTTAGCGCCAGGTGCAGAGCTGAAAAATAAAATTTACGGTTTTCGTGTTCAAATGCGCACTCTGAAACTCAAATATACACTGCGCATAGATACATTTTTCAGCAGGCAATGAAACTTCCTTTAATTTGTGCTAGTGTGGCCTATAACTGGATGCGTCCTCATTTACATTTCCCTTCAGATTTTTAGGTTATGTTCAGGTGCGTGTGAATAAAAAATCACATTCTGAAAAATTTGACGTTTTTCGTCTTCCTTGTGCATCATTTCTTTATTACAATATTCGTAAATGATCTCCAGGTTGTGAATAACTGAGATAGGTGGTTTTCCTTTTCCTCTATAGCTAAGATGGAGGTCTCCACATGACTGCGAAATTTATAATGCAAAGGTTGCAGTTGCACATTCAGAACTACGCCTTCTTCGACCTTTCAGTCTTCTCAGCGGTTACAAAACTCAGAGTTTTCACTTGAACAGTTGCTGCAGAACAGCTGTTGTAGAGAACTACAGAGAAGATTAATCGCCCTCACTCTCTACAAACTCGGGACTTTCCACGCAGAAAGCGATGGCCCTTTTCCATTTCACACTGTCACATCGTATTTAGGACGCTGTTACTCAAAAAGCCATAGTACAGCGAGTCAAATAAATACTCTTAAACAATGAACACGGTATGCTACATTACTGTTTTGGGTTTAGGACTGTGAAATTGCATAAATGCACTGAATCAATTAGGGAACAGATGCTGTGATGAGGTGAGCGTGATCCATCACCATAGCGAACAAAAGGATTCGGGTGGTCACCTTAGCGGCCGTCACCGTGACTGTTGAGGACACTCGAAAACAGTGGAATCAATCTTGAACAGATCGTGGGTGCCAGACCCCTCGGATATTCCATATCGGACACTTTGGTTGTCGCGAGTATCTTGATTCGAGGAAAAAAGCTGTCACAGAAGCCTACAGCCTTGGGTAGAGCTTCGCTCTATGAAAACTACGGTTCGGTGGTTTTGTACAGTGCATAAATTACGTAGTGAGTGATAAGATTACCGACAGTGCTGGTAGCATTGGTAGAGAAAATAACATAAATTAATGTGAAGCATTAGCTCTAATCCCTAAATACAGACAGGTCAATAGCCTGTGGCGTCGGAATATGGAAGAGCAGGTGAAAGACAAACGGAAGGCATACGAACATGGTTAGCTTCGAAAGAGTAGGCTGATTGGAAACTGTATGTTAAAGCCAGAACAGAGGTGAAAAACTGATAATAAAAGCTAAAAATGAATCCGCGGAAAATTAATACTAGAAAGTATAGAGATATATCGGTGGAACAAGAATGAAAAAGACCTGGGAAACAATAAAGAACCACAGAAAAGAGAGTAACAGCATAAATATACTATTGTTAGAGATGGAAGGATGGGTGAAATACTATGAAAATAAGGTAAAAGAAGAACGAGAAGCATTCCTAAGGACAGAACCTTGTACGATGGACCCATGTCACTAGTAAGAATGTACAAAACGATTGCAGCAACTATAGGGGCATTATCATTACGGCTTCGGTGGGGAGGCTCCATAGTCGAATTATAAAACGTCTGAAAAAATGAAATAAATATGGGAGAAAAGCAGAGAAGCTTTACCGCTGGCCGATACTGCGTGGATAATATATTTACTAGAGAAGAGCCAACTGAAAAAGAAAATGCTGGGGAATATATGAATTTCATAGATTTACAGAAAGC
The DNA here is from genome assembly GCF_023864275.1 of Schistocerca cancellata. Classification (NCBI taxonomy): domain Eukaryota; kingdom Metazoa; phylum Arthropoda; class Insecta; order Orthoptera; family Acrididae; genus Schistocerca; species Schistocerca cancellata. The sequence goes on along the minus strand of NC_064630.1, from coordinate 373,669,763 downwards.
ATATGACACTGTACCAATAAAGAATCCACGAGAGTTGGAACTTAAATAGGAGCAACTATTTATTCACAACCGATGCTATTTTGGGACAGTAACAGGTGCAAACATGTAACTCTTTTGTATCGGTTGTCAATAAGTAGTTGCCATTATTTAAGTTACAACCCTCATATATCGATATCTTGAGGAGAGCGCAATAAATAACAGCGAGTCTAAGACGTTCAGCCTGACCGTGTTGTCTCCAAACACGTCTCCGACGATTCTCTGGTAGAAGTCATATGCGACACTCATCAGTGAAGAGAACGTCGTGCCAGTCGTGAGCAGTCCATTCGGTATGTTGTTGGGCCAATCTGTACCGCGCTGCATTGTTTCGTGATTGCAAAGATGGACCTCGCCACGGACGTCGGGAGTGAAGTTGCGCATCATGCAGTCTACTGCGCATAGTTTGAGACGTAACAGGACGTCCTGTGGCTGCACGAAAAGCATTATTCAACATGGTGACGTTGCTGTCAGGGTTCCTCCGAGACATGATCCGTAGCTAGCGGTCATCCACTGCAGTAGTAGCCCTTGGGCGGCCTGTGCGAGGCATGTCATTGACAGTTCCTGTCTCTCTGTATCTCCTCCATGCCCGAACAACATCGCTTTGGTTCACTCCGAGACGCCTGGACACTTTCCTTGCTGAGAGACTTTCTTGGCACAAAGTAACAACGCGGACGCGATCGAACCGCGGTACTGACCGTCTAGGCATGGTTGAACTACAGAGAACACGAGCCGTGTACCTCCTTCCTGGTGGAATTTCAAACTGATCGGCTGTCGGACCCGCTCCGTCTAATAGGCGCTGCTGATGCATGATTGTTTACATCCTTTGGCGGGTTTAGCGACATCGCTGAACAGTTAAAGGGACTGTGTCTGCGATACAATATCTACAGTCAGGAGTTGCGGTAACCAGGGTGACGCAAAAGTTTTTTTGATTTGTGTATTATCTGAGCGTAATTCTTAACCAGTAGATAAAAAACTGTGGAACAATGGCCTAGGCATGGATGGGGATTACCTGTCGACTGTAATATTCACCAGTGATAAAGAATATCCCAAATACATAAGTCAGGAAACGAATGAAAGCTCCCATGTACATCACGAAGAATGGGACAAGAGCAGTTTAAAATGGTACAGGCATTTCATGAGATTAGGGAGTGAACGATGGCAATGTGTTGACAGTTTCCATAGAAGAGAAAAGTAGGAAGACGATGTCCAAATGGAAAAGTCAGGTGGTTGATGATATGCAACGAAGAAATTTGGAAGAAAATCCTTACAAGAATCGAGAGATTTGGATTCAAGGTTGCGAGATACCGCCTAAGGAGCTGTGCAAAACTCGAAAACAATCCAGGAGTTCTTCCGTTATGCTGAACTCAGATTCAACAACTATCATAAACACAGTAAGTTCAGCAACATCAGCTACATCGCTGCTTTCGTCCAAAGTTAAAAAGAACGATTATTTATCTCTGTGAACTGCTCATCCACGTCGTTCGCCATTTCTTACGTCTGCAATCAGTTCTCCGTGAAAGAGGAACTGTTTCGTGAAGAAGAATTTCTGCTAGACATAAAATTGTTGCACGGTCACCTGACATTCTCCACGTCCCGCTTTTCCTATTTTCAGAGCTAAATGATAGCTTAATTTCATTTTGTCATCTTGGAAATACGATCGCAAACCCATGTAATGCGTTAGCAACAATAGTATTAAATTCAAAAATTGACATGTATCTACCTACGCGAAAACTCACTTCTTTCTTTCTGTTCCGCCTTAGGTTGATAAGCCTGGCTTTACTTTCCTCTGTGTTCCAATAATCATCGACTACACGTTCTGATGAAGCTGTTGGAAATGTCGCTTCACATTACACTTCTTAGACGCCAATTATTTTATATTACAAAAGGAACACTGGTGTTCGTTTTGAGACTCAGTTAACAAGTAAATTTTTTCCCTCTGTCAGTTGAAAGCTAAAGATTCATTAGATTTTAATTTTGACAACGTTTACTACATCTCGGCCATTTGTTTCTCACTAATTCTGTCTTATTACCCCAATCTCAATGAACGCAGTACTAATTACACAAGTTCAACAAGCAGTGCTACCGCGCGCTTGCAACTTGACTGGACCAGGGATGGAGGGGGAACACGCATCTTAAAGTGGAGGGGAGTTACAGACAAGACGAGCGAGTTTCTGTGGGCACCTGTTCCCACACTGCTCCATTTGCTCGGTCCTTCTTTTCATTATGTGCCCTAGTGTTGACGTACACAATATAAATATTATCGTGAGACAGAGAAATTATTAGGAGAAAGCACTCTGATTGGCTCGCTTAGTGAATATTCTAATTGTTTGAAGGCACAGGCCTAGTGGTTTCTTTATCTTGGCCTAATTTATCGTGAAACCAAAAGCGGTGGTGGCAGTTTTGACCAAAGAGACAGTCCATAATAGTGAGGCAATACTGCGAGGATAGTGACGCAAATTAAACGACTCTTCGTCATGTTTTATGTTGCCATAACAAATGGATGTAGTGTAGATTAGTGACAGATAATGTGTGAAGCAATTAAAAAATAACATTCACTTTTTAGGGTTCAGCAGTTAAGGCAGAAACGGAATTACCCTTGTTTATAGCGGACGGACAGTCGATGTACATGGTCTTTCAGCAGTGAGACTAACGTATGTATACAAGTAACATAGTCACAGGAAATCGTCTGTATGACATTCACAATGAGAAGACACCATCTGGAAATTAAATTTAAGATGACTGTGGCTTAATACCCAATTTACTGCACATAAAGTATATGCATGTATTCAATACAGAAATACTCCAAAATCAGTAAGAGATGTTTACAGCCCACAAGTTAGAGACAACAGAGATTTCAGAGAGAAACTTACTAAACAAAGTTTGATTTTGTATAAGCATGTGGGTAAAATTTTATTTTATTGAAATGCTGCATGGGTCAAATATGGAAACTCTGACCCACAGATCATGTACTAAAAGACCTAAGCCACCCAGACAACCGAATGTGCAGCGAAATTATAGGGTGACAGTAAGTTTATGAAATTAATATTTAAGACACTACTTTGCTACTTGACGTCATGATACCGTAAGTAATGATACAAAACGTGAAGTGTAACACAACAGGGATCTGCTGCTAAAAATCTGAGACGCCAAACCCGAATTTCTTTGTTGATGCAGTACAAGACGCACTACGTGTACAAATGACACGAAGATGGCATGTACTAGCTAATTTGGCGGATAAAAGTAGGTCTCAACCGTTTATTGACAGACGGTTGGACTGAACACCCTGACAGATCACGACTTCTTAATGACGCAGAATAGTTCACCAAACGATGAATAAAGTTAGGAGGGTTTTCACAAAATCAACTTTGAAATGAATACTGGCAGTTGTAATTATCCAGATGTCATATGTTTATTTGATTCTCTTCGTTCTCAAGTACAGCCGAAACAATTAGAAACGGTTTTATGAAAAGGAGAATAATTTGTGTGAGACACGTTTTTAGCTGATCCTAATTACAAAACCAGCACATTGGAAACTACTAGTTTGCTTTTGAATACAAAGTTAGGATAGAGTCGGACTAGGCATGTGGAATCCAAGCTGCTAATTGGAGTATGGTCACCTCGGTTTTGACTGATGAGTTATACACGCCCGTCTTGCAGTTTGATGTTACATACTAACTAGCACATTCCCCATTCATTATGTGCACTTAATGGGTAGCTTGATTAGCACTGCATTGCAGGCACCTCGGTCATGCTCGATGTCGATAAGCTTAATAATTGCTGTATTAGGATCACGGTAGGACTACTGCGCCCCGACCACTTCTGAATACTGACAATGAACTGTTAGAGGGCGCCAATTAACTCGATGCCTGTTCTATAACTTATTTACTATTTACAAGCTGATTTATAACAAAAAACATCGATCAGTTTCCAACAACAGTAATTACCTTCATATCGTGTTATTGCGTTAATTTAGTGCAGAGCATAACGTAGTTTGTTTTAAACTGAGACAGCGAAATATCTCGAAAAGGACGCACCATACGAAAAAATGTTCCAGGTGATAAGTTAATATAGTAAAGGCGACATCTGTCTGTGCTACGATTGGCTACTACCTAACCGCCCCTCCTTCTTGAGTGGTGTCAAGTTTGTATTTTCAAATGGGCATCCCATTTTTATCTTATATTCTGATTCTGCGCCGAAAAATACGTAGGATTTACTCAAAACATTGTTTCCCATTCGTGGTAGATGGTGCTGTAATCGACAGATATCAATGGCGCCTGTTTTTGTAATTAAGAGCCGACGTATTTGATTCTACATTTCATTTACGATTGAAATATAAATCTTCTTGGCCTAACGGTTGATATTGATTTTCAAACGTTACTTGCGTGCTGCAAATGTGATTTTCCAGTACAAATAATACGGCTTGACATTGACAATTATGGCAAATAAGCTGCATTTATGGTAACCTAGCTTTCTGTTCCCTGCGGGGTTGAGTGTGGTGAGTCCCCAGACCATAGGAATGCTTGATTTCGGTGGCCTCCCTCCAAATCCGCCATTAGTGTGACAGATTTCGGTGTGTGTTTCCGTCCAATTCCCGAAACTCTCGGGCTGGTCGCTACGCGGCTACCGGCAGAATCACAAACCACAACAGCTGCAATGAGGTAAAATGTCTATGAAGTGATACAATCATACCTGCTACGGATACTCACTGAAATCAAGCACCCCGATGGTGAAATGTAACAGCACTCACCAAATACGATTGGAATATGAAACTATTACATCCACATCGTTGTTCCTGGATCACGCAAAACGTGGTTTCTAACCAGATATTGAAACAGCTAATCATATTGTACTGTACAATCAAATTGTTAACTCTAAAGTAAATCATAAACATAAACATCGAAAATTACAACGCAAAGGTTTACATTACATCGTAAATGTAACGCAGAATCAATTGCGCCTTTTCTTTATTTGAAAAACAGGCACACTTTATATTCGTCGATTACAGTGCCATCTGACACGATTGGTCAAACAACACCTCAGTCTCCTACTCCCTTTCCTTTCCTTACCAATCGCCACAAAAACTACCTTCAACTCCACAGTTGTTACGCAACAAGACCCTTTGTTTCCTTCGTTTCACTCACACCCTACAATCTCATAAAATGAAAATCTAAGAAAATTATCAGCTTAACAGTTTTATTTAATACCATCAATGAAAATCTTATTATTTTTTTAAATTAAAGTCTTCACTTTTTAATGACATTGTTTCGATTTTGTTTATAAATCTTTTAGCTGGAGTGGGGTATGTTTGCATGTCTAGTAGTAGTAGTAGTAGTATGGTATTCTGTCTTACGGCAGGTCTTGTCATGCGTGAAGCCTCTTCCACTTTTGTCTGTCCATAGCCAGTCTTTTCATTTATGAATATGTCTTCTTTGATATTGTCCAGCATTTGATATCTTCTTTTTCCTCTTTCCCTTTTTCCCTCCACCATTCCTTCTATTCCTTCCTTCAATAAACAGTCCCTCCTCAAACAATGTCCTCTTTCTGATGACTTTCAGCATGTTTCTTTCTTCTCCAACTCTTCTTAATACTTCTTCATTCCTTACTCGTTCTTCCCATTTCACTTTTACCATTCTTCTCCATATCAACATGTCCAGCGCCTCCAATCTTCTTTCATCTCCCTTCCTCAATGTCCAGGTCTCCGCACCATACAGAGCAACGCTCCAGATGTAACATTCGGGAAGTATTTCCCTCACATCTTTGTTTAGTGTTCCACAAAGTAATTACTGTTTCCTCCTCAATCCTCCTTTTCCCATTGCAATTCTTTTCCTAATTTCTGTTGAGCAATACATATCAACCATTATTACACTTCCCAAGTAACTCAAGTTTTTCACTTGCTCTATTTTCTCTCCCCCTATTTTCATCCCCTTCCCTCCAATTACCATGCTTTTCGTTTTCTCCTTGTTAATCTTAATTCCATATGCTTCTTATTTTGTGTTTATATCATCTAAAATTTGTCCCATCTCTCTTCCACTCTGCCATCACAACCATGTCGTCTGCAAATCTTACACACTCCACTCTCCGACCCCCAATACAAACTCCTCTCCTTCCATCAAACAACAACAAACTGCTACAACCTTGCGTCTCTGCCTAAAAATGGGAGTGAGATGCGAATATAAGAACTCAACAAGAGAGTTCTCTTAGCCTCTCTCACCTCAGTTCTCCACAATTCTATCTACACGTGGTACCCCTGTTAAGCTGAGCAACCTAGTGGAAGGTTGAGTAACCAACGCCAGCGGGAAACTGGGCCAGCGAACCGACAGGATGTGGAGGACAGTGGAAGGCAACGGAAAACCACCACTGGAATTATTTCCCTAGACGTTCACGGAATGCTACTCTTTGTATAATATTTCGGAAGTAAAACTTCCCCTCAATCGGATCTTTGGGAGGGGAATAAAACGAGGACTCCAGAGATGAGGACAAATGGAAAGGGAAGGAAGGAGAAGAAGGAAAACTTATTGAGGATGGGACTTGGAATGTCTTAAACCTTCTCCAGGAAGAGAAATTAGAAAACGCCAAACATGGAATGACAGGAAACAAATTGGATTGCATCTCTAACTGCCCAATAAATAAAAAATCTCCAACATATGGTTCCTGAAGATTTGTTTCACTAACAGCCTACAACCGTACAGAACGAAAACCTAAGAAAGTTGTCAGTTTAATAGTTTTATTTAATACCATCAATGAAACGCTTATCATTATTTTTTAAATTAAAGGTTTCACATTTTAATGACATTGTTTCGATTTTATGTTTACATAAACCTTTTAGCCTCAGAGAGGGATGTTGGCACCTCTGACTGTCCAGTAAATAAAAAATCTCCCTGTCAACATATCGTACTTCTGCAGTCGATTAAGAGATATTTGTTGTACCTCATACCTTATGGTGTGTGGTAGAGGGTACTTTGTGTACCACTGTTATTTACTTAGGACGAAACAATGTTGGTTGTCTTCTAGAAACGTACGCCCTCGGAATTACTCGTATAATAGCGGACTACATAGCGATGCAAACGCATCTCTGTAGCGTCTTTAACAGGAATTGGATTAGCATCTGCGTGACGCTTTTGCTTGTACTAAATAAGCCTGTGACGAAATGCGCTGCCTTTCTTTGAATCTTCTCTATTCCCTGTGTCAATACTGTTTGGTACGGACGAGAAATATTCAAGTACTGGTCGAATGAGGTTTGCCGGCCGTTGGTGGCCGAGCGGTTCTAGGCGCTTCAGTCTGGAACCGCGCGCCCGCTACGGTCGCAGGTTCGAATCCAGCCTCGGGCATGGATGTGTGTGATGTCCTTAGGTTAGTTAGGTTTAAGTAGTTCTAAGTTATAGGGGACTGATGACCTGAGATGTTAAGTCCCATAGTGCTCAGAGCCATTTGAACCATTTTGAATGAGGTTTATTTAAGTTACCTCCTTCCTTGTTGCACTCCACTTCGTGAGGATTATTCACATGCATCTCAGTCTGGCATCCGCGTTAACTGCTATTCGATTTATGTGGTCGCTCCGTTTGCATACCGTTATATATTTAATGGTTGTGACTTCTTCCAGACACCGTTTTACAATCGTCTAATCGTGCAATAATCTTGCCGCCTAAAAATGTGCAATACGTTAAATATGTTAATGTTTTGGATCAACTGCATGAAACGTCGATCCTCTGCAGGTTTTTCAATTCACTACACTTTTCTAGCGTTAAGAATTCTCTATGCATCATATTACGAAAAGTGTGACGGAAATTCCTACGTTATCCATTAGATCATTTCTCCAGAAATGTCATAATGCGCGAGATATTACAGGCTGTATTCCTTCCGTTGCGGGACTCTGTAACTGCAGAGTCGAGGAAAGCAGCGCCCGAATGCTCAGTGAGGAAAGGGGCAAAGCTGTTTCCGCGTTTCATAAGCAACGGGCGGTCTGCAGAGCGGGTGGTCGCCCGGCGCCGTCCCACGGGCCGCGCCGCGTTACTCCACCGCGGCCGACTGCGGCGCAACTGCAGCCCGCGGTGCGCCACGGGTGGCGAATCTTCGCACGAGCGGACGCAGATGCAGCGGCCGCTGCCAGCCGTGAAACAGCCAGGCAGAGAGGGCGGTCCTGTCGCAAGCTGCTCAGCGCCGCCACGGCAGCTGGCCGACATGAAGAAGCAGATAAGGTCAGAGAAGCACCGCCGTCTTGGCTGAAGCCGAGGAAGATTAATTCACAGTCAGTGACAGTCAAGTTAACCTGGCGAAGAGGATTTTGTTCTATATGCAGCGAGTGTCACTCAATCTGAGACGTCAAAATAAAATACTACGAGATCCATCCATCCACTAAATAAATGGTGAAGATCAGTTTCAAGAGATTTAGAGGAGCCTAAAAGATGTCTGTATCCACTTTGTAATAGGTGGCACAATTATCTTTGTAACAAAACTTCAAGTTATTTAAAATAGACGTTTAATGATTAAACACCTACAAGCAAATACTGAAATATTTCCCTTTTTCTATCTATTTTATTAAAAAAATAATTTTTACAAGGCCACGATAAGTTGAAGAGTGCATATGTCAAAACTCACATTTGTCAGCAGAAGCAAAACACAATGGGCACAGAGGTGACGAAAGTCATGGGATACCTCCTAATATCGCGTAGGACCTCTTTTTGCCCTGCACAGTACAGCAGCTCAACTTGGCGTGGACGCAACAAGTCGTCCAGAAATATTGAGCTACGCTGCCTCTACAGCGGTCCATAATTCTAAAAGTGCTGCCGGTGCAAGACTTTGTGCACGAACTGCCCCTCGATTATCTCCCATAAATGTTCGATGGGATTCACGTCGGGCCATCTACGTAGCCAAATCATTCGCTCAAATGTTCTCTAAACCCAATCGCGAACAAGTGTGGCCCAGTGACATGGCGCATTGTCATCCATAAAAATTCCATCGTTGTTTGGGAACAAGATGTCCAATAATGGCTGCAAATGGTGCCCAAGTATCCGAACGATCGGTTCAGTTGGAGCACTCCATGTAAGCTCACACCTTTCTGGAGCTACCACCAGCTCACACAGTGCCTTGTTGGCAACTAGGATCCATGGCTTCATAGGGACTGTGCCACACTTGAACCCCACCATCAGCTCTTACCAACTGAAATGAGGACTCATCTGACCAAGCCACGGTTTTCCAGTAGTCACAAGTCTAGGAGGGACGCTGCAGGCGATGTTGTACTGTTAGCAAAGGTTCTCGCATCGGTCGTCTGCTGCCATAGGCCGTTAACGCCAAATTTTGCCCCATTGTCCTAACGGATGCGTTCGTAATATGACCCACAGACGAAAACCATCTTTGTGGAATGGTGCGCCATGTTACGTGCTGGTCGTGATTCGACCCACGACGCCGATCGATCTGGCAGGCCAGCCTCAACTGGGAAACTCAAGTGGGAGTCACTCGAGCCCTCGCCTTATAGCCCTCATCCCTCCCCATTCTAAGATCATGCCTTCGGTTCCTTAAAGATGACCTTTGTGGCCGACGATTCCTGTCGGACGATGATGTGCAACAGGTACGGACTTCTTCATGCAGCAGGACACGGCATTTTACCAAGTGGATATACTAAAACTGGTGCAAAAAAAAGTCCTAAGTGCTAGTATGGTTCAAATTTTCCGGGCGGGAAGGAGCACCTGGTCCCCGGCACGAATCCGCCTGGCAGATTTGTGTCGAGGTCCGGTGAACCGGCCAGTCTGTGGATGTTTTTAGGCGGTTTTCCATCTGCCTCGGCGAATGCGGGCTGGTGCCCCTTATTCCGCCTCAGTTACACAATGTAGGCGATTGCTGCGCAAACAAGTTTTCCACGTACGCGTACACCACCATTACTCTACCACACAAAGATAGGGGTTACACTCCTCGTCTGGTGTGAGACGTTCCCTGAGGGGTCCACCGGGGGCCGAACCGCACAATAACCCTGGGTTCGGTGTGGGGCGGCGGTAGTCGTGTTGGGGTTGGGGACCACTGCGGCTGCGGCGGGGACGGAGCCTCTCTGTCGTTTCTAGGTCCTCGGTTCACATACAATACAATGGTTCAAATGGTTGAAATGGCTCTGAGCACTATGGGACTTAACTTCCGAGGTCATCAGTCCCCTAGAACTTAGAACTACTTAAACCTAACTAATTTAAGGACATCACATCCATGCTCGAGGCAGAATTCGAACCTGCGACCGTAGCTGTCACGCGGTTCCAGACTGAAGGGCCTAGAACCACTCGGCCACCACAGCCGGCGCTAGTGTGAAAGTTTCTTTTCTGTTTTGTTTCAGGTTCCATTAATAATGTGGCACTACGTTTTATTTGTGATAATACAGGTGTTGTGCCGACCTTCTTAAAGCGTGGTCGCTGCACGTAAGACGCGGCCACCGCCTTCTCGAGCACCGTGTGCCAACGCTCCGATGGCAGCAGCACAGCGTACTTCAAACTGTTGACACATATCTCTGGAATCCTCGGAGCCAATCAAGATGCAGCCCGACAAGTCGCGTCATCGATGTCTGGAAGGGAAGTCGTCTGGTGGGCCTCCTGGAGTGTGGAGCATTTCTCCTCTGTCACGATGCTGTTACTGTGATGGTGTTTACGGGAGATGAACTTTGGCCATGGACTAGGACACGAGTGATTATGCCGTTATGTTTGACCTAGTTTTCAGAATAAATCTTCTAAGTTGTAATTAATTCCGATATTCCATTTGTACCTGGGACACAACAACAAGTACAGAAATTCAAAAGTAGTATTTTTATTACTGAAACTGTACTCGAGAAGAACCATTTCTGCTACGGTCGCAGGTTCGAATCCTGCCTCGGGCATGGATGTGTGTGATGTCTTTAGGATAGTTAGGTTTAAGCAGTTCTAAGTCTAGGGGACTGATGACCTCCGATGTTAAGTCTCATAGTGCTTAGAACCATTTGAACCATTTTTGAAGAACCATTTCTCTTGTCAGAACTACAAAATGAAACTGGAGGAAAAAATATTTCCGTATTGACCACTGTTCTTTAGACAGCTCCATTTTTGGGATCAGATGCTGCAAAGTGTGCTGTAGAACTCCCTTTGTTGTTGAGGAAGACATGGCAACATTGTCAACAGGTCCTTTAGCTATGCAACTGATCTTTTCAGTGAAGGACGGCATATCATATATCAACCACGGTGTTCCCTCTTTTGAATACATTGATATTTTTCCATGCTTCTAATTCACAGTAGCGATTTTAGTAACAATTTGATATAGACGAGTATGAAACACTTAGATCATACTGTTTTTTTAAATCTTGAGCGCACCTTGGCAACATTGTTTTAGTGACATCTTTAAAATCAAAGTAGTCAGTTCTGTGCATTGTATTTGCGTGGAATGTGTTCATAGCTTTTCCTGCCTCAACCACCTTGTGTAAATCGCGCGGAACAGAGACTTTGACACATGTCACTTGGACCTTTACAGGAAGAACTGCTTGATACAAAGAACATGCGCCATTTAATAGTGAATGTTTCTAACATTTTCGCTATTATTTTGCTCTTACAAGTCTAGGGACATGGAACAGGGTATTTAGAACACAATACCACTGAAAACGCATTTTATGCAAAAATGGCACACAGAACTTGGAAATTTCCGCTCTTCACTGATCAAACCGTAGTAGTCCAGTACTTGTTCGAACTGATCCTTTTCGTAAAGGATTCATCGTCACACTACGACCGCCGTCGACAGTATCGACTGCATCCGCCAGCGACTTAGGTACGCTGCATATATCGATCAAGACATCTAATTTACTCTGGAAACACATAAACAAATACATTTTCAAGTAGAGGAAGATTTCAAATACTTTGTGTGGGACATATTGTCTCGGAATTACTTTAAAATTCGTTCCCATTATTCCCAAAGTTTTCCAGGACGTTCCGCTTGGTTGTAAAGTAGATGAGGGAAATGGAAGTCGCCTACCAATTATGCCCAGTTGGGATTTCCCCTGCCACACTAAAAGCCTACCTTTTATTTGATTGAAAATATCCTGACATTACAGTTGATAAAAAAAAGCAGTAAGTTTCTGAAGATGTAACGGCAATCTCATGTCACTGTTTCTGCAAGAATTTTTAACGCGTTTGATTAAATTCGCACCAGTTGTTTAAACTTTTTGGCATACATCCTCTTTCAAAAAAATCCAGAAAATTAAATCCGGAGAGGTGAAATATGTTGATTATGTTGATAAGCAAATTTTTTGTATCATTTTTTCCGATCGGTCATTGTAATTGCGTTATTGTATTTCCCGCGCGTTTAGTTAGTAATGTACTGGGAAACCGCTACGCCAAAATGAAATTTTTCCCCAGTACTGAAGTTTAAATCTTCTGATGAAATTCCAATACGTTAACAAGAAATTTAACGTCCGAACCCGCATCCAAAATGCTCCCAAAATAATATGGAACAAGTTTGCTACCACTTACTCCACACCAGATGTTAACTTCTCGTAATCCATGCAGATTTACCAGGCTCCAATAACGCATGTTCCATAACTATTGAACTCTCCATGATACGTGATGTTTCATTTACATGAGACCAGCACATGGCGAAGAAATCTGAATTTATTTTCTTTTTGGCCAGAGATCCATTGTCAAAACCCTACGTGTATATGAAAATCGCCGCGGTGAAGACGAATTTAAGGAATTCTGATACCTTCGAAACAAAATAACACATTACGGACGAAGCATGGAGGATATAAAAGTAGACGAGTACAATCAAAGACGTTTACAAGTGTCAAACATAAGTATTAACTCGAGGAAGAAATTTTTGAGAAAGACGTTTGGAGCACAGCATTGTATAGTAGTGAATTATGGGCTGTAGGAAAACCAGAAAAGAAGAGAAACGAAACGTTTGAAATGTGGTGCTATAAAAGACTATTGAAATTAGGGGGACTTATAAGATGTGGAATGAAGATGTTCTTCCCACAATCGTCAAAGAAAGGAGAATATGGAAAACACTGACAAGAAGAAGCGACAGAATTATAGGACATGTGTCAAGACAGCAAGGAATAACATCTATAACTGACGATGTAGGGTGTCCAACACATTACCACTTAGTCAGTTACAAGTGACAGTCATTGCTTTAGTTATATATTTTTCATCTTAACAGGTGTCACTGTAAAGTGTATCCTTGCGTAAAATGACAGAATATGGCTGCATTTTACTTGTAATTAAGAGTGATTTGAAAATGACCTGAAATATAGATGTTACAAACGTGCTTGGCAATGACTCTTAGTCGAAATTAGCTAATAGCACGATTAAATAAACATCGCATTTGTAAACGTAAACATGGTCCGTAGTAGGCTGTGGATCCCCACAAATATTTATTTTTTATTATTATTATTTTTTTTTGTAAGCTTTGCGCTACTAGTTGGGCAAAGGTAAAAAAAAGAATGACAGTTTGGAATCACACTCCAGTTAGGATTTATAGTATACTGCGATCACCACATGTCTTCTGTGAACAAAATTTACCAGTTCCACCTGGCCAAGCAAAACTTTAACCTGCGAAAGAGTTTCTAATGTGAACTCGAAACAATGACACGACCGAATACGCGAAAATGTTAGCATGAATGGTCGTTGGAAAACCAACAGTTTGCATAGCAAATCATTTACTCTGCCTCGAAGATAGCGGCATTGTATGGAAAATATGCTAAAGCGTTTGGCATAAATACTACATTTCAGGCTTTTCTGTGAAAAGTTCCAGCTCATGAAACTATCAAAAAACCCGGAACTGAGACGTGTACTCTCTGGAAATAAGATAGAATTGCAAATTAAACTGTAATCTGACAAAAGTAAAAATTTGGTACAAAATTAACTTGATGGCCAAATCGCTTTCTGATAGATGTCAATAGATAGTTCTCCTTGAAAGTAGAAAAAACTGATTTGCAGCCGTGTCTGCTAACGCGTCTTGTACGGAATTCGATGCTGTCCAGCTGTGGACACACTACCTCACTGCCTATTCTGTCACATGAACGTTTGACAGCTCGAAGAGCGAGTGAGATATAATTTGTTTCAGTGCACCACAAATAAACTGAAATCTTAAGTAAATAATCTAAAGATGTATCCACGTACATGTGCAGGACAAAGCAAGAGCACTTGTGGTTCTTCAATGTGTATTCTGGCCCTGCAAGACATTCTACTGGTAGTTATAGATCACAAATTTTACTGCCAAGATACAAGCGAATGGAATGTTATACATCATACAGCGTAATCGAGAGAAAAAGAGGTATTTCCAAGTTTTTATTTAACATATTTAGGACTGGGTACAGCTGGTGCAGCTGGCTGCTAACAGCATTCCTAGGGAACTAGTTCAAAATAAATTTATACACTCTGCATTGCTATTAAAATACCGGCTACTTAAGCCCAAAATAAACATCGATAGTCACCTTTGGGAATGAGGGGACGTGATACGGTTTCTCTTCACTGAATATGCATGAGATGTATTGTTCCACAAATATTTGATAAGGCTGAATCAAGAAGAGAGGAAGTCGGTGTCCGTTCTGAGCTCCTCCAAACAAGTACGTTGGTTCACACTTCATCTCACAAGAAAGTAAGATACATTCATTGGTATTAGTAGGATTTATCTCATCGGTATTTCACCAATTTTACAGTTATCTAAGAACATCACCTATCATTTGTGAAGTCTACGCTTAGACTAATGAAAAGAAAGTTTGTCTAGAGGTAAAAGAAAAGTTTCATTTTTGCAAAACGGAAACTATGATTTTATGAACTGTCAGTTTCATTTTTTTCACGCATCTTACATTAAAATGACTTGCAAGCATTAGCTTCTCCTTTGTTACTATTACAAAAGCTCATACAGCCCGTTGTTCGGAGCAGTGTCACGGCCACTCTCAGCCGGAAACCCCAAGCTCAGGTACAACACTTGTGCCGTGACGCACGTTCACAAAATCATTTGTATTGCAGTACACTTGCAAACATATTCGCCGAAAAATCTTACGAACAACACGTGCAGGCTGCCGAACGGAGCCTATCCAGCTCAGTCAGAAAGGCGTTTCTCGCCAAGAAGAACGAAACAATTGCTCTCCAGGAACAATTCGAGATA
Organism: Schistocerca cancellata; assembly: GCF_023864275.1. Taxonomy (NCBI): domain Eukaryota; kingdom Metazoa; phylum Arthropoda; class Insecta; order Orthoptera; family Acrididae; genus Schistocerca; species Schistocerca cancellata. The sequence goes on along the minus strand of NC_064630.1, from coordinate 373,654,628 downwards.
GAGGACGGACATACAGTTTTGGAATTCCAGACTAAACGTAAGTAACGAAAACACTGTTTTTTGATCGAAACATAATTTTTGGATTATCCATTTTGAATTTTGAAAACATAACTTCAAATTTCTATTTAGCGACATCAAAAATATATAATACGTAGTTTTTATCCAAATTGAACTAATAATACATACACAAGTTTTCCCTAAATTTTAAGCAGGTTTTCTTCGAGACACGTTTTTCAACGCTGCGTGCGGCATAAAATTAAAACGGTTCAATCCATTAATTTCTACCCCTGATCCCGGAAAAGTAAATACGTTTCTTGGGAGCTCATACCTATTATATTTTTGCCGGCCGCTGGTGGCCGAGCGGTTATAGGCGCTTCAGTCTGGAACCGCGCGACCACTACGGTGGCAGGTTCGAATCCTGCCTCGGGCATGGATGTGTGTGATGTCCTTAGGTTAGTTGGGTTTAAGTAGTTCTAAGTTCTAGGGAACTGATGACCTGAGATGTTAAGTCTCATAGTGCTCAGAGCCATTCGAACCATTTTTTGAACCTATTATATTTGAAATTCATTAATATTAGGTGATTTTTGTAAAGTTATAAAAACTGAAACAAACCTTCAAAAATCGAACAAAAAAGTTCGAGTTAGCACAATATCGTTAAATGTAAGATTATTCATTGTGGTTAGATAAAAGTTCCCATAAATTTAATTTTGTGTCGACTGGTGTTATCTATTTTTGATTTTCAGATAACTACTGAGGGACTACACAGCACACAGTCTGCTTACTTCAAACACGCAGGCCTCTGATCATAATTACATGCGCCATTTTTTTGTATTGAAAATCTGAAATAAAGTTGGAAGTATGATCAGCCACAATCCCCAAACGGATCGTCTGTATATCTTTTCATTATCTCAAAAATAATCCAAGCTTTTCCAATTTTTTGCTCATTCGAATGAGAACCTGGCCTTAATAGACAAACGTGTGCATGTTGAAAATCTCTAAGGAATGAAGTACAATATTGACAGGATGTAATTCAGGATGATCTGAAAAATTATCCTTATTTGTTACTGGGAAAAGTTTGAAATAGCGATATTTTAAAAATTTAAGAAATTACTAATAAAACATACGGCAAACAAAACCAGACCACTACATTCACTGGTTAGGCTCTCAATTCAGAATAAGTGTTTTTTACGAGAAAAGAGTGAAGTCGTTCGTGTGATCAAGCCATTATTAAAAAATTTGAAATTTTACGATCGAAAGCAATTGCTCCTACAGTATTTACTAGCAACCGAGGCAAAAAAATTTCAATAAGTTTATTAGAAACATTGCACTTGCTACATTCTACATGGAATGTGGTGACGTCAAAGGCCATTAACAATATTACTGCTTTTCTCGTATGGGAGTATTCCTTGTATTAGATTTTTTCACGTTTCAACAGTCAGTGGGAACTGAAACAGAATCGAAATTGAGTAAAACGTTTCTACATTATCAGAGAGTCCTTCAATATCAGTGAATGAATTTGTTACATCGATTATGATGGCTCCACAGTCACAATCATTTTGTAGATCATTTAGAGCTCTTAAGATCGCGTCGTTGTAGAAATGCGGAACATCGAGAAAAGTGTGCTACTGAGCCACTCAGTCGAACGGTAAAATGACTAAGACATTAGTTGATACTGAATTTTGTCGAAAACTTGTTGCTAAAAAATAAACTACAGAAAGAAATAGCCGATTGTTTCCCCGTAAAATAGTGCCTTCAATGTATAGTACATTCCCAAAAGAGCAAATTTTTGCAGGAAATCGAATTACTGCACAGTAATAAAGTCTAAAACAAACCAACTTTTTCGCATACTTCGTTTAATGCGAAATTCTTTTAACGCGAGAAAAATGTTAAGGCCCTCAGTATCGAGTTGAATGTTTGCCCGGTATACATATTAATAATAATCTACACTAGCTGTCACGATCGAATGAAAATGTAACTTCGTACAAGCACTTATCATCGGCCTTTATGTAAATAGAGTAGCAGTTCCCTTCGATTGGTAGTATGGTCATCAGAGTGCATTAGCATTGTTCGTATTTAGTTAGTGTTGTTGGTAGGTTTGGTTGGGTATGTAGGGGGTATGGACAGCGTCAGATGTTGCGTTATCACTATGAAGAACACGGAGACGTTGTGTTCTCGTGTGAAACAGCGTTATCAGCACACCTAACAAGAGTTTCAAGGGGGCCTCGCTGTGGGTCCAGTTTTGTGAGACAGTCAGGTGCGGAAGTGCCCTGACGCTGGACTACATGGGAACGTGAGAACAGGTATACTCCTCGTCAAAGCTCTAGTCGACCATATCTGACCAATAAGAAGCAGAATCGCCATATTTTGCACCAGACATGTCGTAACCTCTTAAAATCTACGTCTTCCACCCTAGAAAAAGTAATGCACTCCTTATAACACTCTGTATAATTCCACAATATTGGTCGGAGTGTATCACCATCCAGACTAGGATATTACCGTTCCACTCCTAGCCTGCTGTTAACATTGGAATAGAAACGGTTGTGTTTGGAGTGGTGCTGTGATCGGGAAGCATGGACTGTTGAGTTGCGTCACTTCATGTTCAGCGATGAATTGTCGTTCTGCGATACCCAGATTCCAATGGTCGGTGAGTATTATGGCGGCAACCAGTTGGGAGGTTCCATTCTTCCAGTGTTTAGGAGAGGCACAGCAGTCGCACTTGTGGCATCTGGGTATGACTTCAGATCGTAGTTGGTATTGAGTGAGGGAACTCTGACCACACAACGTTACGTCCTTCTGTGTTTCCTCTCAAGCGACTGTCGTTGTACCATTTTTCAACAGGACAATGGATTCCCATATATGCACGTGTCTCTGTGAACTGTCTGCGTGATGTTGAGGTACTTACGTTGTCCGCAAGATACCCAGATATGTCCCCAATTCAACATGTGTGTGACCAATTCAGATGCCAACTTCATTCCCGTGCCAGCGTCCAAAATATTTTTGAGTCATCAGTCTTCTGACTGGTTTGCCGCCGCCCGCTACGAATTTCTCTTCTGTGCCAACCTGTTCATCTCAAAGTAGCACTTGCAACCTACGTCTTCAACTATTTGCTGAATGTATTCCAATCTCTGTCTTCCTGTACAGTTTGTGCCCTCTACAGCTCCCTCTAGTACCGTGGAAGTCATTCTCTGATGTCTCAAGAGATGCGCTATAGTCCTGTCTCTTCTCCGTATCAGTGTTTTCCACATATTCCTTCCTTCTCTGATTCTGCACAGAGCCTTCTCATTCCTTACCTTAACAGTCCACCTAATTTTCAACATTCGTCTGTAGCACCACATCTCAAATGCTTCAGTTCTCTTATGTTCAGGTTTCCCCACAGTCCTTGTTTTACTACCATACAATGCTGTGCTCCAGACGTACACTCTCAGAAATTTCTTCCTAAAATTAAGACCTATGTTTGATACTGGTAGGCTTCTCTTGGCCAGGAATGCCCTTTTGCCAGGGCTGCTCTGCTTTTGATGTCCTCTTTGCTCTGCCTAAGTAGAAGAATTTCATCTATTTCGTTACCATCCATCCTGATGTTAAGCTCGGTGCTGTTCTCATTATTGCTACTTCTCAACACTTTTGTCTTTCTTCGATTTACTCTGAACCCATATTCTGTACTCATTAGATTGTCCATTCCATTCAGCAGATCATGTAATTCTTCTTCACTTTCACTCGGGATAGCAATGTTATCAGAGGATCGTATCATTGATATCCTTTCACCTTGAATTTTATTTCCACTCCTGAACCTTTCTTTCATTTCCATCATTGCTTCTTCGATGTAAAGATTCAAAAGTGGGGACGAAAGACTACATCCCTGTCTTGCCCTCTTTTTAATCCGAGCACTTCGTTCTTAGTCGTCCATTCTTATTATTCCTTTACTCTTGTACATATTGTATATTAACCGTCTCTCCTTATAGCTTGAAAACGGCCTTGCCGCAGTGGTAACACCGGTTCCCGTCAGATCACCGAAGTTATGCACTGTAGGGCTGGGCTAGCAATTGGATGGGTGACCATTCTGTCTGCCGAGCGCTGTTGGCAAGCGGGGTGCACTCAGCCCTTGTGAGGCAGACTGAGGAGCTACTTGATTGAGAAGTAGCGGCTCCGGTCTCGGAAGCTGACATACGGCCGGGAGAGCGGTGTGCTGACGACATGCCCCTCCATATCCGCATCCAGTGACTCCTATGGGCTGAGAATGACACGGCAGCCGGTCGGTACCGTTGGGCCTTCATGGCCAGTTCGGGAGGAGTTTTTGTTTTTCTATTTTTTCAGAATTTCGAATATCTTGCACCATTTCACATTGTCGAACACTTTTTCCAGGTCGACAAATACTCTACCGACATCGAGTCTGAATTAATAAAATTGTCCGTCGATTTAGACATCTAATTTCCATGAAGAGTCAACGAACATGATCTGTATCGTCACTGTATGTTTGAAGTTATTACAAGATAAAATAGTGATATGAGAGTTATTTTGTACCCTGGTTTGAAGTACGCCACTTGACAGGAGATATGTGCAGTGTCCAGTCGACAAAACGTGTCTTGATTTTTTTTTAGGCTTGCTTCTATTATCAACTTCAACGTCAGAATCGCCTCTCTGGTGCCTGTAACTTTCCTAAAGCCATGAGAGGCACCCACATGCCTTGCTCATACTGTGGCATCAAGCAGTCAGGCCTGCAAGATGAGTGGTCTGCCAAGAGAGTGGATTCATTCTTATCTGTCGAGTACTCACAACAAAGATACAAATTATTCTCCTGTATGAATAATGCGCAACGGAAACGCTCATCTGACTATCAGCAATTTACAGAACTCTGACTGTTCACTACGCACTGGCAATACCACATTTTCTTTTTTCATTTAACGGCTTTTATCAACATGTGGCCATCGCACTGAATATGAGTGGCGCACACATTATAAATTCTGGATATCATGACAACATGCAGTCCGAAGGAAAAGGCCACCAATCTTTTTCTTTTCACTATCTTATTTATTCCGATAAATTCTATAACCTAAACACACAAATTCTATAATCTACAACAATAACACATGAGAAATTCCGCCCAGTGGGCATGGCTTTACATTGGTGAATCTCTATCTTATGGTCTCGTAATTATTTAACGCTACAGTGCACTTTCTGGATAGGATGGTGGATCTTTTGCTATATCTCACACTTCGACTCTCACAACCATCATCACGAAACTTTCCTTCAGACCGAGCGGTACAAAAGGAACATGCATACCCACTACCTCTGAAACTACCTTGCTACTCTCCCATGCAAACCACACATACTTAAATTACATGACATACACCACACTACAACATGAAATACAACACAGGGATTAGTCACAACATTATCACTTTCAGCTTTCCCACTTCAATTAATATTTATCCCAGTTTCACACGACACTGCCCCACTTTGTAATTCTACTTTCCTACTATGAACCCTGGAGATATATGCACGTCTTCCTGTGCAATGCAAGCCAAGTGGCGTTGCTGGATAGACGGCCAACTCACCTTGCTTCTCTCTGAGTTTCATAGTTTGAATCAAGCGTCACACGGATCATATCATGCAAAGTAATATTAAGAATATATTCATCACACACGCGAGTCCTCAACTGATACCATGGACGAGTACTTCACTTTATCCTTTGTCTCATACACAGATTGAGACTCACACAGTACTCACCACGTGGAAGTACTCGTCTCTAATTTCAAGTCCTGCACACGCCATTTCTTAAATATTTCAACTTATGGTACACACGCTATTTCTTAAATATTTCAACTTATTGTACACATGCTAGTAATTCAGCTTAACTTAAGCACACGGAAGTATTTCAACTTATTGCTACACGTGGTTTCATTGTGACCGTTGGTCGCTTCCGAAGATTACTACGATCCCATTAATATTACCTGCCTGACATTTAATTCTCCCCACAAAAGTTCCTGAAATAGAAAAATTATTATTTCAAACTACTCTTAAATATTCCACATGCATACCATGTCTCCACTCTTTTGTCTTTACGGAGCACAACTAAGACAGGTCTTAACAGCACAAGATCCAGCGGCAGAGTGCTGAAACAAGGCCGTTCTTCAGGTCCTCTCGCACCTCTGCTGAAGTGGGGGAGCACCTTGCTACCGTATTGGTCAGCCACATTTCAGGCGCTCAAAGCTCAGGTAAATTTCATCTCTTTGGTCCCACCAAAGGTGCCCAAAGGATCGTCTCAAAGATGATCATATATTCACATTCACTATCTGCGGTTAGCAGACGACCATACATTCATTCATTTCACAGATCTCACCAAACTGGATGTAGGGATTTACTTTGTGGGAGTGCACATGTGATCAATTAAATAAATAGTCATTCTTTCCCACACTGGTATCCGGCTTCGCTGTAATAATTGAAATTGAGTTATTTTACAAAAAAAATGTGTTGTTCTGACATAAATAATGAAGTATGTTGTACCTATTTTCAATGTCGGGCGGTACTGTACCCTTTCAGCCAAACTGATCGTCATATAACATTCTTCAGTATATTATGCTTGTCAGCAACTTGGATGCTTGTGCTGTTAAGCTGATTGTGCATTAATTATCGCACTTGTCAGCCCTTACAGTCTTCGGAATTGTGTGGATGATATTGAAAACCAGTTACAACAGTTCTGGGCCAAATTCTCTGGAGAGAACGCAACAGCTTCATTGCATCCCTCTCTACCGAATAAGTTCATGTATCCAGACCACGAGGAGGGCAGTGGGGCTGGAACGTCATATTGAGAAATTTGCTCATACTACGAAGTTCTTATGAAATTCGACTCGATTTTCTCTTAACAGAAATAACAATACATCCCACATCCCGTCTTAACCAGTAAAATTCCACATCGTTTCCTGTTTCCCTTCTGGGTACTGACAAACGAAGGAATGGACAGCTGTATCAAACCAGCTTTTGGCTTGATGAAGGAAGTAACACCATACCACTACGAGTATTTATAGATTCTTATGCTAAAGAGTTTAAAAAAAGAACATTTCAGCTACCATTCTAGTAAAACTAATTTATTAAAACAGCATCCACATTAAATCTTCAACAGTGACCAGGAGAAAACGACAATACATATTCAGCTTCGAAATGCAGTTGGACTTGCTCAGTGTTGTAATACGACCAGTGAGGTGTTATAAACATTGTCGTCACACGGAGTTCCGGCAGGCCGCATTTTGTACTGCAGATCCCGACTGCCAATGGCGCCAGTCACTTTCACGGACTAAGCTCACACGAGTGGTTTCAGGGCTGTCGGGGCCATAGCTTCAACCGGAGCGGTGAAGGCAAATGAGCCGGAAACAGGCTACAGTTAGTCACCGTGGCGGTTGGCCGTAGCCAGTGAAGTTGCTCCAAACTGCTAAACGCTAGTTTTGAGGAGGTGAGTACCACGTTGTGGTGACGCACTGAGTTTTTCCACGTCAAGGAGCAGTTCGTTCCGCAACTAACAGCAATGTCGAGGCCGAGGTCGATCGATATCGATAGGTCGGTGTTCAGCTGTTCGAGGACTCTGAATCATAGTACCTCCTAAACGTATCTCTTATAAAGTAGCGTAGTTCAACCGAGATACAAAATAACTGTGATATGACTGTTTTATTCTGTAATAACTTCAAACATGTGACGATACAGATTATGTTCGTTGACTGTTCATCGAAATTGGATCTCTAAAGTGACGGGCAATTTTATTCATTCAGACTCAATATCGGTAGAGTATACCATTATTGTCTCTACAGAACTTCTACCAAAAACTCATCTTAGTCTACTGAACATACACGCTAAATGAAATTCAGTTACAATGCAAGACACACTACAAATTAATGACGAAGTTCATAGGTGCAACTACTGTTAATTATATAAAATAATTAATTATATAAAATTTGATAAATTTGATACGTTACTCCGTTTCCGGGTTAATTAGCAGTGACGTTAGCCAGACAGACTGTTGCACAACGCGCCAATTCAAGCGGCCTGCCAGAGACGGTGTCGCCAAATGTGTTGTTCGTTTGGTTTCCTAAAGCCGAACAACTAAGTTCAATGCTAATTAACCCGGAAATGGCGCAACGTATAGAATTTTTTACCTAATCATTATCTCAGCAAAACCTATACTGCAACACCCTCACAAGTCTTTCAGACTGTTCCTTATGACTATACATGGTGTTATGAACCATATCAAAAAGTTTTGCGAGAAGTACAAAAATTATCGCTTAAAAATAAGAAAGACAACTAAGAGACACATTTAGCATTTATTGATCATTATCGTCGCAAGACATCAAACTGGAACACACATTTAGGATTACTGATTTTTAAAAAGCCGTTAAGAAGGCCAACAGGATGCCGTTGTGAAAAATGAAAAACGGAAGAGGATACACGAGTCCTCTGACAGTAGGTTGCAGTGTTCCTTCTACATTTGAAGAACGGATTACCTATGAAAGCAAGTCAGAATATGCTCTGAATTGAGAAAAAAGTCCAGACATATGCAATATTTAGACTCATGAAACAAAATAGAAAGGCGATTTGGCTGTACACATTTTGTGGAATATTACCTAGACGGAAAACCATTTTTTCACACAAGAATTAATGGAAACAGAAAAAAATGGAATTTACATGAATGTGAGTAACTGTAGCAAATATCTCAACAATCACGAAAGTGTGTAATGCAACCTGGGTTAATATCCCCTTGCAGTGCTGCGGACATTATAACACACATACAGTGAGAAAATAGCGAAGTGAAAATAAGCAGTGGTAGGTGTTGTGCACTGCAGAATACTAAGCCTTTATATCACCTAAACGGTGGTCTTCAAGGTATACGCCCAGTGTCTGCTAGATACTGCCGAAATTTGGTATGCAGACTTCCGCTTCCACATATTACAACTGCCGACATTGAATTTCACCGTTATACGAAGATAGCATGCAAGCAATGAAATTGAAGTCACTAACACTGTTCTGCGTTTGCGCCCAGTATTTTCACTGATTGTCTGGAGGTGCTTTAGTTCACTTGCCGTGGGATGCCGTTTGTAGATATTGATGTCCCCATTGGAGTCTTCTCCGCAGGTCGCGAGTTCGTTGCTCGTATACTGAATGGTGCAAGAGCGAATAGTGGTGAAAAATAAAACTCCAAATTATGACTTGGCCGAAATAAAGAAATGAACACTGACTTAGGAAGCCACAAACGCCTCTCCAAATTTATTCAAACCTTGCCCTGAACAGCATGCAGACGCACAGAGTCAGTAAAAGTAATTTTTGAAACATGAAATATTTCCTTAACACCGTGAACCTCATTGCACGAAATATGTTTTAATATTTATTTTATGTACTTTCCGGCAAATATCACACGAAACCTTTCAGTGTCACTCAGTGTCCTATCATTTACAACACACGTCTTTACACCTTTCAGTCCCGATCACGACTCCTGCGGGGGCGCTTAACTACCGTTTCGCACATGTCTCCTCCTGCTTGACTCTGATTGGGCCGTCTTAACATCTAATAAGAGTTCACCTTAATTAAAACATCTAACAATTCTCATAAAAATTATTAAAGTTGTTGAAATTATTAAATGATTCTTCTCGGTACAAGGAAGAAAACCTAATGGAAGTTAAATTTAATAGTAATCTGTCAAAAGCAAATTGCGAGAGAGATGCGGCTTGGCGCCCCGTCTGAGCTGTTACTCCCCACTGCTTCAGCATAGGAAGCCCATCGAACTTTCCGAGTTCCCACACTACGTGACCATCTGGCGTCGCGTGGTGTGAGGTAAGCTACCGACTACCGGAAACTGGTACAGCATCTCTCTAAACACTGCAGTCTATGTAGGAATAAAAGTGGGGCGCACTCTGTCATAAATGCCACTTCATATGTACCCAACTGTTGTAACAGATCCCACCTATGATGCATCGAATAACCACACTTTCTGCAGAACAAGTATGGAACGTACATTAATTATGTGAGAGGTTTTCTTTAAAATTTGGACCGCTCGTCCCCCCTTAATGAGATCTAGTGAGATGTGGTGGGGAACCTCCGATCCCTTCATGTTAGGTTTAGTATGAAATCGGGTAAAAATACTTAGAAATGAATGTGTTGTTTGTTTTAAACATTGCTTAAAATACTTTATTAAACCATGCTTCACTTAAGTGTATTAAGCAGCGTTTCTAACGCGTAATGAATATAATTTATTTTAAACATGCCAACCATGAGTAGTATTCGGACGGGCGGACAGATGGATGGACAGTGAAAAACAGACAAAAAGGTTCCACGGAAACTGTATTAACCGTTTTGACAGATCCCAAAAAAATTGGCCTTTTATTGGTATTTTATACACAATAAATATCGTTGAACCGTTATTTACATCACAGATGAAAGACAAAATTGTTTACACCTACCTTAGATTATGTAGTTTTTCAGTCTCTTGATGTATATAACCACTGAGGGAACTGTTGTCGGTGAACTTCAGCTTAGCTTCCTTCTACTAACAATTAACTTCTTGTTAGCACGTGTTTTCCGACTTTTCGGCATGCCGCTTAACATATGCATTATTTAAAAAAATGGTTCAAATGGCTCTGAGTACTATGGAACTTAACATCTGAGGTCATCAGTCCCCTAGAACTTAGAACTACTTAAACCTAACTAACCTAAGGACATCACACACATACATGCCCGAGGCAGGATTCGAACCTACATTATAAAAGTTTAGATACAAATTCAAGTTGAACACAAAAACACTGGCCTTATGTGCGTTTCAGAACATCAAGACTGACACGCTGTGATTTCGGCCGGCACAGCAGAACTCCCCGAATGAAATCTAGTAGTCGTGCAGCGTATGTTTCAAATCGGGTAATCTCTGGCATGCCAACGTGTAAAGCATTTCAGTTCAGTTCAGAGAGACCTTTGAGACTGGTGGGCACTTCAGTATTGTCTATGCTCGAGATTAATTTAATAAAACAAAATGATATTCGTTATAATACTGTATATTCTCTGAATGAAAAAGTTGACGTGAGGTTTTCATTGCACCCCACCTCTCCCCCCCCCCCCCCCGTTCTCCCACCATCCCACTTAAATGGGTTGGTGAGATTTCGCCAGAGCCCTCCACTCCTCATCCCCATTTTGCTGCAGCTATAGCTGCTGCGTCAACACCGGCACTCTTCTTCAGTCCTGAAAAATCTTGCACGAAACGTGAAGTATAATATTCACAATAATTGATCCTATGTTTGATATTAATTTCAGTAAGAAATCTATAAAGTTTTACCAGTTTCTGAAGGCAATTAATGCGCTTCGCATCGAGTGATCGTATGGTGATTGCTGAGTGCATGTCTCCACGAGTTCGTATGGACAGGGAAATGATGGTAAGGAAAACCTGATACGAAAGAATATTTGAACGAAAATTTATACAAATTACTTCAGGAAAGCAATTAAATCATACTGTCAAGTGGAATATTATTGCTTAGGAAACACGTGGCGAGCAGAATCCAACACGTAAGAAAATCAAACAAAGCAAGGTCAACTCGAGCCACAAATCATTGACAAATGTTCATTAACAGAATGTGTGACGTAATTAACTGTTATACCATCCGGAGGATTCTCTGGCGAGCTTAGAAACAGTCTCTACTCGGAAAGATCGGATTTCTACATGAGAAACACGTCCGGACCACGAAAGTTTCAGTAACGTCGCGATGAAAATCTAAAAACAATTATGCATGAACCATAAGCTCGCTGTGAGTGATTAACAAAATCGTATTGAAAGTGTGCTCTCTTGGAGAGAGCGATACTACACCGCTGCAAAAAAAATTAGTGCACCTGAAAAGACGATGTTCTTTTTTAATCCGATGATGGCAAATGCCACCCATGGGAATAGCAGCGGCACTGATAAGTTTCAACGTCGTCCACCAACAGATAGCGTAGTGATATAGCTACCAGAGCGCCATCTGTATCTTCCCTTTAATAGGGAATGCCCACAGCCAGAAAATCCAGTGTGGAACAAACGCGTGAAACCATCAGGCAACCATGCCACCGCGATGCAGTTGTGCTTCCTTCAGCCAACTGAGCGAGTTTGAAAGAGTTCAAATTGTGGCCTTCCGAGGGTTGGGATGGTGCTTCGGAGAACTGCCACTCATGTTGCACGTCCTGCAGCAGATGGGCAGCGACGCTGGTATCAGTGGCCATGTGAACATTCTCACACCCGTAGATGAGGTCTGGATATCCACACAACACAGACGCCCTCCAGCATTGTACAGCTACCACATCACAGATGTGTGAACTCGAACTGTTACGAATCGGTTATTAGTAGTGGGACTGCGGAAGCCCGTCTTCCCCACAGACGCAACAGCATCTATGTTCGCCTCCAATGGTGCAGTCAGAGAATCACACGGAAGATGGAATGACACGCTGTGGTCTTCAGCGATGAAAGCAGATTCTGTCTGCACGCAACAGATGCTCGTTTGCTCGTGCAACGTAGACGTGGTGAGCGCTGTTTTGCGGAGTGTATCCGACCAAGGCGCCACCCCAGGCCTTATGGTCTGGTGATAAGATACAAGTCTCGTTCACATTTAGTGTTTCTCGAGAGGTCGCTAACCAGCGCCTGGTACGTGCAGAATGTTGTTAGACCTATTCTTTTGCCGTTCTGGCAACAAGTAGGAGACATGTTGATCCAACAAGATAACGCTCGTTCACACACTGCCTGTGAAACTCAACGGGCTCTGCAAGATGTGCAGCAACTTCCCTGGCCAGCACGATCTCCAAACATGTTTCCTATCAAGTACGTATGGGATATGGTGGGCCCTAAAGTGACTCGTGTTACTCGTCAACCAACAACTTTTGCAGAACTACATAAACAGGTCGAGCAGGGTCGAATAATGAATCCCAGGACAGTATTCGCCCTCTGTCGATCGAGTGGATGTCAGAGCCTGCATTGCTGCCCGTGGAGGCGGCACCATGTACTAATATGTGAGTTTCAGCTTGGGTTGATACCTGGTACCTGAGAACCACTTGCTTTATTGATCTGTAAATGTAATCATTTCATGTACTCTATGTATACTATTGTAACAATAAATATTGAATGGATTGGAGAAATCTCTAAAACGGTGCACTAATTTTTTTTTTTTTGGCATTGAGCGTCTGACCTCTACACCGTACTGCAAACAGTAACCTGCGCCGAGAGACCTTAAAAGAACGCTTACTCCAACCACGCCCTGGCAGTAAGTGTGTATTCAGACAGGCGAGGCAGCATTCCCAGTGGTGCAGGTCTTGACTTGAAGTAATTGAGTAGCCGGCCGCGGTGGTCTCGCGGTTCTGGCGCTGCAGTCCGGAACCGCGGGACTGCTACGGTCGCAGGTTCGAATCCTGCCTCGGGCATGGGTGTGTGTGATGTCCTTAGGTTAGTTAGGTTTAAGTAGTTCTAAGTTCTAGGGGACTTATGACCTAAGATGTTGAGTCCCATAGTGCTCAGTGCCTTGCCAGTAATTGAGTAGTGGAAGTAATAAATTAAATACTTAGAGCTGTAAATGTAACAGCCAACATCCAGGATACATGATCTGTCTATGACGAAGCAACAGTATGCGTAGAGAAGAGGATGACGTTGTTCTTAAGCCGAAAGTTGGTTGGCACACCGCAGGGATTTTCTAGGTCTGACCCTTGTCTACTTCCAACCTTTGGTTTGATCTAACCAGCCAGTTTCATGGGGACCTACTGTTTAATGTGCACTCTGAATCATGGTCTAACTCTACATTCTTCGCATATCCTGCACCTTACGATTTGTGTCCTGGCAAATGGTTCAAATGTCTCTGAGCACTATGGGACTTAACATCTGAGGCCATCAATCCCCTAGAACTTAGAACTACTTAAACCTAACTAGCCTAATGACATGCCCGAGGCTGGATTCGAACCTGCGACCGTAGCGGTCGCACCGTTCCAGACTGAAGAGCCTAGAACCGCTCAGCCAAACCGGCCGGCTGTGTTCGAACACTTGCCCACTAAGCAGTCCAGACAGTTAAATGGAAAGTTACCTATTTCCAGAAGGAAATATTTCGGAGAAGGAACCAGGACTTAATCAAAGTTGTTTAACAAACACGTTAATGGTATGTCTAGAATGTGGAAATCGATGTTTCATCCAGGGATTTGTACAGGGAAAAATATTCCACTATATTAAATTCTCCACGCTGATGATTTTTGTAAGGCATACTGAACTACGAGGTGTTGGGGTGCTCCCGTGGCCAATAAGATTCCTAAAACTCTTCCCTATAGAACCAGCTCGGACGTGAGCTGTGTCCCAGTATCATTTTCCATGACATTAAGGACCAGGACCAGTTTGCCTAATGATAGGATTCAACGGCTTTATGCCACCCGTCCCAAGCGAATCAGTGCATGCATCCAGCTCAGATGGAGTGCAATGTATACTGATAAATAGGCTCATACTGCCAAGTTGTTTGTAAATCTGATTCAATGTTATAATCTAAAATAACATTATATACCTTCACAATTAGTTAAGTTTCATTTCTTTTCCTTCTGCCCTTCTGGATACTTCACTTTTTTTTTGTCAGGCAGTGGAAAAGGCGATATATATTGTCTTCTAAAGGTACAATAACTGTTAATGAGTTGTAAATCTTTATTTACTTCAGTCACTACTGCGAGAAGGTAGAAGAAATCATAAACGTTTCGATAGTTAGATTCCATCATCATATCTCGATTAGCTTATTACAGTGCAACACATCACATTTGACGCCGTGAATGTCTGCGTCGAAGTTAAATAGCCTACTATTTTAATCTCAGTGCTGCCATTTATGGTGCCTGTGACATGTGACACTGTATCCAGTTAATCGGGATCTGTAGATGGCATGTGGCTACCGAAACCTGTCAGAATCACTTACGTCCTCTCGCTGCCGTGACTGAAATAAATAATTTTGTAACAGGCGACACGGCTCGCAGACACGTGAATATGGCGTACGGTTTACTTTTCCCATTACCTTCATTTTACCAACACCTTTAAATTTCCAGAATAAATCTTTCACTCTGCAATGGGGTGTTCGTAGCCTTGAAACCTCGTAACGGAATAAAGCTGTGTGCCGCGTGAGGCTCGAAACTACAGCCTTGCCTTCGGCGGGCAGCGTTCTTAGCGACTGAGCAATGTCCGCACGACTGACGACCTGCCTTCACAGACTCACTACCGCCAGTGCCTCTCTCCTACCTCCCAAACTTGCTGTGAGAGCTGATCATTACCCATGATTGGTTCCTTCAGTCGGTAAGAGCACTGCCCGTGGAGGCAAGGCACCGAATTAGTCTGGATATGGTACACTGCTTTAATCTCAGAAGCAGGTTTAAATTTATTCACTGGTGTTTAAATTGTCACGTTATTTAAAAGGTCCTTCGGAAAGCATAAAATGTTTCACCACTCAAATACATTAGCAATACTACGAGAACAGAACATACATACTGTCCTGTAACATTAAAGTCATTGATACTATGGAAGATACCGAGCCGGCCGCTGTGGGCGAGCAGTTCTAGGCGCTTCAGTCCGGAACAGCGCTGCTTATACGGTCGCAGGTTCGAATCCTGCGTCGGGCATGGATGTGTGTGATGTCCTTAGGTTAGTTAGGTTTAAGTAGTTCTAAATCCTAGGGGACTGATGACCTCAGATGTTGAGTCCCATAGTGCTCAGAGCCATTTGAACCATTTTAAGATACCGACAGGAATGTGGAGCCGTGGCCACTCCAGTGTTGTGGCCAACTGTGCTAGGTTTCTCATTTGAGGATCCATGGCGGAAACAGCCAGATCGAGGTCGCCCCACAGATCTTCGATTGGATTAAAATCCGGGGAGTTTGCTGACGAGGGGAGTACGGTAAACTCGTCCTGGTGCTCTACGAACCACGCACGTACACTGCGAGCTGTGTGACACACTGCATTGTCCTGCTGGTAGATGTCATCGTGCTGAGGAAGAACATAGTGCATATGAGGGTGTGTATGGTCCCCAAAGGATAGGTGCATACTTGCGTTGATCCACTGTGCTTTCCAGAATGACGACATTACCCAGAGAATGCCCTCAGACCTCGACCTTTTCGACGATTGTTGCTGGATCCCTTCGACGATTGCTGCAAGGTGTTTGGTTTCAGAGGTTTCACGTCATTCACGCCAGTGGCTATCTAAAAAAATGTTTAAATTGTGTGAAATCTTATGGGACATAGCTGCTAAGGTCATCAGTCCCTAAGCTTACACACTACTAAACCTAAATTACTCTAAGGACGAACACACACACCCATGCCCGAGGGAGGACTCGAACCTCCGCCGGGACCAGCCGCACAGTTCATGAGTGCAGCGCCCCAGACCGCTCGGCTAATCCCGCGCGGCTCCAGTGGCTATCTGTCCGATAAGCATAAAACGTGATTCGTCTGGAAAGGTCGCCGGTCGACACTCAGTGGATGTCCAGTTGCAGCTCTGGCATGCAAATTGCAGCCTCCGTCGCCAGTGAACAACAGTCAACAGGGTGCATGATCCAGGCGTCTGCTGCGGAGCCCCATAAGCAGTAATGCTCACTAAATGATCGTTTAGGAGGCACTGTTCGTAGCCCCTTGATTCATCTGGGCGATCAGATTCTCAACATTTGCACATCTATTCGCCCGTACACGCCTTTGGAGCTGTAGTTCATCCCTTTCATCTACAGCCCGTGGTGCATCGCAGTTACCTAGGCATTGGTTTTGGATAGTGCCAATTTTCCATGGAGGCAATACTTTAACAACGGCAGCATGCGAACAGTGTACAAACTTAGCTCTTCCGGAAATGCTTCCACCCTTGCCCGAAAGTTAATAATCATTCCCTTTTGGATGTCAGACAAATCGCTTCGTGTCCGCGTTGCGACAACGATTGCACTGTTTACCGCCTCCCACAAGTTCGATTTAAATAAACACTACTTTTCGTCCTGCCTCCTCCTGTCAGTGAGTGGTTATTGTACGTTGAAGTTGAACATAGCCGGAGGTCACATTAATGTGACTGGACTGTATGGTACTTACAGTGATGAGCCAGAACCTTTAGACTGCTGCTTACCGCGTGACTAAATGCGGCCTCTTGGCGTAGCGGGCACGTGACGCTGTACGGAAAGTATGTAAGCGGAGCAGGGAGGAATTAGGAATTGTTATAGCGACGATACATGCCGCAAATGGCTTAATTCACAGACATAAGCGATTTTGACAAAGGGCAAGTTGTTATGGCCCGACACCTGGGAACTAAGTTGTCATAAACGGAAAGTGACTGACAGATTGTGATAGCCCGAGCAGGCGACGGTGTGTTGGATGTCCGCGACTCATCATGAAATGTGAAAGTCGGGAGCTTCTCTGCTCTATAAAGCAGGGTAGGAGGCGATATGTGGCAAAGCTGACAACATGGTACAATCCAGTTCCAGACACAAGTGGTACGGAGAGCACCGTTCAGTGCACACTGTAGAAAATGGGTGTCCGCTGCAGACGACCCATATGTGTTCTTATATTAACCCAACAACTTCGTGCAGTACGACTGCAGTCGACACGGGGTGATCGAATTTCGACCAAAGATGAATGGAAATGTGTCGAATGGTTGGGTGAATCACGTTTTTTGTACGTCAGGTCGACGCATGTGCCGGCCGCTGTGGCGGAGCGGTTCTAGGCGCTTCATTCTGGAACAGCGCGACCTCTACGATCGCAGGTTCGAATCCTGCCTCGGGCATTGATGTGTGTGATGTCCTTAGATATGTTAGGTTTAAGTAGTTCTGCGTTCTAGGGGACTGATGTCCTCAGATAAGTCTCATAGTGCTCAGAGCTATTTGAACCATTTGATTCATATCCCTGCAGAAAATCTGTCACTGTAGCGAGGCCAGAATCATACAGTCGTTTGACATGACAGCAGTGTATTGTCCGCCTCCATAGATGCGTGGTCAGCGCGAAAGAAACCTATGCGAGGGCCCAGGTTCGATTTCCGGCTGGATCGGAGATTTTCTCCGCTTGGGATTGGGTGTTTTGTAGTCATCATCATTTCATCCTCATAGGCACGATAGTCGCCGAAGTGGCGTCAACTAAAAAGACTAGCACCATACGACCGGTCTATCCGACGGGAAGCCCTAGTCACACGACATATCATTTCACATTGATGTCTTGGCCACCCAGTTCACCTGACTGAAACTGGCTGGAACGGATCTGGGACACTACCGGACTTCAGCTCTGCGCCCGCAAACCACTGACACTTATTTACAGGAATTGTGTGATCTCTGCGCATTCAACTGGTATCACATACACAGAGAACTCTATCATAGTGTTTTCGAGTCCATTCCGCGTAGATCTGCTACTACAAGGTTTTTGAAAAGTGAATAACACGCTGTTAAATAGGTTATCGTAATGTTCAGTCTTATCAGTACATATACTTGACAAAACTCTGTAGGTGGTGGAGTGTACATCGTGCCAGTATTATCCATTTGTTGTCCTGCTCCATTCGCGTACTGAGCGTACAACGTTGGACACGCCCGCATATGGTGAGATGTGGGAATGTGTAATGCACCCAGGCACATTGACAACTACTCGTATGACGGTTTCCGTGCTCCAAGAGTTATGGTGTGGGCGTGCTGACCTCCACAACACTGAACGCAATACGCTCACTGGTTAACGTTATCGTGCCATGTGCGTGTCTTGTCTTCAGGCGTGCATTGGGCCCTGACTTCATTTTTATGGATGACAATACGCGACCTCGTTGAACAGCACAGGCGAAGGAGCTCTTGGAACGAGTGGATATTCGACGAATGAACTGGCCTGCCCGTTCCCTAATCTCGCAGGTGTTTGATCTAGTGTTATACTTTCTGATTGTATGTTGATTACTGCTGTAATAAAGTTTACTGCATCAAGAACAGATGAAACACCTGCTAAGAGTAATGAGATCTCGTACCAGTACCATTATCTACTATAGAAGATGTAAGAATAAGAGTTAATAAAGGGGTAACAATCAAAAACTTATATCATTTATTCGTGGGAATGCTATATCTGGTGCCTCAATTATTGTTGGTACAAGTCAATTATCAAATTCACTAATTATAATAGGCATTACTAAAAAGAAAATTATTACGAATGTGTGGGCTGTCAGGTGCTATCACATGTAGATCTAGCTGTTTTCTCATTACACTTAGCAGGTGATTCATCTATTCTTGCTGCAGTAAACTATATTAGAACAGCAAAATGTCTCTTATTTTTATGTTTCTTGTTATATATATTTCTTCTTCGGTAATTTATTATAGAGAGGATTATGTGCCTGGTGAAAAAAATATAAATCGTTTCATTATTATTGTTTTAGTATTTATTCTTTCAATAGGTCTTTTAATTATTAGCCCTAATTTGATTAGAACTTTATTAGGTTGATACGGTTTGGGGTTGGTTTCTTATTGTTTAGTTATTTATCATCAAAATGTAAAGTCTTATAGTGCACGCATATTAACTGCTTTGTCTAATCGAATTGGTGATGTTGCTATTTTAATTTCAAATGCTTTGAAGGCAACCCAAATGTTATACTTAACTACAGCCCCTTTATTCTACTCATCGCAGAGCTCCTTGATTCCATTCGTGGTATAATCCTCCTAAAAGTACTACGATAAAGAATGTTGTTGATACTGTTCACTTTATAATATCTGACGTTTTTATAATAATTACAATTGGTAGAATAAGTGCGATTTCTACATCGAAGATTAGAAAACTTACGGCAATTAGGAAAAATCGAAGAGGAAAAGGTATCCGTGACGATCTTTTTGGATCGAACCCACATTCAAATTGTGATCTTTTCACTCGGTCATTAATTTTAGTTTTTTTTTTTATAGAATTTTTGCTAAGAAGTACTGCAGTGAGTCCACGACCAGCCAGCAGTTGTCAAACATCGCTGGTGGACCAAGGAACGCCCTACAACAAGAACTCCTTAACAACATGGCACCTGGCATGGGAGCTCGATGCAAAGCGTGCTTTGCCAAATTATTCAAATGTCTCTGAGCACTATGGGAAAACATCTGAGGTCATCAGTCCCCTAGACTTAAAACTACTTCAACCTAACTAACCTAAGGACATCACACACATCCATGCCCGAGGCAGGATTCGAACCTGCGACCGTAGCGGTCGCGCGGTTCCAGACTGAAGCGCCTAGAACCGCTCGATCACACCGGCCGTTTGTGCTTTGCCCTCCACGGTGATCACGCAGTCTACGACAGCCTTTTGTAATGTTCAGGGGATCATCATGGATGGCGGTGATTTCGGTACAATTATTGTCTTTGAATAAAGGTGTCGTTTCTGTTCGCCTCATTGGGTCTTTCTTTCAGTTGTCTTCTGTATTATAATGTAGCAGTTCTTTCTATGTACGGTCCAAGTTTCTTCGATCTATGTTACCTGGCTGTGACAAATCTCCCCGCGTAACGGCTTCATTCAGTACTTGGTATTCTTTTTTGTAATTTCAGTCACATCCTGGTTAACGACCACACTCGCGCGCCGGAACATGCGTCCTTCATTGGCTGTGCATTCGGTGAACGTGAACCGCTCTCAGCAGCACAGACCTTGCTACCAGTTGCCGCAGGCCCGCTAATAGAGTAGCCGCTTGCCGTAGCAGCGAAATCTGACTTGCCGTGTTGATTACACAATGACGATCTCGTTCCGGATGTTTGAGTTCTAGCGTATGAAATAAGTTCAACGTTCTTGGAAGTAGAGCTAACACAGTCATGCAATAGTATAACTGTAATGTCTGTATAGTATAACTGTGATGTCTGTATAGTGGCGAAATGGATAGTACATTCTAAACGTAAGTGGCTCAAAGTAGTTTAATCTGTGATGCCATGAACGGCTTCGAAAGGCTAATGACGAGAGACGAAAAATATCATAAAACTTCCGAACTTATATTCTGAGGTCTTTAATACAAAGAATGCCGTAGAAATTGCGAGTGAAATTCATACGGTTCACCTTCATCGTTCTTCTTTCTCACAGATTCTCGTTACGCTAAATTTACTTTCCTAATTTTCTGACTCCCTGTGCTTAGTACTTATGCACTTCGTTCGCCTAGTTGCATCCTTTTTTATGAACTCTTTCGCAGTTGTTAAACTAGGTCGTCAGACGACTACGCGTATCCTTATTACGGAGAGGATTCCTATGTCAGACTATTGGCACCCGCCCTATGTGAGCATTGGAATGACTGATTTGAGCCGCGCGGGATTAGCCGAGCGGTCTGAGGCGCTGCAGTCATGGACTGTGCGGCTGGTCCCGGCGGAGGTTCGAGTCCTCCCTCGGGCATGGGTGTATGTGTTTGTCCTTCGGATAATTTAGGTTAAGTAGTGTGTAAGCTTAGGGACTGATTACCTTAGCAGTTAAGTCCCATAAGATTTCAGACACATCTGAACATCATCTGACTGAGTTGATCAAAACATCGACTGTTAACGCACGTTTTTTTGCAAGCATTTGTGGCTAGCTCGAGCTGTCTGTAGTTCCATTCTTTGTAAGGTACTGAATTACGTCACTATAGGAGTTTTTAGCGCTTCCTCCACAGTTATAACTACAGCTAGACAGCAAGGTCGTTCACAATGAAAAATTAGCATGTACATTTATTACAGTGTAAACGATATTATACAGGGTGTGGCAGCTAAGATAGGATACCCGCATATACCCAGCATGAAAAAATATATTGAGATACGGTTTTTGCCAAGTTGTAGTGGACGAAATGGCGAATTTCCTGACGTTGCGCTATAGCTTGGCGATAACGCCACCCCGGTATATTTATTTATTCTGGGTGTATTTGGGGTGGCCTGTCGTAGCTACGTCTCCTGTATAATATGTTGCAAATGAGTGAAAAGGACGGGCGTACCAGAATCATAACAATGGCAGGAGCGCACATTTGACTCATTAACTGACATGTATTTTGCGTTTCAGATTTACAGGCAAACTGGAAAACGAACATTAAACGCTGAAATCGTGACGAAAAAGTGTACTGATATTCGCTATCAGGTTTTACGTCTGATGAGCCATCGATTAACAATAAACATTTCAAAATGATATCAATGAAGCCGATATAAGGTCAATACGAGCGCGGGACAGAAGTACCGGATGATTATAATTAAAGTACAGGTACACAGAGAGGTCCATTGTGGACTGAGATTATCGTATGGCAGCAAAACATGGTATATACGCACATGCGTTAATACGGAACCGATTTACACTGGAAAAAAGTAATTTCTAATTTTGGCAACCAGATGCAAATCTGGCGCTGTACAGCATCTCGTCGATACGTGAGTTGTGACTCGACTGCAAGTATACACCTATGCTAGATTCAGTCTGTCCATTTTATATCAACTTTATTTGCCACTGGTGATGTTATCGATATCGATATGACGCCGCAATGCCAAAGACCTTCACTACATCGTTGACTTGGAAACCATTGTGGTAGTACCACCTTAGCCTAGAGAGGGCACACTGAGTATACATCTTCGGTACAGTTATTTTAATGCTTTTAATTGATATTTTATACAATATTTAGGTAATTCCATGGTTGTAAAGAGATATTATACATAACTATTTTTATGTTATTATTGTACTTTGTTTTTTACGTTTTGACGATTATGTGAACCCATCTTTATACTGATTGGTTGATGTGAGGTGGAGGCAGAAGAGGTAGGCGGAGCATCTTCGTATTTAAGCGTATGCTCGTCGCTTACTGACACCAGTTGACATCACAGCAACTGAGAAGAGTGCTCCACCTACCATCTTCGAAGGATGCCATGGGTACAACACGTCTTATTGTATTTTATCCTTATAAGCATTTTGTCTTATTTTATTTTAAATCTAGTAAGGTTTCTATTACTTTCTAAATTATGATGATGATGGTCATGTGATATGAGCGAAACCGATCACCTATGTTCTTGTAACATACTTGGTGTGATCAAGACTGAATTTTAAAAACAAAAAATCTTGAAAAAAGTATTGATCACTGTTCCAAAAATGTTTATTAAAACTGTTCAATTATGGTTTTGCTACAGAAAGTGGCCATCCCGAGTCCTGCCTAGACTTGCGACTTGGCCTCGAACTTGCAACATTTTTATGACACCCAGCGCTTCTTAAGTCTCCTTATCTATCGCTAGCTACCTCATAGGCTTCCACTGTACTAAAAATGAGAAGTAAGCAGCAAGCAACAAAAGACACAGACACTGCTGGTACTGAATATCGATTACAGTTATCACATCACCGTCAGTAATCGACTATTTGATCAAAGGAAATGAGCATAAAATTTTGTACAATATGTTGGTGAACAGTTTAAGAGAAGACTAGCCATGTAACAGCGTGTATTGATAACAGTTCTCACTAAGGGAGTTTGTAAATAAGCAACACTGCTTCTCCATCAAGTAACACTGCAATTTTCCACATGAGTTTCAACAGACTTCTTTCTAGTTATCCAGTCAAACAAAGGTATTTGCTGGCACACGGCAGAGAACAGGTACGCCGTGTCGATAAATGGTACACCAATAATTCAGATGAATTCCGACAGATTGCTTGATCCAGCCTGTATGAACGATGTAGTCAAATGCTTACAAAACCCACACGGTGCGCCATCACCTTCATGCGGTTCCACTTGCTGTAAAAATTGGTCGTCAGACAAGGTGTACCGCCACAAGAATCTTGAGAGTTGACTCATCCATCCAGACCTAATCTCTTCGCAGACTCAGATGTTTTGCGTAATATGGCGCTATGCCAACGTTTTGCACTGTAACGCGCGCATCTGAGTGGTTCGCATTCGCGCTATGTAACAACGTCAGAGAAGAGAGGGGACAGTGAAATCGAAAAGAAAGCGGTCCACGGCACAGTTAACACCCGCTGCCTTCCACAGTGGAGGCGGTCATCGAGGCGAGACGGCGTGTGGGGGCGAAGCGCTGCCTTTCCCCTCTGACGCTGTATGCCTGCTGACGTCTGAAGGCCGCCCGTCTTCCGAGAGCCGGTGGCGGTTCCGGCGGCGCCGCTCTGGTTGTGCAAGCGTATCGAGCGCCCTTGCGCCGCCCGCCTACACGTTCGCCGCTCCGCCGATTGGCGGTGGCGACGCCGGGCGGATAATCGATCTCTCGCGGCTCCGCCAGCCCGCTTCCTTTAAATGACTGGGTCCTCTCACCTCTATACAAACTGCGCCCAAATCACGATTTGAATAGCGCTCCTCTCCGGTTACGGCTATCGCCGACTACGCTACCGGAATTCGTTGCGGCTAACAAACGTCTCGTAAAAAGTGAGCAGCGAAAGAGCCTGAGGCGATTAAGTCAACGCGACACCACTTCCCTAGCAAAATGTTGCGAATTGAGGAATTACGTTGGATGGAGGTGGATTAAAAAATCTAACGAGGTTTCGTCACACGAAACTGTACCTGTCACGAAACTGAACATCATATTCTAACCTATTAAACTTCTACAGATGGCCCCCATTACAGGACTGGCACCTCCGGGAGAAAGACAAAACTCAGAACGAGTTGAAAGACAATTCCAATTTCTACCTCGGCTGTACGATCACAGTCATTTACCGCGCATCAAGAGCTATTTCCGCCATCCGCCATTTTCAAGTGCTTTCTGCTAACATGTATGCTGTTGTTGTTGTTGTCTTCAGTCCTGAGAATGGTTTGATGCAGCTCTCCATGCTGCTCTATCCTGTGCAAGCTTCTTCATCTCCAGTAGTAACTGCAACCTACATGCTTCTGAATCTGCTTAGTGTATTCATCTCTCGGTCTCCCTCTACGATTTTTACCCTCCACGCTGCCCTCCAATGCTAAATTTGTGATCCCTTGATGCCTCAGAACATGTCCTACCAACCGGTCCCTTCCTCTTGTCAGGTTGTGCCACAAACTCCTCTTCTCCCCAATTCTATTCAATACCTCCTCATTAGTTATGTGATCTACCCATCTAATCTTCAGCATTCTTCTGTAGCACCACATTTCGAAAGCTTCTATTCTCTACTTGTCCAAACTATTTATCGTCCATATTTCACTTCCATACATGGCTACACTCCATACAAATACTTTCAGAAATGACTTCCTGACACTTAAATCTATATTCGATGTTAACAAATTTCTCTTCTTCAGAAACGCTTTCCTTGCCATTGCCAGTCTACATTTTATATCCTCTCTACTTCGACCATCATCAGTTATTTTGCTCCCCAAATAGCAAAACTCCTTTACTACTTTAAGTGTCTCATTTCCTAATCTAATTCCCTCCGCATCACCCGACTTAATTCGACTACATTCCATTATCCTCGTTTTGCTTTTGTTGATGTTCATCTTATATCCTCCTTTCAAGACACTGTCCATTCCGTTCAATTGCTCTTCCAAGTCCTTTGCGCTCTCCGACAGAATTACAATGTCATCGGCGAACCTCAACGTTTTTATTTCTTCTCCATGGACTTTAATACCTACTCCGAATTTATCTTTTGTTTCCTTTACTGCTTGCTCAATACACAGATTGAATAACATCGGGGACAGGCTACAACCCTGTCTCACTCCCTTCCCAACCACTGCTTCCCTTTCATGCCCCTCGACTCTTATAACTGCCATCTGGTTTCTGTACAAATTGTAAATAGCCTTTCGCTCCCTGTATTTTACCCCTGCCACCTTTAGAATTTGAAAGAGAGCATTACAGTCAACATTGTCAAAAGCTTTCTCTAAGTCCACAAATGCTAGAAATGTAGGTTTGCCTTTCCTTAATCTATTTTCTAAGATAAGTCGTAGGGTCAGTATTGCCTCACGTGTTCCAACATTTCTGCGGAATCCAAACTGATCTTCGCCGAGGTTGGCTTCTACCAATTTTTCCATTCGTCTGTAAAGAATTCGTGTTAGTATTTTGCAGCTGTGGCTTATTAAACTGATTGTTCGGTAATTTTCACATCTGTCAACACCTGCTTTCTTTGGGATTGGAATTATGCTACTTGATCAAATGTATCCGGGCACCTATTAGTGGACATTAATGTGGAGTTTGTCCATCCTTCGTCATTGTGATGTCAAACTTTTCAGGCGACGCTTTCACGGAAGTGTCTCCTTGTACGCGAATGAATGGAGGGCCGTTCTTCGTCAGGATCCGAAAACAGAGAAGGTACTAATGATTGACGATGGAATCTGAAGCAAAATCGATGTTCTGACTCACCCAAAAGGTGTTCCACCGTGTTCAGGTAGGGACTCCGGGCAGGCTAGTCACTTCGCGAATGTTGTTGTCCATACGGCATTGGTCCAAGAGATGCTGCTTTAAGACAGGATGCATTGTCATGCTGACATTATTAACAATCGTTTCCGAATTGTTCCTCTACTATGTAGCTGTTTTATTTTATTACGTTGTTTTTTGTTGTTGTGTATTCCTCAGTTTCGTGTGTTCATGTATTGTATTGTAATGTGAACGTTCTGTTAATTAAACAACGCAAATGGTGTGTTTACCTACGTAGACGCTATCTGATAAAATCCATCTGAAACTGTGTAGCTGTAATGCAACTAACTTTTACCAGTAATAATTAAAAATTTGACTATATACTAAACAAGCTATCCTGTGAAATCCTGTGTTGTGCAGTGCTGTTAGCAGCGCTACAATGCGTGACGTCACAGTGCTTTTCTTAAAGTTACAACACAGAAAACTAACAGAATCAAAATTGTGCACAAAATTACAACTCGTATATGAAAGAATAAATGTCCAAAATGCTTATGTGAAAATGCCGTGTAGATTTATGCACGCAAACTAACTAAATAAAATTCCGAAGACTAAATGATATATAAGCGAATGAAACACAGCATTGTAACAATAGAAATGTCTGAATAAAGAGAAGCGATCTGAATTGAACTTTACCTAAACTGAACCTGATAATAATTTTGAAATGAAAGGTTGACTTTGCACGGTCTTACTGTGTCATAACTGCAATGTTAGATTGGCCCTAAAATATTTTGATGACTTATCTTGTGGCAACGGAAATTCGGTACTGCTCGAAAGTGGTGAATGTTAACGTGCAGTGCAGCAGCAAACCGACTCAAGAAGTTAAACTTTGCCCAAGCGCAATGCAAAAAAAATGCAACTATACGAAGTACATCTTCCTTTATTTTGAATGAATGTGTTCCGCTAAAGACAATGTTGCAGCACACGATTAGAAAATACAACATTTGTGAGGAGACGGAGATAGAAACTCGACTTACTAAGTGATTGAAAAGAGTTAAGCATTCAAAACTGTATTACGAACCTCATTCCCTAACAATTACAACCATCTTTAGAAAAATCCCTTCTTATAAAAAATATGACTCTTCCATTAAATTAGTAAGTGAAATTGTAAAGTAGTGCACACCATGTGAGCAAATAATTTTCCTTAATCTTGTGTCGACAATCAAACTAACTGATCCGAACCAATAATGGAAAATCATGTTAAAAATTCGCTTCTTTCAAACTCATCATAAATTACGGGCTAGAAAAATTCAGCAACAACATTACCCGAATATCTTTACACTTCTCAAACCAATCTTTAAAAAATTATATTTTCAAAACGCAACATACCCTGCATTTACACATCTGTGTTGTGATAGTTATCTCAGGTCCGCTCACCAGTGTGACCAACTCCCGAATGATTCACTTGTTCTCACAGAAAGCTACACTGTTAACGATAACACTTATGGCAACCAGACATCCAATTGTTTGTATTCAGAATCACCGTTGCGTGACATAACGACTATTGAAAACTTCTGAGTGAAAAACATGCAGTGTACAGATACGAAGCACGACACATCGGATATAAAGAGAACTCAAGTGACTTTCCTTGAATACCAAAAATAAGCTAGGAACCTTAAGACTGTAAGCAGTATACGATACCGTAAAATGTGTTCATATCCAGTCGAACGTAGCGTTTTTCTAAATACAATAAGTGACTACATCCTAACCACGAGAAACACCCCCATACCGTAACACCACAGTTCACTGTTGGCGCTACACATGATGGCAAGTGACGTTCTCCAGATTTTTGTTAAACCCAAACCATTACATCTGATTGCCACAGTGTGTAGAGTGATTCATCACCCCACATCACTCTTTTCCAGCCAGATACTGTCCAGTGACGTCACTCCTTACACCACCTCAAGGAACGGTTAGCACAGACTTCAGACCTGTGTGGTTTACGTTGGTTGGTTGGTTGGTTGGTTTAAAAGAGGGGGGGGGGGTCAAACTGCTAGGTCATCGGTCCCTCGTTCCGATTAAAATAATTAAGGGTGGGAGTAAAATAATCGAGACATACAAAACACAGCTGGAAGAAAGGAGAAAACCATAAGCATGACAGAAGGGAAACAAACACTAAAATGGACAAAATCTGACACAAAAACCACAGAGAGACGCAAGAAACATGTAGAAGAGATCAAAACAAGAGAGCAGATCACCATGGCTGGCTGACCATGAGAACAAAAAGGAGAAGCCAGCCACTCTGCAACACGTTAAAACTTCCACCTAAAAGCACTAGGGTGGAGGACACAGAGGGTCAAAGGACATGCGCTAAAACTTAGGTCTAATGATAAAACCCTCCCTCACGAGTAAAATTGAAGCTGCTGTGGAAGCATTGTCACCCAACACCGAAGGTAGGGTGATGGGAAAGTTAAAGGTCCGCCGCAGAGCGGCTAAAAGTGGGCATTCCAGCAAGAGGTGGACGACCATCATTTGTGAGCCACAGCGACAGAGGAGGTAACCATGCATTAGCCACGTATGGCCAATGCAGTTCCGGCAGAGGAAAGCTGATTCCCTGCGAGAGGACCGTATGGAAGACTTCCACACATTTGTAGTCCCATTATATACACACAGTTTGTTGTGCGTACTGTTATGCCATTTCGTCTCCCAAAGCCGAAAAACCTTGCGGCGTAAGACAGAACGCAGGTCGGTTTCGGAGTTGTCCATCTCCAAAAGCGGTTTCCGCGTAGCCTGTTTGGCCAGCCTGTCGGCAAGTTCGTTGCCTGGGATTCCGACGTGTCCTGGGGTCCACACAAACACCACTGAACAACGAGACCGTTCCAAGCCATAGATGCACTCCTGAATGGACGCTACCAAAGGATGGTGAGGTTATCACTGGTAGATAGCTTGTAGGCTGCTCAATGAGTCAGTACACAGGAGACATTACTCGCCAGAGCATGAGCGGATGTTCTCAAGAGCACGAGACATGGCCGCCAGCTCTGCAGTGAAAACACTGCAGCCATCTGGCAAGGAGTCATGATACGCAAAGCCTACGTGACCATCAGCTATCGAGCCGTCGGTGTAAATCACTTCATGGTCCCGGTACATTTCGAGAATCGAGAGGAAGTGACAGCGGAGAGCCACAGGGTTAACGGAGTCCTTAGGGCCATGCGAAAGGTCTAGAAGAATCTGCGGCCTAGGTGTACCCCATGGAGGTGTACGTGAATGGACCTCGAGAAGAGGTGGTAACGGGAAAGAATCCAGTTCAGACAGAAGGGACCGGACGCGAATCGCAATTTTAAGCCCTGACCTGGGCCGCCGATGCAGAGGATGAATCGCCGTGGTTGGGAAAAGGAGATGGTAATTCGGATGTGCAGGAGAACTACGAACGTGTGCAACGTATCTAGCGAGCAATTGTGCACGCCTAACCTTCAATGGAGGGACCGGACTCGTTCTAAAAGCTCCTCTCGCTAGGCGAATGCCACAGTGGTGCACTGGGTCGAGTAAACGCAACGTTGAGGGCGGCGCCGAACCGTAAACCAGACTCCCATAATCAATGCGGGATTGAACAAGGGCTCTGTAGAGCTGCAGCAGCGTAGAGCGATCTGCACGCCAGCTGGAGTTGCTCAGGCAGCGGAGGGCATTGAGGTGCTGCCAGCACTTCCACCTAAGCTGACGAAGGTGAGGTAGCGAAGTCAATCGGGCGTCGAAAACTAGTCGTAAGAATCGATATGTCTCCACTACATTGAGTGGCTCGCCATTAATGTAAAGTTCTGGTTCTGGATGAACGGTGCGACGCCGACAGAAATGCATGAGACACGACATCGCGGCTGAAAACTGGATGCCGTGGGCTAGAGCCCATGACTGCACCTTGTGAATGGCTCCCTGTAGGCGCCACTCAGCAACAACAGAACTGGAGGAGCAGTACGAAATGCAGAAGTCATCCGCATACAGAGAATGTTAGACCGACGGCCCTACAGCTGCTGCTAGACCGTTAATAGCCACTAAAAATAGAGGCACTCAATGCGGAGTCATACGGAACGCCATTCTTCTGAATACGGGGGGAACTATGGGAGGCACCAACTTGGACACGGAAAGTACGAAGCGACAGGAAGTTTTGGATAAAGATCGGGAGCCGGCACTGGAGACCCCACTCACACAGTGTGGGAACGATATGGTGTCACCAGGTCGTGTCGTATGCTTTACTTAAGTCAAAGAAGACGGCAGATGTTGGCGTCTGGAAAAGGCTGTTTGGATGGCAGACTCGAGGGACTCAAGATTATCAATGGAAGAGCGACCCTGGTAGTAGCCGCCCTGACACGGAGCCAGTAGACCACGTGACTCCAGGACCCAACCCAACCACTGACACACCATACGTTCCAGCAACTTGCAAAGAAAGTTGGTGAGGCTGATGGGCCGATAGCGATCCACATCAAATGGGTTTTGACCAGGTATCAGCACCGGAATGATGGTGCTCTCCCGCCACTGCGATGGAAAGACGCCATCGCACGAGAGCCGGTTGAAGATGACGAGGAGATATCACTTTTAGTCAGACGAAAGATGTTTAATCATCTGTCCGTGGATCTGATCCAGCGCAGGAGCTGTTTTGGGCTGAGGAGCTCCCACTCTGTAAATGGGGCGTTACAGGGTTCACTGTGACGTGTAGTGAACAAGAGGACTTTCCTTTCTATCTGCCACTTAATGGTGCTAAAGGTTGGGGGGTTGTTTTCCGACACAGAGGCTAGAGCACAGTGCTCAGCAAAAGTGCTCGGCAATTGCGTTTGCGTCGGTAGATAAGACGCCATTGATGTTAATGCCAGGGACACCTGTTGGGGTCTGGTATCCAAAAGGACGTCTGACCTTCGTCCAGGCTTGGGAAGGCGACATATGGCACTCAACGCTCGATATGTGCCCCTCCAAACACTCCTGTTCCGTCGTTTTATAAGCAGGCGTACGTGGGCATAGAGCCGCTTAAAGGTTACTAGGTGCTCTAGGGAAAGATGCCGTTTATGTCGCTGAAGAACTTGCCGACGCTCTTTAATTGCCTCAGCGACTTCCAGCGACCAGCAAGGGATTGTCTTTCGCCGGGGACACCCTAAACAACGAGGGATCTCGTTTTCCGCCGCAGAAACGATCATTGTAGTGGCTTGCTCAACGACAACAATGGCACCATGTGGGGGAGATTCAGCGGTCACAGTAGAGGTGAAGGCTTCCCAGTCTGCCTTGTTTAAGCCCATCTGGGCAAAATCAGTGAACATGACGCCTGGATAGTGAAAGGAAGATGGGGGAGTGGATACTACCACACAGGTCGTCATGTGCTCTCCAGTGGATAGATGGGAGAAGGCCAGGACTGCAAACCGAGAAATCAATGGCCGAATACGTGCATGATGCCACGCTGAAATGTGTGAGGGCACCTGTATTTAAGAGGCAGAGGTCGAGTTGTGACAGTAAATTTTCGACATCTCTGCCTCGACAAGTAAGCACGGTGCCACCCCACAAGGTGTTATGAGCGTTAAAATTTCCCAAAAGTAAGAAAGGTGCAGCCAATGCGTTCAGGGGTACTGCACCATCTGGAGGAAGATATACGTTGCAGACAGTTATTTCCTGCGTCGTCCTTTTCCTGACAGACAAAACTTCAAGAGGGGTTTGAAGGAGCACAGGTTCACTGCATACTGAGTTCACAACATTGAAGCAAACTCCACCTGACACTGTTATAGTCGCTACGGTTCTTGTAATATCCCCTATAGCCCCGAAGGGCAGGGGTCCGCATTGCCGGGAACCAGGTTTCCTGGAGGGCAATGCAGAAAGCAAGTGTAAAGCTTAACAGCTGCCGTAGCTCATCCACGTGGTGGACAAAACTGTCTCAATTCTCTTGGAGGATTATGTGATCGTGAGACTAGGAAGGCATGAAACACACAATGAAGCAGTCTACGCCTCAAAGTCATCTGCTGCCACCGGATGAGTACCTGTGCGATCGACATCCATTTTGTCTGAGGACCCAGCGAGATCTAAGTCCCCAGTGGATGCCAGAATCTACACCTCATCCTCAGACACAGAGCTTGTAGGTAGTTGTAGTGTGGGTGCCACCGCAGTGCGTTGGTTCTTGGGGGTCTTTTTGTTTTTAGGTTTCTCTCGCTACCTCTTAGGTTTTTCCAGCTGGGAGGGCTTCACTGATTCAGTCTCAGGAACTGAAGAAGACTGTGAAGACCTACAACCAGCTACCTGCGGTTGCTTCAGCCACTGGCAGGTGTCAGCTTTGCCACTGGTAGGAGCATGGGAAGGGAGTGACCCAAGGGATCCCTTCCTGGCGATAGAAGCCGAAGAAGACTTACACTTCCATGCCTGAGAAGTAAGGACTGACGTCCCCGATGGTTGGGGGATGTTGCTCCTGAAGTAGGTTGTGCAGGAGCAACACGGAGGGAAGTGCCCCCCACCATCAAGGGGGCAGGTGGAGTCTGACGGCTCTGAGAGTCAACTGTATGCGGCGGAATGCAAGATGGTAGAACTGTGGTCATAGCGGCGGCGTAGGTTAACGTCATATGAACGGGATGTAGCCTCTCACGTTCTCTTAGCCTCAGTGTAGTTCAATCGGTCCAGAGTCTTGTATTCCATTATTTTTCTTTCTTTCTGGAGAATCCTGAAATCTGGCGAGCAAGGTGAATGGTCCTCTCCACGACCTAAAGTTCAGCCTTACGCCATTTTCAATTGTTACAAGTATCAAAAACCATTACACTTGGGTAGGACAAGTCATCTTCGGTGATATAAACCAATTTTGTCAAAAGTAAATGCGATAACATTTGTGTAATACGCTAATTTACCAGCGATTAGCATGACTTATTCATTGATATGGTTGAAAAAAATAGATGACGAAATTACAGATGTTAAACTTCGATACACTGTGCCAGTGGCTGCTTAGACACAGTGTAGCTAAGTTAAAACCTGTGTTTTGGTCATCTATTTTATTCCAAGTGAATAAGTCATGCTAATTGCCAGTAAATTAGCCCATTACACAAATGTTGTAGCATTTACTTTTGACAAAATTGGTTTATATACTCGAAGATACATATTTCGAGAATGACTTGTGTTGTACCTAAGTCTACTGATTTTTGATACTTGTAACACCTGAAAATGACCTAAGGCCGAAGTCTATATTGTGGAATAAAACCTGGTGTAGAGTCAAATAGTGGTTATATCTTTCAAAAAATGTTAGTGCTGTTGTGAAAGGTCGTAGGCAGACCATCCACGTCACCTGAATCATCATGGTGTTATCACATGGCACATGTCAGCGGATTGTCAGAAAAACTAAACGTGAAAAGGATTGTTGCAAAGTTCGTGCTACGAGTGCTGAGTGACGATCAGAAAGAGCATCGTCTGATTGTCTGCAGGGAACTGAAAGAACTGCTTCGATCTGACAGATTTTCTTTCCAATGTCGTTACAGGTGACGAAAGTTGGGTTTATGCATATGACCCTGAAACTGAATGGCAATCATCCTAATGGGAGAGCCCACCTTCACCTCGACCAGAGACAGCCTGTCAAGTTCAGAGCAACATCAAATTCTTATTGATCTGTTTCTTCGATGCGATGGGATTATCCACAAGAAGTTCATACCTTGAGGTTAGAACACTCATGGACAATTCTATCGTGGTGTCCCAAGGTTCAAAAATGTTAAAATGTGTGTGAAGTCTTATGGGTCTCAACTGCTAAGGTCATCAGTCACTAAGCTTACACACTATTTAACTTGAATTATACTAACGACAAACACACACACACCCATGCCCGAGGGAGGACTCGAACCTCCACCGGGACCAGTCGCACAGTCCATGACTGCAGCGCCTCAGACCGCGCGGCTGTCCCAAGGTGGCTAAGGTAGGAGGTGAGAAGGAAACATCCAGAGAAGTGGCATAAAAATGACATCCCTTACCACGACAGTGCGAGGCTACGAACAGTTTTCATTGTGCAGCAATTTTTGGCACAAAAACTGCACGGCTGTTTTTCTATATCCACCGTGTTCACCCGACTTGGCTCCGTGCGTTGAAAATAAAAGTTGACGGGACGAAGATTTGACCCGACAGAGGAGATTCCAGCGGAATCACAAATGATGCTGAACATACTGTATAAATGAGACTTTCAGAGCACCTTCTGTTCGTGGTAGAAGCGCTGGGCTCGATGTCTGAGCTAAGGGGACTACTTTGAAAATGACAGTGGCGAATAAAAATCTTGTATGATGCTATTGTATTTAGCGTTAGAATTCTGGAACTTTTGGGTGTAGGAATCCTCTCTGATAATGTTCTGACACGACTATCAGTTAAATTACCATCTGTACAGATAACAGGCGGCATTTTCTTTCACTTGAGTATTGTTTTCTACTATTCTCACCTATTTCGTATACTTTTATAATTATCTCTTTCCTATTAAGATCAGGTTGTCGCGAGACGCCGAAAACATTTTTCGTGTCATTTTTACTTTGGTCGTCCAGTATAGTCTCTCTGGGTACCAAACCTTAAAGAAAAATTGAGATCGAACACTTCAGTGCACAGTATTTTAGATTCGGACCACCGTCTCAGCCTTTGGCGACTGCTATGTATAGCCATCAAGATCTTTTCAGTGCGTCCCCCCTGCTTGCGACGGCTCCTAGCCGTACGGCGCCGACCAGTCTGCACGCGAGAAGCTCACATCTCGTGACTGCCCCACACTTGTCCCTCTGCACACTATCAGCAGCTGCCAACGGCAAAGGAAATGCTGCGTCTGATAGACCATCGAGGCAAGTCTCAAGCGCCCGTTCCTCAGTCTGCGACCTTTACAAGCGAAGCAGAGGATACAAACAGTACTTCTGTAAGAAGCTAATAGGCAAACCAAACTGGATCTGCATTTTTTATTTCCCAGAACAGAAAATAGTAAAAAATTGTGTTTTAAAAGCATGTAATATTTACTTTACAATACTATGCATAATTTACATATCCTTAGAAAATTAACTAAAGCGTATTAAGAAAAAATTATTTTCTAAAGTCTTATACTTGTAAGTTGGAGTGGGCAGAAAGGAAAGGAAAGAACTAGTGATGTCAAGTGCATCGGGACGTGTTCGAAAGAACAGGCACGACGTATTCATATAACTGATCCGCTTCCATGGGCGGGCAATGAATCCACCACCTTCAGTGTGGATGCACAATTACGTTCGACCTTCTGCCGGAATCTCATAGTAGCGAGCATTGAGGACATGGGGGGGGGGGGGAGACTATGGATAGGGGGCGCTAGGTGAGAGTGCAGGTCGACCGGAATGCGTACCGAGACACTCTGCGCAGTAGCGATAAACACTGTGTCCGATTAATCTAGCGGTATTCCGCTTCGAGCGCCGAGCGGGAAAGTTCTTAAAATTTTCTGGCAGATTAAAACTGTGTGCCTGACCGAAACTCGAACTCGGGACCTTTTCCTTTCGTGGCCAAGTGCTCTACCGACTGAGCTACCCAAGCTCAACTCTCAACCTCTCTTCACAGCTTTATTTCCGGCAGTACCCCGTCTTCTATCTTCCACAGAAGCGCTCCTGCGAACCTTGCAAGACTGGCACTCCTAGAAGAAAGGATATTGCGGAGATATCGCTCAGTCACAGCCTGTGGGATGTTTCCGAAATGAAATTTTCACTTTACAGCGGAATGTGTGCTCATATGAAACTGCCTGGAAGATTAAAACTAGTACTGGTCGAAGCAGAGTTTCGAGGACGGTTCGTGAGTCGTTCATGGTTAGCTCAGTCGTTAGAGCACTTTCCCACGAAAGGCAAAGATCCCAAGATTGAGTCTCGGTCCGGCACACAGTTTAAATCTGACAGGAAATTTCATAGCAGGGCACACTCCGCTCCAGAGAGAAAATTTCATTCGGGAAGATTCTTGTTTGTCTCACTTCCCGCAGCGTCGCTTGTGTGAAGCTATTCTGGTTAGTGCTGTTCTGTTTGTCGAGTGAGTTGTTGCGCCTCCGCTCCGCCTTTCTGTTTGTTTGTGTTCGTCTACTTGCAGCAGCGTCGGCAGCTCCGATATGGCTACCATGGTTTCCACATGTATTCCACGAAAAGGTACTGTGAGCTTTACTTCTGATAAAACAACGTGACACGTGCAGCCCTGGTCCCTAGAAATCCACGGTTGGCGTGTCGATACAATTCATGTGAACTCTGATCAGGACCACTCCGCTTATTTTTAAGCAGGAGAGTACGTGTTTAGGTGAAATTTATGGATGGCCTTCACGTTGAAAGACTACTCTCGTAACATGGTTCTCAAGTCCATTCAAGCTTCGCGATAATTTCGTTAGCATAGTGCCACTCGCAGATGTTGAAAATGAGTATACCTGTGTTCGAATATTCTACCTCTCGCCGAAGAATAATAAAAAAAAAGTTGGCGAAGTTGTTAACACTACTGCTAAGTATGCAAGAGATCCCGGTTTCGAATCACAGTCCACCACACATTTTCACTCGTCGTCATTGATTCCGCATAAAGTCCCGATGCAGCTGATATCATTAATTCCTTTCCTTTCATTTCGTTTCCTCTCTTTCCCCCAATTCCAGTTTACATGATATGAATCATAGCTGCGTGTTCCACTCGGTGTCTATTCTTTCGGACATGTACAAAAGAACAGACACCACGCATTCGTGTAATTGTACTTCATGATTTTGTATAATAGTTGCCAAATTTGGACCACTTGTAAAAATAACAAAAATAACACCAAATAAAATTAGAAAAGGGTTTACATCAGTGTAAACATAATGCAAGTATGAAACTCCGCTGTAGAGTGAAAATTTTATTCTGTAATACAAGTATAGTTACAAAGTAGGTATAACGTAATATCTTCCAGAATTTCTGTTTTTTCCCTTCCTGAAATAAAGTTCCCTGCTAAATGATGGTCCTTTAGATTTTGTCTCAAACAGTTTGGTTTCTTAGCTTTCAAGAAGAAGATTAACCCACTTTTTCCCAGCAGTTTCGGCTGTGAAAGGGTTTTCGAGGTCACTTCTCTCTGCCAACTCTACGGCCATCCTTTACAAGTTATTAAGAATAACTAGAAAAAAAGAGCTTCCATAGCAAGACAATATTTAACTAACTCTTTCTCAAGACATTTACTCTAAATTGTAGGTCTGTCTCTGTTTTGCAGCTCCGCTACCGAGTGGTAGAAGCCTAAACTACTGTTTACACTTGGTCCCGCCAGAGTTCAGGAGAAGGGAGCAGAAGGGGATGGAGGAGTGGGGAGTCCAGTTTAGGTCAGTTTCCTCTACCGTACAGATCTGATAAAACTCACATTGATTTGACTACTTGATAAGGATCGACACAATATCAATATTCCGGTTAGGTACTTAGTAGTCAATGAGACCAACGCGTCAGAAGTCACTGTGGCCTGTTATTGGCGAGACCCCTTTAATTTAATTTCAGCTGGCTAAAGGCTCTTATTCTAGAGAGGAATACTAATAATTTGAGTGGATGATTATCGTAATGGCTACGCGCCCAGTCAACACAAATATCTTGCTAACGAGACAGGAAGGCAGAACCAACAACGTTTGAAGTAGTGCAACAGAGAAGATTGGGATGTTTTGAGAATCTTTTTTTTTATTTTATTTATATTTTTTTTAGCTAATGACAAGATTTAAGCGGTAAGTTAACTTTCAGCTTTGTACATTTCTCCTTTCTTCTACGTCCCCGCCCATTTTCTTTCTTGCAATCTTGGCATTATTTTCTTTTGTATCTAACTTCATAATTTTCTTTTCACATTTAGTTTTGTCTTCAATTATTTCTTCTTTATTGCTTTAATTGACTGTTTCATGGGTTCAAGGTAGAATATTTTTCGTAAATGAATGAAAACCCACACGTGGAATATCTTACAATACTTATTATTAATCTAAATGAGTTTTGGCTGCTAGACAATCAAGAGCAAAGGTAAATTTGTGCGGCTGCAAATACTGTGAGATAAAAGATTTTAAACAAGGTTTATGAAAAGAGCCTCTCAATTGGCTGCCAAAGATGAGAATTATTAATGTTCGATATAAGCCTAAAGTGAGAAGAAATATTTCGATAAATACATGAAATAAAAACTACTTACATTAGTAAAATATGTGACATTAAATTAATTAACCACGTGACAAAGTACAATAATTATTCAGAGAAGATAAATAAACTGGGGAAAACATTGCAATTTGGTGACATTTTTCCTCTAGGTATCAATGCACTTGCTTAATCCTTGTGGGTTTACTTTTTAATTTCACAAAATGTAGAATGTTTTCCGGTCAAAATGGTAGAAACCATTTCTTGCATGTGTCCATATAATAGTTTATTCTCCCAAGGGGGTTACTTAGTCATGTTGATCATTTTAAATTCGTAGGAGTGAGGGTAGATGAATAACTTCCTTAGAAATACCGCGTTCAAGATCTTGAGAAGCAACTGAATATAGCTATCTACATCATACAAATAATCTTCACTGTCTCTAACATCAATAAGCGAAGACTTGTTTTGCTCACTTATCGTACTCTTACACTGTTATATACTGTATGGTCGTATTTTGGGGAAATTCGCTGCGTTTACCAAGAATATTCTTAGCCCAGAAAAGAGTGGTCAGTGAGATCGGCGTTGTATGTTCTCGAACTTCGTGTTGGCCGTTGCTCAGTTGTGTCAGACGTTTAACTATACAAAATCTGTACATATACTCCATTATGGGATTTGTTGACACTACTGCCCGTTCAAATGAAATTTCAACATTCATTCTATTCGGAAAAATTTGCACTTCAATAACGCTTCTCTGAGAACTGCAGAAACAGGTATGTACTATTCAGCAGGTTTCATTTCAATAGGTTTCCAGCAGAAGCCAGTTCCTCGTATCTGTTTACAAATTTTCTACATAGTATTCTGTAAACGATGTACTGACTCGTTTCATAATAAATTAGGTTTGACTCGCATGGGCTCACGGGACTTGATATATAAGTAAAACAATTTTTTAATAATTTAATCTGTATCTTTTTCTGCATGTTTATATATTTCTGTGTTGCTTCTTAATTTGAAAATTCCTACGCTGTTCTATGGTCTAAAATCTTACAATCTTTCTGTTCTTTTCCCTTCTTCATTTTCTTTTATTTATACTAAAATATTGATTCTGATGCGTATGTGTATTCTGCCTAAGTTACTGACTTGCAATGGTGCATTTGTGCATTTATACATTTATAGATAATGAGTTTGTGTTATGGATGTCTTTTGTTTAGTGAACCGCTAAGTCGCATCTTTTTCTCTTCCATTATGGTGGATGGTTTCTCCTACATACCTAACTTTATCTATGTTTCTATATTTCCTATTATTTATTTGTAATTTCGATGATACAGTTTCACTGGTTGTTATAACCTCGGTTTTCTGAAGGAGGTTTTTTAGTCCTGTGTCTGGACTTCCATGAAGTAGGTATTGCGTCTGCAGTCGATACAACATGGTGTGTCAGTAGTTGTGATCATCAATCACATTTCACTAC
Source organism: Schistocerca cancellata (assembly GCF_023864275.1). Lineage (NCBI taxonomy): Eukaryota > Metazoa > Arthropoda > Insecta > Orthoptera > Acrididae > Schistocerca > Schistocerca cancellata. The sequence goes on along the minus strand of NC_064630.1, from coordinate 373,614,954 downwards.
ATTCAGTAGCAAAGTGATTGCATTTTGCCGGTGGAAAGCTTCAGCGCAACTTTGTAACATGTCACTGAACCATAAATTAGAAACATATATAGAATGAGCATAGCTTACTGCGCAAGTGACTAACGTCAAACCGAAATTGGCACGGGACGCCGGTATGACGCTGTTCTTTACATTTTGCGCTAAGACCGACACTTGAACAGTACACGTATTTTCCTTTCTTTCACACATTAATTTTTGAGTAACAGCGATGGTGCTGCATTGTCGTTGCTACGGATACAAATCGAAATCCGTCAAAGGATGAAAAGATGCATCTCATAGGTAAGTAGCACAAAGATCTAGAATGAGATTTTCACTCTGCAGCGGAGTGTGCACTGATATGAAACTTCCTGGCAGATTAAAACTGTGTGCCCGACCGAGACTCGAACTCGGGACCTTTGCCTTTCGCGGGCAACTGCTCTACCAACTGAGCTACCGAAGCACGACTCACGCCCGGTACTCACAGCTTTACTTCTGCCAGTACCTCGTCTCCTACCTTCCAAACTTTACAGAAGCTCTCCTGCGAAACTTGCAGAACTAGCACTCCTGAAAGAAAGGATATTGCGGAGACATGGCTTAGCCACAGCCTGGGGGATGTTTCCAGAATGAGATTTTCACTCTGCAGTGGAGTGAGCGCTGATATGAAACTTCCTGGCAGATTAAAACTGTGTGCCCGACCGAGACTCGAACTCGGGACCTTTGCCTTTCGCGGGCAACTGCTCTACCAACTGAGCTACCGAAGCACGACTCACGCCCGGTACTCACAGCTTTACTTCTGCCAGTACCTCGTCTCCTACGTTCCAAACTTTACAGAAGCTCTCCTGTGAAACTTGCAGAACTAGCACTCCTGAAAGAAAGGATATTGCGGAGACATGGCTTAGCCACAGCCTGGGGGATGTTTCCAGAATGAGATTTTCACTCTGCAGCGGAGTGTGCGCTGATATGAAACTTACTGGCAGATTAAAACTGTGTGCCCGACCGAGACTCGAACTCGGGACCTTTGCCTTTCGCGGGCAAGTGCTTTACCAACTGAGCTACCGAAGCACGACTCACGCCCGGTACTCACAGCTTTACTTCTGCCAGTACCTCGTCTCCTACCTTCCAAACTTTTAAGAAGCTCTCCTGCGAAACTTGCAGAACTATCACTCCTGAAAGAAAGGATATTGCGGAGACATGGCTTAGCCACAGCCTGGGGGATGTTTCCAGAATGAGATTTTCACTCTGCAGCGGAGTGTGCGCTGATATGAAACTTCCTGGCAGATTGAAATTGTGTGCCCGACCGTGACTCGAACTCGGGACCTTTGCCTTTCGCGGGCAACTGCTCTACCAACTGAGCTCCCGAAGCACGACTCACGCCCGGTACTCACAGCTTTACTTCTGCCAGTACCTCGTCTCCTACCTTCCAAACTTCACAGAAGCTCTCCTGCGAAACTTGTAGAACTAGCACTCCTGAAAGAAAGGATATTGCGGAGACATGGCTTAGCCACAGCCTGGGGGATGTTTCCAGAATGAGATTTTCACTCTGCAGCGGAGTGTGCGCTGATATGAAACTTCCTGGCAGATTAAGAAAACTGTGTGCCCGACCGAGACTCGAACTCGGGACCTTTGCCTTTCGCGGGCAAGTGCTCTACCAACTGAGCTACCGAAGCACGGATCAAGCCCGGTACTCACAGCTTTACTTCTGCCAGTACCTCGTCTCCTACCTTCCAAACTTCACAGAAGCTCTCCTGCGAAACTTGTAGAACTAGCACTCCTGAAAGAAAGGATATTGCGGAGACATGGCTTAGCCACAGCCTGGGGGATGTTTCCAGAATGAGATTTTCACTCTGCAGCGGAGTGTGCGCTGATATGAAACTTCCTGGCAGATTAAAAAAACTGTGTGCCCGACCGAGACTCGAACTCGGGACCTTTGCCTTTCGCGGGCAAGTGCTCTACCAACTGAGCTACCGAAGCACGACTCACGCCCGGTACTCACAGCTTTACTTCTGCCAGTACCTCGTCTCCTACCTTCCAATCTTTACAGAAGCTCTCCTGCGAAACTTGCAGAACTAGCACTCCTGAAAGAAAGGATATTGTGGAGACATGGCTTAGCCTTTCTTTCAGGAGTGCTAGTTCTGCAAGTTTCGCAGGAGAGCTTCTGTAAAGATTGGAAGGTAGGAGACGAGGTACTGGCAGAAGTAAAGCTGTGAGTACCGGGCGTGAGTCGTGCTTCGGTAGCTCAGTTGGTAGAGCACTTGCCCGCGAAAGGCAAAGGTCCCGAGTTCGAGTCTCGGTCGGGCACACAGTTTTAATCTGCCAGGAAGTTTCATATCAGCGCACACTCCGCTGCAGAGTGAAAATCTCATTCTGGAAACATCCCCCAGGCTGTGGCTAAGCCATGTCTCTGCAGTATCCTTTCTTTCAGGAGTGCTAGTTCTGCAAGTTTCGCAGGAGAACTTCTGTAAAGCTTGGAAGGTAGGAGACGAGATACTGGCAGAAGTAAAGCTGTGAGTACCGGGCGTGAGTCGTGCTTCGGGAGCTCAGTTGGTAGAGCACTTGCCCGCGAAAGGCAAAGGTCCCGAGTTCGAGTCTCGGTCGGGCACACAGTTTTAATCTGCCAGGAAGTTTCATATCAGCGCACACTCCGCTGCAGAGTGAAAATCTCATTCTGGAAACATCCCCCAGGCTGTGGCTAAGCCATGTCTCCGCAATATCCTTTCTTTCAGGAGTGCTAGTTCTGCAAGTTTCGCAGGAGAGCTTCTTAAAAGTTTGGAAGGTAGGAGACGAGGTACTGGCAGAAGTAAAGCTGTGAGTACCGGGCGTGAGTCGTGCTTCGATAGCTCAGTTGGTAGAGCACTTGCCCGCGAAAAGCAAAGGTCCCGTGTTCGAGTCTCGGTCGGGCACACAGTTTTAATCTGCCAGGAAGTTTCAGCACAAAGATCTAATTGCAGTTGTAATACTAGTAAGAGGCGCTTTGCTACGTGCTGATTAATATCAAGATACAGTGCACTAAGGGTTAATAACGTAGTGTTTATTTATATGGGTGCACTGCCACATATTTACAAGACGGTATATCGATTGCAAGTGATCTTGGAAATTACCTGCTAGACAAGTGCTCGAAATATTCGTTAGTTTGTGCGTGTGCAGTCAGTCAGTCTGTTCAATGTATACATATTTCGATCGATATTAATTTGCAGGTAAGATTTATTTATGACTGAGTCATTTCCTTCGTATTTTATAAATTTCCAAACCATTTAGCTTATTGTATGAAACTTCGGACTTTGCTATAGTATCAAATGCTCAGATAACTTACCGGAATACATGCTGAAATACTCCTCGATAACTGTGATTATCAGCTTGCATTTTCGTAAGTTAACTGAATATTGTGCCTATATTAGCTACGCTAGAAATTTATACTGCTAGTACCTGCGACGTGGAGAACGATTATGTGACATTTTAGTTCCCGTAAGAATGAACGAAGATTAAAAATATGGTATCAGAAAGTAAACACAGAAGAATTTCGCCCCTGAAAACATTTAAAATTGTGATATATCGCAAATTTACTGCGTGTTATTGTTTGAAATCCGATGAAATGTTTTTAATTTGGTGAACTAGGGAGTCATTTAGTCATGTTAATATAATTTAGCATACAGAAATCAATGCAGTAAAAACAAAGCGGTGACTGCCTTTCTTTGGCTACGACCGTCTGTGACACATGCATTTATTTCTTCAAAGGATTAAGTCATACCCAATCCAAATATCAAGTGAAAACTATTGAGATGCCTCATGAAAAAGGTGTTGAAATTTCACGGTACTATTGAGCGGTATCTGTCGTCATTAGCGATGTAATGGTATTCTAACTCTGCAGAGCGCTTACGGGCAAACCTTACGTCACACTATAGTCACGTGATTTTTGGAGTGTTGTACGTTGGTGAAAAATCGCGTTCTGCGCATTTTAATGTTCAATCCATAGCTGTTCCTACTCTATCGTTCGTTATTTTTGCACCAGTGGTGGGTGATAAATCGGAGAAATTCCTTACGCTAGGCCCACTCTTGTATATATCTTTGAAAAAGTGAACTTTAAAATAGTAATCAATGTGGAACAAATGTGTGTGATGTTAAATGTCATAGATGGCAGAGGATATTTCTGATGTGTCCGATTCTACATGTAATATTTCTCTTCTGTCAACACCGAATTACTACATCTAAAATATAGGTGAGTAACAATTTTATGTGTCGGCTTCATTATTTACGTTAATTGGAAGTCTGTCACATACTATAATAGACGTTACTAATTTTCGTAGAATATTGTTTGTTTGTTTAAAAAAAAAAAGCCTTCCTGCTGTGTCTTACATATTTGTAATACTGCTTTTAATTTTCTTTTGTACATTAAAGCCTACACCTCAGTTTCCTTGCTGATTTGCTATTCTGTAATGAAGTATATGTCCCGATTTCAATTCTGTTGGGTCTTGGTTTATTCGCTGTACTTGTGAGAACAGACTGTATACCACTTCATCTAGTATGTTTCCGCTTTCATCTGCACTAATATGTTTTAGGTTTCTAAAACTATGCATGTTACTAAACGCTGTCCCCAAACTCAGAATGTGGAAGACGATACTAATTGCATCGCAGGGGCCACTAAAATTCTATTTTCATTATTTCGCGTAGTTATTGACCGAATTTAACTATTTTGAAGGCTGTCATAATCTACTCATTAAGAGGTATAGTCTTACGTGAAAAGTTTAACACAATAAGACAAGTATTACAGTTAGTAACTGTGTGCTTGTCATGGGGCAGCATAACTGACTACGTGGACTTCAATCATCCGGTGTTCGTCAATGAAACATATAATTTCAAACTTTTAAGAAACATTTTCTCTTTGAACCATCCCTCCCCCCCCCCCGTACACACAGACACACAGACACACACACACTCACACACACACACACACACACACACACACACACACACACACACAAAGAAAGACCAGAATTTTATCAGCAGCTACATATTCCCTGTTCATTCAGTCAGACTTTGGCATCAGGCTTGACGTTTTAATTTATTACTTCTTTACTACCCAGTCTACTCGCAACACACTTTACACATAGTATCTACATACATAACTGAATGATCTTCCAAAATTATATCATTGTACAATATATATTTCAGGAGATATCATGTGGCCAACGATGATGGGCGCAAATGGTCCAGTTTATATTCATCCTATGTCTTATAACAAGAGCACTTAGCGACCTCCAAGAAACTTTAATCATGATTTCAGAGCTTTCCTAAACTTTTCCTGCTTACATCCTTAAAGTCATTAATTCGTTTGTAAAATTCTTATTGTCTGACACCGTCGAAAGCAGATATGCGATCTGTTGTATTGAGGCTGTGAGCTCAGGAAACCACTTCATAGTCGAGGTCGCAATTTTATTATATTTTATTACTAGTTCTGGCATATACACAAGCTATCTTCAGCTCTGTAGCATCGAAAATTGAAGAGGTTCCATAGCGCTGTGCATACCAAAACAAGATACATTGCTTAGTGTGCAACTACCAAACACCGGGGAAGATCGTCACAATTCGTGTGAGCAGGATCGTTTGTTGTATAATCCAGTGGAATAATGAATTAAATTATCCTAAAAACATGTTTCAATCATGACAGTAATGTAAGTGTAGAAATCCATGTTAAGTAAATATAGACTGACACTACAACTCTCGCACAAAATAATGGGTCGTCTTATGTGATGCACATCCATAGAATCATGCAGTTCACGTACGTGGGTACTGTTATCATATTTGGCACATCTATTCTAAAGAAACGGCAGAAGCACTGACGGTTACTGAACCTGTAGAAAGAGATGCCTGTTCAACCCCAGAAACTACCATATGAACATAATTTGACGCTCCTGACAAAGGCCTTGCTAAATAAGGAAGAAGACAAGTTGTGCCAGAAAGACCTAATAACTTGTTTTCTCTTAGCGGACCTAACGAACAGTTAATATAACAACATGTATAATTAATTACGTAAAACGAAAGCGGAAAACATACTAAATATTTGCTAACTTAGGGCCATAAACAAGGCGGCATGAGAGTGTTAGAAGTACCAGTAGACACACATTATATGTTTAAACTTAACAATAAACAGATATAAAAGCATAGGAGAATACAAACCAGGAACTTTCTCCTATAATAACATGATACGCAATAGTTAACAACAAATCGCAAGACAATGCCTCGTAATTTTGACATCAATATTCAAAAAATGAAAGTTTAACGATTATATTAGAGTAAGTAAGTGCGTTAGGGATAACCATCAGTAGGTCAATAGATTTACTTTTTGGTATTAGAAATCAAATGGCTTGTGTACATTTTAGTTGTAAGATGTAAAGTGATAAAAGCATTAAGAGGATGACACATATTTGTAATGAAAGTATACTATATTGATTATAGGTAAAAAACATTAAAAGGTAGACCGAGGTCTAAGTGCTAAGGAGTATTATACATAATTATGACTGAGATACGGTACCATGCTTTGTTTTAAAATCAAAAATAAAAACGTAAGCAATAAGCAAAACCTCTATCCATTATGTATGGTTTATTCATGGAGTGACTCCATAATGTAGCCCAAGGTTTAGGTGCTTTGTAACAATCCTCCTCTTGGTAAATAACAATATGTAAGCAACATACTGTATATCTATCATTGGCATGTAAACAATACGATGTATGGCTGTGAATCAGTGTGGAGTGAAGTTCAAAACTCATGTACAACACATACATAAGAGGATGATAATATAATAGTAATTACAGTACATTGATTATAGATACAATATAAAAAATAAATTATTAACGAACGCTTCTAATACGGTAGAACCAACGCCTCTTACCTACTGCCAGACTAAAAATACGTAATAATCTCACTAGCAAAGACCGCTACCACCATTTGTCTGTTTCGTATATTACCTTAACACTACCTACATTGCAATACGAAAAGGTTATATTTGTAAACAGCACTAACTGCATCGTAGTTTTCCAGTCAAAAGATATTTTAATACATTTTCTTTTGGGCAGAAGGCCGGACGGAAGTAGCGATGAAACACTTCAATTAAATAGCATCCCAGGCTGACTGCCAGTTGCTCTGGTACGGAATCAATATTTATAATTATTTCATCGAACTGGAGATGTAAGAAGACGAAAATGTAGATGGCATTTGAAAATAAACATAACTATTTCCACTTAAAACTATCTAAATATTGATGCATGCCACTCGCTTCATCGTGTGCCTACAGGTAGTTTATTATGTTGCAAATGTCCGCGTAGTTATTAAATCGACATTAAAATGTGATCGTTTATGTACATAAGATTGCATGAGCTAACATAGTTAAATACATGCCATATCCTCTATAATAGCACGGTTACTTCAGTTGTGACGTGATCAGAATAAGGCATGTCAACGATTGCCAATCATCATAAAACAGTTGTGGAGGCACTTCTTACAAAATGGCCCACAGTCAGGACCATAATGTTAAGATGGTCAAAGTGTACTCCTGTATCTCAATTTTTAATGATGTGGCCCATACCCAAAATTGAATCGTATATTTAATTAACAGAAAGATATCCAGCGTCTGTCTGTCGTCAAACAGGTCAGAAAATCGCAAAACGAAACATGATTCAGTGCTACGCTTGCAGGCTGCTACTCCTATCGCAGAGCACTGCATCGTTCCGCCCACGCCGGCTGATTTAAGTAACGGTGCACTGCTCAACCGTGCCGTCCTTGGGGCCATCTGTTTCGCGACCTCAGCGCACTACTGCGCCTTATTCGAGCTATCCTTCGTTAAAGGCGCAGAAGAACGAGTACGCCAGGAAAGGGTCGTCGCTATTTGAACGTCTACGCACTGCACATGAAATACGAAGCGTCGTTGCACGTTTTATTGACTGTGCTGCTGACAGTGTTTGAGGTTCAGAAGCTACGCAGCAGGTGGGTTATTAGTGATTCATACAATAACGAAAATGTAAAATTGTGTTTGAAGCAGTTAAAACAAATATCAAACAGTAGAATGAGTTTACATTGCACCCATGCTGAAACCCACGCGCGCGCGCGCGCGCGCGCGCGGGTACACACACACACACACACACACACACACACACACACACATCACACTGTGTAACATAAAACCAGTAAACCCCAGAGTCTTTAAAGAATCGAACTCCAAAGCATAAAATAGTTTCAAACGTGTGATTACTTTGCAAATAAAGGCGTTGAATCAGATAAACCCGTGCACTCAAGTTCGCAGTTTTATTTGTATGTAAATACATAAAACTGCAACCAGTCACATTCAATTAACAGTCATGGGCTCTAAAATATCCGCAATGGATAAGCTTATTTTATTTGATTACTAGTTTCGGTTCACATACAAGCCACTTCAGGTTTGTAATATGAAAAAGTGCATTTAAGAGGCAAAGTAGTTCAAACTGTTAATATAAAAGTTCCATCACTCTATACATACGAAAATAAAACATTAGTGCGCAACCACAAAACGGCGGGCAACATGGTCATAATTTGTGCGAGCAGGATCGTTTGTTGCACACTCCAATGGAGCAATGATGTAAATTACACTAAAAATACATTTAAATGATGACAATAAGATTACAGTGTAAAAATACATAAAAAGCAAATATATATTGGGACTATAGCTCCTACCCAGAATAAAAGCTCGTGATATGTAGTACACACAGATAGAATAAGGTAGTTTACATATGTAGACACTGACCACATTTGCCACAGTATGTCTTCTAAAGTATTGGCAGAAGCAGTTACGATAGACTTTGTAGAACGAGATGCCTGTTCCACGCTAGGAATTGCTACATGAACAAGCAAAATGTCATCTGATAAAACCATATGAAGTTTTTATATTGGTCACTAGAAGGATGACGCACATTGTGATGACAGTATATTATGCTGATTATGGATAAAATACACACAAAAACGTAGACTGAGGTCTGGGTGCTAATTATCGAAAAGGAAGTACAAAAGGAGTACCATACATAATTATGACAGATATTACACAATACTTTGGTGTAAATTGTTCATGAAATCAATCCATAATGTAGCCTTGGATCTATGGACTACATAACAATCTTGGTCTTAGTAAATGATAAGAAGAAATAAATAAACAATACATTGTAAATTAACCGTTTGTTTACAAATAATGTAATTCATGTCTATTATGTCAGTTATTATTTTAATCTTTGTGTCAAATTCCCGCTGTATATTTTATCTATAATCCGTGTACTGTAATTACAATGATATCATCCTCTTATCTATACGTTGTACATTATTTCACTTCAGATTGACCGACGGCCATACATCGTATTATTAAATGCTAATGATTGCTTTATGGTGTTTTGCTTACTTATTGGTTGTTATTTACCAGTACCACGATTCTTACAAAGCACCTAAACTTTGGGCTACGTTATGGACTGACTCCATGAATAAGTCACACATAATGGATAGAAGTTTTGCTTATTGCTTACGTTTTTTTTATTTTTTATTTTAAACCAAAGCATTTTACTGTATCTCAATTATAGTGCAGGCTTTTGTTTGTTTGGTTAGAATAGCTCGGTGTCAGTTAGACCGTCAGCGAGAGCGCACTGCGAGTTTCTGCTACTAATAAGGCGAGTACACCGTTCGCTTGTTACATATTTTTACGAACTTCAAACAGAAGCGACTTATTTTCAGTTATCTGTCTAGTTACTAGTTTATTTTTGTAATTTCTTGCGTGTTCGAGTGCTTAGTACGCACAACCTTTTATTTCAATAACAGTGTAGTGTACAGTACCGCCGTTGCTATCGGCCGTTGTATCAACTCTGGTATCGTGCAGGCTTTTGTTTGTTTGGTCAGAACAGCTTAGTTAGACCGAAAGCGAGAGCAGCAACGCTGGTTCCTGCAACTAATAAGGAGACTACACCGTTCGCTTGTTACATTTTCTACGAGCTTCAAACAGGAGCGACTGCAGTAATGGATAGGAACTGTGATTGTTGTGTACAGATGCGAGCTGAACTGGCGAACCTTCGCTCACAGCTTCAGGCTGCGTTGGCTTCCGTCACACAGCTTGAGGCTGCTGCCAAGGGGCGTCACTGTGGGGGATCGGACGCGGGGATGCGAGGGACGTCGAGCACGTCCCACGTGTCCTCCGATCGGTCCACTGCTCTGACCTCCCGGGTACTGCCTGCACTGACGTTGATCCCTCACCCGTGGTCGAGTGGGAAAACATTCCGAAGTCTGGCAGGCAGCGAAAAACTTTCCGAGGGGCCGATTGTAGGGCCTCCCCGGTTCGTTTGACGAACAGATTTGGGGCGTTATCTGTGGCTGACGATGTCTCTGAGCCGGATGCAGTCGTCCACCCTGTTCCAGAGGATGCTTCTCGGCCTGCAAGGCCTGGGCATTTACAGAGGGTGGGTTTGCTGGTAGTTGGGAGCTCCAACGTTAGGCGCGTAATGGGGTCCCTTACGAACATGGCTGCCAAGGAGGGGAAGGAAGTCAGTGTGCACTCCGTGTGCATTCCGGGGGGGGGGGGTGAGTCATTTCGGATGTGGAAAGGGTGCTTCCGGATGCCATGAACAGTACAAAGTGCAGCCAACTCTAGGTGGTGGCTCATGTCGGTACCAACGACGTGTGTCGCTTTGGATCGGAGCAGATTCTGTCTGGTTTCGGGCAGCTAGCGGAAATGGTAAAGACTGTCAGTCTTGCTTCTGAGATTAAGGCGGAGCTCACCATCTGCAGCATCGTCGATAGAACCGACTGTGGTCCTTTGGCGCAAAGCCGAGTGGAGTGTCAGAATCAGAGGCTCAGGCGGTTCTGTGACCGTGTAGGCTGCAGATTCCCTGACTTGCGCCATCGGGTGGTGGGTTTCCGGGTTCCGCTTAATGGGTCGGGAGTCCACTACACACAGGAGGCGGCTACACGGGCAGCGGGGGCTGTGTGGAAGGGTTTTAGGTTAGAGGGTCACAGGGAACCACAGAAGGGGCGTCCGTCTAAAAGTGGGCAGGTAATACACAGTAAGTTAGTTATAGAAACGATCGGTATTGTAGTTGTAAATTGTCGTAGCTGTGTTGGGATAGAACCAGAGCTCCAAGCCCTAATAGGAAGCACTGAAGCTCAAATAGTTGTAGGTACAGAGAGCTGGCTAAAGCCGGAAATAAGTTCAGCCGAAATTTTTTCAAACGATCCAACAGTGTTCAGAAAGGATAGATTAAATACAGTTGGTGGTGGAGTATTTATTGCTGTCAGAAGTAGTTTGCCCTGTAGCGAAATTGAAGTAGATAGTTCGTGTGAAATAGTATGGGTAGAGGTCATACCCGACAATCGGACTAAACTATTAACTGGTTCGTTTTACCGACCCCCCCCCCACCCCCCCCCCCCCCCCCCCCGACTCTGAAGACATAGTTGCTGAACAGTTCAGAGAAAACTTGAGTCTCATTTCAAATAAGTACCACGCTCATACAATTATAGTCGGTGGTGACTTTAATCTACCCTCGATATGCTGGAAAAATTATACGTTTAAAGCCGGCGGCAGGCATAAAATATCATCGAAATTGTACTGAATGCTTTCTCAGAAAATTATTTTGAGCAATTAGTTCATGAGCCCACTCGAAGCGTAAATGGTTGCAAAAGCATACTTGACCTTTTAGCAGCAAAAAATCCTGGACAAATAGTGAGTGTTGTGACGAATACAGGGATTAGCGACCACAAGGCAGTTGCTGCTAGGCTGAATACCGTAACACCTACAACCATCAAAAAGAAATGTAAAGTATACCTATTTTAAAAAGCGGATAAAAATGCTCTTAACGCCTTTTTAAGAGACAGTCTTCACTCCTTCCGATCTGATCATGTAAGTGTAGAAAAGTTGTGGAATGTTTTCAAAGAGATAGTATCAACAGCAATTGAGAGACATATATCACATAAATTAATAAGTGATGCTACTGATCCCGCATGGTACACAAAACAGGTCAAATCGTTGTTGCAGAAGCAACGAAAAAAGCATGCCAAATTTAAAAGAACTCAAAATCCCCAAGATTGGTAAAGTTTTACAGAAATTCGAAATATAGCGCGTACTTCAATGCGAGATGCTTATAATAATGTCCACAACGAAATTCTGTCTCGAAATCTGGCAGAAAACCGAAAGAGATTCTGGTCATACATAAAGCACACCAGTGGCAAGGCGCAATCAATACCTTGACTGCGCGATAACAACGGTGAAGTCACTGATGACAGTGCCACTAAAGCAGAGTTATTAAACACGGTTTTCCGAAACTCCTTCACCAAAGAAGACGAAGTATACTTTCGTGAATTGCAATCAAGAACAACTGCCAAGATGTGAAACATAGAAGTAGATATCCTCGGTGTAACAAAGCAGCTTAAATCACTTAATAAAAGCAAGGTCTCCGGTCCAGTTTGTATACCAGTCAGGTTCCTCTCAGAGTATGCTGATAAAATAGCTCCATATTTAGCAATTACACTCCTGGATATGGAAAAAAGAACACATTGACACCGGTGTGTCAGACCCACCATACTTGCTCCGGACACTGCGAGAGGGCTGTACAAGCAATGATCACACGCACGGCACAGCGGACACACCAGGAACCGCGGTGTTGGCCGTCGAATGGCGCTAGCTGGGCAGCATTTGTGCACCGCCGCCGTCAGTGTCAGCCAGTTTGCCGTGGCATACGGAGCTCCATCGCAGTCTTTAACACTGGTAGCATGCCGTGACAGCGTGGACGTGAACCGTATGTGCAGTTGACGGACTTTGAGCGAGGGCGTATAGTGGGCATGCGGGAGGCCGGGTGGACGTACCGCCGAATTGCTCAACACGTGGGGCATGAGGTCTCCACAGTACATCGATGTTGTCGCCAGTGGTCGGCGGAAGGTGTACGTGCCCGTCGACCTGGGACCGGACCGCAGCGACGCACGGATGCACGCCAAGACCGTAGGATCCTACGCAGTGCCGTAGGGGACCGCACCGCCACTTCCCAGCAAATTAGGGACACTGTTGCTCCTGGGGTATCGGCGAGGACCATTCGCAACCGTCTCCATGAAGCTGGGCTACGGTCCCGCACACCGTTAGGCCGTCTTCCGCTCACGCCCCAACATCGTACAGCCCGCCTCCAGTGGTGTCGCGACAGGCGTGAATGGAGGGACGAATGGAGACGTGTCGTCTTCAGCGATGAGAGTCGCTTCTGCCTTGGTGCCAATGATGGTCGTATGCGTGTTTGGCGCCGTGCAGGTGAGCGCCACAATCAGGACTGCATACGACCGAGGCACACAGGGCCAACATGGTGTGGGGAGCGGTCTCCTACACTGGCCGGACACCACTGGTGATCGTCGAGGGGACATTGAATAGTGCACGGTACATCCAAACCGTCATCGAACCCATCGTTCTACCATTCCTAGACCGGCAAGGGAACTTGCTGTTCCAACAGGACAATGCACGTCCGCATGTATCCCGTGCCACCCAACGTGCTCTAGAAGGTGTAAGTCAACTACCCTGGCCAGCAAGATCTCCGGATCTGTCCCCCATTGAGCATGTTTGGGACTGGATGAAGCGTCGTCTCACGCGGTCTGCACGTCCAGCACGAACGCTGGTCCAACTGAGGCGCCAGGTGGAAATGGCATGGCAAGCCGTTCCACAGGACTACATCCAGCATCTCTACGATCGTCTCCATGGGAGAATAGCAGCCTGCATTGCTGCGAAAGGTGGATATACACTGTACTAGTGCCGACATTGTGCATGCTCTGTTGCCTATGTCTATGTGCCTGTGGTTCTGTCAGTGTGATCATGTGATGTATCTGACCCCAGGAATGTGTCAATAAAGTTTCCCCTTCCTGGGACAATGAATTCACGGTGTTCTTATTTCAATTTCCAGGAGTGTATATACAACCACTCGCTAACAGAAAGATCCGTACCTAAAGACTGGAAAATTGCTCAAGTCACACCAATACCCAAAAAGGCAAATAGGAGTAATCCGCTCAATTAGAGGCCTATATCACTAACGTCGATTTGCAGTAGGGTTTTGGAACGTATACTGTGTTCGAACATTATGAAGTACCTCGAAGAAAACGATTTATTGACATATAGTCAGCACGGATTCAGAAAGTATCGTTCTTGTGAAACACATCTAGCTCTTTATACTCATGAAGTAATAAGTGCTATCGACAGGGAATATCAAATTGATTCCATATTTTTAGATTTCCGGAAGGCTTTCGACACAGTTCCTCACAACCGTTTTCTAACAAAACTGCGTGCCTAAGGAGTATCACCTCAGTTGTGCGACTGGATTCGTGATTTCCTGTCAGAAAGGTCACAGTTCGTAGTAATAGATGGGAAGTCATTGAGTAAAACAGAAGTAATATCCGGCGTTCCTCAAGAAAGTGTTATAGGCCCTCTATTGTTCCTGATCTATATTAACGATATAGGAGACAATGTCAGTAGCCGTCTTAGATTGTTTGCAGATGATGCTGTCATTCACCGTCTTGACTTGCAAAATGATTCAGATAAGACATCTGTATGGTGCGAAAAGTGGCAGTTGACCCTTAATAAAGAAAAGTGTGAAGTTATTCACATGAGTACTAAAAGAAATCAGCTTAATTTCGATTATGCGATAAGTCACACAAATCTGAAGACTGTAAATTCAACTAAATACTTAGGGATTACAATTACAAATAACCTCAATTGGAACGATCACATAGATAATATTGTGGGTAGAGCAAACCAAAGACTGCGATTCATTGGCAGAACACTTAGAAGGTGCAACAGGTCTACCAAATAGACTGCTTACACTACGCTTGTCCGCCCTATTCTGGAGTATTGCTATGCGGTGTGGGATCCGCATCAGGTGGGACTAACGGATGACATCGAAAAAGTACAAAGAAGCGCAGCTCGTTTTGTATTATCGCGAAATAGGGGAGATAGTGTCACAGACATGATACGTGAATTGGAGTGGCAATCATTAAAATAAAGGCGTTTTTTGTCGCGACGGGATCTTCTCATGAAATTTCAATCACCAGTTTTCTCCTCCGATTGCGAAAAAGTTCTGTTGGCACCCACCTACATAGGGAGAAATGATCATCACGACAAAATAAGAGAAATCAGCACTCGCACAGAAAAATTTAAGTGCTCGTTTTTCCCGCGCGGCGTTCGAGAGTGGAACGGTAGAGAGACGGCATGAAGGTGATTCATTGAACCCTCTGCCAGGTACTTTATTGTGAATAGCAGAGCGATCACGTAGATGTAGATGTATAATTATGCATGATACTCATTTTGTATTTTCTGTTCCTTAATTAGCATTTAAACCTCGGTCAGTTTCATTGTGTACTTTATATATAATCAATATTTATCTGATTTACATTGCAAGATCACAGGTTGATGTAAGTGCGATATAAGGCACTGCAAGTGTCAAATGTTGGTATATTAATAACCGGTTTAGCCACCAGAATGTTGAATGCAAATATTCAAATATGTATGCATTGTGGTGTACAGGTGTCAGATGTCACGTAGTGGGATGAAGTTCCGTTCCTGTTGCCCTTGGTAGGTTAATACACGGACGGTTAATGCTAATTTTTGTGGACGACGCTGAAACTGTCGTCCGATGATGTCTCGCATGTGCGCGGTTGGAGACAGATCTGGTGATCGAGCAGGCCAAGACAATATATCAACACACGACAGAACATGTTTGGTTTGTTGGGTTACAACAGTGGTATGTGAGCGAGGATTATCCTGTTGGAAAACATCGCCTGGAATGCTGTTGATGAATAGCAGGACAACAGGTCGAAACAAAAGTTTGACGTTCAAATTTGCAGCCGTGATGCGTCGGATAACCACGAGAGTGCTCATGCCATCATACGAAATCGCACCCCAGACCATAACTCCAGGCGTAGGTCCAGTGTGACTAGTTCGCAAACAGTTTCGTTGTAGGCCCTCAACTGGCCTCCTCGTAACCAATATACAACCATCACTGGCACCGAGGCAGAACCAGCTATCATCAGAATATACAACACACCTCCACCCTGCCCTACAATGAGCTCTCTCTTGACAGCACAAATCGCAGATGGCAGTGGTTTGGGTTCAGCAGAATGCATGCTATGGGGCGACTGGCTCGGAGATGCCCTGAAGCAACCGGTTTTAACAGTTTGTTGAGTCAATGTGGTGCCAACTGCGAACTGCTGGTCAAATTGCTGCTGCGGATGCGGCACTACGCGCCGAACCATACGCCGAACACAATGGTCATCCAGCTCGGTAATTCCCCATGTCGTCAGGAGCCCAGTCTCCTTGCGACCGTACGTTCTTGGGATCACCAATGTGTACAGTGGCTACATTCTTGCCAAGTCTTTCTGCAGTATCGCGGAAGGAACATCCAGCTTTTCGTAGCCCTAATACATGACCTCGTTCAAACTCACTGAGCTGCTGATAATGTCTTTGTCGCCTTAAAGGCATTTTTGACTAACATCCAATCACCACGTCCAGTGTTAAATGTAACTAACACTCACGACCTTTACAGTGTCTATTCAATTCAAACGTGATTTGCATCCTCAAATTGGCGGTACTAGCTCTTCTCTTATGGGACTGGCGCGAAATTTGAATAGAGATCTTTCAGGAGTGGAAACACCACTAGAAAATTTCGTTTGTGTAGCGTTTGTTGTTGCGATTTTTTTCCGTCAGTGTATAAACTGTGGCAAACATAGTGGGTCAAGGGAGTTATAGCTCTGGATTACGCATATGAGCATCATCTAAGATAAGATTTTATTGCTACCGTATATACGGACATTCCTGAACTAGTGACACTTAACATATTTGTCTAAAGTTCCTTAAAAACGTACGAAGTATCGGAACTGGTCAATAGTGTCACAAGTACTATTTGATATTGGTGATCTGCCCATAAATAAACTATTGGCAGAGATACGTTCTCTTCTGGAAATTTTCTGCTGGTGAAGAAGTTTCATTCTAATTCCTCGTTACCTCTAAGAACATGGATAAGAAAAATTAATTACTTAATATAAAATGCAAGGAAATTTCAAGTGTGTGGATGAACATTAAAAATTAGGGAGGCGTACACTTTAAGCTCTACTTCCACCCTATTACTTGTACGACACCCTAGCTGAGCTGTGATTACCTAAGAAGCAGCAAAAGATATCTTCGCGTGGTCTTTACCAATTAGTGACTCTTTCGGCTATAGAAAGCGTATTTGTCCTCTGTGCACTTCAGCATTTGAGCGAAAATATTTCTATAAAACCAGAATCATTTAAAATTGTTTCACTGGACGGTTGCTTTAATTCAATATAAAAGTCTTGGTTATGAAGTTTGTATTTTGCACATTAGCTGCACCGTCTGTCATCTAATAGCAGACACTTTATACAAACAACAGTAGAGCGTGACCTGCGGTAATGAAAATAAACATTTTAGCTAGAAACTAATACATCGACCTAGAGATGTGAACCAGTTTTGCACCTTGTTACAGAATGTTTTCTTAGGCGACAAAATTTTCTTGCAAAAAATAGTCTTTCTTATACGAGGACATTTGAAAAGCAGTAGCAATAGCATTATTGTACACATAGAAATGAACCTTCCTTTGTTAACTATTGAGATACTTATGTACCACGCCCTAGTCGCAATGATTTGCACATTGTGGCGAAAAGTGTTTCACTCAGTCCATTTCTGAGAACTCAATTTTCCTCAGTCTCAAATATCTCATCTCCCTCGTTTCTCCACCAGATCTTTCATCTTTCCTCCAGTAATGGTCGTATCCTCTACTGTTCGTCGTAAAACTCCTCTTATCCTCTACTGAGTATTCGTACCTATCAGTTCCACTCCTTTTTTTGACCTCTTAAATATACCAACAGTAAATATATTCCACAGTCATGTTTCGTACATTTTTGAACGAATTATTAACAGAGGTTACTAACCGTTGATCACGTTTAACAGGTGTTCCATTTCTTTTCATCGCAAGCTGCTACTAGCATTTGGCTTACAATTAAACAGTAGTGGGTGATAGCGTTTGAAGTTGGGTGTCGCACCAAACCTTTAATTGTCTCATTTTTATAAGAGAGGCCTTTATAAGCGAATACTTTTTCACTCGGCACCCCGAAACCTTCCGAGCGGTTCTAGGACCTTTAGTCCGGAACCGCGCCGCTGCTACAGTCGCAGGTTCGAACCCTGCCTCGGTCGCCGATGTGTGTGATGCCCTTAGGTTAGTTAGGTTTAAGTAGTCCTAAGTCTAGGGAGCTGATGACCTCAGATGTTAGGTCCCATAGTGCTTAGAGCCATCTGAACCATTTTTGAACCCGAAACCCTACATTCTGTCTCAATAAATGGACACTTCATAGTACGCCTTTTCTAGAGCATGTTTAGATTATCATTCATCCAAACTTTTAAAATCAGATACCAAAATGCAAAGAATACTCATATTATGCAGTTACAGAAATAAGAGACGCTTATAAAAGTAACGATTAACTCTAATATAGTTAATTAATGAACTGCATTCGTTTTAAAATAAAACACCAGTAATTAGAGGTAAATCATAGAACTTAACTACATTTATTCCTACCTCACGTGTATTCCAATTTTCAAAAATGGTTCAAATGGCTCTGAGCACTATGGGACTTAACTTCGGAGGTCATCAGTCCCCTAGAACTTAGAACTACTTAAACCTAACTAACCTAAGGACATCACACACATCCATGCCCGAGGCAGGATTCGAACCTGCGACCGTAGCGGTCGCGCTGTTCCAGACTGTAGCGCCTTTAACCGCTTGGCCACCACGGCCGGCTCCAATTTTCCCCTCCTCTTTTTCACTGATGCAGATTTGTCAGTAAGCTAATGACTGAAATCTGCAATCTCCATCAGCTGATTTCTTTCAATAGAAAGCATCGCCGAGGCCAAAATCTTCCCTGGATCACAGATTTCCGTAAAAATGCTTTTTTTCTTTTCAAAGTAGAAGGCCACCTTCCATATTCTTTGAACACAGTTGCTTTTGTAAATTACCTGTTGCTACAGCATCCAATTCAACAGTAAATTACTTAGTCCTCCGAAAACACCATGGTTTACTGATGATTCAGTTCATCATCATCCCTTAAGGCCAGTTTAACAGAACCACAGAAACCAGTAATGGCTAAATTCTTCGTTACACCCTAAAATTTTCTTTTTGTATGTAGTATGCAACTCTTCAGCTGTCTTAGCAGTTCCAAAAAAGTGGCAGTCTTAAACAATCCTGTATGTCAAAATCTGAAGATTCATTGTTCGTTATTTTCGTACTAAGATGGTTTATCTTCGTGGCTCGTACTATTTAGTCCACGCGGAAAACAGAACAACGCTTTTTCAGCTTGACACCCATATAACCAATCTTTTTAAAAATATCCCTTTTAGACTTTTTCTTAAATTGTTTATTTCCAGCATCAATATTTTGCTCATTATTTAAATCCGGTAATGCTCTCCTCGCCAGAAAAGTGGGAAAACTCTAAACTTTTAAATTATTTACTCTATTCACTTTCATTCACACTTACTACACTGACGAAGTAGCCCTTCGAACAGTCAAATATAAGAACGCCTCTAAAACCAAAACATGCGATTACCTCGAAACACCGCAAAAATTAGAGTATGTGATTAATACGAACACAGCGCCCATCTCCTACTCATGCGAAAACGTTTCCATCTAAACTATCTTCATAGCAAATTTGTAAGTGTTCGAAAATGTCTGACTGCAAGTGAAATACTGTGGGTGGACATAGAAAGGGATAACATACCGCAGCGGAACGAAATTGTCGGCGCAAAAGGATGAAATCATCTCCGCAGAGTGGTACAATCTGTAGAGAAGATATCTGGAACTGTTCCCTCATAGGGTATGTCTGCAGGCGTGCTGCAACACCCAAGTGCTGATACACGCAGAGTTTCTATCTGCTGCCACGTATAGCGCAGCCTTATTGCTGCTGAAACTAAACTGCAGCGCTCTGCCCGCTGGCGAGCTGCAGCAAGAAAACTACCAGACAGTTTGATCCGAAGCCAGCACAGTTTCTTGATTCAGTAGGAAGCGTTAGGACGTTGAGCGACTAAATACGGTTGATTTCAACATATTTTAGAGGATATGTCACGTTTATTAACGTAAAATATTAGAAGAAAAGACGGCAAATGAATGTAAAAGTATTCGGGGTTTTTCTGTGTTGCAACTTTACCACACACCGTCCCTGGAATCAAATGAAATGGTGCATATGTTCAGTCAAGAGAACAACATTTTCGTGATGTATGCCCAAAATAACAAAATGGTTCAAATGGCTCTGAGCACTATGGGACTTAACTTCGGAGGTCATCAGTCCCCTAGAACTTAGAACTACTTAAACCCAACTAACCTAAGGGCATCACACACATCCATGCCCGAGGCAGGATTCGAACCTGCGACCGCAGCGGTCACGCGGTTCCAGACTGAAGCGCCCAGAAACGCACGGCCACACCGGCCGGCCCCCAAAATAACAGCTGTACCATAGTGGTGAATTGCAGGCCAGTGTAACATCTGTCCCGATGTTATTTATAAGCGAGTAATTTTCTGTGTAGATCTTTTCTGTTAGAATTCTTCAAGTTTTCAGCAAACCCCCTTTGGAAAATCCCTTTTTCTGATTTTAAGTTTAATTTTCTATATCTAGTATCTACAGATTCGTGCTGTCCAATTGACTGTCAAACAAAAATGCCGCAAGAGGTAAATTTCCCTGTTACTGGCAATATTCTCCACACAAATGATATTTTCAGCTAACATTTTTGCTGGACCGAATGCTTTTCTGCGCGTGTTAACTATCACCAGTATTTAGTTAACCTTTTGACTAATTTCGCCCTCAAACAACGAAAGT
Organism: Schistocerca cancellata; assembly: GCF_023864275.1. Taxonomy (NCBI): domain Eukaryota; kingdom Metazoa; phylum Arthropoda; class Insecta; order Orthoptera; family Acrididae; genus Schistocerca; species Schistocerca cancellata. The sequence continues at coordinate 373,594,055 of NC_064630.1, read as the reverse complement.
TACTTGAAACACGCAGTGATTATTGTGATGGTGTCTGCAGACCGAGGTCTCATCCAAGTGTTGGTACATCACGACGGCACCAGAAGTAAAGATATTGGCTGCCAAATGCACAAACGAACCGGAGACGTCGGCGTAAACATGCCGTCGCCGCCGGAGAGTTATTTATGTCCGAGAGCAATCCCGCTCTGCCCAGTGATTGCTATAGACCAGTCTCTATGTAATCAGAGAACACTTGTAATCCACGCTAACGGCGACAGTATTGTCATAGTGCAGATCCGACTGCGTGCTAATAGAACAGTTATTCTGAACTTATATCAAGTTAAGGGAACTTTTAATCCGTGTCTTCTGTGTGGACATTACTTGTTTCAAAGTAAAGTACTTACCATGGTCAAGAGTTGCGTATGTTTGTAGCTCTACCGGCCCTCACCAAATTGCCAATCGCCGATAATGTTAACCTTCTGTTAAGGGTTTAGCCTGACCGTGACTATACCTAATGACAAGGAATCTGACTATAATTTCGTAATCGCGAAGCAAGTGAAACAGTAACAACAGCAAAGCCAACGGTGTTTGAGCTGACGTTTTACTTACACGAAAGCAAACTAATTATGCCGTATATACATGTGGTCGCCAGCGTAATTAGGCAATACGGTATCAAGTGTTATGGCAAAACGGAGGTAAACTTCACCTAAGAAAACTCATCTCACTTGCTACTCTAAATTATGTCTTTTAACACAGTTACTCTCAGTATTATACAGCAACTGGCCGTAGCAAACAACACACAGCTAACCCCTGTGCAGAACACAGAATGGCCAATAAATGCAGCACTATATACTATCTCACAATAACACTATTGGCAAAAAACTAGTATGCAGTATAGTGAACAAATGAAGTGTATACGAACCTGCTAATAAAGTATGACTGGATACAGCATCAACTATTATTTTAATTAACTATCACAAAAAAGATCATGATCTGAAGCAATACTGATTACTATGGACTTCATAAATTTGCACATGGAGTTCCTCTATACAAATGGGCAGTACAGAACAAAAGTTTTGTTGCAGAATAAATGATTATACTGATTGCTGCAATTGCTCAGAAGAAGCCTTTACTTTTATTTATCACATAGGTTAAGTATCTTAAGGGGTTCCTGAAATTGGTTTGGTTTGAAAAACCATGATCAACTGTAAATAGTAACATGCAAAATTAAGTAACTGCTAAACACCTTTAGTAACAACTTTAAATATAATGAATACTGCAAAAATTAGGACGACAGTAAACAAGGGGACCTAGTAACTAGTCTCTCATGGGACTCAAAGTCAAACTGTTTTGCAAATGACTATAGAACTTGAAAAACCACTTTAAAACAACATATACAAAGAAACAATTACAAATTTGCAAACCTGTTTAAAATGAAATAAATCTGCTGTCTTTTCATAACTTTTACTTACAGACAGCTATAAGCTCTTTATGTTTGTGTCACTGATTATTTTAATGGCAGCGTCTTATTTAATGGAAAGCTTTCTTTATGGGCACACTTTAGGAACCTTAAAGATGAAAAATTATGTGGACTAAATCAGAATGAGTTATTATTCAGTACTTAATTCCCGATCCATTGGATGTACATATTTAGATAACAGTCCTGCTGAAGGCGGTGGCGCTTGTGAAAAATTGCAGTGACTATAAAATTGGCTGTAAAGCAATCATGGTTCTTGATGTTAGCCACGGCCTTATGCAGGGTGAATCACATAACATTACCGCTGGATATATTTCGTAAACCACATCAAATACTGACGAATCGATTCCACAGACCGAACGTGAGGAGAGGGGCTAGTGTAAGTGGTTAATACAAACCATAAAAAAATGCACGGAAGTGTGTTTTTTAACACAAACCTACGTTATTTAAATGGAACCTCGTTAGTTTTGTTAGCACATCTGACATATAAACAAATACGTAATCAGTGCCGTTTGTTGCATTGTAAAATGTTAATTACATCCGGAGATATTGTAACCTAAAGTTGACGCTTGAGAACCACTCCTCCGCTGTTCGATCGTGTGTACCGGAGAGCTCCGAATTACGTAGGAATCCAAAGGGAATGGTGATGGACCTTAGGTACAGAAGAGACTGGAACAGCACATTACGTCCACATGCTAACACATTTTTATTGGTCATTTTCACTGACGCATATGTACATTACCATGAGGGGTGAGGTACACGTACACACGTGGTTTCCGTTTTCAATTACGGAGTGGAATAGAGTGTGTCCCGACATGTCAGGCCAATAGATGTTCAATGTGGTGGCCATCATTTGCTGCACACAATTGCAATCTCTGGCGTAATGAATGTCGTACACGCCGCAGTACATCTGGTGTAATGTCGCCGCAGGCTGCCACAATACGTTGTTTCATATCCACTGGGGTTGTAGGCACATCACGGTACACATTCTCCTTTAACTTACCCCACAGAAAGAATTCCAGAGGTGTAAGATCAGGAGAACGGGCTGGCCAATTTATGCGTCCTCCACGTCCTACGAAACGCCCGTCGAACATCCTGTCAAGGGTCAGCCTAGTGTTAATTGCGGAATGTGCAGGTGCACCATCATGCTGATACCACATACGTCGACGCGTTTCCAGTGGGACATTTTCGAGAAACGTTGGCAGATCATTCTGCAGAAACGCGATGTATGTTGCAGCTGTTTGGGCCCCTGCAATGAAGTGAGGACCAATGAGGTGGTCGCCAATGATTCCGCACCATACATTTACAGTCCACGGTCGCTGTCGCTCTACCTGTCTGAGCCAGCGAGGATTGTCCACGGACCAGTAATGCATGTTCCGTAGATTCACTGCCCCGAGGTTAGTGAAACCCGCTTCATCGGTAAACAGTTAGAACTGCAACGCATTCTCTGTTAATGCCCATTGACAGAATTGCACTCGATGTTTAAAGTCATCACCATGTAATTGCTGATGTAGCGACACATGAAACGGGTGAAAGCGGTGACGATGCAGTGTGCGCATGACACTACTTTGACTCAGTCCGCCGGCTCTCGCGATGTCCCGTGTACTCATGTGTGGGTTCATGGCAACAGCAGCTAACAGACCAACTGCACCCGCTTCTTCTGTGACGGGCCTGTTACGGACCCGTTTGCGTGCTACGACCATACCTGTTGCATACAGTTGGCGGTAGATGTTTTGCAATGTGCGGCACGTTGGATGCTCTCTGTCCGGGTACCGTTCTGCATACACCCTGCAGGCTTCAGCTGCATTTCGTCGACACTCGCCATAGATGAGTATCATCTCCGCCTTTTCAGAGTTCGAATACACCATGGTCACAGTTCCTACAACACTACACTATAACAGACGTCTGGTAACACGGTGTACTACAGTTGGTCTGCGTGCGGAGACGAATGCAGAATAACAATAGCAGCAAGCGCTACATGCGGACACTGCGACAGCTAGACCAAACCACAACAGTGCACTACAGCCACACTCGTAAACACGGTCGTCATCGTAAACATGTTCCTGCAGATGCTGCTCGCCGACCGTGGCCCGTGTTTGTTGCAACACGCAACTGAACGTCGGAGGTTTCAAGCGTCAACTTTAGGTTACAATATCTCCGGATGTAATTAACATTTTACAATGCAACAAACGGCACTGATTACGTATTTGTTTATATGTTCAGATGTGTTAACAAAACTAATGTGGTTCCATTAAAAGAAACGTAGGTTTGTGTGAAAAAACATACTTCCGTGCATTTTTGTGTGGTTTGTATTAAACAATTACACTAGCCCCTCTCCTCACGTCCGGTCTGTGGAATCGGTTCGTCAGTATTTGATGTGGTTTACGAAACATATTCAGCGGTAAGGTTAGGTGACTCACCCTGTATAGCTCTTCTTGGTGTCGTACATTTTACCAAACAGGGCCAATAATGATACCATGGTCTAGAGGCTACTTTACATTCCATCCGAGGTTAATTTACATGCTTGCAAGCTCATCTTGCCTCAATTTATATATCCAAATTAACCACAATAACTGAGCAAGATAGCCGCTGACCACTCACCGCCAGACTAGAACTGCCACTCGTCACAAAGGAATGAAGCGCCTTACGTGCCGAGTCCACCTCTTCCAGTCTCGCCAAATAATTTCCGTAGCGTCGGAGCTTTGCTACAGATTTTAAATTTAGCGTCCCTACTTATGGATCAGTAAAATATACAGGGTTTCTACATATTATTACATTCACAGAGTATTACAAATAAAACCAGAGGTACAGTTACAATATAATTTCTAAAAACACCAAAATAATGAACGTAATCATTACATACTTACTCAACCAAAGATCTTCACTATGCAGATACACTAGAGTGCAATGTCAGCAGAGAACTAATGTGGAATATACATAAATCTATCGATTACTGGTCTTACACGTTGTAGTATCTGTTAGACCTCTTCCTGAAGTAATCTAGTTGCACAATTATCTCCTTGCTAATGTGCTTCGTGAGAGTAAAAATATTTCAAATTAATTTCGTAACTGAAAGTGAAATGTTCCCTGGACTTTGTATGTATCGAAAGACAAAAACCGTCTAGATCACTTTTTTATTTATTTAACTAAGAACTTTGTAAAAATGGTATAATGAATGGACATTCACTACAGGAACACCTTCAAAGTCAACGTAGCGGTCACCGAACATTTTATTCCGTGTTACAAACTTCATCTCAGAACATAATGAAATAATGACGCAGCGTAAATGTGACAAAGAATATACGCAAGGACTGTTTGGTGCAGTACAGAAAGTGCGTTTCGTTTTCATTTTCAGTACTTAAATAATTCAGTGCACAAAAAGAAGTTGATTTCTCCCATGCATTTTATTATTATTTATTTTCAGTACATTAGCTAACAGGCTTAAGCAAGCGGCTGTAATTGCGAGTGGGCAGCTAGGCTTTTAACTGTGTAAACTTCCTCCACTACATACGTACTTTCTCTGCATGGGCTGAGAGATAAGTGCTTAAAGGAACTTTCAAGTATTGCAGTGGATTCTTTACTGAGACAGAAGGAATGACGGATACAGACGATTCTCTGGTTTCTCTCGTTCGTATGTGTCGCCGAGGTTCGCGCGCTGTGTACGGGAGGAAGAGAAAACACACCGCGATATCGACTCTGGAGGCAGCACGTAACTACCTCTCCCCTCCTCCAGTCCTGTCATCACGTCTTTGGCGAAGGAAACTGCTCTTCCTCGAACCCTCCATAACAGCTAGTCTGACGTTATCAGAGGAGGTATATCGCGACGATATTTCAGCAGTAACGGCCGTTATAGAGTTTTGCCTCCCCTGTCGGCGTCAGTCGCCCCGTATCTCTAGCGGCGAACGGTGTGCATCTTCCTTGACCTTTCAGGCTGTCTGTATCAGAAACGACAGCTGGTGTGGTGTCGAAACTCTCTTAACGTCGAGTCAATAGAAATATTGCTATTCGATAAAAGCAAATTTGAAAAGTATCGTTGGCTGGAAGACACAGAGGGCTAGGTTCCGATAATAAAATGAAATATTTTATTTTTCTGTCCACTCTTTAGCCGTTTTCCACTGAGTTGTAAGTGTTGTACCTTGAGTGTAACACATTTCTGTAGTTGACAGCTTAAGGTCACATGCTTGTTGGAGTCCATCAATTGATGATTCGGACGCTAATACAAATTATACAATCCAATGGTTCCAATGGCTCTGAGCACTATGGGACTCAACTTCTTAGGTCATTAGTCCCCGAGAACTTAGAACTAGTTAAACCTAACTAACCTAAGGACATCACACACATCCATGCCCGAGGCAGGATTCGAACCTGCGACCGTAGCGGTCTCGCGGTTCCAGACTGCAGCGCCTAGAACTGCACGGCCACTTCCAAATTATGCAATCCATTTCAATCAAACTATACAGTAGTTTCATTACAACTACAGATTCTTTCTGGCCTTTACACAGCTGTAGTTGTATTCCTCAACAGAACGTAATTTGAATATTTGTATCTAACTTTTGTGTCACTATTAGTCTTACGTCATTCGAAAAATAGTCGTTCCATCCAATGCTCAGCCACTTCTGAGGTTGAAATTGCTTGGCCTGCAAAGGCGTTTCTCTGTTTTGAGCTATATTAGTTCAACAAAACTATAATTTTCATAAGAAAAATTATTAATTTGATTCTCAGTGGAACACACACCTTGTAACGGCAAAATCTCCGAACTAATAAAACTGGAGCACATTTTTTTGCCAGTTTTTTCGAACCGTTAAGACTTCTTTTACTTTTTAGAGAATGTTCAGCCACAGTCTCTTAAAGCTTGTCATCGGATACACAATAATTCATTTTACTGCATCAAAATAGATGCACCTAACAATGCTACCATTTCTTTGTAGTTTACATTACTATTAGCTGTACACCAACAGCACTTGTGTATGTGTTTTATTGGGCAAAGTTCTTCTTAGGGATTGTTCTTAGAATAAAGAGGTTCATTACGTCATTATTCAGTGCAGGAGTCTGAAAATAAAAAAAAAAATCATGGTGTAAAAACATTTAGTAGTAACTATCAACTAAAAATTGCTATTGAAAAAAATCTGCCTTCACATTGTTTCTGCCAACAAATAATTAACGTGTTATTTGGTATTGTTGCCGTTGCATGCAAAGAGTCGACAATTAAGTTTCGACACTATCTGATCTGATGGGAAGCGTTGGTGATTGTTCTGAAAGCGAGTATTAGATTTAGGTAAGAATTCATACATTTCACTACAAGACAGTTCTGGACTGTGCAGGGAGCAACTTTCTTCTCCTAATAGGACTTTCTCCACCATTATATGCAACTTTTGATCTTCGTTGAAGCGTATCACCGGAAAGTAATAAAAAGTGAGCTATTCACTCAGTAGTTAATCGGAATGTGAATGCAAATTCCTCAAGTGCTCGTTGAAAGTCACAAATGTTTTCGTTCCGTTTTCCACCTACATAGCGCTTAATGATGGTCCAAATAAAGTCCAGAAGTCGAAGGAGGTACTAGCCTGTCAGCTACCTCGTGAAACCGAATTCAGAAAAGTGTATTGAATAAATTTCGTATATACACTTTGTGCAAAACTTAGGACGAAAGTAACCATCACATAATGTGTCACTACCGAGTAACATAGATCAATGAAACTTCAACAACACATAGAAAGAACTGCTACACTATAATACAGGAGGTAACTGAAATAAATACTCAATGAGAGGAACGGAAATGACACTTTCATTCAAAGGCAATAATTACACTGAAATCACCACGATTTATGATGGTTCCCTAAACATTAAGAAAGGAGGCACATGATTCTTAGTAGGGTTTTATTTATTAGGCTATATTTTATGTGTCCAGAACACCATTCATTAATATCTAGTGTAAGTCAACCGTATTAAAATTTAAAGTTTAAATATGTTTTGCCAAATCATAAGTTAACTGATGGTCTTATTGCCTCTGAGCACTATGGGACTTAACTTCTGAGGTCATCAGTCCTCTAGAACTAAGAACTGCTTAAATCTAACTAACCTAAGGACATGACACACATCCATGCCCGAGGCAGGATTCGAACCTGCGACCGTAGCGGTCACGCGGTTCCAGACTGAAGCATCTAGAACCACACGGCCACACCGGCCGGCGATGGCCTTATTATTAGCTAACTGTAAATCTAGCGGGGTACAGCTAGAGCTCAGGTTTGGGCACGTTAGTAGGTGGTCGTACGTTTGGACATTCCCGCAGTCACACGGTAGATCGTCACCGAAGTAACTCCAGTGGGTAAGGTTATACTTGCAATCTGAGACCCTAATGCTCAGCCTGTTGCGAGCCTTCCAGGTTGTGAAGGATTTGTAACTTACACCAGCAAGTTCGTCCTTCAGCCTAAGGATAGGATTTGATGTTGCCTCCTTCACAGATGAAGTCTCTTCTCTTTGAGTGTCATGTTGATTGGCTCTGACCTCCAAAGGAAGTTTTTCTTGAATGAAGTAGCCTGGGCTGTTGTTGGTAGCCCTGTAGAGGGTGACGATTATCTGTCATCTGTATCTTCTTCCCCATCTCGGCAGCTACTTGCCGCTGTATAGTGGGGAAGCTATCCCTATGGAAGGGTAGGATTTTCTCTGTCAGCGTGGATCTCAAACATCCTGAAATGGTGAGGGATGACTCATTTACGGCCACATCAGTGTGTTTCACGTGGGCCGAATTATTCCAGGCACGTGCGGCATATTCAGCTTCCGGCAAACTGAGTGCAATGGCAGTCGTTCGAAGCACTTGTGCGTCAGCACCCCAGTTTGTGTTGATCAGTTTACGAATGATATTATGCGTATCACTGACGTTTTGCTTATTGTGGAAACAGTGATGAACGAAAATTCTGTCCAACTTCACGACTAAGTATTCGGGCGTGTAGCAGTGCTCTAGCTGTTGCCTTTTCCAGTGCAAAAAGAGTTTTCTTTTGGCTTCCTTGTTCGTCATGTGGAAATTACAAACTTGCGTCTTTACTGGGTTTGGTTTCAGGTGGTTTTGGTGTTAGTAATCCCCCAGTATTTCAAGGCTGCTAGTTAATTACTCCTCCACTTCTTCAAAGGTGCTCCCTTGGGCAGCCTCGGCCGTTTCATCAGCGCATATAAACTGCCCATCACCGGGATGCGTTGGCTAGTCGCCGGTGTATACACTGAACAACAACGGAACTGATGCACTTCCCTGAGTGAGACTATTTTTTTTTATTTATTCACCTACTATTTTTTTCCTTGTATCGTTCTGTAGTACACACTGCACAAATACAGAAAATCCAAAATCCTTAGCCGCCTGGTAAACCTTATACAGGGTGAATCACCTAAAACGTCCACTGCAAATATTGCGGAAATGGGAAGTGCTATTGTTGTGTGGTTTTCAAAAAATTGATTAGCAGTCAGGGGCTCATATTGTTAGCTAATGAACAGGTTGTAATAAAACTTAGAGAGTGTATTTTTTGTGCAAACATAAGGTTTTTTAACCGAACGATACCTGTTGACATTAAGAAACTAAAATTAGGCTCAAATGGCTCCAAGCACTATGGGACTTAACATCTGAGGTCATCAGTCCCCTAGACATAGAACTGCTTGAACCTAACTAACCTAAGGACATCACACACACCCATGTCCGAGACAGGATTCGAACCTGCGACCGTAGCAGCAGCGCGGTTCCGGACTGAAGCGCCTAGAACCGCTCGATCACAACGGCCGGCAGCTAAAATTAGAGTAAATTAGAATGTCAGTGTGTTTGTTGCAGGACTCTAGTGCGAGTCGTTTACGAAATATCGTACTTTGAAACGTTACCGTCACTTGTACGATACTTGTGGTAGCACACATTAAAGAAAAACACAAGTGCATACACTACTTATGTGAATTCTGACCAGTAACGAGACAACTAACCATCGAAGGTTGTCTTCAAAATGCCCACTAGCAGCAGGAATACACGCTTTCAATTTGGTGTGGAACTGTCCAGAGGATCTATAGATACCAAATCTGGGGTCTGGGCCGGCCAAGGTACAGATCCTCTGCGTCCAGTCCAACGATTTGGAAACATTTCGTAAAGACGTGCTGTAGCACTTCGTGCACCAAGAGCTGGCCGGCCATCACGTTGGTACCACAGGCTCCTCCTAGTTTGCATGGGAATGTCTTCTAGCATCCGTGGAAAATGATCTGTTAGAAGGCCGCCACACTAGAGCGCGTTCAGTGTTCCGTCTACGAAAAACGGGCCTATGATCTGATGATTTACTATCCTATACCACACGTTTACGCTCCATGGACTCTGAAGCTCCACCTGACGAAGTCAACGGGGACTGTCAACAAACGAATATCGCATGTTTCGGCGGTTTACCTGGCCGTGATTGATAAACGTAACTTCATCATTAAACAACATACATAATATGTCTGGAGTATCCCGTCGTAATACCCATGCACGGAAGTTAACACGATTCTCATAATCGTTTCCATGCAGCTCTTGACAGAGAGCGATGTCATACGGATGGAACCTATGTCGATGGAGAATGCTTAGACCCACGCCACTTCCTCGTGCGATTTCGCGAGAGCTAACGTGCGGATCAACTGCAACAGCAGCATTAACATTAATTCCCCCTCTCCTGTCGTCATTTGTTTCCTTCTATTACATTGTCTAGATGTTACTGCATTCTTCGTGCACTATCCGTACACCTTGAACATGTCGTTTTTTTCTGCATTGATGAATCCAATCGTCCATTCACAACGTACTGCTTGGACTTTCACACACTAACTGACTAGCAAGTCGCAATGCACTCAAGAAACACACAAGCACATTTTAAGCAAACATAACAACATCGTTCCTAGCAACTACGCCGGTTGAACGGCACAAACAAGTGTCGCTGTCGACACTTTTCAAAATACAGTGCCCCGTAAACGGCTCGCACTAGAATCTCGCAACCAACACCACTGACATTCTAACTTACCCTACTTTTAGTTTGTTAACGATAGTGGGCATTGTTTCATCTAAAGAGCATATGTTTGCACAAAAATACACTTTCTAAATATTATTACAATCAGTTTATCGGCTAACATTACGAGCCCCTGACTACCAATCAATTCCGTGAAAACCGCTCCTCGATAGCACTTTCCGTTTCCGCAATATTTGAGGTGCATGTTTCAGGGATTCACCTTCTATATCATTCTACCGCTGTTAATAGTCTCACAGGCTACGCTCAGATGAATGAAAGCCACACGTCTCCCGCTTTCTTTCATGTCCATCTTCACAGTGTTGGGTTAAATTTACAATTTGCCAAGTGCTTCAGCGTCTTGGTGTAAAGCCGGCTTTTTCAGGCCTTAGGACCTCATCTACTACAGGTTTGGATACTCTATTCAGCACCATTCTCTCTAGGAAAACTGGTAGCACAGCAGAGATACTGGAGAAGTTTCTTAACATCTGCTGGATCCTTGCCTGGTTTTAATAGGGCTACCATTCTTGCTTTTCTCCACTACTTAAAGATATATCTTAGCTTTTCGACTTTCAAGTTAAATTCAAAAATTTTTGAAGAGACAGTTGATTTCTCGTGAAGCCATTAATTCCAGCCACTAATTGAGAGACTAATGATTATGCTACGCTGGGGATCTGCTTGGTGTTGATGCAGTTATTCATTACGTCCGTTAACCACTTTCGAGTTTTTCGTACAAAGTGTTTAATTTGTTCTATTCTTAAATCTTCTTGGCCGGCTGCCTTATTACTTTTTCATTTCGTCTATTACCGCCTGGAGCCCCTCAACTGTGAAAGGTGCCTCCAGTGAATGGTGTTCATTTTCCAGGTCTCTTATGACAGAACGCCGGAGCAATATATGGTTGGTTTTCCCATTGAGTAGACGCTGATGGGAGATGTGGTTTGGCGAAACACCAGTCTCTAGCGTTTTGAAGGTTGTTGGGTCAATGGGGATTCTTCCGTAGACTCCAGGTTTGTTAGCTGTTGAGTTTCACATCCAGTGACGTGACTATGTCAGACCACGTCTCCCTTCTACAGGGAGTGTGATCACCAGGGCAGCAACGCATGCTCACCAAAGTAGTTCCATGCTGGACGCGAGGTCGGTAAGCAGTTCTTGTCTTAGGGCGCTCCAATCTTTGAACAGCGCAGTTGTCAACTGCCTTATGGTCGTTGTTGCATGTGGACGCTCTGGAGCACATCTCTCCACCGCATCCGTGCTCCATGGGATTTAAGACGAGGGAGTGGACAGGCCAATCCGTTCACCGAATGTCCTCGCGGTCGGGCATTTCATCCACAAAAAAGAAGTTACGTCTGAATGCACCGATGAACAAATGCACGTGTGAGAAGAGTACAGTTTATTAGAACGTTGACTGATGAGTGTTCCGTGTTCAAAGATTTGTAGGTCACGTGCTACATTATGTCTCTCCACACCGTAACATCTGGATCACAGAAACGATCATGTTCGCCATTGTTCCTGGGTACATTACGTGTCATCTCTCGTCATACGAGGATACGTCCAGAGTAACTACTCAGACTGAATCGGCTTTCGTCCGAGAAGAGAATGCGATCCCGCTCCCCGTTGGTCCCTGACCCGATGGTATATGGTGCCGCCGATGTGCAGGCGTCCGTGGAACACAATGTACTGGTCGTCGGGCAAAAAGAGCACATCCATGCAGCCGCCGTGCCACTGTAGGCGTGCGATCGCGTGCCTTGCAGTACTGTTAAATGTGGTTGCAACTTCACCCGCTGTACTTGGGTCCCTTCGTATCTGGTGCAAAGTGTAGCGGTCATCTGCTGCTGCAGTTGGCCGTGGACTAGCACCTCCTCCCCTTCGGGCAGCAGTATGTGTGGTTCGGAGGAATACCCAAAGCATTGCTGTGAGTTATACTAAACTCCTGGGCTACATTTGTCACTCTTCGTCCTACTCCCAGATTCCCGATGTTTTTCCCATATTTGAAGTGATGCAAATATCATCTCAGAACCATAGTGTAATGAAGAACGCCACCATACTGCATCATAAACGTTCGCAGAACGGCACGCACGCTGTGTTCTCCCGTTTCTGCAGCTGCCTCGTGTTGCGAGGATAGCCCCAGCAGGCGCTGACATACCGTCCTCGCCGGGTAAAAATGGTTCAAATGGCTCTAAGCACTATGGGACTCAACATGTGAGGTCATCATTCCCCTAGACTTAGAACTACTTAAACCTAACTAACCTAAGGACATCACACACATCCATGCCCAAGGCAGGATTCGAACCTGCGACCGCAGCAGCAGCGCGGTTTCGGACTGAAGCGCCTAGAACCGCTCGGCCACAGCGGCCGGCCTTGCCATATAAACTCCAGCTTTCTGTGCAGTATTGGGATACCACAGGCAGCATGCTCCCGCACTTTCATTCATTTACATCGAGAAGTTAATCTGTTATGTTACTTTATTTGTCTCCTCCTTAAGTTCTGCAGAGCAATTTATGGTGTAATCAAACGAAGTTTAATATTCTTTCAGTTATAAGGACAAACAGCTGCAAAAAGAAAAGTAATTGACTATGACAATCTGTTTGACAATGCGTTAATGCATTATAATTGTGGAATTTAGTATGAGGGGCGTTTAATAAGTAATGCAACACATTCTTTCTGGAAGCAGGTAGTTTTTATCCAGGACTCCAATGCACCATATTACTCCCCACTCTTTTGCTACAAAATCCTATTCAGTGCGACGGATTTATGCCTCCTTTCTGCTAGGTCTGTATACCCGCATGGTACCACTCTACTGCTCGATGTCTTAACCACCGTCTTGCTCCATCAATAATCTCCCCATTATCCAAATACTGCTGCCTGCGGATTGCATCCTTCTTTTGGTCAAACAGGTGGATGTTCCTCGTTATGGTCTTCTGTTAGACTGCGAGGAACCCAGCTGGTGCACACCTTTGAGTACCACAACTGGTGGATGAGTGTGTCAGCACCACCAACATAGGCGTCCAGTTGAGCGACGAGGTGTTTGTGATCGGGCAGTCACATGTGTCCCCACGTTCCAACATTGCAAGAGTCAAAGCTGTATGTGGGCGGCTGGCACGCGAGAAATGGGAGAGGTTTGCACTACCTTATTGCGATGTTGAGACACCTCGCCCAACGACTCACCGTGCTTTCGCTCGCTGCCAGGACTCCGTAAACATTCTTCAAGCGCCTATGAGCATCTGCGATACTCCGTTTTCTGCTGAAAGAAACTCAATGAAAGCTCTCTGCTTGAAATGCACCACCACTGCAAACGCCATTTTGAAGGCTACGTAAAGAGCCACCACCATCGGAACTTCATGGAATTATAGTGTCTGAAGCGGGAATGTTCCACGATGTCACAAAACAGATACTGCATTTTTTTTTTCAAATGAAGCTGAACGAAGCCTTGAAGAATGAATTTGTGCATGGGGTATACAGCAGCTTCAAAGTGATTCAGTTGAAAAAAAAACAGTAAAGGGTACGAATGGTCACAGGTATTTCCGACGCACGGGAAAATGCTACGAAAATGCTAATCTTAACTGGCAGACGCTTGAAGATATACGCCAACTGCCCCGTGAGAACCTACATACAAGGTTTCAACAGTCAGTACTAAGTGAGGAACATATAAATATGCAATAGTCCTCTGCATGGCATCCGCGCTGAGACTGAGAAGATATGATTAGACTAATTATAGAGCGTATAGAGGAACCTAAGAAGTCCTTCTTCCCGCGCTCCATACGGGAATGGAACGGGAAGATATTCTAATACCTTGGACGCCACGCGCTTTGCAGAGGACAGTAGAGTATGGATATAAATGTAGGTGCAGAACACACATCGAGGTGCATCGTTCAATATTCAGACCTCATTCCTGTCAGGCACAGTTACGTTGCACTGCTGTGGTGATGAGCCTAAGACTGAATTCCAGATAATATTTGCTAAGCCCTTTGGAATTTGGTGAGATTTTTGCAAGAGGGAAAGTGACTAGGTGACAGGAAATGAGGTCGTCAAAGCACGTAGTTTCTCAGAACTCTTGTCTCTGGATTACCGGTAGTGAAACCCGCCGGGTGACGGATAGCGTGTCCGGAATTCGACTGCAGTTTCACCTGGCTATTCCAAAGCAGCCACTGCATACTCTGATTCCTTTTCAGATTGCCCTCGTTTGATATGAAGGTCAATAACGCTGTCTACAAGATCCAGTCTTAGATCAAGTAAGAACAGATTTCTGTCGTTTATGTATATTAAAATCGTTGTCTTCTGGTTACTTGGTATATACCATTGGCAGCTCGCTGAGACTACAACGCTTCCGTGCCCACTTGTTGACGTATTGGCTGTTGGCATCTGTCTTGATTTTCGGTCTACCTTCGTATAAAGATTTTCCCATCGTTCCATCAGCGGTAGTTAAAGCTTCCACCTCCACCAGCAATGGAAGGTGATCCTCTCACAATGCCAGCCAGTGGAGCTGGTGAAACGTCAGGAAAATCCGTATATAAATATCGGCCCAACATACTGAAAAAGAAGCATACAGGCAATCGTGATTCCCTCTCTCAATCTGCGAGTGGAACAGGAAAGGAAATCACTAGTTGTTCTACCCTCCGCTGCGTACCTTAGGGTGGCTTGCGGAGTATGTATGTAAATGATGATGTAAAAGCCAACTTTCTGAGACTGTTCGTAGGCAACGCGGTAATATTCGGAGATTTGGCACCGACGGAATGTTGTTCAGAAATGCGGACGTCAGATTATCAGCGCTTGTAGAAAATACTGGCAGCTCATTCACAGTATGAACACTACAAATGTAATCATAGGAAAAATGCTTCTCTCGAGGCAAAAAAGGCGAATCTGCTCCTGTTTAAAAGACTCTGAAAGTGGGGTACCAGCTACCTCATTCTAGCTTCGTCAGCACCTTTAAAAGTTTTCCCAAAAACTCAGGTATGCAAACACATTCGCGCTCTTAAAAAAAAAAAGTGCAACTGACCTGTCCGCAGCTCGTGGTCGTGCGGTAGCGTTCTCGCTTCCCGCGCCCGGGTTCCCGGGTTCGATTCCCGGCGGGGCCAGGGATTTTCTCTGCCTCGTGATGACTGGATGTTGTGTGCTGTCCTTAGGTTAGTTAGGTTTAAGTAGTTCTAAGTTCTAGGGGACTGATGACCATCGATTTTAAGTCCCATAGTGCTCAGAGCCATTTAAACCATTTTGCAACTGACCTATCGCTCCCACAAGCTCCCCTAAGTGTAACACGCTTACACCCTTTAGTCTATAGCTGTAAGTCGCTCATATGCATCCACCCCTAATGCCCATTGTCACTCACTCACTTAGTCCAACTCATTGTTATTATCTCTTTGTGTGTTTCTGTCACTGTCTCCTGTCTCACAGCCACAGTCTCCTTCGTTCTTTCTTACAACTTCTGTCTCCTCTCACTGTTACTATCTCCCCCTTGCTCTCTCTTACTGCTACTATCTTACTCATTCTTTCCTTTCCACTGCTGCCATCTTTTCTCACTGTCACTATCTCTCTCTTTCTCGTTGTCAGTCTCATCGATTGTCTTTCATTATCACTGGCTCTCGTCCACCTCCACTTTCTCTTTCTCTTTATTCCTCCCGCACTAGCACCGTCTCCTTCACTCTTTTGCTAGCACTGTTCTGTCACTGTCAACTATGTTCCACTCCCGCTGTGTCCCTCTCTTTCTCTGTCACTGCCACTGTCTCCTTAGCTCTTTCTACACCGCAACCACTGTCTACTGTCTTCTAGTATCTATTACTTTTTCATCTCTCCATTGCCACAGTCTCCTCCCTCAGCATAATAAATCGTGAATACGTTCGCATGTCAAAATTTTTGGGAAAATCTTTGAAGGCGCAGAGGGAGGTACGATGAGGTAGCTGGTACACCAGTTTCCAGTCGGAGTCTTTAAAACAGGAGCAAATTCACCTTTTTTGTGTTCTGATAGGAATATTTTTCCGCTGGTTCCGTTCCTTTACCTGTTACAGCAGAGCTTGTCACTCATATGAAAAGAACTTTATGGGTCAGTAAAATTTTGATATTTTACTTATGTGAAATTGAACTAATGCAAAACTGTTTTAACACCTCGGACCGGATTTTACGTACACAAAAATTTTGCATGTGCTTCAATACTACAACATGGTATTCCCGAAACCTTTCTGATGATAACGGAGACACTTTATAGCACATTTTCCGTGCTACATCTCTTTATAAACAATGTCTTCGCCTTATACCGGAATTCACGGGCCTATTCTATGTGTACAAGCAGAGTAACCTTGAACCTCTGTATCTCGGAAATTGATAAAGATATCAAGAAAATTTTTAGGGTTTTCCAAGATCGAGATATTAAGAATGTATCATAAAAGTACACCCATCTGCTGAACATAGCCGTCTTAGAGTCCAAGCTCAGTTTTGATACCCAGTACTATGTTTTTGGGATAGTTCTCGCTAACGGACAAAGAATTTTGAAAATTGGAAGATGACACTTCTAGATAAATGCCTAGAGAATATACCGTCAGAAATTTGAGCAATTTGTTGAGGTTATTTGTGATTTAGATTTCGCCTCACACCAGATTTTAAGTGCGTCTTTTATGTGTACAAGAAGAGTAACTTTAAACAACTGTATCTTGGAAACGAATGAAGATATGAATAAAAATTTCAGTTCTGCTTAAGATTGAGATCTTAGGAAAATCTCGTAAAAATCTCAGCCATTTTATGTACAGTACATAGCTGTCTTGGAATCTGTGGTTCGGTTTTGGTACCCAAAAACCATGTTTATCGATAACGGTTAAAGATAAGATTTTCAAAACTGGAAGATGAACTTCTAGATAAATGCCTAGAGGATACACCGATAAAATTTGAACAATTTTCTGTGGTCATTTAGATGTCCGCTGCTGACGGCAAAAGATATGGCGATAAACTCTGAAAAGATTTTTTTACATACCACCCATGAAGTAAATGGTGCCTCCATAAGCCACCTTAATGCAAAACGAACCAACCGATTTCCTCCAGTTGCCTAAACTGGAGGAAGTGCGTAACATTCAAACTTTGATCCTTTACTGTAAGACAGTTACAGTAAGACGATCCGTCTGTTGGGTATGCGCAGATGGTCACTAAGATTATATTAACATATGACTTTACAGTTCAAACTGAATAAAATATATCTACTTTATTTGGAAATGAATACTCCGCATTTAAGACGTAAGTGACTGGCAGAGGTTTAGTAGACTCAATTCCAGACTATTTCTGTACCATTCCACTCTCTAAAACCTTGCTGGGAGAAAATGAAGACCTAATTCTTTCTGCGAGAGTTCTGATCTCCTTTATTTTATGACGATGATCATTTCTCCCTCTTTATGTGGGAGCTAACAAAGTGATTTGGCATCTGAAGGAGAAAGTTAGTGTTTGCAGTTTCGCGAAAAGATCATTGATTGCCACCCCAAATCGCTTATCATATCTGTGAATTTTTCATAATACTTAACGAGCTGCCCTCGTCTGAATTTTTTTCGATGTCGTCGGACAGTTCCACCTGATAAGGATTCCATTCCGCGCAGTAATACTCCAGAAGAGGACTGACAAATATAGTGCAGGCAGTCTTTTTCTCAGTTTTGTTGAATATTGTAAATGTTTTGCCAATAAAACGCAGTCTTTGGTTCGCATTCCCCGCAACATTTTGATGCATGACATTTTCAGTTGATGTTCTTCTCAACTATAGTCCCTGGGTATTTAGTTGAATCGACAGCTTAAAGTTTATGAGACTTACCTTACATTCAAATTTAACGCTATGATTTTACTAGTCGTATGGATACCCTCGTATACTTTATTGTCCAAGGTCAAGTGTCACTTTTCATATTATACAGATATTTTCTCTAAATTATTTCGTAATTCGTTGTGACCTTCATATGATTTTATTAGACGATTAAACCGCACCGTAATTTGCAATCAGAGTGGAAGATTTGTTACTATAGGTGCGAAAGTAAGCTGTGGTTGGAAGAAAATTAGGAGACAACAAGATTTTACTCTTAGAATTCTCAGAAGTTATATTATTAGCCGAAATATTTAAGGAATCTAAGAAAATAAGTGAATTTTGTAATTGGTAGAGGATGTTTGTGAAAGAAGGAAACTGGGCAACACAACGAGTGGGAGTTGATGGCGTGCAACGATCTGTAAGAAATAAAATCTAAGGGGTGACAAGTTCCAAACTACGACGGTGAAGGTAAGATTGGATAAGGCATAAGGGTGGTGGTAGGAGGGAACCCCATTTGGCACTTGTTTGTAGTTTTAGTCTACTGTGGGCTCTTTTGGTTGGTTAGTAGACATGAACGGCAGACTATTTCGCAGTCGAAAGCTGGTCCAGGGTATTTCAGCAAGATAGTGATTGACTCAGTTGGTTAGTAATGTTGAAGTAGAAAGTCTGAGTTGGTAGTGGTGATGTCGTTATGTGGGAAAGGACGTAAAAGTCTTTGACATGTGAGCTACATAACAAAGACTTTGTCGAAGAACATTGGCACTTAAGGCAATGTAGATAAAATTGATTGCAAATCGGCGGTTTCACAAATACAAAAAGTGAAAATTTGAAATTTTGGATTCTCTTACGCTATATTCTCCCCACACCACATTGCAAAGAAATCAATGTGAGATCCGATGATGATGATCATAACACAAAGACGAGCACAGGCCTTAAACTGAAGAGAACTGGGATTCAAATCTCCAGCTACTCATCTATATTAAGTTTCTAGTGGGTTTCCTAAGACTGTTATGAGTTCCGGACAGATTTTTTGAAAGGGACATGCCTGTTTCCTTTCATACCACGTGCACTTTGCCTTGTTTTCCATATCCGAGTACCTTCTCCTGTGCCAGCTCATAAAGTTTCCACACCTCAAGATTTGCGACATCTTCGCTTGTCCCACAGGTTCCTCAAACGTGAGTCTCAACACTCCTCTGTATCCTCCACATAAGAAGCCGTAGTCTGCTGTCTCGCCTTTACCAGCACGTCCGGTCTTCTCTGCTTCTTAAAACACTCCCCATCCTTTTTCAAGGTACTTTTAATAGCTTTCCCATCGCAGGTTTTGAAATCATGCCTGGAATACATACCTCCTATGAACTGTAACCTATCGTACCTCTGTCCAGATGAAAATTCCAATTCACCTTTCTCCTGACTAAATAAATTCCTATCCACCTTCCGACACCCATGACCCACTCATTAGATCCTTCGCTAAATACATCACACACCTTTTTTATGCAGAGTGAATATTTAGTAACAGGATAAACATCAAAAGTTGAGTCCTGACAGGGGAACAAACAAAAAACTTCACGCCAACAGGTGTCCATAATTCAACAGTAAGTCTGCAATAGAGGATACAGTATTGGTCCATTGCAGTATACATTCTTCCATGTTACAAAAGATGTTCAAAGCAGTAGACACGGGATGTAATGTAAACGCCCACATGTGGCATCGCAGATTGTTCCACTCTTTCGAATGTTTCAGATTGTAGCGAAATAACGTCAAAGGCTACACAGACATGATGTTCAAGGGTCTGCACGTCAGTAATTGTTTAAGCAAACCATCTTCGGATGTCCCGACAAGTAAATACCAAGGAGGCTTAAGTGTGGGGACGGAGATGCCCCGGCACAAGGGCCTATCTGTCCCCTGGAAAGATGTTGTTTGGGTGTTGACGAATAATGACACAGAAGTGGGTTGGTACTCATCGTGTATCAGCTCCATCGCCTTTGGTAATAATGATCAAGGCACAATCTCCTGCAAAACAGGCAGACTGTTCTATAGGAATTCTACGTTATGGCAAAGCAAATGGTCGATGTAGGCAGTCGTCAATAGTCCCTGCCCAAACATTGACGTTAAACCATTGCAGCCGGCCGGTGTGGCCGAGCGGTTCTAGGCGCTTCAGTCCGGAACCGCGCGACTGCTACGGTCGCAGGTTCGAAACCTGGATGTGTGTGATGTCCTTAGGTTAGTTAGGTTTAAGTAGTTCTAAGTTCTAGGGGACTGATGACGTCAGATGTTAAATCCCATACCATAGTGCTCAGAGCCATTTGAACCATTTTTAAACCATTGCTGACGCGACACTTCAATCATTCCCCGAGGACGAGGACTTCGTGTAGTCTGCCGATGACGACTGTGTACATTTCATCTTTACCAAAGATCGCTTCATCGTTGAAGAGTACTGATGACAGAAATCCTATAATGACGGTGGTCTGTTCCAACAACCAGCAATAAAACCTTTTTTTTTTTTTTTTTTTGGTGGAAAATCCACTTCGAATAACCCCAGAACGCGCTACAAACGCTAAAGATGATGTCGATTTTGATGCAGGCTACATAACGTCATTTGGCTTGCTCCACACTAACGGGTCACACGGCTTTGCTTGTGCTCACGTTCCTTTCAATATTTTGTTGACCGCGTTGTTCCAGAGCTGTCGTACGAATGTACCGCGACCGTGCCGGTTATACATCTCTCTAAAAGGACACATAAAAAGAGTGACGGACCTTTGTAGTTCGACATAGATGAAACCACTCAACCTGCAACACAGAAAATATGTTTTTCAGTGTCATACAAATTAAAAAATACGCATTTATCTATCTTCTTCTTCCTTTTCTTCTTCTATCTGTCTTCTTCCAAGTATCAATCCAACTATCTATATTATTATTATTCGTTACAGTCAACTTTGGACTACGCTAAGCATCAGTCATTTCTTGTGCTTTTTCTTGCGTTCTTCCCAGTACTTCTTCATTTTTTCTGAGTGGGCTTCTTTACGTTCTTGCGACCAGGTTGTTCCCGTCTTCTTTGATTGCGTTCGGTCTTTGAATCCCTGTATTTTGTTGATGGCATTCCTATATTCCATTCTGTTGTAAACTGTCTCTGGTATAATGTTCATTTCTGCAATGTCTTCTTTTACTTCTTTCAGCCAGTTAATTTGTGTCTTTCTGCTTTCCATGTATTCCAGGATTTTCTTTGCCGTTCTTTCTGGTGCCATTCTTTTGACATGCCCATAGAAACTCAGTCTTCTCTTTTTAAAGGATGTTGTCAGTTTTTCAATTTTCTCGTATAACTCTTTATTGGATCGCAATTTATATTCTTGTCCATCCTTTTTAGGTCCTAAGATCTTTCTCAGTATTTTTCTCTCTTTTATTTCCAATTTCTCCAACAGACGTTTTCTGTTCAGTGGGATGCATTCAATCGCATACAAACTTTCTGGTTTTATTACCGCATTGTAGTGCCTGAGCTTGGCATTGATGGAGATCGACTTTTTATTGTATACATTTCGGCATAGCTGGTATGCCGTT
Source organism: Schistocerca cancellata (assembly GCF_023864275.1). Taxonomy (NCBI): domain Eukaryota; kingdom Metazoa; phylum Arthropoda; class Insecta; order Orthoptera; family Acrididae; genus Schistocerca; species Schistocerca cancellata. The sequence continues at coordinate 373,572,304 of NC_064630.1, read as the reverse complement.
TCCATCTTTATTGCTCTTTCCTGTAGTGAAACATTTGGTAACCCTGTCGGTGTAATCCATTCCCCTAGATACTTAAATTTATGAACTCTCTTAATTATTCCATATTTAGTTTGCAATGTCTGTGTTGGGTCTGTTTTGTCCTGTATCATCAGTTCTGTCTTTTCATACGATATTTGTAGACCTGTCTTCTCAGCGATCTCATGCAGCATTTCTATCTGAATCTTTGCTGTTTCGATGTCATCTGCCAATATTGCCATGTCATCAGCAAATGCCAGACATTCAATTTTTGTTTTATTTCTTCCTAACGTTATCCCATTTTTCACTCCAGCTTCTGCCATCTTCTTTCTCCATTCCCTGACCACTTTTTCAAGGACAATGTTAAACAACATTGGGGAGAGCCCATCCCCTTGTCTAACACCTGTTCCAATTACAAACGGTTGTGACAATCTACCCAAAAACTTCACTTGCGATTTTGTTCCCGTAAGGGTTTCCTGGATTAGACTTCTGCTTTTATCATCAATCCCAAATTCTTCTAATGTGTTAATCAGAGTTGGTCTATCAATAGAATCATATGCTTTTTTGAAGTCTATGAATGTAATTACTAGATTTTTCGATGTGCGTGCGCGAAGTTGTATTATGGAGAGTAGACTGAATATCTGTTCACTGCATGATCTTCCTTTTCTAAACCCAGCCTGATATTCACCCAGTTCTTTCTCTACCTGATTTTCAATCCTGTTTTGTAGTGCCTTGGATAGGATCTTATAGGCCACTGATAACAATGAGATACCTCTGTAGTTATTTGCATTTGTCTTGGCACCCTTCTTATGTAATGGATGAATCAATGCTGTCTTCCATTCCTCCGGAATCTTCTCTGTATTCCAAATCTCTTCAAACAGTGCCTCGAAATTATTTATTAAGTTTTCTCCTGCGTATTTCAGTAGTTCCGCGACTAACGAATCTTTACCAGATGCTTTATTGTTTTTCAATCCTTTCAAGATCTCTTTAATTTCTTCTTTATTAGGTGGTTCAGAGTCTGGTAGCTTATTCTTAGGCTTCTCAAATGTCAAGGTTTCATCAGGTCTTTTGCAGCTTAGCAGCGTTTCAAAGTAGTTCGCTAGGTGTTGGCAATTTTGTTCCACGCTGGTGATCAGATTTCCTTTTTCATCTTTGAAGCAGAGTGTCGGTGGTTTATATCTTGTTATTGTAGTTCTGAATGTTTGAAAGAAATTGCGTGTATTGTTCTTAGAAAATTCACCTTGTATTTTCTGTATTTGTTGTGTGTCATATTTCCTTCGTTCACTTTTAATGATTTTCGTCGTTTCACGTCTTTGCGTTTTGAACTGCTCCCAGTCAGTTGGCCTTTTGGTTGAGTTGTATTTCTCCCAAGTTCTGGCTCTTTTCTGTAGTGCTTTCTCACAGACCTCATTCCACCAGGGATGCTTTTTCTTTTTGGTTAGTAAAATTGTTTGTTCTGCTGCGTCTCGTATTGAGGTTGCAATTTCTTCCCATTTGTGACTTTTGATTTTATCTGTCTTTTCCTTGTAGTCGTCTAAGACTTGCTGATTGAGCATTAAGTCCTGTACTCTGTATTTGGCTATTTTTGTTTCGTCACTCTTGTGACTTCTTTCTGGTGTTAATTTCATCTTAATTTTGGTCAGATAATGGTCAGAATCAAAGTTGGCCCCTTTCACCACCTGTACATCTTGAATGTCCCTTGAATTATCATAACTTATTGCCACGTGATCAATCTGGAACTCGCCAAGTAATTTGTTCGGTGATTTCCATGTTGTTTGTTTTTTGGGATTCTTCTGGAATTTAGTTGTCATAATGTTCAATTTGAATTTCTCACAAAACTCTACTAATCTCTGGCCATTCATGTTGGTTTTAGTGTGTGCTGTAAACCTCCCTGTGCTATCTATACATATATAAAAAAAAAGTCCCACATCGCGGTTTCTATCTGTATACACGGTGTAATCTCGGGAATTAATGTAGAGATTTTGATATGGTTCTCAGTAATGCCGCGGGACTGCTACGGTCGCAGGTTCGAATCCTGCCTCGGGCATGGGTGTGTGTGATGTCCTTAGGTTGGTTAGGTTTAAGTAGTTCTAAGTTCTAGGGGGCTTATGACCTAAGATGTTGAGTCCCATAGTCCTCAGAACCATTTGAACCAAATTTGAATCTCAGTAATGGAGAGACTTATTCACAAGAAAGGTTTGTGGAAATAATTTATAAATATTTTGTGCAAATTGGCTGAACTACGACGAATTAAATTTCTCTAAGACTGTGATCACGATGCCATTTCCATCTAGCGATCAGTGGCACAACTCCTTGGAATCATCCATAAATATTGTAAACTAAAGTCTCGCGCCACGTTTTTCTGTCTGTGCGCGAAAGCTAGTCTCAGTAAGCACGATAAGGTTTTCACTAACAGACAGACTTATTCACGGAGACTGTTAGTAGGCACAGGAGATAGGAGTAAGGCTACCTAGCTGCAGTGTCAGGCAGGTGCGAATTACACCTGGCACGATAATATTCATGCCTTATGAGAACTTTATTGGCATTGACTGCTTAAATTGTTTAACTTATATGAAAGAGATGATATTTAGTTGGTTAACGTTTTTGTCTTAATTTTATTGATAGCTCTATGCAGTGGCCCGTACACAGAATCACCACTATGACGGAAATGTTGTCCGGCCGTAGATATTTAGTGCTACCCGTGTGAAACCAGAGCAGGTTACTAGTTGAATAATAAATTAATGCCATATAAAATCTAATGTACCAGTACTAATTGCTTTACTGCAGACACACCATCCATTTCCGTACGTATGCTGATATTGTTCTATCGGTTACTGTGCGAGTCAGCAGCGACACAAACAAGGAAGGACAGAAGTTGCGATGGCCGGTAGCAGGAACCCAAAATGATCTGTATATACACTTGCAGGTTAAAATAATTCTTTATTTCTAAAAAGGAAACGTAACTTCTCGTTATGAAGTGGCTTTCTGTACCTCCCACATGCAAGTACTTTTACTACTCGCACAACACAGGTTAAGTATCGTTCTCCTATTACTCAGAACTGATGCTCTCGATGTCTGCGACCGAACTGGGACCGACCAGCCGTGAGCGACTGGCTTAGTCAGCGTTGACAAGTGGCGCTGATCTCTTTTTTATCCTGAAGTTGTGGCGCTCCCTGTTCTTTCCATTGGCGATCGGGTCAGCGCCTTCTTGATGCCGTTTCGAGGCACTATGCTGGTCGGCGTGCAGTCAATGCTTTAGGACTGTACGGATATGTCTTGATTCCTTTCCCAGTAAGTAGTCACCTCCAAAATTTTGTCCCCTTGCTTATCATTCAACCCGTATGAAATCAAATTTAGCCCTGCCCTCAATCATATCCTAGCCGTAGTTACCAGGAGCCCTCGCGATAATCATCTCCATCGAGTATAGATCCATGCATAAATTTACGTCAGACATTCCATCATATAAATGTTTGTGTATTTTTTTCACTTCTGTGGGTGAAGATCAGGAGCCCCAATAGTAGGGATGCACACGAATGCTTGAGAAAACTACGACACCCAAAAGGAGTGGTCAGAATCATTCCAAAGTCGGTGGATGTAGGTGTGGAACCATAATGAATGATTTGCAGAGAGAGATGGCGTGCGTTCAGGAGCATCCTCTTTTTTGTGCCCGGACAGGTCTGTGTGATTCAGTCAGTGCAGAGTGGTCAGATCAAGTGGAAAGTGCAAGATAGTGCAAGTACGCTTCGCTCACACAAAAAGCCGCAATGTCAGCATGTGAGTGAGTTCGAACGGGACAGAATGACTGGTATCCAGGAAGCGGCTCGTACAGGGCACGCTGCTACGACGGTGATACGTGTATGGGAGCTAGTGGTTAGAAGAGGATCATACACACCGACGAGTGGGTACTGAACCACTCAACATGACCACAGGGCTGGATGACCGCCATCTTGTCCACATAGCCTTAACTGACAAACACCTTCGTCCATAGCGTTGGTTCGACGTTGGAGCACTGCAGCTGGTGTGGACTTGTTTGAGTCGATCGTTCGGCGTCATGTGCTGTGGGCTGAACTGGTGGCACGCAAGCCATTGCGTCGGCTTCCACTAGCCGGAAACCACCCAGACCTCAGAACACAATGGGCAGTGAACGCCGTAACTGGCGTACTCACTATGGAAAGTAGTGTTCTCGGACGAATCTCGTTTCAGCTCATCCTACAGTGACCCATTTGTTAGACGTTACCATGGTGAACCCAACAGGGCAAACTGCATTGTAGAGCGGCATGACTGACAAACGCGAAGTGGGATGTTTTGGGTCGCCGTCGACTATAGCAGCGCCTTTCAAACGTTTCTGTCCTTGACCCCCTTGACCTGAACAAAAACATTCGTGGCTCCTTTCGCATATGACATCGTACTCGAAGTTTGGGGCAAACAAATTTAGGTTTCGAAAAAAATTTATAAGAATAGTTATTTCTTTGTTAACTGTATACGTAACACATTTTGATCGACTTTTACTGTAATTACATCTTATTATTGCAACTAAATGTCTGTGTCCAGAAGAAATTCACGTTCAACTGTGAAAATGTATTCGAAGTGTCTCCTTACCGAGTATGTGAGGTGGAACATAGGTCCCAGCCCATTATTTACCTAGTTGGACTGAGTTCTGTGAACGCATCCGGACCAACATTCTGCAACCTTCAAAATTTTAGCCATCAAAAAGAAACTAATATTGTAGAAGAAAAAGTTGGTTGATAAAAATATAGGCCTACATTACGCTTTCCCTGTTCTTAACATGCTTTTAGAAGACAATGACTTTGAGTAAAGAACTGGCTTCTGTGCAATTTACTGATTTGTCTTCAGACTCCACCCTGGAAACTAAATCCGTTCCCTCATCACTGCTTGAGTTATGGAGCTTAGTGAAACAGGAGTATCCACAAGTGAATAACAGGGCTCTACGAGTTTTGATGTCATTTGCAACACCTTACTCATGCGACGTAGATTTTCCAACATTTGCGGTCATCAGCACGAAATACAGTCGCTGTTGAATGTGAAGAGCGAGATGCGAGTCGCAATTTCCAGCCCACCAGATATCACGACTACTGCTCAAGTTCTTCCTTTCCTTAGAAAGTAAACAAACCAAATTATTATATTTATGGAACTACGAGATGCCCCTATTGTAAAGCTGCAACGCGCCTAGGAGCCGCTACACACAATTTGGAAACCCTTGGGCTACAGCATGCTACGTTCAAATGGTACAAATGCCTCTGAGCACTATGGGACTTAACATCTATGGTCATCAGTCCCCTAGAACTTAGGACTACTTAAACCTATCTAACCTAAGGACATCACACAACACCCAGTCATCACGAGCCAGAGAAAATCCCTGACCCCGCCGGGAATCGAACCCGGGAACCCGGGCGCGGGAAGCGAGAACGCTACCGCACGACCACGAGCTGAGGACAGCATGCTACGAAGCCTCCTATAGATTGAGGGCAATCTGAACAGCAACTGCTACACTGGAAATGTTTTAGAGCCCAAGGCACTGCATCTCCTGCATGCAGCTCCACATTCCACTTTTCAGCACGACAACGCACGGCCACATGTAGCGAGGAATGTGGAAGCCGTCTTCGAATGACGCCAGGTAAGTCGTCTTCCCTGGCCTCCACTTTCACCAGACATGTTGCTCATCGAACATGAGGGGAATATGGCCTGTCAGCAATTTATTCTTTCTGGTACTCATGGAGCCACTATCGATGTTTGTTAACATGATTATGGTTCAAATGGCTCTGAACACTATGGGACTTAATTTCTGAGGTCATCAGTCCCCTAGAACTTAGAACTACTTAAACCTAACTAACCTAAGGACATCACACACATCCATGCCCGAGGCAGGATTCGAATCTGCGACCGTAGCGGTCGCGCGGTTCCAGACTGAAGCGCCTAGAACCGCTCGGCCATCCCGGCCGGCGGACATGATTATAAATCGCGTGACAATGTATCGCCCAACTGCATATATAGGAACGCTTTGATTCTATGTATTACGAACACCTCTCAGTTACTTCTAAAGTCAGCTATTACTCACATCCAGTTGTTTAGTTATAATAACACTAAGTATGTTGCGCCGTTAAAACCGAGACGGAAGTTTGAAATAACGCTTAAAACTATATACTCATCTGGTTACCATTGCACAACTTGACAGTACAATAACTCTCACAAGACTTCTCTCCAACCACTACAATACTACTTGTTACACGGATCAACGAGAATAACGGTTTCGTAATTTTAGTATAAAGATATATGTATACAATCGATAGAACGAATATACCCAAAGATTTACGTTTTGTTAATATTTCATGAAGAAAAAATATACCTATTAATTTATCTTTCGTAATAATTATAGACACAATAATTACGATTCCAATTCGAACTGTAAATATTTATGAGTTCAAATACGATTATCAATGAAATACATCGAAAACATAAAAATCGTTACGTGTGTAATACAAAAATTAATCTTACGTTAGCTTCATGCTTTATTTCTATTTATAAAATGTATGATTATTTTGTATGTAGCAGGAAGATTATGATAAATGCCGAAAAGAACTTCGATCTCATTGAATCGCGTTGTAAACTAATTTGTATCGGATTCTGCAATACGGGACGAAAAAAGAGCTGTACTGACCACTTCCGTTATACGTGTCACGGCGCCTAAAGGATTTGATTGCAGCACGTGGCAGGTTTATACCGTATTATACTGACGCGACAAAAGTCATGGAACAGCGATATGAACATACACAGATCGTACGCAAAGTATAAAGGCGCAGTGCATTGGCGGAGTTGTCATTTGTACTCAAGTGGTGCACATGAAAAGATGGCCAACGTGATTGTGGCCGCACGGCGGGAATCAACAGTTTTTGGACACGGAATGGTGATTGGAGTTAGAGAAATCGTTAGGGAAATCAATATTCCGAAATCCACAGTGTAAACAGTGTGCCGAGAATACCAAATTTCTGGCATTACCTCTCATTACGGATAACGCAGCGGCCGACGTTCTTCATTTAACAACCGAGAGCAGCGGCGTTTGCTTAGAGTTGTAAGAGCTAACAGCCAAGCAAATGTTCAAATCTGTGTGAATTCCTAAGGGACCAAACTGCTAAGGTCATCGGTCCCTAGTCTTACACACTGCTTAAACTAACTTAGACTAACTTACGCTAAGGACAACACAACACCCATGCCCGAGGGAGGACTCGAACCTCCGACGGGTGCAGCCGCACGAACGGTGGCAAGACGCCCGAGACCACGCGGCTACCCCGCGCGGCAACAGCCAAGCAGTACTGCGTGAAATAACCGCAGAAATCAATGTGCGACATACGACGAACGTATTTGTTAGGAGAATGCGGCAAAATTTGGCGTTAATGGGCTGTGGTAGCAGACGACCAACGCGAGTGCTTTTGGTAATAGCACGACATCGCCGGCAGCGGGTTTCCTGTGCTCGTGACCACATCGGTTGGACCCTAGAACACTGCAAGTCTGTGACATGGTTAGACGAGTCCCTATTTCAATTGGTAAGTGCTGATGCTAGGGTTCGGTTGTGGCGCAGACCTCACGAAGTCATGGATCTAAGTTGTCAACAAGGCACTGTGCAAGATGATGGTGGCTCCACTATGGTGTGGGCTATGTTTACATGGAATGGACTGAGTCCTCTGATCCAGCCGAACCGATCATGGTTGCAAGTGGTTATGTTTGGCTACTGGGAGACCATTTTCAGCCGTTCATGGACTTAATGTTCCCAAACAGATATGGAATTTTCATGAGTGACAGTGCGCCAAGTCAGTGGGCCACAATTGTTTGCAGTTGGTTTAAAGAATATTCTGGACAATTTGGGCGAATGATTTGGCTATCCATATCGCCCGACATGAGTCCCATCAAACATTTATGGGACACAATCGAGACGTCAGTTCTTGCACAAAATACTCCACTGGCAACACTTTCGCAATTGTGGACGGCTATAGAGGCAGCAAGGCTCAATATTTCTGCAGGGGACTTCCAACGACTCGTTGAGTCCATTCCACGTCGAGTTGTCCCACTACGCCGGGCAAAAGGGGATCCGACACGATATTAGGTGGATTTCCATGACTTCGTCACCTCAGAGTAATACCCGTGGTCAAAGTGCATGTACAGTTTTGTAATCCTAAACAACTGTGTTTTGTCGTGTCCCAAATCTGGGAATAAGTTTCACTGTAGTCACTTTTCTAGTTTTTTTGTGTTGCAGTTTTCAGTAACATTAGTACATGCCGAATGAAATGGAAGTTCTTCTCCATCCTTGATCAGTACATCTACATCTACATACATACTCCGCAATCCACCATACGGTGCGTGGCGGAGGGTGCCTCGTACCACAACTAGCATCTTCTCTCCCTGTTCCACTCCCAAACAGAACGAGGGAAAAATGACTGCCTATATGCCTCTGTACGAGCCCTAATCTCTCTTATCTTTGTGGTCTTTCCGCGAAATGCAAGTCAGCCTCAAATGCTGGTTCTCTAAATTTCCTCAGTGGCGATTCACGAAAAGAACACCTCCTTTCCTCTAGAGTCTCCCACCCGAGTTCCCTAAGCATTTCCGTAACACTCGCGTGATGATCAAACCTGCCAGTAACAAATCTAGCAGCCCGCCTCTGAATTGCTTCTATGTCCTCCCTCAATCCGACCTGATAGGGATCCCAAACGCTCGAGCTGTACTCAAGAATAGGTCGTATTAGTGTTTTATAAGCGGTCTCCTTTACAGATGAACCACATCTTTCCAAAATTCTGTCAATGAACCGAAGACGACTATCCGCCTTTCCCACAACTGCCATTACATGCTTGTCCCACTTCATATCGCTCTGCAATGTTACGCCCAAATATTTAATCGACGTGACTGTGTCAAGCGCTACACTACAAATGGAGTATTCAGACATTACAGGATTCTTTTTCCTATTCATCTGCATTAATTTACATTAATCTATATTTAGAGTTAGCTGTCATTCTTTATACCAATCACAAATCCTGTCCAAGTCATCTTGTATCCTCCTACAGTCACTCAACGACGACACCTTCCCGTACACCTCAGCATCATCAGCAAACAGCCGCACATTGCTATCCACCCTATTCAAAAGATCATTTATGTAGATAGAAAACAACAGCGGACCTACCAACACTTCCCTGGGGCACTCCAGATGATACACTCACCATCGAGGACAACGTACTGGGTTCTATTACTTAAGAAGTCTTCGAGCCACTCACATACTTGGGAACCAATCCCATATGCTCGTTCCTTAGTTAGGAGTCTGCAGTGGGGCACCGAGTCAAACGCTTTCCGGAAGTCAAGGAATATGGCATCCGTCTGATACCCTTCATCCATGGTTCGCAAACAAGATATCATGTGAAAAAATGGTAAGTTGCGTTTCGCAGGAGCGATGCTTTCTAAAGCCATGCTGATGCACGGACAGCAACTTCTCTGTCTCAAGGAAATTCATTATATTCGAACCGAGAATATGTTCGAGAATCCTGCAACAAACCGATGTTAAGGATATTGGTCTGTAATTTTGAGGATCCGTCCTTCTACCCTTCTTATATACAGGCGTCACCTGCGCTTTTTTCCAGTCGCTCGGGACTTTACGTTGGCCAAGAGATTCGCGATAAATGCAAGTTAAGTAAAGAGCCAATGCAGTAGAGTACTCTCTGTAAAACTCTGTTAATCGGTCTTAATCACCTCGTCTTTGCTCCTTTTGCTTATAAGTTATTTGTAAAGCACATCCGTCTGAGTGTGTGACTGTCGGCACTGTTGGTCTGGGAGGACGTTGTTGTTTGTACAGGAGCAGGCCGGGACCTTGTAAGGGCACGTGGAGAGCAGGTGGGTGCAGCGCGGAGCGCGGAAAGTGGTGTATCGGGCAGGCGGCGCGGCGAAAGTGGCGTCCCGGCCCCGCCCTGGCAGCCGGCCAGCTAGCTGGAGCTGGGGCTGGAGAAATTGATAGCTGCTCAATGGCAGTACCCGGAAAGTAAAAGTCGTCCCAGCCCTGGCACCGGCCCCGGTCACACGGCACAATGGATGCGTGGTCTCTCGCGACGCCTGGGACGCCCCGGAGTTGCACAAAATGCCGTCTAGGCGTGTCTCACACGTGTCTGCTAGCTCTCTCTCTCTCTCTCTCTCTCTCTCTCTCTCTCTCTCTCTCCTCTCTCTCTCTCTGGGGGCGCCACCCACTGAAATTCAAACATCTGACTCCAGCTTACCAGCAGGAAGCAGCTGCGGGCTGATGCAGATATGTTGCCCTTGTTCATCTCTCATCTGAGGCACTGCACTCCTGTGGACGAAATCAGTATCTGTGCAGCTAACGACGGGAACACGGCAAGTTGCCTTAACCCGATCTCCCACAAACTTCACTCAGTGGAAGAGCGGTCAAAATAAGTGAACACGTGTCTGAGCTTATCTGTAGATATGTATCCACTTATTCGTAGATACTTGACGGTCAAAGCTTTCGAGGGAATTTACGTGCGTTTTGGGGAGTAAATAGTTCGACGGAAATGGTGGTACAGTGCCTAGCGTTGCGTCTTCACACTTTTGCGCCCAGTGTTCGAAACACGATTATTATTATCATGATTATTACTATTGTTATTATTGTTATTATTATTATTATTATTGTTGTCTTTAATTCATCTACTCATGGAAAATTTGGAAATCTGTGATAAGTCCCTATGGGAGCAAACTGCTACGGTCATCGGTCTCTAGGCTTACACACTACTTACGCTAACTTACGCTAAGGACAACACACACGCAGGCCGAAGTGGCTGTGGGGTTCTAGGCGCTACAGTTTGGAACTGCGGGACCGCTACGCTCGCAGGTTCGAATCCTGCCTCGGGCATCGATGCGTATGATGTCCTTAGGTTAGTTAGGTTTAAGTAGTTCTAAGTTCTAGGGGACTGATGACCAAAGAAGTTAAGTCCCATAGTGCTCAGAACCATTTGAACAACACACACACAGCCATGCCCGAGGGAGGACTCGAACCTCCGACGGCGGTAACCGCTCGAACAATGGCAAGGCGCCTGAGACAGCACGGCTACCCCATGCTGCCTATCTACTCATGTCCACAGAAGATTACTACATGATTGGTTTCCTGCGTATATTGAAATAATGTTGCCCTTATTTGGCTACTACTTGTATGACTGGTGAATGAATTAAAAAAAAAAAAAACTTCTGTGGTCATCAGTCCCCTAGAACTTAGAACTACTTAAACCTAACTAACCTAAGGACGTCACACACATCCTTGCTAAGGCAGGATTCGAACCTGCGACCGTGGCGGTAGCGCGGTTCCAGACTGTAGAACCTAGAACCGCTCGGCCACTTCGGCCGGCGATGAATTTAAAAACTAAAAACAATAAATGAGTAGAATATTTTTTTAAAAATTGTTTGCGGCGAAATTCCTTTAGTCTATCTTGATTCGTAATCAACTGAAGACGTCAGTTTTCGGGAAAGTGATCCGTTATGGGTGCTCTGCCGTGAAATTATTGCCACTGTGTGAGCTCTTCACCATTGTTAACAGCGTTTCTTTTCCGAGTGAGATTCATGCGAAGAAATGTCGCTGGGGCAAACCTGCTTTCGCGCGACGCTCGCGCTGTTCGGAATTTCTATGTTTAGAATGTTTCTACGATCGGTATCATCCAAGGGAATGCATCAAATCTTCCTGAAGAATAAACACAAGAATAAAATATAAGAATTAGGAATTAAATACAGGAATGTGAGAATTTAAAATGGTTGTAATCTCTGAAAAAATCATACACACATATGTTATATAATAAATGTAGGACAGTTATTGTGAAACCCAGCTTAAATTTTACAGTTAACATGACGTCTTTGTATCTCCTAACTTGATAAGAAATATTCGTGTAGTAGCCATCTACGTATATCGGTAAACAAATGAATAAAATAAAATACAGTAAATAAAATTAGTAATCGGATTTCGAACACGGTGCGCAAAAGCGAAAGGCCGCGACGCTAGTCACTGAGACACCAGCTGGGCTGAGCCTATCGCGAGCTAAGAGGCGTCTAAGGTACGTCGAAAACTTTAACGTTTTCTCAGAAACAGTCGAGCATCTACGGGTAAGCCGAGACACGTTTTCCCTTATTTTTGGACTGTTTTTCAACGAGCAAGGTTTCTGAGAAATCGGATTCCGCCACCTGTGTTCCCCTCATAAGACTGACGTCCAGCTGAGCAATGTCATTAATCCTTCAGTGGTGGTAGCAAGTCTGACTCACTATAGTATTGTCACGTGCTAAGCAATCTTGCTCCAGGAGATGATGGGAGAAAAGCCACTAGTATCTATTTCACATTAGTTCAAGAACATGAGGTGACGGTAGTGTAGTTTCACGCCATCACAAGCGCAACAGCCCCATACCTAGTTTGTATACAGCGTTTAGTTCAGCCTTTTCTCTTTCCTGCTTCTGTGAAGAAGTTAACAGTAATGTCTGTTAATGGGTGTTGAGTAGTGTTCATAAATTTTATTCTAGGTGTTTGCGTATTTAGTGTGTATTCATCTCGCGTGAGCTGACTTTGAAGTGTAGCGACAGCTAGGAGCAAGGAGCAACTGCTTGGTTCGGTAGTATACCTGGTCAGTCCAAAAGTTCCGAAGGTAGAGTAATAAAAATAGAGAGAATTTAAGATAGTCCTTTTAATATATCGGGCATTCTACGCAGTCTCACCCCACTAGAGTACAAAGCGCAGTACAGAGCGCCGGCCGGTGTGGCCGTGCGGTTCTGGGCGCTTCAGTCTGGAACCGCGTGACCGCTACGGTCGCAGGTTCGAATTCTGCCTGGGGCATGCATGTTTGTGATGTCCTTAGGTTAGTTAGGTTTAAGTAGTTCTGAGTTCTAGGGGACTGATGACCACAGATGTTAAGTCCCATAGTGCTCAGAGCCATTTGAACCATTTATGGAGCCATTTAAAACTGTGAGAAAAGTCCTTTGGGATTTTGTCAAACTCGAGCGTCTCATTGGCTTGAATGTCGGTTATGTCACCAAAGTATGAGCCTTCAAGAGAGTTTCTGCACTTTGTTGTTTTACTGCAGGTTAGTTTTCGTAACACGAAGTCTCGCCACCCGCCATGATGTGTGCAGAAAAGAATCGTCCGCGTTTTTCATTTTAGTCAAGTCGCGGCATGCGTCAACGCGTTGTTGTTTTTGTTTGGGAGGAAAGGTGTGCGTGACAAACTTTGCACACACTTGTCTCTTCTTCAAAATATTCTGGAGAATATTTTTAACACTTGCTTTACTCTGATATGGCACACGACAACGTTGACACACTTTGGCTGCACGTCCACTACGTAACATGCATTACCTGCTCACAGCCGACTGACCCGTTGTTTACAGCTGAGTAGCCCAGTTTGCAAAAGCAGCTAAGTCAGTTTTAAAAGATTTCTGGGAAAAGCCGAAAAACGTAGCCTTGCTCTTACAGCAATATTACAACGGTGATAATGTCTCAAAAAAAAGGGGGGAAAACATAGCGAACAAATCACAAATGTCTCTATAATTAAGCCCTTATTAGTACTTTTATGTAAAAATTTGTACTTAGCCCATTTTGCAACCGAATGGGCCAGTTAGCCGCTTCTGCGACGGCATCGGCGTCCATGATGGAATGCAGTCGGTTGCAAAACCCGCCGAAAAATTAGTTCCGGTGTTTATGTAGGTTATTTATTTATTTCTCGTTCGATCTGCCAGATACATTTTGAAAAGAACAGATAAGATTAATATAAATCACAATAAACGTTTGGAACTTACAATGTGGAAACAAATTATATCAGTTATTACATTACAATTATGTCAGGGAAACTACATTACTACATTAAATGGAACAAAAATCACATAAATTGAAGACAATTAATTACACAGTAACATTAAGATTATAGAGCCATTTCCTGGCATTGTCCGTTAACTTGTGGAGCGACATCAGAGAGCCGTCTCTGAAACCATGAATGTTACAAACCAGAAGATGGTCAATTGTTTGTACCTCGCCACAGTCACAACACGAATCGTCTGTATAGCCCCGTTTGGTTGTTTGCTGTCTGCATCGTCCAACTCCCATGCGAAACCTGTTTAGAGCCGACCAGTGTTTCCTGTTGAGATTGAAGCCTTCAACCCTTTTGGTTGGGTCGTGGATTAGGTGATGGTTTTCCACGACGCCTCTTCTCAGACCCTGCCATGCAATCTTCCATTCAGCATCGAGACCCTCTGTGCCCAATGTTCTGCTCCAGACGATAGGTTTCCTGGACTTGAGTCTCGTGGGTCCTCCCATGTCGGCATGTATGGGTAGCCTTGCGTTTGCTTCTATTTCTTCTGCTATGTCCTGGGTTGCTTCCTCTCTACGTATGGAAGCAGGAGCGATGTTTGCCAGCACCGGAAGCCCCTCAACGGGGTTTGGCCTGAGAGTGCCGCTGACGGTTCTCAGAGTGGCATTTGGTTGTACATCCACTTTTTTGGCGTGCGGGCTTCTGCTCCAGACTGGGGCACAGTATTCTGCAACGCTATACACCAGTGCCAGTGCAGCAGTTCGTAGAGTGGCAGCATCACAACCCCAAGTGGTGCCTGCCAGTCTGTTGAGCAGGTTATTTCTCGTCTTTAGCTTTTGGGAAGTATCAGTTAGGTGTTGTCTGAAAGTCATGCTGCGATCTAGCTTAATACCGAGATATTTTGGGAACTTTTCGTGGCTGACAGCCTTACCATTTATAACCAGGCGCAGTTCCCTTCTCGCTTCCTTGTTGTTTAGATGCATGACTGTGCTTACTGATTTTGTCACATTGATCTTTATTTTTTCAGTGTAGCTAGATCTTCATTTAGTTTTGATTCCTGGTTTTTAAACGAGTTACTTTGCGCTGTAATAGCTAAATCATCTGCGTAGGCAAATTTACACGAGTGCAGTTCAGGCAAATCTGCTATATAGATGTTGAAGAGCCAGGGAGCTAAGACTGATCCTTGCGGAAGACCATTTTTTAGGGTATGGCACTTGCTGGTTTCACCATTTAATTTGACCCTGAACTTCCTTTCGCTCAGCATGTTGTTCATGAGCTTCAACGTCGTTTTGCATTTGACTATCTTTGCCAGTTTTAACATGAGGCCATTTAGCCATACAGTGTCGTACGCTGATGTCAAGTCAATGAGGATTATCCCTGTTTTATTCTTTTCCTGAAAGCCTCGTTCAATGTGTGTGGTAAGTGCCAGCACCTGGTCGCAGCAGCTTCTTCCTTCTCTAAAACCTGCTTGCTCCACTGGTAGTTGTTCCTACAGTACTGGTTTAAGTCTTTCCAACAGTAACCTTTCAAACAGTTTGTAGGTTATGCACAGTAATGAGATTGGCCTGAAGTTCCCTGCGTTTATGTCGGTAAGAATGGTAGACTACAGTAGTATACTAAAATAATGCGAAAGGAAGAAAATTAAACGAACAAAGTGCTGAAACACTGTTTCATTTTAAATATTTAAAAAGATTGAAACTTTTACGTAAAAACCTAACACGAACTACTACAAGGTATTATTCAGATTTAATCACTGAATTCAGTCTTAACACCTGTCATGAAAATGAGAAATCCTTGGAAACAAATCTTGGGAAAATGAAATATTACAAAGAAACAATCACAAGGTAAAATGAAGTATACATCGTTTAAGCTATGTTCGGGGAGTCGCCGTCATCTAAAAGCTCAAAATCAAGTCCTTCATCCTCGCCGTTTTGACATTCGTCTGTTTTCATGATCTTCTACTGCTCAAAAACATCAGAGTATAATTTTAACTTTTCCTCCTCGGGCCACGTCTCTCCCCAGTGTATTTCTAAGAGGCGCTTGACGTCCATAGTTTGTAGCTTTTTTCAGTGGGACGCCTTTTGGAATCTCCTAAGGAAGAGTTTCTTTCGTGATACGTTTGCTTCTTTCAAGAATAGATTTCGGCTCCCAACTTTCAAAACTGAAGAATGCTTCTCCTGGCACAAGACATAATTTTCTGTTTGCTGTCTTCGTGATGATAATTCTCTTCTACTTTTGAAACTGGATGTGCAAGGATCCAGGAGTTTTGATGACGTCAGTGGATCTTCTTCCAGTCTATCACTTTGCAGTCATCCGACGCCAAATGATCCAACTGTGGCGAATTTTTCCATTATGCCGACGTATACTGCAGGGTTTTCGATTGCGCTCATTTTTGAAAATTTTCTCTCCATGTTTCCAAAAACTCTACCAGGGGGTATAAAAGAATAACCAACGAACAGGAACCGCACTTCAACGCTTTCTGTGTGTACTGGAGCAGCGTACATGAACCAGTATTCTTGTTTTGCCCACCGTATCCATCCGAAAAGAGGCGTCGTTTGATGACACCATGCAAATTGGTGTTAAGCAGTTGATGATGAAGAGGTAATGTAATCTGATTCGACCCCTTTGCAAATTCCTTCTCCAGCCAAACATACGAGGTAACATTGTCTTTCGTCTGACTGCTCGTAGAGGAACCTCGGCAAAGAGTGAAATTATATAAGCTCATCTGTCTGAATAATAATCCACCCGAACTGGGACTTTTGGAACGACTAAATTTTTCTGGCAGTCATAACTTAAAATTAGTCGAGCTTAGATGTCTTCCTTCAGTTTTTGATAAAAGAAAACATCGCTGCGAACTTTGTGAGCTGTAAGCTGATGTTCGAAATTTTTCTTTTCCATCGGCCGATTTTCCAAGGGAATCATTCTTTGTAGGTACGAACATGTAAAACATGTGTCAATATAAAGTGCTCCGAAGGCAATATTAAAATTATTGCAGAATATTGTCCGGTAGTAGTCATACTTTACATCCAGATCAGGTTGTTTGTCATAGAACATTTCCCACGTTATTTTTACATTTAATTCACTGGGCAAATATTGGTGTCGTAACATTTTTCCTGTAGAATAGTGACTTTCGATCGGCTTGAATTGTTCAATGTGTCTGACAACTGCATTTTCTTGTCTTCGTACAACTTCGTTCCTCTGCCCCCTCCTCTTCTTTCAGCGGTTGCAGGTGAGGAATCGTTCATTATACTCTGACAAATTTTGTTGAGTCTCATTTTTTTGATCTGCAAAATCCCCGTGAAAGCCGCTCTGCAAACCCTGATGTTTATAGAAACTCCTTCACGTTTTTCTGGGAGTCTAAATTCCGTAATCAGTTGCTTTCTCGATATTTTGTCTCCTGTAAGCTTAGATGTTCGAGGAGATGACACAGTGACATCTGTCGAATGTAGTTGCTCTACCATTCTCGGTTATTTTGAAACTTCCTGGCAGATTAAAACTGTGTGCCGGACCGAAACTCGAACTCGGGACCTTTTCCTTTCACGGGCAAGTGCTCTACCACCTGAGCTACCCAAGCACGATTCACGCCCGTCCTCACAGCTTTACTTCTGTATCTCGTCTCCTACCTTCCAAACTTTACAGAAGCTCTCCTGCGAACCCTGCAGAACTATCACTCCTGAAAGAAAGGAAATGGCAGATACATGGCTTAGCCACAGCCTGGGGGATGTTTCCAGAATGAGATTTTAACTCTGCAGCGGAGTGTGCGCTGATATGAAACTTCCTGGCGGATTAAAACTGTTGTTCGTAAAATTTTTGATGGATCCGTCTTACGTTCTGCATAGTGAGTTCTTTACTTTTCAGCTTTCCAGCAGGATGTTTACAGTTTGGCGTCTGTGGAAACACTTTCGATTGGTACGTACAGATAAATGAAAAATTAAATTGAAAAGCAACTGATGGTAGTTTTATGGCAATGCAATCAGAAGTTCAGTGTTTCTACTGTACTTCCAAGTACGTTGAATTTACAAAAAATATGTTCCAGAAAAGGTTAGGTAATATTGTTAGGTTATTAATTCCAACAACATTAAACCTGTAATGAATTTTTTAATATTACTATAAGCAGTGTCTTCCTAACCTCTTCCCTTTCTCGACGTTTCATTTCCATTGCTGTACATTCCGTCTTCTCTTCCTAGAATTTCTCGTGGCATCTTCCCTCTCATTATTAACGCTAATCTCAGCTCTGTTGTCGTCGGCTTAGTCGAAATGTACTTCAATAGTGGAAATTTCCTCTTCATTATCCTTATCTGTTTCGAACTGTGCTACATTAAACTGCCTACAAAGTCGTTTGAAAATGCCCAATGGAACAAGTGTGCTGGTAAGTCTTTTTATCATACAACAATGCCTTCTCGCACTTTCCTTCTTACAATGTAGCAACAAAAGAAAAAACGTACGAGAAACTACCCAGTACTGCCAACCCAAACATTTTAGTCACATTTAGCTCAAAATTCAATATTTTAAAAAGTCTTACGTGTGACAAGACAATATGTCCGGTTCTGCAACCGTACCCTTCCTCAGCAGCCGTTATCCCGTTAATACTCTGCCTCTTTTGCAACCGAATAGGATTTGGCCGCTTTTGCATCGTAATGCGTAGAAAACATAGCCGCCTTTCCGCCCACACGCGATTTTCGCAGCCCATTTTAAAATACTTAGAACCGTTTTTGAAGCCTGATCCATACATTATCACGTAGATCGTGAAAACCTGTACAAGAAAGTGCCTCTAACTCAATCTTCGATTTTTGGTCACATAGCCACTTTTGCAACTGGGCTCAGTTGTTAGTTCAAGCTGCCACCGTACTTACTGCGCTGACGTCCGTTATACGTCAGGAATAAAATAAGCCGCACGCGTAGTGACCGCGCGGTTAGAGGCGCCATGTCATGGACTGCGCGGCCCCTCCCACCGGAGGTTCGAGTCCTCTCTCGGGCATGGATGAGTATGTTGTTCTTAGCATAAGTTAGTTTAAGAAGTGTGTAAGTGTAGAGACCAATGACCGCAGCAGTTTGGTCCCTTAGGGATTCACACACACATAAAATATGCCTCGAAATGTCTTGGATACATGATGTATTACTTCACGCGTAATTAACGTAGGTTATGGTCAATAGGGACTACACGTATTGTTTACAGATGGGAAGAGAGCTGGCCACTACCCTGAAGCAGTTGGATGCTACGTTCGCCACAGCGAACAGCGTTCAGATACCGCTGGCGCTGAAGCAGCTGCAACGAAAGCTGTGGAACCTGTGGCGCCTCTGCCGTCACATGACAACTCTGATACCTCTCGCCTGCTCGGTTCGCAGTCACTTGAAGGTGATTGGTAAACAGAGGCAAGCTCGCGAATATCTCAAAGGTATGTGAAAGTGGGTACTTGTGTCACTGAGATGCGCATCCAACTCCAGTAGTAAACGCTACGTGAGAGGCGCTGCTTATCACTGTGTGCTTCCGGGTGTTCCATTTTAACTACAATACTTCCACGACCGACTCGTTGTTCTTCAGACGCTGCGGGTCGCTCTATTACGTGTACTCCCTGTGTAAAGAAGACTGATTCGGTGCTCGAAATATTGTGCATAAAATGGAAACAACAAATCGACGGAACACCCAGAAGCATACCATCGTTAATTATTCATGCCGGGAAAACCTGAGAGATCACATCATATCACAGTGTGGTTTACTGTAAAATTTCGACAGCTTACGTTACAACTTCACTCATTTATTCCGCGAAGCGTTATTGAGAAAATTTAGAGAAATGGCATTTGAGGCTGATTTAGAAATTAGCACACGTATGGAGGCATACAGACAGTCGTTTTTCCCTCACTCTACTTTCGAGTGCACCAAGATAGGGAATTCCTGGTTGTGTACAAGGTACCATCCACCATGCACCTTACGATGGCTTGCAGAGTCCATGTAGGTGTAGATGTAGATGTACTGGCGCGTACAACCGTTTCAATGCAGCTACTTATACTGTACGTCGGTGTACAGCTGGTGCTGAACCATAATCGCAGTTTGCAAGTTCATCCTTGATTGGCATGACCTATGTCAACGACAGTGGGTTCTATGACCGTCTGGTATCAGTCCTACAGCACCTACAGCGCTCCAAACCAGAGAGAGGTGACTAACATTTTGTCTGATGAACTTCCTCACATCTCAAAGCTATAATGCACTGATCGCTATTACAGACAGATTACATAAAACTGGTTTTATAGCATTTGTAGGTTTAGAGAAAGCATTGGAAAATGTTTGCTGGACTACACTCTTTGAAAGCCCGAAGATAAAAGTGAGCCGACACCTGTGACCGAGCGGTTCTAGGCGCTTCAGTCTGAAACTGCGCGACCGCTACGGTCGCAGGTTCGAATCCTACCTCGGGCATGGATGTGTGTGATGTCCTTAGGTTAGTTAGGTTTAAGTAGTTCTAAGTCTAGGTGACTGATGACCTCAGATGTTAAGCCCCACAGTGCTTAGAGCCATTTGAACCATTTTGATGTCCAGTTGATAAAACACAGGCAACGAAAAGTTGCTTACGACTTTTACAAAAAACGGTCTGCAGTTGTAAGAGTCTAAGGAAATGAAACGAAAGCTATAGTTGAGAAGGGACTGAGAGAGAACTGTAGCCTAACCCCTGCGTTATTCAGTCTGTACCGTGAGTAAGTAGCAAAAGGAAACCTATGACAAAATTGGAGAAGGAATTAAAGTTCATGGAGAGGAAATAAAAATGTTTAGGTTTGCCGATGATATTGTATTTCTGTTCGAGACTGCAAAGGGTTCGGAAGAACAGTTGAATGGTACGGACACTGTCTTGAAAAGAGACTCCAAGAAGAACTTCAACAAATTAAAACAAGAGTAATGGAATGCAGATGGATTAAACCAGGCGATGCCGAGAGAATTAGATTAGGAAAGAAAAAACTAGAAATAATAGATGGCTTTTGCTGTTTGAGCATAGACTAACTGGTTATGGCTGAAGTAGAAAGGATATAATATGCATATCGGCAAGAGCAAGAAAATCATTTCTGAAAAAGAGGAATTTGCTAACATCGAGTATGAATTTAAGAGTTAAGAAATATTTTATGAAGGTACCTGCCTGGATTGTAGCCTTGTACGTAAGTGGAGTAGTAAAGGGGGTTTGCTATTTGGGGAGCAAAATAACTGATGATGGTCGAAGTAGAGAGGATATGTAGACTGGCAATGGCAAGGAAAGCGTTTCTGAAGCAGAGAAATTTGTTAACTTCGAGTATACATTTAAGTGTTAAAAAAGTGATTCAAATGGCTCTGAGCACTATGGGACTTAACATCTATGGTCATCAGTCCCCTAGAACTTAGAACTACTTAAACCTAACCAACCTAAGGACACACACAACATCCAGTCATCACGAGGCAGAGAAAATCCCTGACCCCGCCGGGAATTGAATCCGGGAACCCGGGCGCGGGAAGCGAGAACGCTATCGCACGACCACGAGCTGCGGACATTTAAGTGTCAGGAAGTATTTGTATGGAGTGTAGCCATGTATGGAAGTGAAACATGGACGATAAATAGTTTGGACAAGAAAAGAATAGAAGCTTTCAAAATGTGGTGCTACAGTAGAATGCTGAAAATTAGATGGGTGGATCACATAACTAATGAGGAAGTATTGAATAGAACTGGGGAGAAGAGGAGTTTGTGGCACAACTTAACAAGAAGAAGGGACCGGTTGGTAGGACATGTTCTGAGGCATCAGGGGATCACAAATTTAGCACTGGAGGGCAGCGTGAATTCTAAAAATCGTAGAGGGAGACCAAGAGATGAATACACTAAGCAGATTCAGAAGGATCTAGGTTGCAGTAAGTACTGGGAGATGAAGAAGCTTGCACAGGATAGAGTAGCATGGAGAGCTGCATCAAACCAGTCTCAGGACTGAAGACCACAACAACAACAACAACAACAACAACACGCAAGTGGAACATGAAGCAGTTCTTACAAGAAGAGAATAGAATTTTTGAAATGAAGACAGCTGAAGATTAGACGGGTGGATCGAATAATAAATGAGGAGGTATGAAGCAAGAACAGCTCAGACATCAGCCGCAAACGGACACTGAAATAACTCCAATGGTGGCACGCGAAAATTTGTGGCGGACCGGCACTCGACCCTGACATCTTGCTTTACTCGAGCGGCAACATTAGCTGCTTCGGCTATCCGAGTACACATCCCCTCCAGCTCAGATTTTCAACTTGTCGCACACTACACATGTAGCGTCCACTGTCTATTATCCTTATTGCTCACGACTTCATCTGCACTGAAGATTTCATTATTCACTGTCAGGTGCTCGGCCAGAAGTGGGCATTTAAATAAATTCAAGTTGAGAATTTGAACTGGACAGGAAGTGTACTTGGATGGCTAAAGCAGTTAAGGTGACTGCTCGTGTTAAGCGGGAAATCAAGTTTAGAGTCCAGGTCCAGGACAAATTTTCACTTCTCATCATTGGATTTATTGCAATATCTGTTTGCAGCTGAGATTTTCTTCCTTCATGTACAGGTACATAAGCAGCTGCTGAATCATAAATGGTGTTTCTTCTTTCAGACATGTCCGAAAGAACAGACACCGCACATACTGTATAATAATATATACGCCTGACTGTGAATAATTATATCTTCAGTGTGAATGCTCACTACGTCCAAAACACAGCGGTAATCAGGTGAAGCTGTATAAAATGAAGATAATGGGCAATGGGCGCTACATATGTAGTGTGCGAAAGTTTGAGATGGACGGAAAGCGGCTCCGGTAGCCAAATTAGTAAGGTGAACGCTCGCGTAATGTGGGAAACCCGGGTTCGAGTCCCAGTCAAGCACAAATTTTCACTTGTCACCATTGGATTAGTTCCAATACCCGTTTGTGGCTCAGGTCTGAATTTCTCTTACTTCATGCATATTTACGACAGATGAATCAAAAATGGTGTCTCTTATTATTTTGACACATCTGAAAGAACCGACACCAGACATAAGGAGGTACTGCATCTAATTGAGCAAAACAGGAATTACTTGCACTACTTGACTAATAGTAGAGATCGGTTGATAGAATACTTCTTGAGCCATCAAAAAATTGTCACTTTGGTAATGGAAATAAGGGTGGGTGTAGAAAATCGTAGATAGAAACAAAGGCTTGACTAAGTAAGCTTAAAACAGGTTAAAGTACGAGGGTCATTCAGTAATTAAAGAGACAAATTGGTCTGAAGAAAAAAGAGTTTATTTTTACAAAACAATACTTTTTCTACTATTCAACATAATCCCCTTGAACATTTATACACTTGTTACAACGGGCTACAAGCTTTTTTATTCCGACTACAAAGAACTCTTTATCTTGATGTTTGAACCAATTTCCCCCAAACTTTTTCACGTCCTCGTTGTCCTATAACCTCTTCCCGTGTAATGCCTCCTTCGGTGCACCAAAGAAATGGAAATCACTAGGTGCTAAATCAGGGCTGTAAGGGGAATGAGGAAGTACTTCCCAGCCCATTTTATCGATGGTTTCACGTGTTAGTTGAGCAATATGAGAACGTGCGTTGTCGTGCTGGTGGATCACACCTCTCCTCTGAGATCCACGACGTCTCTCTCTCATGGCTGACTTCACCTTGTTTAAAAGAAAATCCCAGAAGTATTGACTCTTCATTGTAAGCTGCTCTTCGAGATAATCACAAAAAACTCTGGACCTACAGCATCCCAAAACACTGTCAACATGATTTTTCCTGCTGATGCTTGGGTTTTGAATTGGAATGCTTCCACTCCATGCTTTGTCTTTTTGATTCTGGCTCATAACAGTGAACCCAAGTTTCATCACAAGTTAAAATTTTGTTGAAGATGTGCTCACCTTCTCTTTCATAACGTTCCTATAGTTCTGTGCACACTCTCGATCTTGTTTCCTTGTATTGCCACGTCAACTTCTTTCGGACCCCTCTTGCACGCGTTTTGCGATACTTCAGCTTGTTACAGGTAATGTTACGAATTGTACCAGTACTAACTTGGACGTGTGGTGCGGTCGGCACGGATAATGTCATCAATTCGGCTTTCAAGTGAGGGAGTTGAAACTGCAACTCGTCAGAGAGATTCAAATGGTTCAAATGGCTCTGAGCACTATGGGACTTAACTTCTGAGGTCATCAGTCCCCTAGAATTCAGGACTACTTAAACCTAACCAACCCAAGGACATCACACACATCCATGCCCGAGGCAGGATTTGAACCTGCGATCGTAGTGGTCGCGCGGTTCCAGACTGTAGCGCCTAGAACCGCTCAGCCACCACGGCCGGCGTCGGACCATTTTTGAAGTGATCTACCCACTTGTAAAAATTTTCACGATTCAAACTTTAGACATTCTACAGCACATATTCACGGTTTTTCGCCTTCAGCAAGAAAAACGAATAACAGAACGTTGTTCAACTAATGTGGACGTTTCAAGCGAACTCGCCATATTGAAATGTATTTTTGAGGTTATAAACAAAACAATGTCGATACATCAGCTGACCAGGGCTCATCCCAGTGATGCCAACTTAAAGGCATAAAAGTACTAAACTTGCCCTTCTAACAGCTTTTTCCCCAGACCAATTTGTCTCTTTAATTATTGAATGCCCCTCGTATTTATGCAGAGATGAAGAGGCTTGCAAAGGCTAGTCCAGCGTAGGGCGCTGCATCAAGACAGTCTTCGGACTGAAGACAACAACAATAAACTCAATCGGCATCATACAAGAGAGCAAAAGGCTGTATGAAATAGAACAACAACCATTAAATGTAAGAGTGTCCTTGTGGCAAATTTAGAGTAGCTTTCCGAAGTCCAGGCTGGTTAACTGTTCCAACAAGCAGCGGTCTACCTCTAGCGATGCCAAGGAGCGGTGAAAGTCTCGGCCGGCCGGCTGTGTCCACAGTTTTCGGCAGCTCGCAAAACCCAGCACGCATTCTGGGGACGGCCGTGTGTCCGCGTGCCACGGCTTTCCAATGCGGATGGCGACGCTTTCGCACTCCGACGCAGCGACAAAAAGAGTGGAGCGTTATTTATTAGGTACCTCTCTGGGGATCAGCGACCCGCCAACAGAGAAACGGGAATCCCGCAACGGATCAACAAGTTTCTTTACAAAATATGGGCGCACCTCGGTTGATTGCGGCCCCTGTGGACAACTAAATGGAAATCAATCGATCACAGTTTGAAGTCGATCATTCCTGGTTATAAGTCCTGCACTTCATCGAGGAAGTTCCTGTTTCGCATTTAGATTTCCAACACTTATATTTCGTATTAGGTCTCTTAAGCGAATCCACCAGTATCTGGAATAGCTTAACAGCAAAATTTATCTACAGCCTTTTCATAGTGATTTTACTATGCAAATGGAGATTTCGAAGCCGCAGCTTGTAAGGCGAAATATGAGGAGGATAGGAGTCAAAATGAAAGTGATGAGTATAATTATCATCATCATCATCATCATTTAAGGCTGATTATGCCTTTCAGCGTTCAGTCTGGAGCATAGTCCCCCTTATAAAATTCCTCCATGATCCCCTATTCAGTGCTAACATTGGTGCCTCTTCTGATGTTAAGCCTATTACTTCAAAATCATTCTTAACCGAATCCAGGTACCTTCTCCTTGGTCTACCCCGACCCCTCCCACCCTCTACTGCTGAACCCGTGAGTCTCTTGGGTAACCTTGCTTCTCCCATGCGTGTAACATGACCCCACCATCTAAGCCTGTTAGCTCTGACTGCTACATCTATAGAGTTCATTTCCAGTTTTTCTTTGATTTCCTCATTGTGGACACCCTCCTGCCATTGTTCCCGTCTACTAGTACCTGCAATCATCCTAGCTACTTTCATATACGTAACCTCAACATTATTGATAAGGTAACCTGAATCCACCCAGCTTTCGCTCCCATACAACAAAGTTGGTCAAAAGATTGAACGGTACACAGATAACTTAGTCTTGGTACTGACTTCCTTCTTGCAGAAGAGAGTAGGTCATAGCTGAGCACTCACTGCATTAGCTTTGCTACACCTCGCTTCCAGTTCTTTCACTATGTTGCCATCCTGTGAGAATATGCATCCTGAGTACTTGAAACCGTCCTCCTGTTCTAACTTTGTTCCTCCTATTTGGCACTCAATTCGTTTATATCTCTTTCCCACTGACATTACTTTCGTTTTGGAGATGCTAATCTTCATACCATAGTCCTTACATTTCTGATCTAGCTCTGAAATGAGTATGTCTTTTTTAAATCTATCTCTTCTGCCTTTTGAATTTTTGAAGACCAACAATCGTGTAATATTTATCAGATCTGGAATTCATTCATTGTATAGTTTCTCTGGCTGCTGCAGCTTCGCTTCCCAGAATTTGTGAATAGTTACAAAACTTTTCTTTAGTCGTAACCTTCTGTCATTATTTACTTTAAATAACTTCCATCATTTTCTAAACAACGATGAAATCTTGTTACATGAGTGTTTGATTTTAACAATAGTTAAACATCCACTGAACTAAAAGGTTTAAAAGACTTTCATTCCTCAATTTCTCAATAGTATAGAGGTGCTATATTTTCATTGACGTATGTAGAAACGTGGTACTCTGAGACCCTCCTTGTCATACATTACAGCGTTGATTGCTCCATGCAGCACGTGATGTGACGTAGGGATTCGTGCTGGCCAACTCCATCCACTGCACGCTGCCCAAAGAGTACTTCAAGCAAATAATAAAATACGAAATAAATATTTGAACATACATAAGATACCGTCTGCATATAAATAACATATTTCTAGACTACTTTGTTCCTATTTAATTATTAATTATTAGACTTATAACAAAACTAATGGTACAGAAAATTTTGTACCTCTAACGTTTATGAAAAAATGTATAAATTCTATTCACCCGAAGTCTGTACCGTCCCAAGCTTCATCGGGGCTTCGGTTGTTATTTAAGGACATTCATTGCGTAGTCAACATGCCAGAAACGCTTATTTGCATATTTTGTTGACTCCCTGTAAGACCTTACAATGAAGTAGCTCTTATACCTTCAATGTACACTTTTTCAAAGATCGTTGAGAATTGTGTACGTAGAATATGTAAAAGTTACTTCATTGTGATGCCACAGACAAAATACATCAACAAAACTCGCAGATAAATTTTTCAAGTCCGTTGACATGGGAATGAAGGCCCTTAAATAACCACTGATGCTCTGATGAAGAAGTTGTAACTTCCAAATGTACATTAGCGTAGTATAATAATACTATCAGAAGACATCAAACGGACTTTCTTATTAAGGTTGCTATTTATTTCGCTCACTAGGTTTGAATGTGAAAGAGAAGTGCAAGGTCCATCAATTACGAGACATGAATTTGAGCACGCCTTTTGCAGTCTCAAAGAAGGGAAAGCAGCTGGCGCTGGTGACACTCCGGCAGACGGCTGAAAAATTTAGTTGCCGACATGAAAGAGCAATTATTCAGAGTAATAAAAGACTGCCGCGAAAGAAGAATCATGAAAAAAGACTTCATACAGTGCAGAACCTTTACCATACATAAAATAGAAAAGGCAGTTGACTGCAACATTTCAGTGCTATCAGTGCTATCACATGCCTCCAAAACGCCCATTAATACTGTTAAAAGCAGGATAAAAAGAAAAGGAGATAAGTATAATGGAGAAAACCAATATGGATTTAGAGAAGGAAGAGGAACAAGGGAAGCAACTTTCTTATTGCGCATACTGTTGGAGAGAAGAATGGATGTGAACAGAAGCACTTACTTTACCATCAATGACTTCGAAAAAGCTTTTGACAGTACGAAGCGGGAGCTGCTCAGGACTTGATTGGAAAGACAGAACAACGATTAATGAACTGCATCAGAATCAAAGCACCAAAATAAATGTCAATAACGTAGACGACGAGACCGAGATTAGAAAAGGAGTTAGACAAGAATGTCCCCTTTCCACATATTTATTTAATGTGTCCATTGAAGAAGCTAATGAGATCATGAAGAAGACCAAGGAAATAAAAGCCAATGGTAAAAGGATACATTGCCTTAGATGTGCTGATGATACCGCGATAGTTGCAGACTCTGAAAAAGAAATCATAGAAGTTGCAAGTCCAAGTGAACAAACAAAAAAGTAATGGTACTACGGAAAATTGTGGGAGAAATCAAAACCAATTTAAAAACTTAGGGCGTCAGAATCCAGCATGTGAAATAATTTTTCTTGGTAGTAAAATCACAGAAGTCACTAGTTGCTTTGTAAGTAGGCTGTTTAGGTTTTTATTTTGGTAACGCCACGTAGCGCTCTATATGAAAATCACTGACTGTGAAGTGTGCAGTCTGTGGCTGGTTTGCATTGTTGGAATTTGGTATTGTAGTGTTGGGCAGTTGGATGTGAACAGCGCGTAGCGTTGCGCAGTTGGAGGTGAGCCGCCAGTAGTGGTGGATGTGGGGAGAGAAAGGGCAGAATTTTGAGAGCGGACGATCTGGACGTGTGTCCATCAGAAAGAGTAAATTTGTAATATTGGATATCATGAACTAATATATATATATGATGACTTTGGAACATTATTAAGGTAAATACATTGTTTGTTCTCTATCAAAATCTTTCATTTGCTGACTATGCCTATCAGTAGTTAGTGCCTTCAGTAATAAGAATCTTTTATTTAGCTGGCAGTAGTGGCGCTCGCTGTATTGCAGTAGTTCGAGTAACGAAGATTTTTGTGAGGTAAGTGATTCATGAAAGGTATAGGTTATTGTTAGTCAGGGCCATTCTTTTGTAGGGATTTTTGAAAGTCAGATTGCGTTGCGCTAAAAATATTGTGTGTCAGTTTAGTGTTGATCAGAATAGGTAAAGAGCGAAATGTCAGAGTACGTTCAGTTCTGCTCAGCTGTTTGAAAATCAAATAATGTAAGAGGTCTATCAGCACAGTCATTCATAAATTTTTCTAAGGGGACGTTTCAGCTTAATGGAAGTGAACGATAGGATTGGAAGACATTTATGTGTAAGAACAACATTTTAGCCAGCAAACATATGAATATGGATGTCAAAAAATCCTTTTCAAAATCATTTGTATGGCGTACGTTGCACCATGGACGTGAAAGTTGGACGCCGTGTCAATTGGAAAGGAATCGACTTGAAACTGCTGAAATGTGGATATTGTGCAAAATGACAAGAACAAGCTGAACGAAAAAATCCGCCAACGCGGAGAGAAGATTATTAAAGGAAATGGAAAAGAGAAAAATTAATTTTATCCGACACAATACCTTCATCATTAAAATTCTTGAATGAAAATTTCTAGGAAACAAAGGAAGATGACGACCTAGGATGACATATTTGGAAAGCATAGAAAAGAAGATAGGATGTGACTGACAACTACATCCGAATGGTGCGGCTATCGGTAAATGTGATATACATGTAAAGACAAACAAATACAAACAAATAATTATAATTTCGGAAAAATTGGATGATTTATTCAAGAAAAATCTTCACAAATTGAGCAAGTCAATAACGCGTTGGTCCACCTCTGCCCCTTATGCAAGCAGTTATGCGGCTTGACATTGCTTCATAGAGCTGCTAGACGTCCTCCTAAGAGATATCGTGCCAAGTTCTGTCCAATCGGTGCGATAGATCGTCAAAACGCTGAGCTGGTTGGAGGGCGATGCCCAAAATGATTCAAATGGTTCAAATGGCTCTAAGCACTATGAGACTTAACTTCTGAGGTCATCAGTCCCCTCGAACTTAGAACTACTTAAACCTAAGAGACATCACACACATCCATGCGTAAGGCAGGATATGAATCTGCGACCGTAGGATGCCCAAAATGCTCCAGACGTTCTAAGTTTGGGAGGGATCCGGCGACCTTGCTGCCCAAGGTAGGGTTTGGTAAACATGAAGACAACTAATAGAAACTCTCACCTTGTGCGGGCGCGCATTATCTTGCTGAAAGGTACGAAAAGAAATGGCGACCCAAACCATCACTCCTGACTGTTGGGCCTTACGGTGTGCGACAGTCACGCTGTTATCCCACCGCTGTTCACAAAACTCCAGGCACGTCTTCGCTGGTCATAGAGGTTAATTTCGAACTGGGAATCACCGCTGAAGACAATTCTACTCCAGTCAATGAGATTCCAGGCCGAATGTGCACGACATCACTGGGGTACAGAGGTCAGTGGTAATTGGAGCAATGGGCACCGTGGGTTCGGTCCTCTTTTTGTGAGCCGCCTATTAACACTCCTTGTTGTCATTCAGGCATCAGCTGCACGTTACATCGATGTTGTTGACGAAACCGGGGCTGTGAGTGGCTCTCTGACGTTGTTCGATCCTCACGTTCTGTCATTCCTGTAGGTCGACTCCTTCCCTCGTGACGCTGTGTTCGGCCAGGCTCATCTATTCCTGCCAGAATCGTCGAATAGCGGCATCGCCCCTATCCAATTGTCGAGCGATTTGCCAAATACCACTGGCTCCTTTGAGCCCGACTACACGTCCTCTCTCAAATGCTGACGCGCCTGTCTGTGGGCATAGTTGCTGTTCAACTGAGTACACGGAATGAAATTCGCAATGGCTTTTCGTCCTGCTGTCGAAATGAACGCTGTGTACTGTGCTTGCCAGCTGCGAGGAAAAACTGCGCTGCAGAGTCACACATTCATCCACCGGTTGCCAAATTTTACAATTCGTGACCAATTTGCATAACTCCTTCGTTGTGCGTCCTTTCACTTTGTCTTAGAGTGTATGTCTCGGTTTGCCAAGTGTAGCTACTTCAGCTACAACGAAAAAATTGGGTAATGAGACCCTTTTTGATTTTACTTTGCTGAGTTTTCTCCGACAGCAAACACATAAGGTGGTGAGCCACAGACAAATGTATGTCTCCTACGCAAAACAGCTTGACCGGAACAACCACTTGAACTGTGATTCTTGAACTTGAACCCTGAACCTTATCTTTCGTGACTGCGTATCCAGACGCAACTCACGACTCTTAGACTGTAGTTAAGTGATTCCTCCACCATATTCCTTTTTCCAGGACTGCCAGTCCAGCGAGGTATGTTCTGCTACCATTGAAGCTGTGAGGGCACGTGGTGTGTTGTTCCTGAACAGCAAAGTCTGTAGAGAATTACACTCAAAAACCAAGTTTCTGAGTTCGTGTCGCGGTCCAGCACACAATTTTAATCCTCCAGGATGATTGTCAATATTAAACACACCGCTGCTGAGTGAAAGATTCATTCTGCCTGATTCTTAAGTGGTTTTACACATCTCTTCAGTGAATCCATCGCTGATTTTGTATCGAAATTAGTTTAAACAGGCAAAGAGTTTAATTTTGGAGATACAGCAGTACTATGTACATTTACACATCTCTTCAGTGAATGTACATTTACACATCTCTTCAGTGAATCCATCGCTGATTTTGTATCGAAATTAGTTTAAACAGGCAAAGAGTTTAATTTTGGAGATACAGCAGTACTATGTACATTTGACTCGTAGACAAGTGATCCAAATGCAATTTCTATTGTAACATAAAGATTAAGATGTGGTAGCAGGGAAAACAGACGACGTCTCAAACTGGTAAGAAATCTTAACATCAAAGTCTTATCTTATGGTGACCATCCGTTGAAAGTGAGAAGAATGCCCATCGTTTTACAAATGAAGCGACTGTTCATCTGGGAAAAATACGAAGAAGTATTCAGAAACGGTAGTACTCATATAACGACTTTATCAATCGATTAGGATGATATAGTACAACAAGGTTAAATAGGATTTTTGAATTATCGCTAGATTACACACCCACGCATGAACTCAAAATTTATCTATGACAATAACGCTTTTCTACTTTCCAAGCACACGGGGAGTGTCTGTGGAATTTATTCTACGTTTTTTGATGCAACTATGGCATCATGTGACTAAATAATACTAGTTTAAAGCTACTACCTTGTTTATTTTCGATCTCTACTGTCATTGCACCGAATTTTTCCATCCGTAATGCAACCTTCTGGTGATACAACTAGACAAGACTGCAAAGCTACGTTATGTCATAACAGAACGCCTAACTTTTTAGAAGTAACTTGCGTGTTTGAGTCTTTGATCAAAAATATCTGGAGAGCCCTGTGTAATGCGAAATTGACCACTAGCTGTCACGAAAGGCAGACCCGCCACTATAAAAGGAAGTAAGGAGTATTCTGTTGTCAGTAGAGAAGCAGTACAGCAGAACGGGTCTCTTAGACGAGCTCAATGACTTCGTCCGAATACCTGTGGTCAGGTAATGTATGTGAGGCATGCGTCCACCGTAACAAAACATTCTGCACTATATAAGCCTCATCCAGGAAACAAACGCTTGATTATCAGTGTTATTTTACAGCAGTATCTTGTTTACACTAAGTTCTTGTCCGCAGGTTCGAATCCTGCCTCGGGAATGGATGTGTGTGATATCCTTAGGTTAGTTAGGTTTAAGTAGTTCTAAGTTCTAGGGGACTGATGACCTCAGGAGTTAAGTCCCATAGTGCTCAGAGCCATTTCTTGTCCGCAAGGAACAGAGAGCTTAATAAGTAAATCTGACTTGGACGTCCGCACTTCCTGCTATCAGCTTCTAGGGAAGTCTTCAGTATGGACAGGGGTGATATCAAGGAAGATGCAATGACGTGAAACGATGACAGTGCAATCGTTCAGATATGCTGAACCTTCAGTGGTGCTATTCTCATACCTCGTGGGAGAAAACGTGGGTATAATGTTCGGAATTCGTAAGTGAAAACGTAAGTCACAACAAAAGTTTGAGTCAGGCCTAAAGGTGTGTTCAGATGTCCTAAGGGCTAGGGCACCTGCTTGCCATAAGCAGTTCCGGATCAAGTTCCGACCTTTCAGAAATTTGCAGTCGTCACTACATAAACGCTAAGGAAATAAGTGAAATAAATAGAATGGTTTCGGTACTTTTCTGCAGCAAAGTAATGGGCTACACTTCTCGATTAAATTAGAAAGAAGCCATTACCTTCACTGCATGTGATTTATGTAGGTTTTAAGTTGATACCAGTGTCTTGGTCAGTCTCAGCCTTCCACAGAAGGTCGCAGCGTTTATTGTTCATGTCCCGCCTGCAGCTGAAAGCGACACGCTTAAGAGTCGTAAAACATCACGGTATCTGCCATAAACTGTGTGACTTGTGAACTTTGTATATTTCTACATAGCTGCCCGTGTAACGATTACAAAAGAAGTAAATGTCACGTTTTCTCTACAATACTTTGTTTAAATAAGGTGGATAATTCACCACGCATCTTCCGTCAGTAACTGATTAGTGATTCAATCTAAAGTAACTCTAAAGGGCAGAGTTGCAACTGTGGACTTCCTTTTTCCGTGTCAGAGGACAAGGCCGAGCGTTTGTTCAGACAACGTGACCCACGAGCCTCCAATGCACATTCGCCTATCGCAACTCCCGCATTGACTTGAATTTCGTAGGAGCTATGCAGCTCTGCAATATTAGATTGAAATCCTCGTACTCATGCTTTGAACCAAACTGAGTACATCACTGATATAATTTTAGTGGAGATGTCCTGAAAGTATTTCCTTTTTATACAAAGTTTCATATTCTCTCGCTCGTTATGCACGATTTGTTAGTCCTACAAAAAAAAATGGATGGGATTTTTTGTAGTAAATTTAATATACTTAAATTTTGTACTGGGATCCGTTTTCGCTGGAGGCCACGGTTTTCGAGATATTCAAGAAAAACGTGTTTTAATGTCACATTTATACGTTTTTTTCTTGAATAATTCGAAAACTACGGCCTCAAGTAAAACGAATCCCAGTACAAAAATTAACAACATTAAATATCCTACAAAAAGTTCCTGTTCATCTTTTTCTGTAGAACTAACAACTGACGCATAGCGAGAGAGAACATGAAAATCTTGCACTTGGTATTTGAATGTGTTGCAGGTTGCATAAAACCGATAGTTGGCGGCAGTTGAATCACCGTGTACAATTGGGATAGTAACGTATGGCATGACCTACATTCACGGATAAATAAATTAAATACCGATATTGATCCTTAAGCATGGAACAAAGCCTTTCACTTTGAACAGACGATTTAACCTCGTACAGAAGGAAAGTACACATACAAACCTGAATATCCTGCGAATGAAATATTGCGCCAATGCGCACCTGCAAGAACGACCTTACCATAAATTCCTGTACATTGCAGCATAGGAAATTCCCATCGAAATGAAACATCAGACGAAGTCATCGAATTAGAGCGGGCAGCTTCACGGTGTTGCACCTAGAACCAACGATCCCGGAAACCCAATTCAGAATGCTTTGTCTGTAGTTTACACAGGTGCTTTACCCAAAACTCTGCTGCCCTGACCAGATTGGGCAGATAGCTACTCCTCCAAAGCACAGCGTATAGCTACATCTTTTGTATGCAGCCAAAGATTATGGCATTCATAGCAGACGATATTCGTGCACAGTGTGTCCTTGCATCTCGCCAGGCACTAATAAATGGCATAAAGATAAATGATTTGAAAGACGTTTTGTAACAGACAGTTTTCAAGATGATTCCGCAGCAGTATCTGTGTCGTTATGTGACAACTACCATGACATAAATCTACTGATAAAAGCAATCAGCTTTTTGCGAATGTTAAACGTAAAAAATACACCGAACGAGATGGCACAATGGTAATACACTGGGCTCTTATTCAGAAGGACAGTTGTTCATACCCTAGCCAGACATCGGTATTAGCCGCGGTTTCCCTAGATCGCTTAGGATAAATGACGGCATAGTGATTTTGAAAAGGGCCCTGCTGTTATTCTTCCCCAAAGAGGGTTCCTGGTCCGTCTCGAGTGACCTCATCGTTGACAGGATGTTAAACGGTAGTATTTTTTACTCTGCTTTCACAAACAGGATAGTGGAAGATAAATATCTTTACGCTATGTATATTAAGAGCTTAAATGGGTGTTAGTGTGTGTGTTATCTGCGTAATCTGTCCTAATGAAGTGGGATATTTTAGCTTACAGGCTATTAACGTAATTAATGATTATGCATGCTGCATGGTTTTTAAAGTGAAATGAAATATTTCTTTTCTTCTCTTGCAAAGTACACTCGTGGGTCTTTAAGAATAAACGCCATCGCACAACACTTTTCCGTGTGGCGGGTGGATAGAGTTCATCATTGAGAAACTCTCACGCCGACTAAACAAACTTGTAACAGAACTTTCCCGCGTGTTGTTAATCTCTTCCTTTATAGAAACTGGTGTGGTTCCAGGCTAAAAAACTATACACATTATGGTAAGTCACAACAGGTACCTTAGAAATGATAAGAGGATATGGTGTTGTTGGCTACAGTTCAAACAGGACTGGCCCAAACATGGAAAGAAAAAATGGGTAATATTTCCATCACGCTAATACCATATAACATCGCCTATACTCTTCAGACAGACTTCAGTAAAGTCAGGAAGAGAGTCCAGTGGTTTCTTCATGTTCGTCATACCCAACTGAACCCAATAACTGACTATTACACTGAGGTAACAAACTCATGGGATAGCGATATGCACATATAGAGATGGTGGTAGTATCACGTACGTAAGGCGTAAAAGGGAAATGCATTGACGGAGCTGTCATTTGATCTCGGGTGATTCATGCGAAAAGGTTTCCGATGCGTTTATGGCCGCAAGACGAGAATTAACAGATTTTGAACGCGAACTGGTAGTTGGAGCTAGATGCATGGGACATTCCATTTCTGAAATCGTTAGGGAATTCATTATTCAGAGATCCAGAATGTCAAGAGTGATAGTTTAGGTATTACCTCTCACTACGAACAACGTAGTGGCCAAGGGGGGAACATCACACGAATGCTTCGAATCTGCTTGTTTGCTGCTATTCAGGACCTAGAATAATATGAATGTCCTTCTCTCCATCGACTGAGGAAGAAGATGTGTGAAAACAATGTTGTGTCTGCTAATAAAAATGTAAAACTGTTTTTAAGTTGGATGAAAATTAGCTGAACTGTTACCTCACTGTCTGTGTACGACTTTTTTCACCATTCTCCCACTCTGATAGTATACAGCTTAGCTCAGATACGACGTCTGAGGTTTTCTTGAAGTACTGTAACATAATTTTAGACATGTTTGTTATATTTCTTTAGAAGTGGAAAGGGTTATATGCCTCCTCCTCCAAAAGCCAATTCGTGTTGCACGATAGGCATAACCCATGCAACCATTCCATAGATTTTTTTATCTTCCATGTTAAACTTCGCGTCCACGTTCAAAACTAATGTCATTTGTGTCTTTACACCCTTTAGATATAGAACTGGGATAATTTTTTAGTAAATAATGACGACAAAAATGTATGCTAATGAATTTTTTCGTTTATTCAATTCTCATAGATACAGTTTCATTCTTGAGATACAATTTGGTTCGCGAGGCATAATTTGGTTGTAATATTCAATGCAGAGATACTTTTTTCACACGAAAAATGAAAAAAATCGTTGGTTGAAATATTTTCAATTTTCAGATATATAAATCTATGCTAAAACCAAATGCGGAAATACTTTTATTCTTACACTACAATTAAATTCCACAGCCCCAATAATTACAGTCACATGGTTGTTATACAACAGTTTTGACGACCTGTGAACTGTATATACAAAACTTAAAACCAATCAGACTCCGATGGCTAGTGGCAGGTGAAACTTGAAAATTATTCTATTTGCATGACGTGCAAGGTGGGTATACATATTTCTGATATACTTTTCTTCCAAAAAAAAAAAGCATGTCAGCATTGGTCAATATTTCGATGCTGTGCTTCGTTTTCCTGAATATAATGTCCCAAGACAAACCAGGTGCTGTGTAATAAAAGACGGGATCCAGAGAACATGTGGCCATGCATAGACTCCGGAAGTTTTCGAAAACTCCCGCGAGCAGAAGCACGCCTGTGTCCATTTAAAGCTGTGTGTACTCTTCTAAAGTGAAGAGGCTGAAATTCCGCCAGACATTCACGGTATGCTCATACTCTGCATGCGATATGGCATCGCCTGTAAGGTTGCTGGGGAATGCAGCTATGTCGGGTAGCCTGGTTTATCTTCACTGATTGAGCATTAGCCAACAGTAATGTGATGTTCTAAGGAGGGATGAAAACCTCTGTCTGCATGTTTGGACATGGTGGTTGATGGATATATTCACACAACCATGAAGTAACCACTTGAGAGAGACAGAGACAGGAAGCAAGTCTGGAATTTGCTGATCAAAGGAATGCTGCCACCTGATGCTTTGTTCGGGACCACAAGAAGAAGTCAGCCCCTCAGGCTGTTAGGCACGTGTGTCCTCTTGGGCGGGTATTGGTGCACATGGCAGCTGACTTTGAGGCTTCTGAGAATAGTTTCCCAGCAGCTTTCAATGGTATAGAGGACGAGCGACTGGCTCGTGCAGTGTCTTGCAGTAGTTCCACCAGCTACTGCCTGGCAATCTAGCAGCACATGTTGGTGTGCGATGTGTCATTAGGCCACAGACTTCCACAGCGAATGGAGCTGTCAGCACTTGGTGTTCCACCCAATCACCCAATGCCCTTTGGTGCCCACACAGCAGACACTGCCTGACCTTTGTGGTGTGCAGAAGTGTGCGCCGAGTGCCCAGCAGTGCCTGGACGGCAGACACATGCACAGGCAAACCAAAAACGGCAGCTGATATACCGCAATTGATTCCATTCCACAGTGCTTAGACTCATGGGAAGTGGGGTGCAGGGTGTAGAGATGAGTTCTACCAAAGTGGAGGAGCCCTGTCTCCTGCAAACTGATTAAGTAAAGAATATGTAAATTTAACTGATCGATAGACTATTGACATTGATTTGAATGTCTTATTGTGAGATCCTGCATCTGTGCTGGAGGGCAGGGGAGAAGGAAGTAGGGTAAAGGAGGAGAGGCCTGAGGGGTTTCCCAGGAGGGGGAAAAGTGGTTCAGAACTGAACTGGGGAGAGGGTGACAAATAAGTGTCCCTTTTGCCAGAGGTGTGGAGGAAGAGGAGGTGGAGGTAATGGAGAGGAGGTTTCTCCCACAGACAGATTATCCCCAAGGGGTCATAAATCAACCCTCAGGGGGTCATAAACCACTTAGCAGAACAATAGGTTAAGGGGAAGGTGTGGTTTAATTGATCAATTTAATTAATTAGCATATCAATTTGATATCAAAAGTGTGCCAGAACTCGCTTTATCCCAGTACTTGAGGAATGTGAATATGCACACGCCTAAGTATGTTGGCTGTTTTTTCCCTGTGTTGGAAAGTCTTTCCACAAACTCATAACAAAAGTTACAACCTGATGTTTTCTGCGTGGTCGTACCTGTGCAACTAAGTAGACTGTGCCTATTAGTCCAGACTAACCGTTTAGGGTCCACACTTGAACACCTTACCTGCTGGCCATGGGAAAATAAGTATTAATGGTTTGTTCTTGTCACATGTATTTAGTTGGAGGTACTAACCAACCTAAAAACATACGACATTTAATAGCCATAATTATTAGTCTGCAAATGACTTAAGTGCTGATGTAATGTTGTTCAGTACCACATCCTCAGCACCAATAGAAATGTCTGCACTTATACCAATTACAAACTGTATATTGTGCTATTTTACAGACTAATCTGCAACAACAACCTAAAATTGCAACACCAGGAAGGATGCCATATTATACTTATTGTGCGAATAAAAAAAGAGTATGCGATTGAATTTATATGTGGTTTAGGAGTTAACAGCTTGAAAATATCGAGCTGCCATTTCTGACACCGAGTCGAAATGAGATGGTATGACAGATACAAGTACATACATCTGCATTCGAGATTAACGTCTTTGCAAACCAGAACCGAGCATGTTGTGTATGCAATGGCACAACATGCCATCATGCCAGGTGCTGGGCTCGTATGGTTCTGACAAATTCAGTCTGGCAACGTTCGTTTGCCTTGAAGCCTCCACACACGACTACATCCATCGTGGTGCAGTACACAAGTCTGAAAAGGCGACCTTTTGGGTGCAGCGGTGTAGTTGAATACACCACTGTTGGCGCGTCTCACTCTGCTACCACATCAATGAAAGCTCTTATGGCAGGTTTTGAGACTCCAGACATTGTCGCAATGTCCGTGTGGATACTTGTCTTGCTCCACACAAGCCCATTTCGTGACTGAAGGTATGTTATCTTGAGGTACGATCTTGCATGGTCCAGAGAATAATATGCCTGTCCGCTGAGGCGGTAGTCGGATGAGGTGGCCGAGAACTTGTACGACATTAAGTATGGTCCTCCAAACCCATCAAGTTCATGGCAGTCGTGGGAACCTGACTAACGCGAGCAGCAATAACGCGATAAACTGCAGTCTCGAGACCATGATTCTATCGCTACCAAATTCCGATACGTGGTGGTAGATGTTTCTCCTTTTTAGACGAGGCATGTCACTGTCTTGCTACACACAATCAGAGTCAAATGCCTACTTACATTATGCGGTTGCACTGAACTGCTAAACATTCTCGTATCCGAGCGAGCAGCACACCTCGTTCCAATTTGACGTTTGCTGCATGCCATCTTCTTGGTGTTGCAACTTTAACCGCTACCAATACATGTTCGAAAAAGTTAAACATAAACAAAATAAGTATTGCCAATGTCCTGTTCTGTCTCTGTTTGCTCACATACGATTTTACGCACCACATCTGTATTATGTAACGGATTAAGGCTGGCCTCTGTTATCGATAGGCTCAATCAGCCTAGTTTTTAGCATCCTCTTCCTTAACAGTGGACAGTAGGTAACAGCAAAGCTGGTCACAATCTTTTAACAAATTAAAATGATAGCATGGAGGAATTAGACGAACCAGAAAGCCTCGCGCGTTAGCAGTCCGCTTCCGGAATTCGGGGAGGCGCTCCATGCCTGGGTCGAATCCACCCGACGGATTAACGACGAAGATCTGTGTGCCAGCCGGCATGGATATGATTTGCAGCAGGTTTTCCTCATCAAACTAGATGAATACCGGGCTGATACCCATGGCCAGTTTCAGTTACACGATTAGCAAACATTTTGTAAAAATATCTTTACTGACTTTCACTTGCGATAACACCTGACGCATACAAATGGGGTACGCAAATTCTGTCTCGGAGAGGGGGTGGCGGGGAGGGGAGGAGAGGAAAGGGTATATATCTTATATCGCCAATATTGCCAAATCAAGAGTAGCACATGTACCCTGTGAAGACACGGAATAGGGCCAGGAAAAGAAAAAAGAACGTGAAGAATGTAGATAAATCAGCGTCTGCTGCTCAAGTGACCCGACAAGCACTCTGGGGTTAGCATGTGCAAGCTGTGCTGTAAACGAGATTATGGCGCCTGGATCATACCTCTGCAAGCCGAAGAAACATCTATGACATCTGCCCTAGATAGGACAGATGTTATGCAACAGGTGTTTGACAAGGAATGCGGAGCGACTTAGGAGAGCGCGTAATGAAGCAACGCGCGGAAGCAAGAAGCGAGACGACACCCCTGCGCAGCTGTAAGATGGCGAACCCTTTCACCCGCCTCTCACTGTAGCAGAGCAGCCGTCACGCATTCAGCACGCTGCTGTCACAGTTAAAGCACCAGCCAGTCCGCTCCGTCAATGCGCCAGTCACACAGTGCCTTCACATTTTGCAAGTCAACGGGTAGCCATTCAGTTTGAACTGTCACCCAAAAACAGTCAAGATGCGAAGAGGAGGCTTAGTATTAGTCCTTCTCATTCGTCCTTCAGTGCGACATCTTTTCCCCAGCGGAGGATGACTTTGTAGAGACTATAGTTGTAGAAGCCTACATGTTGGCTGTTCAGGAAACGTCTCATCCCAAAATTCACTTCCTCGTTATTCTGAAAATGGCTGCAACGCAATGGTTTCCTCGCCAGGAAAGAGAAAACGTTATTGGGCGCCATGTCCGAAGAATACAAAGGTTGGGGGTGGTGTGAGGGTGGAGGTGGGGGGGGGGGGGGGACTGGGGCAAACTTTGACAACCAAAGAAGAAGCGTGTCCGACTGTGTCCTATGCAGAAGGAGTTAGGGCGTTGTCGTGGAACAAAAACATCCACTTGAACAGCTTTACGTGACGCTTAGTTTTGACAGACTTTTGTGACCTCCACAGGAGGTTTTAGTAGTGTTCTCCTGTGACAGTTTTCCCCTTACGAGGATAATACGTTAGCATCATACTATGACAGTCCCATACTCAGGACCAACTTGTCCGATGATTGTTGGATCTTCGCCAATTTCGGCGGCTGTGAGTCCACATGTTCCCATTACTTGCTTCCTTCCTCTGTTTGGGAGTCATAGTGAGACACCCAGCATTTGCGCCATTTTGTTTTGGATCATCTAGTGGTGTACTGTGCTACTGTGGCGCCGAGATTTAAATGTGAGTCAGAACGGCAAACAAGTTAAATACTAACTACAGAAGGCTTTCGACACCGTTCCTCACTAGACTTTCAATCAAATTGTGTACCGA
Source organism: Schistocerca cancellata (assembly GCF_023864275.1). Lineage (NCBI taxonomy): Eukaryota > Metazoa > Arthropoda > Insecta > Orthoptera > Acrididae > Schistocerca > Schistocerca cancellata. The sequence continues at coordinate 373,531,044 of NC_064630.1, read as the reverse complement.
TGGGGTATCCCTTGAATTGTGAGACTGCATCCGTTCTATGATTTCCTGTCTGAAAGGTCACGGTACGTAGCAATCGACGGAAAACTGAGTAAAACAAAACTGATATCTGTCATTCCGCAAGAAAGTGTTACAGGCTCTCTGCTGTTCTTAATGAACATAAACGATTTAGGAGACTATCCGAGCGGCCCTCTTAGATTGTTTGCAGATGATGCTATCATTTACCGTCTATTAAAGTTCAAAATATTTGGTAATATTTTCGTAAAGCAGCGATCTTGTAATCTACATAAAATAAGTGGGAAAACAGTCTAGATTGCGATGGCACTTTATTAAAATGGCCTCTTTCGCCTAGACTTAGGCCATCTTCAGGCAGCACAATCAGCTGAAGTTAACGACGCGTAGAACTGTCAGTTGACCTCAGTCAGTTTCAGTAGTTTCAGCGACTAAGCTCAACTGACTGTTCTACGCATCGTCAACTTCGGCTGATGATGCTGTCTGAAGATGGCGTAAGCCTAGGCGAAACCGGTCATTTTAATGAAATACCATCGCAATCTAGACTGTTTTCTCACTGATTTTATGTCTATCAAAGTCATCAGTAGATAAACACCAATTGCAAAATAACTTGTACACAGTACCTGAATGAAGAGAAATGTGACAATTGTCTCTCAGTGTGGAAAATTGTGAGGTTATCCACTTGAGTACAAAAAGAAATCCGTTAAATTTCGATTACACGTTAAATATCAAAAATTTAAATGCTGTCAATTCGGCTAAATACCTAGGAATTACAATTAGGAACAGCTTAAGTTGGAACGATCACATAGATACTGAAAACTTCCTGGCTGATTGAAACTGTGTGCCGGATCGAGGCTCGAACTCGGGACTTTTTCCTTTCGCGGGCAATTGCTCTACCAAGTGCGCTCTCGAAACACGACTCAGGACCCCTCCTCATAATTTTACTCCCGCCAATACCCCGTCTCCTACCTTCCAGACTTCACAGAAGTTCTCCTGCGAAACTTGCAGGCCTAGCACTACCTGAAGAAAGGATATTGCGGAGTCATGGCTTAGCCACGGCCCGGGGAATTTTTCCAGAATGAAATTTTCACTCTGCAGCGAAGCGTGCGCTGACACGAAAATTTATGCTTGGGTAGCTCAGTTGGTGGAGCACTTGTCCCCGAAAGGCAAAGGTACCAAGTTCGAGTGTAGGTCCGGTACACAGTTTGAATCTGATAGGGAGTTTCGTACTAGCATGCACTCCGCCGCAGAGTGAAATTTTCTCTCTAGCACTTAGATAGTGTTGTGGGAAGGTAAACGAAAGACGGCATTTAATTGGCAGAACACAGGTGCAACAGATCTACTTAAGAGACTGCCTACACAACGCTTGTTCGTCCTTTATTAGAGTACAGCAGTGCTGCAAAGGATCCTTACCAGATAGGATTGACGGAGAACATCGAAAAAGTTCCAAGAAGGGCAACTTATTTTCTATTGTAGTGGAGTAGGAGGGACAGTGTCATGGATACGATAAGCGAGTTGGCATGTGCAATCGTTAAAACAAAGGCATTTGTCATTGCACCGGGATCATTTCACGAAATTTCAATCATCAACTTTCTCCTCTAAATGTGAAAATGTTTTAGTGCCGCCAACGTACTTTGACAGGAATAATTATCATCGTAATACAAGAGAGATTAGGTCTTTTACAGAGAGATGTAAGTGTTCATTTTTCTCACGTGCTGTTAGAGAGTGGAACGCTAGAGAAACAGCTGGATCGAAAACCTTCTGCCAGGCAGTAGTTAAAACCTTATGCATGTCAGTTGTACAATGAAATATCGTCCAATGGAAGAGGCAGATATATTATAATTGCTACAAGAGTAGCTAGCTTCTATGCCAGGTAAATTTCACGCTTTGTGTTATCTGATAGCACCACGCTAAGTAGCGCTGTGAGGTGGCGCCCGATCAGTGGTCTGGGTGCAGACCCAGCAATCCTTCAGAGAAATATTGGTCTGCTGCACAGACTCGTCAGTCTCTAACCGTTACCTCTAGCCCCGAGTTCCTGATGTGTGGCTGACATCAAACTGGCCCAGAAATTCCTCACCAGACGCCAGTATCAACATTATGGAACGATTTGTGTAAGATCATATACACGGATCGTCTGAATAAGGCCACCAGAAAGAAATGAAGATCGAAGGTCCAAGTGTCCCGATGCCACTTCATTCACAAACCACTGTCAGATACAACCAGATGCTTCGACTTGAGAACAATAAAAATTTTGAAAAGACATATATGGAGATAACATTTATGTAATACTGGCTGAGAAACTTATTTATAGCTGTGCATCCACGTCCGTACCACACAGCGTCTGGTCTTGTGCTTAATGTTTGTGGTGACGTATCTCGTGAACTATATGTCGTACGGTGATAAAATTTTGCATTTAAATTCAGTGGTATACGTGCATACTGTCTATAAAATGTGTCGTGAATATAGTTAGTAGCAAACAAGTAATAAACTATAACGTCGTGCTTCATGCGATAGTTTTACATGATCAGCGGAAAAATAGTAAGCGATAATCATTCTTCCTTTCATCATTTTACAGAGGTTGCCAAAGCGAATAAGTCTCGTAAATGTTTGAAATTATTTGTAAATGTTTTTCCAAGTCGCTAAGTGCTCTCTTTCTCAAATACTGGATGAATAAAGTCTAGGAATTCACGCATCGCGGGTTACGCTTCTTTTTCAACCCCACATCCACTGCGTTCATAGGTATGTGGTTCTTAGACTCACAGAGATTGCCGCCTAACTGTAAGATATACGTCCAGCAAGTTTGGTTGAAATCGGTCCAGCGGCTTAGAAGATGTGGCAAGCCCAACCCCCCCCCCCCCCCCCCCACACACACACACTTATATACATATCTGGTACATACATTTTTATATGTATGGGTTTCAACACGACGATCGTGGAGTCCTTACCAGTAAAGCTAGCTGTAGTTTCGATTTTTTCCGAATTTCTACAAGTTTTCTTTCGTTTAAGTAATGTTTTCTCTTTTCCAGACTCATTTCACGTAGTTTTCAAATGATCTATTTTCTGTTTCGATTACATTACCATGATATGACATACTGAAATCACTTTTCGAACAAGTACTCTTGTGGCCACTGTGCACATAAGCGGATCAGTTGCATACGCTCCTTGCAGGTGGGCTGTCTCTCCCTTCGCGCCGTGGAGGCGATGCGCCAGATTTGAAATACAGGTCATTTAAAAAGGTTTATCCGATTTCGCGAGACTATATATTATACACGAATGAGAATAGAAACATGGGCTGAATTTCAGCTTTACTTAACTAAACTTTTCTTTGTCACCAGTTGTAAGCTGCCTGTTCATGTTGATTGGCGGTAGGCGTCTCCGTGACAGGAGTAGCTTACTTGCTGTGTACTACGTACGTGGCTGTGTTGGGCAAATGACTTTCTACAGTTGCGAAAACATGCCGACAATTTCATTTTTAGCAGGAAAGATCACCACCGTATTATCGCCAATTTGTAAGAGCATTTGTTAGCAAAGCGCTGCCTCCACTATGGGCTGGCCCTAAGGGGCAAGCGGTTTCCGCATTACATCATTGGTCTCCAAAGTCTCCTGATCTTACTGTACGCGATATTTCTCTTTTTTAAGCTTGTGTTTGTGAAAGAGTCCGTCTGTGTGCCTCCACTTCCAACAGTTTTGCATGAACTGCGATGTCAGCATAGCAACAGCAGTGGATGCACTAATGCTAGAAGTTTGGGACGAATTTGAATGTCGTCTGGATATATTCTGTGCGTCAGGTAAAAGGCACATTGAACATGTGTGAAGAGTAAATGAAAAATTTTACGCTCAGCTTTGAAAACAGAACTCGGTGTCCCATGGGTAAGTTATTGTCTACCCAAAGTTCTCATCTTCACTGATATAGAAGACATAGTCTTCTGAAACTGGATCAGTTTTTTTGAACACACCGTGTATTTCTTGTTTATACAGTGCTATTCATAAGGACCTGTGGGGTAGCAGAAGAGGTCTCTAGGAAAACTACAAGATATACAGAAAACAGGAATGAATGGATGGAGCTATTCTATCTCTCTATCTATCGCTTCAGCCTTGTCCCGCAGTTACGCAGGGTCAGCCATCGTTAATCGGATTTGGCATGTTGATGCTAAAAAGGGGTGGCCAGATGCCCTTCCTGCCGCCAACACCCCATAACCCCCCCCCCCCCCTCCGGTACAGAATTAGTGTACCCCAACTGTCTACGTCGAGTGTAATCCATGGAATAGTGCGAATGTGTTCAGATGTCTGAGAACTATGTAACTGAGGCTGAACATGCGGACCAGCCCTGTATTCACCTAGCGGGATGTGGAAAACCGCCTAAAAACCACATCCAGGCTGCCCGGCACATCGGCCCTCATCGTTAATCCGCCAGGCGGATTCGATCCGGGGCCCCGGTGCGCCTACCCGAGTCCAGGAAGCAGCTCGTTAGCGCTCTCGGCTACCCTGGGGGGTGAATGAATGGACAGAGCATTTCACCAAATTTTAACTCATATTATACGTGCTCAAAATGGACACCGTTTGTGATGCCGCAAACAGCAATAGGATAGTCGAACTTTTACCATACATGTCACATAACGTCGTGTCCGTTATCAGAGACAGCATTAATTATCCTTCTCTGTAACTCTTCCAAATTAAATGGCAATAGAGGCAGGAACACGCGATCTTTGGTGCAACCGCATAAGAAGATACCAAGTGGAGTTAAGTCAGGTGACCCTAGGGGTCACAGAAGAAAAGGAGAGTCATGATTAGAAGGCATGTCCGATCCAACGTTGAGGCAATCCGGCATTGAGGTGATCTGGAACGTCTGAAAGAAAGTGTGATAGAGCACCGCCTTCTTGCACGACCAAGTCTCCACTGTCTTGCTATAATAGTGGCATAAACCATTGCTGCAGCCTGTCCAGGTACAAGGAACTAACCACAGTTTTCTCCGAAAAGAAAAAATGCACATACATTTTTGTAGAATATTTGGCACGAAAAACCGTAACGTTAGGTGAATGACTTAACGTGTTTCACAATATCCTGTGCATGTTCTGTGCCCCAAACACTAAAGTTATGTTGGTTCGCCGGTCCAGACACATAAAACGCCGCTCCGTCAAAGGAAACGAACTTCTGTGAAAAACCGTATGCGTCCAATAACCGCTACAACTCGCTGCAAAAATCAGAACGCAATACTTGATCGCGAGTAGTTGAAAAATTTAACTACTGAAGTGGATATGGCGGAAAATGCAGTTCTCTGCTGTTTTTTGTCGAGCTCATAGCGGATGTATTATACCACAAAGGCATTGTTTTATCTGTTCGAGCTTTTATCTAATATTTGGTACGGAATCCTCGCTGAACTGCCACAACTGACTCACTTCTATCGAATTCAAAGAGACAAAACGCACACATAGCTCTATTACGTGCCATGTTTTCATAAGCGTGCCCTCTAGTTGTGAGTTCTGCAACTACAATACGGCGCGAAGCGCGAATTACGATTCGAAACCTGGAGGTATGGTCTAGCCACTGATACACTGTCTGACCAAAAGCATTAGGACATCTATTAGTGGACATAAATATGTTGTATGTTGATCACCCGCCAATATGACTGCTTGAACTCTGTTGCGGATACTTTCAGCGAAATTTTCCAATGTCTGAGGAGGTATTTCAGCCCGTTCCTCCTCAAGAGCCGAAAGCGGAGAAATAGCCATGTTGGACGCTGCGAACTCGGCAACGTTGACATTCTAATTCACCCCAAAGGTGTTTCACTTCTTTCAGATCGCGCCCATGGACAGGCTACTCTATTTCAACAATGTTGCTGTCGAGAAACCATTATCTCACATATGCTGCTTTATGCAGGGCGCAATTCATTGTTGATCCGAACAATTATCGCCTCTGAATCGTTCCTCCACTGTACGCAGTAAACAGTAGTGTGATTGGTTCGTATCCTATACTTAGCGTTTTCTTAAGCGCAGTAAGGGGATCACACGCTACTCACGACAAATACTCCATACCTAACACCATCCCCTCTGTACTCCACTACTGGCACTACACGTGATGGCAGGTAATGTTCTCCAGGCATTCTCCAAACCCCAACCCTTCCGGGCCGGCCGCGGTGGTCTAGCGGTTCTAGGCGCGCAGTCCGGAACCGCGCGACTGTTGCGGTCGCAGGTTCGAATCCTGCCTCGGGCATGGATGTGTGTGATGTCCTTAGGTTCGTTAGGTTTAAGTAGTTCTAAGTTCTAGGGGACTGATGACCTCAGATGTTAAGTCCCATAGAGCTCAGAGCCATTTGAACCCAACCCTTCCACCGGATTGTCGTAGGGTATAGCTCGATCCATCACTCCAAATCAATCGCTTCCACTCATCCACTGTCCAATGGCGTCGCTCTTTACATTGAAACCCTTGTCCGGTTCCACGAGCCATCCTTGAATGGGTGGGCGGGCTTTATCCCGTTCGGAACAACGAAACGATCTCTAATAACAACATCCAATTCAGCGACCAGAACAAACAACTAACTAGTGCAATTGAACAACAAGCCAATTACGGGTCTGCAAGGCATAAGGTTATACTTCATAACGTACTTAGAAATGCAACCCTGGTCACCTTCATATACGCTGAAGTATAACCACATACGGAGAGCAACAACTAAATACGGCAATTGCGCCGCTTTAAATAACGTAAGATATATCGGGCATTAGCTCCACTACAATTAAGAACTGTGTTAAGGCCACTAAATTTGAACCGCAAATAACAACCACTACAACACTAACTCTACAACAGACTTCATCTCCAATGGGTACTCCAGTGACTGCTCCACTTAATAACTTCGAAAACCAGTGAACCCAGATGAATCTGGCAAACAAAAACTCAAAGTAAAATAATGAAAGTAAAATAATAAATATGTAAAAGTAAAATAATAAATACGAACACCAACACCTAGCTACGAATTAGTAAAAATTTATTAACTAAGCCCATTCAGATGCAGATGCGCTGCCACATAACCACGGACAGCGTCACAATATTACTATTTATTAGAATGCAATTTAAGAAAATACTTGCAACCAACGTATATGCTTATACAGGAATCGAACCCGCTCCTCATGAATATATGACTGATGCAGACGGACTTTTACATGATAAAATGACAACGACGTTATCAGCACACCAAACTTAATACGTGCCAGCCCAATAGGCGGAGCACTTAAAACCACATAAATATTTAAAGAACAACCAAAGCAACGCCAACCACAGCTTAAAAAACGTCAGACGAATTCCTCCGAAGGTAAAGCACGCAAGCACAACATACGACAAAGAGCGATAAATTCTTAGTACCTGTTCGTATTCCCTTAACAAACGCTAAAAACCATACCATACCATTCCATACCATAACTAAACTTGCGAACATCGACGGCCGGAAGCTGATCGAGGTAATCAAAGATATCTAACTTCTCAGTTCTTCAAAGGATAGCGACCAAAAAAATCAACAAAGAAAACCACTCATAGCAACTCTCAGAGACAACAATGTGTCGACGGCCCACTGCAAACATCATCGCAAAGGTTCCGTCCGATTCGCTGACCACTCGCCGAGCCACAGCCGGTGCTGCCCCGGTTAACACTAGAGGGCAACACCCGCTTACCCACTACCCAACAGTTTGAAGCACTCAGTGGGTCTTTTAAATTAACACTGTAGCCTATGTTGCCGAAGATGAAAGAAAAACTCGCATGTGGTGCCATACGGTAAAATACGGCCTCAAATGTTGCTTAGTACTGATTACAGAAATGTGTGGCCTATGAGTAGCTGCTCGACCGCTGTACCGCATTCTTTTTAACTCCCTACGCACATTCATTGTAATAGCTGGCCTGTTGGTAACACTTTGTAACTCGCGGGTGATCTCTTCCATTGAGCCGCAGGGTCTGGGCGCCTTGCCACGATTCGCGCGGCTTCCCCCGTCGGGAGTTCGTGTCCTCCCTCGGGCATGGGTGTGCGTGTTTTCCTTAGCGTAATTTAGTTTAAGTTAGATTAAGTAGTCTATAAGTCCAGGGACCAATGACCTAAGCAGTTTGGTCCTATAGGAACTTACCACCACCATCAGTGATTTCAACCCTCTGCAACGTCCAACATTCCCTGTCCGTAATTCCATGTTCTGGGTTTAGTTGTGATTGTTCCTTTTCGTTTGCATTTCAGTCTCACATCCCGTCCAGTCGGAGTGAGCAGGTTTAGAGGCACTGCAATGAATGCCCCTGATGGGTTTGTTACTCAGGTGACATCCAATGCCCAGTCCACGTTCGAATTAACTGAGGTCTCGTGGTGGACCCATTCTGCTGTTACTGTTTCTCTACTGACAAGCTCCATTTACTCTTCAAGCTACATTACGGCTGCTAGGAACTGCCATCTTGTTACTTTATGCAGGCCGCAGTGCTCCACACAGACCTCTCAGCCAGGACGGCTGGCCTCCACAACACAGCAGAGTTGCGCTACGCGTTTGAGGCTGCGGGCACTGCTGCCCACGCAGCACCTCGTAGAGGTACGGTTGTGTGGAATTCTTTTATCTGCTCTTTGATATTCTCTTTTATTTGCTTACAGCAGCTTTACTTATCTTTTAAAGAAAAATACACGATTTTGGAAATAGGTAATTATAAATTTATGGCATATTGTAAAAGGGAACAAAAAGACGACAGGAAAGAGTTGATATACGAGTTGATGTCCGTCCACTGACACCACCTGGGGTAGAGAACTTGGTATTGAACTTCTAGTCCAGTGTCCCCGCGTGTCGCTACCCGTGTTAGTATTAGCCGCTGAAGATCACTCCTCAGGATAAATCGATTTGTTCAATCCATGTGCGTCTAATCTGATATATGTTGGTGTTGCATATTAGCGTGCAGTGTGTGTTAATGCTTCTTTTGTTACAAAACAACAACTACTACGAGATTAGTAAGCAAACATATTTTGGTTGGCTTTGGAACTATAGCCTGCCATGATGTAATACAATTAAATTATTTACAGATATTATGTGGCTGCAGAAAGAAATAAAAAGCAACATTTAAACGAATTTTTAATCTCGTAAATACATATTTTTATAATGAAACTAGTCATTTTGAGTAGTGCAATTGTTATTTAGTATATGTTGTTTAATATCCATAACGTGTCATTGTTCTATATTAAATCGGACTGAATTACTGCTTCGTGTTTTTATGTTACTTTATGTTACGTTTATATTACATCCATATTATTACACATAGAATGGTGTGTACATCTGTTATGTACTTTACAGTGACGTGTGCAGATCTAACTTGGGTCCTAGAACAATGTCTATCCACGGACTATTCTAACTACGAAAGAGGTTGAAAAAAAATCAGCCAACCAGTTACAAAACAAAGGTTTATTAGCCTTAACCTAGGTATCAATATTTCTAAAAATATCTTCTTCAGAAGGAGTGGCCCCCAAAAATGACATAACCAGTTACAAAATTATTTTTACAAACATAACAAAACATTAATAGAAAATATTTTTGAGGTAAGTGTACTCACTCATTGCATCACATAATGATACCATAGATTAGCTGAAGCCAAGTGGCTCTTGTCATATATAAAATTGACAAAGCGAGAATTATTCCAAGACATGGATTTAGATCTTCTAATAGTTCTATTTTCAATAATATTCATGAATTATGAAATATAATTTGCGATTTTTGACTGATTTTCATGTTACTTGTTTCGTCCCTGACATACTCATACATTCTAATCACTTCTGTCCCTAGCATCTCAATGTACATGTCAGAGTTTATACTAGTGTTCAGCCAAGCAATGCGTGATTTATGTTTAGCGCAGAAGGCTGCTCAAAATCATAACACTTCTAAAACCAAAATTTCTCTTCATTCCTACCTGCTGCATTGTTCTCCGATAATGCCAATAATATGGAAATCCATGTGGCCCACCTAAATTAAACTTCTTCTCATCACTGAAGATGACTTTATCCCGTTTTGATGTCCATAACATATGTTTTTCAGTACAGCAGGTTTCTACAGTCGTTTCTTGAATGAAATATACTTGTCATTTGACAAAATTCGTCATACGCTTCTGGCTATTACTCACAACTGTAAATTAGTAACCAGTTGAGAAGTACAACTGTTTGTGGCCCTTGATTTGTGCAGAAGTAACCACTTCGATGGCTCAGGTAATTTTCTATGTTTCCCATATTTTCTGTTCTGTTCATATCATGCGAATAATCTGTAAGGTGACATGGTCTCCTAACCTTCATTTCTTACATATTCCGTCCTCACAATCGTATTCCGCACATCAAGACGCTTCATTCGAACCCAAACTCGACAAGGTAGAGTCAGTTTTGTATGAATTCATGTAAGCGATATGCAAATCTAATAAGTAAATCGCAAGTGCGCACCGAGGTTGAAGAAGACGAGGCTGGCGTACACAACATGACAGCCACAGGAATTTTCGTTCTAGGGAGGCGGCTGGACCGCTGGGAGGGCCGTCCCTTCACAGGGGTGGGTCAGCACACACCTACTTCGGCCGGAACGACCGCCCAGAGAGAGGACAGCTTTTGCCAGAGCGAAGGGATAACGACCCCCATGTTCGACTTAAAAGCAAATTCCACTACATTGTGTGGGAGCGCCTAGAAGACGCATTTTTTGACGGACCGACTGCGCAGTTACGGAGTTCTCGCGGGAGGACAGTATACGCCTAATGGAGATGCTACATATCTCCGCACTGGTCTACTTAAACGAAACGTCATTCTCCCTTTTAAAAGAGCAACGCTGATTGGCAGAATATTTCTGACGTAAAGAGCCAGAGGAGTGAGGGAAGGCAGCGGCCATTCCATTGTCGCTCTTGGAACGGGAACACGTAACGAGAGCGAGTGCGCTGGTACGTGTACGCAAAGAGCGAGGAACAAAGACTCTCCTCAGTACTTCACTGGAAGAGCACCTCTGTCGTTAGCAAATCGGAGTGATACTCTATACCGAGTCACTCGCAATTAAGCGTTGTTCACTGTGTTGGCCGCCACACTTATTGTGAGGTGTGAACACGGACAGAGTACTAGTTAAACGCCTGCAGGCGAATATTTAGTGGTATCACAGTGCACTGGTTATCTGACCGGTGTACCACGCCAACAGTTAGACTAGGGGCGGATAAGAGTCCTTGACTTCATCAAGACATAGGGAGAGTTTGATTGGCGAAGGTCAATCCAGATAGAAAGAGATAGTCATGTTACTTGTCAGCAGCGACCGACGCAGGCAGCAGTCGTCGCAGCTCACAGTATTGTGCGCTACAGCGTATGCAAGCCCCATATGTCCTCCATGACACTACACTCCATTACATTTCTCACATAATAACCTTGACCGTACCTAGAAAAGTTATTCAAGTTGTGTAGGGGCGGCTCTCAGCCATTCTGCGAGGAAATAACATTCTTAAAGAAAAGGGAGAAAAGAACCTTTCCATACTTTGTAAAATAATAGCATTAATAACATTCCTATCCATAAGAGGTAATCTACTGTTCCGAAAAGAACCCAGAAATTTATTAAGTTATAAGAAAAAGTTTCACTTGATTTCTCAGAAGTATGTGGAATAAATAGTATTTTTTCGTTCGTTTAATGTTTTTTTACACTAACTAGCAATACTCCAGTACCCAAGTAATCCACTAGTTACGTAAGAATATAGGATATCTTGGTGTCTTTTCCTTACAGCGGACGACTCCAGAAGATATTTGTTGCTGAATGTTTTTCAAGCAGTTCTTGTTGGTGCATTAGGAACGTCTGTCTGACTTCTGTAGTAGTGTGAGGTGGAAATTTTTCTTGCAGGAGCCAAAGGGTACTTGTTGGATCAATCCATTACGCTACTTGACAAAAATAACACCCACACACTCACAGAAATCAACGAAATTACCAGTGGCTGTACTTGAGCGGTTCAACGTCTTAGCGATTTGGCGATAAGAAAATCCTATTTCCTTGTAAGCACCGAGTTTCGCCTTCTTTGGCGTATGATAAGTGTTTCCTTGTGGCACTGTCACAACAGTGGTTTATGTACACAACACACACTGCCAATAATTGTGTCTGTTTCCCATCTGCAGTAAAGGAACACACGCACACACCAACACAACACAGAGTCGATTGCCTTTATACCGAGTGCCATTCTCTACCACCTAAATTGTTGATGTCTTGTTAAATAGTGTACTATTAACATCAAATACGGTACTATTTTACTGCATTTGTCTGTATATTGGATCTCATGCTATTGTATACACGCTGCACACAGCTACTACTATCGACAATGTAAATCTTCCTACAAATATCCATGCCTTTATACTGATTTCCACTACTATATGGTTAATTATGATTATACTGCTGCTGTCACATTCATTTTCTATTTATGCAGCTGATTGGTCTTCTTTTTTGATGATGTAGGGGCTGTTCCCACTTTAGGATGTCGTTTACGATCTGGCCTCGGTCGTCTGTCTGACCATAATGCCACAAGGTAAATCTGGCATTAATGCCAGATGCAGTTATCATCTTCTTCCCTCTTGAGTAAAGTGCTATGCGTTGAATCATGTCTGTTTGTGGCTGAATCATGTGGGAGTACTGGGCATACAATGACGTCACATGTTTCTTGCCTTGGTGAGCTCTACTACTACAACAAGTCTGCTGCACAACTGTGTCATTTTTGCAATGTACCACTTGGTGTCCATTATCACTATTGCACCCATGGCCTCGCTATTTCCTGTTACCTGAGTTGATCGGGGGGGGGGGGGGCATTTGCCATTTCTGTACTATGGTTCAGGAAGCCACATGAAATTACAATTATTGTGCTCTACAATCACAATTATTGTGCTCCTCACAGTACCTTCACTGGTGCTTTGTATACACGTAGTGCTTCATGTCAATTTACTGTGGGTGAAAGTCTACCTTCCGCAAGCAATAACAAGGTATTTGTACATTTTCTCAATGTTGAGAACTTCTGAAAGCCGCCTGCAGACATGTCTCACGAAGTCAACGAGCTCATTCCCATCACTGGACAAGTTTTGCGTCCGAAGGATGATCCTATCCTTCTGCTCCGTTGTAGGGAAGAGGCAGAATCACCTTTCTCATATGATAATCGTATAACTAATCTTCGTGCAGTTCGCAAGATATCTGTTTGTTCCAGTTTACTGAGCTTTTAGTTCAGTTCAAGCGTACTGTTGTTTGTTGGTTCTTGATTTTGAATATATACTTGTTCCTACTGTGTGTTGTTGAGTTCAGACTTCCTATAGCTTGCAACTTTATGATTATGGCTATACACTGAAGCGTCAACTGGTATAGACATAGGCATGTAAACAGGCAGAATACGGCTCTGCGGTCGGCGACGCCTGTATAAGATAACAAGTGTCTGGTTCAGCAGTTAGATCGGTTACTGCTGCTACAGGGCCCGGTTATCAAGATTTAAGTGCATTTGAACGTGGTGTTATAGTCGGCGCACAAGCGACGCGACACCATCTCCGAGGTAGCGATGAAGAGGGGACTTTTTACGTGTCTATGACAACACCTACAGTGACTTTGTCCGTTTCCTCCTTATTTATGTTTTTGTTATTGGCGGTCGATGAGGCTGCCACTACTTCATCATACGCCTATCAATGGACGACGATGAGGTTGTTCTTATTTCATCACGCGTCATGTCTTTGGGATTGTTGGTGGTAACCCTGTTTCATCACACGCCACATATCGGGGAATTGATGGTAGTGTCCCTACTTCATCACAGGCTACCTCATTTTTACTTTATTTACACACTCAATAGACGGTGTCGCTCAGTTTGGTGCGCACCACCGTGAATGGTGGCAGAGGCCCCACACTGATGAGAAAAGGAGTTAGCCCTGAGTTGTAGTATCTTCCTGAGATAAACTTAACAGGTTTTATGTATTGTTTACATTTTTTTGTATCACATCATTTTGCGTGTTCGGGCTTTGTCTGAGGAATAATCGATTACTCTGTGTTTTGTTGCGTTTCGTAGATGTTGTTGCGAGATTCATTTTCACTCTCTACATTCTGTGGATGAACTTCTTATGTGATAAGTTTTGAGTCTCTCTCTCAATTTGTTCATGTTCCAGTTCTTCCATCCTTAAAATTAATGCAGTCTGAAACGTAGTCCATTTGAAGAATTCACGATTTAGCGTACGTTCAACTATCGAATCTACTTTACCTACAGTACACGTTTCGTCCTGATAATCTGTATTATAAGAAAGGTGTCCTGGATGGATTCATTCTTGCCATTTAATGGGTCCTACTGTAAGAAACCATCCTTCCGGGACCATCTTCTAGTTCTTGTGGATGCAGATATTTTTATCATTTTAGGTGTAAAAATGTCTTATTCTGGATTAAGAACATACCATGTATGTTGGTTGGAATTCGTACTTCTACTAGAGGCCATTCTCAGTTTCCTCATTTTTTTCTGTTCTGTAAGAGTTTGTAAGGTAGATATTCAGTCGTTCCGCCTTTTGTGCGTTTCTTTCCTCGCTTCTTACAGGGGATGCATCCTATTTCAAGCTCCGGTCGTGGACATTCATCCCTCACCAGAGATTCCACAAATAATTTGAGGCGCTCGGCAACACTTCACAATGTGTCCCAGATCGCAACACTTAAAACATCGTGGGGCTACATTGTAGTCTTCGATTTCTAGAGATTGGAAACCTACAAACACTCTGTTGTGGCTCAATAATTGGTTTATTACTACGGTATTTAACGTTTACAATGTTATGTGCAAAACTCTTATCTCATGGCCCGGTTTTAAATCTCAAATTTACGTTATTTATAAATTCATCTCTAGATATGTGGTCTGATTAGTTAAACTCATATAGTTCATCCAGGAAGCTCTATCCTTATGAGTAGTTGGCACCTGATACACAGCCACTAGTGGTCCTCTTTTCTATGTGGTCTCACACTAAATGTCTGAAACGTTATGACTTTTCCCAAAAAATCTTCTATAATCTTCTTGCGTCTGTGTTTCCACTACGACAACAGACTGTGTGTTCCTGAGTGATCTCACCTTCAGCTTTTTTCCTTTTCTTTTTATGGATCTATGTTTTCTGTCGATTAAATGAAGAGAATTGTATTCTGTTTTGCCTTAGCCTCTTCTACTTTAATGTTAAAGTTTGTTTTCGCTGTTGGAGCAACCGCTGTAGTGGCGTACGTCAATGATAATTGTTCATTCTCTATCGTCTTTAGCTGTTCTTTTTCTATTTTTAACCTAATGCAGCTTCTCCATCTTCTCCTTTGCAATGGCGATGTTATTAACCTTTACAACTGCTATCTCGTTCTTGAGTTTATTGTTCTTTCTTTTCAGCATGTCAGTCTGTCGCTCTAGACGTGCTCGTCCAAGTGCATTCAAGGACTGAACCTCTTGTTGTGCTCTGGGCCCAAATGGCATCTTGCACGCAGTCTGGCGTTCTCAATCTTTAATGCCTAGACTTTCCTTTCCAGTTGTGACTGGGCGAGAGTGTACATGATTAACCTGCATTTCAAGTTTTGCACACGGCCAAAGACACTTTCTTAGCTCTCAATTCCTGGAAAACCTTCTCTACTGGCAACACAATACTCCCCGCCTCCTTTTCTATACTGGCGGGTCCCCACCTCTCGTGATTTCTCGTGGTCAAGTCCACGTTACAGTGGGATGGCAAAATACTTTTGATCCTACAGTGTATGTGTCATTTTCCGGGCGTCCTGTACTTCCGAGCAATCGTCTTCTGAAACCTTGGAGAAGATTAACCCTGGATCTACATTGCCATAGAGTGTCTAATAGGCTTTGCGGACCAGTTTTATTTTGACAGTTCTGTACATGTGCGGACTAATTTCATACATTCTGTGTGACTGGACATTCTTTCTCTTCCCAGTGTAGTGACAAGGGACAGATCAAAGTACTGGGTGGTTACACTGAAAGTGGAGCTACTCATAAATGTCAAATGTGGGATGTCATTATCATATAGTAGCGGAACTTGATAGTTCAAATGGCTCTAAGCACTATGGGACTTAACATCTGAGGTCATCAGTCCCCTAGAACTTAAAACTACTTAAACCTAACTAACCTAATGACATCACACACATCCATGCCCGAGGCAGGATTCGAACCTGCGGTCGCGTGGTTCCAGACTGAAGCGCCTAGAACCGCTCGGCCACACCGGCCGGCCTTGATAGTTCCTCTGATGCGTTAATTTGGAACCGATCTACCCTGGAAAAAATTGATTCCAATTTTGGCCATCGGGTGCAAACGTGGTGCTGTGAATGCAAGAAAGACGTAGTGAAACGTTTCCACATGTAATCGATTACATCTACATCTACATCTATACTCCGCGAGCCACCTTACGGTGTGTGGCGGAGGGTACTTATTGTACCACTATCTGATCCCCCCTTCCCTGTTCCATTCACGAATTGTGCGTGGGAAGAACGACTGCTTGTAAGTCTCCGTATTTGCTCTAATTTCTCGGATCTTTTCGTTGTGATCATTACGCGAGATATATGTGGGCGGTAGTAATATGTTGCCCATCTCTTCCCGGAATGTGCTCTCTCGTAATTTCGATAATAAACCTCTCCGTATTGCGTAACGCCTTTCTTGAAGTGTCCGCCACTGGAGCTTGTTCAGCATCTCCGTAACGCTCTCGCGCTGACTAAATGTCCCCATGACGAATCGCGCTGCTTTTCGCTGGATCATGTCTATCTCTTCTATTAATCCAACCTGGTAAGGGTCCCATACTGATGAGCAATACTCAAGAATCGGACGAACAAGCGTTTTGTAAGCTACTTCTTTCGTCGATGAGTCACATTTTCTTAGAATTCTTCCTATGAATCTCAACCTGGCGCCTGCTTTTCCCACTATTTGTTTTATGTGATCATTCCACTTCAGATCGCTCCGGATAGTAACTCCTAAGTATTTTACGGTCGTTACCGCTTCCAATGATTTACCACCTATGGCATAATCGTACTGGAATGGATTTCTGCCCCTATGTATGCGCATTATATTACATTTATCTACGTTTAGGGAAGGCTGCCAGCTGTCGCACCATGCATTAATCCTCTGCAGGTCTTCCTGGAGTACGTACGAGTCTTCTGATGTTGCTACTTTCTTGTAGACAACCGTGTCATCTGCAAATAGCCTCACGGAGCTACCGATGTTGTCAACTAAGTCATTTATGTATATTGTAAACAATGAAGGTCCTATCACGCTTCCTTGCGGTACTCCCGAAATTACCTCTACATCTGCAGATTTCGTTAAGAATGACCTGTTGTGTTCTTTCTTCTAGGAAATCCTGAATCCAATCACAAACCTGGTCCGATATTCCGTAAGCTCGTATTTTTTTTCACTAAACGTAAGTGCGGAACCGTATCAAATGCCTTCCTGAAGTCCAGGAATACGGCATCAATCTGCTCGCCAGTGTCTACGGCACTGTGAATTTCTTGGGCAAATAGGGCGAGCTGAGTTTCACATGATCTCTGTTTGCGGAATCCATGTTGGTTATGATGAAGGAGATTCGTATTATCTAAGAACGTCATAATACGAGAACACAAAACATGTTCCATTATTCTACAACAGATTGACGTAAGCGAAATAGGCCTATAATTATTCGCATCTGATTTATGACCCTTCTTGAAAATGGGAACGACCTGCGCTTTCTTACAGTCGCTAGGTACTTTACGTTCTTCCAGCGATCTACGATAAATTGCTGATAGAAAGGGGGCAAGTTCTTTAGCATAATCACTGTAGAATCTTAAGGGTATCTCGTCTGGTCCGGATGCTTTTCCGCTACTAAGTGATAGCAGTTGTTTTTCAATTCCGATATCGTTTATTTCAATATTTTCCATTTTGGCGTCCGTGCGACGGCTGAAGTCAAGGACCGTGTTACGATTTTCCGCAGTGAAACAGTTTCGGAACACTGAATTCAGTATTTCTGCCTTTCTTCGGTCGTCCTCTGTTTCGGTGCCATCGTGGTCAACGAGTGACTGAATAGGGGATTTAGATCCGCTTACCGATTTTACATATGACCAAAACTTTTTAGGGTTCTTGTTTAGATTGTTTGCCAATGTTTTATGTTCGAATTCGTTGAATGCTTCTCTCATTGCTCTCTTTACGCTCTTTTTCGCTTCGTTCAGCTTTTCCTTATCAGCTATGATTCGACTACTCTTAAACCTATGATGAAGCTTTCTTTGTTTCCGTAGTACCTTTCGTACATGATTGTTATACCACGGTGGATCTTTCCCCTCGCTTTGGACCTTAGTCGGTACGAACTTATCTAAGGCGTACTGGACGATGTTTCTGAATTTTTTCCATTTTTGTTCCACATCCTCTTCCTCAGAAATGAACGTTTGATGGTGGTCACTCAGATATTCTGCGATTTGTGCCCTATCACTCTTGTTAAGCAAATATATTTTCCTTCCTTTCTTGGCATTTCTTATTACACTTGTAGTCATTGATGCAACCACTGACTTATGATCACTGATACCCTCTTCTACATTCACGGAGTCGAAAAGTTCCGGTCTATTTGTTGCTATGAGGTCTAAAACGTTAGCTTCACGAGTTGGTTCTCTATCTATCTGCTCGAAGTAATTCTCGGACAAGGCAGTCAGGATAATGTCACAAGAGTCTCTGTCCGTGGCTCCAGTTCTGATTGTGTGACTGTCCCATTCTATACCTGGTAGATTGAAGTCTCCCCCTATTACAATAGTATGATCACGAAACTTCTTCACGACGTTCTGCAGGTTCTCTCTGAGGCGCTCAACTACTACGGTTGCTGATGCAGGTGGTCTATAGAAGCATCCGACTATCATATCTGACCCACCTTTGATACTTAGCTTAACCCAGATTATTTCACATTCACATTCGCTAATAACTTCACTGGATATTATTGAATTCTTTACTGCTATAAATACTCCTCCACCATTGGCGTTTATCCTATCCTTGCGGTATATATTCCATTCTGTGTCTAGGATTTCGTTACTGTTCACTTCCGGTTTTAACCAACTTTCCGTTCCTAATACTATATGCGCACTATTTCCTTCAATAAGAGATACTAATTCAGGAACCTTGCCCTGGATACTCCTGCAGTTTACCAATATTACGTTAACTTTTCCTGTTTTTGGTCTCTGAGGACGGACGTTCTTTATCAACGATGATAATGTCCTCTCTGGTAAGCCGTCTGGTATTTTATCGTTTCGCCCAAGGGGGGGTCCCTCTAACCTAAAAAAACCCCGTGTGCACGCCACACGTACTCTGCTACCCTAGTAGCTGCTTCCGGTGTGTAGTGCACGCCTGACCTGTCTAGGGGGGCCCTACAGATCTCCACCCAATAACGGAGGTCGATGAATTTGCAACCATTATAGTCGCAGAGTCGTCTGAGCCTCTGGTTTAGACCCTCCACACGGCTCCAAACCAGAGGACCGCGATCGACTCTGGGCACTATGCTGCAGATATTAAGCTCAGCTTGCACTCCGCGTGCGATGCTGGTTGTCTTCACCAAATCAGCCAGCCGCCGGAAGGAACCAAGGATGGCCTCAGAACCCAAGCGGCAGGCGTCATTCGTTCCGACATGTGCTACTATCTGCAGCCGGTCACACCCAGTGCGTTCAATAGCTGCCGGAAGGGCCTCCTCCACATTACGGACGAGACCCCCCGGCAGGCACACCGAGTGCACACTGGCATTCTTCCCCGACCTACCCGCTATTTTCCTGAGGGGCTCCATAACCCGCCTAACGTTGGAGCTCCCTATAACTAATAGGCCCGCCCTCTGTGACTGTCGGGACCTTGCCGGAGAATCGGCCACTGGCCCAACAGGCGAGGCATCCTGCGGTGGCTCGGAAACGATGTCATCACCACTAGGAAGCACCCCGTACCTGTTGGAAAGGGGTAAGGCAGCTGCCACGCGGCCACTGTCCGCCATTCACCCTGGAGTGATGGCTGACCGGTAAGATGCTCACTGCCGGAAGACGCAGCGACATCAGGGGTTCCATGTGATTCCAAGGCCACCGAAGTAGGCATAGGTCTCACCACAGTTGCCCCAACGCCACTACGAGCCGACGCCTGCGCCTCGAGCTCGATGAGCCTAACAGACAAAGCCTCCACCTGCCCCCGAAGAGTGGCCAATTCTCCTTGCGTCCGCTCACAACAACCACAGTCCCTACATATGACTATGTTTACCCTACCCTATACGGTGACAAATTCCCAAGATAATCTTCTGATGAGCTACTCTGATAATCAAGAAACACTCACTGAAATACGAGACGCGAAAACTACGCTAGGTTTTCCCAGAAAAACTATTTAAAAGCTAAGCGCAGCAAATGAGTACAAAAACGCTTTATACAAACAGTACTCGCTGCTGCTGGTGCTCTCGCTCTGGCTGTCACAAGACAACTGCTGATTCAAGTGACTAGTGGCTAACGGCCGCGAAACAAACAAAAGACGGTTTTAGGGCGCTTTCTGTTCTAAACGATCAAGAAAACACTAAGAAATCTAACACGAAAACTACGTAAAGTTTTATCAAGAACTGTTAGTTACTATGCAGAGCAGATAAACACAAATAGAATCCCTTCCTTAGTGGAAGGTCGTAAACAAAATGCAAAATAAACGCTTTATACAAACAGTACTCGTTGCTGCTGGTGCTCTCGCTCTGGCTGTCACAAGACAAGGAAGGGGTATAAGCTGCCCGTCTAAATCTTACTGCTGGCACTTGACTGAATCGACACATCGGAAGTACCAGTTTGCATGAATACTTAACATTTGTGCGCAATTAGTGGTTAAGCCACCCACGGGGGATAAATGCTCAATTAAAACACAGGGTCGCCCCAGCTCAATCCCTTCCTAACTTACGAGAAAAGACTGAACTGGAAATGATTAGACTATTTTTCAAAAGAAAAAATAATAAAATTTCAACTCTAGTGAACAAGGTCAAAAATCAGAGTATTTAATATTGTTAAATAAATCCAAAAATTAATCAATAACTTGTCTCAGTGCACAGGAAAGAATACTAATAATTTAATGAATACAGGCGCTAAAAGCATTAGCTTCTAAGGTAGTCATCTGGTGAGCTATGAAGAAGGCAATAGGACACACGATATGAGCTTTTACTAAACACATTTCTTCAGAGATAGCCACGAAGAATCATGGGTGGACATCCTATCAATAATACATGGGAAATAAATGGATCACATAAAGTATTGACATACTGATGCAAAGCACATTTGCTTTCATTTAACGTCAGATAAACATTAAATTTTCATCCACTACTCAGTCTTTCTGGGAGAGTTAGAACAACCATGCTGCAGACAAACGATGCAGAGGATGACGTAAACAGAATCAAATGGGACAACAAGTCTTACGAAGCGACTCTGCAGAGACAGTTTCACGGGATGTGACACAGAAAGTCAAACAAGTGAGAAATGCAAAACTGTTGATTTTATTATTAACCGCTACTTAGGCAGTTTGTTCAATATGAGCGAGCACCAGAGAGGTCGACGAGGTGCTCTACAGCACCAGATTCGCAACGGATGGCCAAAATTGGAACTATTTTTTTTATTTTGTAAATCGGTTCCTCATTAGCGCATCAGCATATCTACCAAGTTTCAATGCCATATGATAATTGCAGTCCACCCTGGACCTCCGTGAGTAGGTGCACTTTAATTATAACCACCTTGTAGATTTGATATACCGTCATCAGTAATTCTTGCATTCGAGTCCGATACACTGAGCTGACAAAAGCCATTGGATAAATATCATGTCAGACCTCCTTTTGCTCGGCGTACTGCAGAAACGTGATGTGGCATGGACTCAGCATGTAGTTGGAAGTCCCCTGCAGAAATATTGAGCCGTGCTGCCTCCATAGCAGATCAAAATTGCGAAAGTGTTGCCGGTGCAGTGGTTCTGACCTCTCGATTATGTCCCATGTCAGACGAGCTGGGTGGTCAAATCGTTCGGTCGAAGTGTCCACAATATTTCTCAAGTCGCTCGAGAGCTATTGTAGCCTGGTGATACGACATCATTGTTTGGGAATATAAAGTCTATGGAAGTCTAACATAACCATTTCCAGTTAATGATCGGTTCATTTGGAACAGAGGACCCAGTCCGTTCCATGTTAAATACATCCCTCTCCATTATGGAGCCACCACAAGCTTGCACAGTGCCTTGTTGACCACCTGGGTCCATGGCTTCGTGGGAACTGCGCCACACTCGAACCCTACCATCAGCTCTTACGAACTGAAATTTGAACTGATCCGGACAAGCCCCGGCTT
Source organism: Schistocerca cancellata (assembly GCF_023864275.1). Taxonomy (NCBI): domain Eukaryota; kingdom Metazoa; phylum Arthropoda; class Insecta; order Orthoptera; family Acrididae; genus Schistocerca; species Schistocerca cancellata. Next base: position 373,508,767 of record NC_064630.1, on the reverse strand, counting down.
TCCAGTCGTCTAGGGACCAACCGATAAGACCACGAGCCCAGGAGAGGCGATGTCGTGCCGTTTGCAAAGGCCCTCGCGTCTCTCGTCTGCTGCCATCGCTCATTAACGCTAAATTAAAGGATATGTTCGTCGTACGTGTGACACTGATTTATGCTGTTATTTCACGCGTTGTTGCCTGTCTGTTAGCACTGATAAATCTACGCAGTCCCCGCTGCTCTCGGTCGTTAAATGAAGGCCATCGGCCACTGAGCTGTCCGTGGTGAGAGGTAATGCCTGAAATGTGGCATTCTCGAAATGCTCTTGACACTTATAATGTAACGGACTACTGAAACTACCGATGCCACCGGCTGGCGAGGTGTGCGGTGCCGTCAATCAACTTGAAGGAGCAAGTGAACTTGTTACAAAATTGTTAATATGACGACTATAATGAGGTATATTGCCACAGAACTATATTCTAAACACCTTCCATTTTTCATACTATGTTTTTCATACATGTATACGTGCCATGTGTAAAATATCGATATACAACCAAGATTGCTAGTACTGCACAGTTTGTAAGCTCTGTGAACAGGAGCCGGTTGTTGACGGGTGTAGAGACAATGGGCAGTTGGTGTCGAGACGTCTTGTAATACGCATACTTTGAGAAAGTCAAGGATAGAGGGAATGAAATGATGTATTGGAAAAGTTGTTACATTGAAAATTATTGAATATCGTCATGATCAGCATTTATAAAATAAAAGTTGGAAGTTTAACTATGTGTCAGTTCTTACGCAGCAGAATACACACCCTGGACCTCAAATTGATTTAACAAACAGCGGATGGCGAGATTCATCACTGGACGACTAGCGTGCAACAACGACCAATAAAGGTAAGAAAGTTATATTACTCTAAATTCAAATTGTGATGATACCTATCTTTCTCCATGTCTTCAACCCTGTATGTACTCTGTTGTTAGAGTGAACAGCGTGACGGGGACTGGTGGTCGACTAGGCACACCAGGGAGACCACACAGATTTAAAATGATAATTTGAAGCTTAATATACTGCTACTGATAATAATTAATATTTGTCCCCCGGAGAAAGAGGTGCATTACACACTGTGGATCTAGGAATACTGATATACTGATTTCCCTAATGATTTTCGAAATCGAATGTCCCTTGCGTCTAGCTGCAACTGCCATTCTCCTTTCAAATTCTGCTAATTCCCGTCATGCTGACATAATCACGTCGGGAACTTTTCACATGAATCACCTGAAATGATCGCACGGCATTTATTGGCCGGTATATCCTTTCGGGGTACGGCCGCCGTATTGAAAGTCTTTTTAGTTGACGCCACTTCGGCAACCTGTGTGTCAATGATGATGAAGGACACACAACACCCAGTCTCCTACCGGGAATCGAACCCGGGCCCCCTTGTATGGTAGGCGGTAACACAACCGCTGCGCTACGGAGACGGACACATGAGTCACCTGCTTACAAATGACAGTTCCGCAATGCACTGCGCTTTTGTATCTTGTGTACGCTATACTACAGCCCATTCCATAACCGCATACCGCTATGCCATGACCTTTGTCACCTCAGTGTACTAATTCGTACAAAGAAGAGCTCAGGTGCTCGTCGTGAGACCGACAAGGTCTTGTAGTATCGATTTAGCACTGTGTCTGACAGGCGGGCAGGCACTCAGAACTGCGCGAGATACGCTCCGCCGCTAACCGAATGGAGGGAGCGGCACTGGCGGAGGCGCATCTGGTGGAGCGCAGAAATCTGATTACCCGCGCCGAACATTAAGAGCGCCACCCGGCGGCGACCGTCGCGCAGACTTCCGCCCGCGGCGGGAGCCCGGTGCTCTGGGTCGTATTGATTTCGTTCGTAAAATTACACCCCGCTGCCGCCACGGAAGAAGCAGCGGCTCCGCACTGCTCACCTGTCCATCGACGGCTTTCACGTCTGGCGACATTCCACTCGGCTCGGCGCTCCGCCACGGCTGGCTGTAACGAAGCGACCACACCGAGCGCGCCAGCCGTCTGTGTAGATCCCGCCTCCTACCGCTCTATCTATTTCTTTAAAGCTTGGAACGTTCAAACAAAAGACCTCGACGCGTTCAACAGAGCTAAAGCCCCGTCTCTAATGATCCTGAAGCCGGTGAGAGGATAAATACTGGAGTTCTTTCCCTTGGCTGCTTGGACTTTCCGACCGTAAACGCGGCGGCACACGGACCGTGCAGTTCGAACGTTTAGCGTTCAGCGTGCTGAGTTACTGACGTCACAGGGAGGAAAAAAGAGGTCTACTTAAAGACAGGCCGTCGCTCGTACGTCACAACACGTGACGAGTATCAGCAGTTGTCCCCGGCGGGGAGCGAGTAACTATTTCAGACGAACATTTATTTATTTATTTTTTTTACTCATCAGTCTTCTGAGTGGTTTGATGCGGCTTGCCATGAATTCCTCTCCAGTGCCAACCTCTTCGTCTCAGAGTAGCACTTGCAACCTACGTCCTAAACTATTTGCTGGTTATATTCCAATCTCTGTCTTCCTCTACAGTTTTCGCTCCCTACAGCTCCCTTTAATACCATGGAAGTCATTCCCTCATTCCTAAACAGATATCCTATCATCCTGTCCCTTCTCCTTGTCAGTGTTTTCCACATATTCCTATCCTCCCCGATTCTGCGCAGAACCTCCTCTTTCCTTACCTTATTAGTCCACCTAATTTTCAACGTCCTCCTGTAGCACCGTATCTCAAATGCTTCTATTCTCTTCTGTTCCGGTTTTCCTACAGTCCATGTTTCACTACCATGCAATTCTGTGCTCCAAATGTACATTCTCAGAAATTTCTTCCTCAAATTAAGGTCTATGTTAGATACTAGCAGACTTATCTTGGCCACGAACGCCCTTTTTGCCAGTGCCAGCCTGCTCTTTATGTCCTCCTTGCTCCGTCCGCAATTATTTATTTTGCTGCCTAGGTAGCAGAACTCCTTAACTTCATCTCCTTCGTGACCATCCATCCTGATGTTAAGTTTCTCACTGTTCTCATTCCTGCTACTTCTCATTACTTTCATCTTTCTTCCATTTCCTCTCAATCTATATTCTGTACTCAATAGATTGTTCATTCCATCCCGGAGATCACGTAATTCCTCTTCACTTTTACTCAGGATGGCAATGGCATCAGTGCATCGTATCATTGATATCCTTTCACCTTGAATTTTAATTACACTCCTGAACCTTACTTTTATTTCCATCATTGTTTCTTCGATGTACAGACTGAACAGTAGGGTCGAAAGACTACATCCCTGTCTTATACTCTCTTTAATCCGAGCACTTCCTTCTTGGTCGTCCACTCTCATTATTCCCTACTGGCTCTCGTACATATTGTATATTACCCGTCTCTCCCTATAGCTTACCCATATTTTTATCAGAATTTCGAACATCTTTCACCATTGTCGAACGCTTCATCCAGGTCGACAAATCATATGAACGTATCTTGAATTTTCTTTAGTATTGCCTCTATTTTCAACTGCAACGTCTGGACTGCCTCTCCGGTGCCTATCCTTTCCTAAAGCCAAACTGATCGTCATCTAACACATCCTCAATTTTCTTTTCCATTGTTCTGTATGTATTCTTCTAAGTAACTTTGATGCATGAGCTGTTATGCTGATTGTGTGACAATTCTCGCATCCGTCAGCTCTTGCAGTCTTCGGAATTGTTTGGATGATATTTCTCCAGCTGCCAACAGCACTCAGTAGATATACTGGTCACCCATCCAAGTGCTAGCCCAGTTCGACAGTGCTTAATTTCTCTCACCTAACGGGAATCTGTGTTACCACTGCGGCAAGGCCATTGGCTCCAGTCTCCAACAGCCGGCGGGAAAAACGAATACTTAAATATATCCGTGCGAGCTCTGGTTTCTCTCATTTTGTTATGATGATCATTTCTCCCTGTATAAGTGGCGACAAAGAAAATATTTTCACGCTCTGAGGAGAAAGTTGGTGACTTGAGCTTCATGGCAAGGTCCTGCCGCAACGAAAAACAGCTTTACTTTAATAATTGCTAACCCAGTTCGCTTAATATTATCAGTGGCACTATTTCCGCTGTTTCGCTATAATATTTTTCCGATGTCCTCCGTCAGTATTATCTGCTGTGCATCCCATACCGGGCAGATTGCGTTAGCCTGCCTCTTTAAAAAAGAATAAAAGAAGAAAAAACACACAAATCTTCACAAATCGTTAAAGCACATTATAAAAATATGTTAAAACTCAGCAGATTGAAGATGTTTGAAATCTCTGGCTTTCTTACAATAAATTGAGTGAGAAATTAAAATTCATAAAAATAAGACAAAAAGTTAAATCATTTTCTGCAGTAGCGACGTAGAAAGAAAATTTAAAAAAAAAATCCAGTTTGCTTACGTGCTATGCGCGTAGCCAATTTGTAGTCTGGATAAAATGTGAGGCACGCTCTTATCACTAAATCGGTCGGAAAATCCACTGGTAAGATATTTGTAGTCACAGGTCGCTACTTACACGGGTGGGAAGTCCACAAGACCATTCCTTTTATGCTGCAATATAGCTGCTTACCCTACGCTGAGTGGCTCTAATAGGATATGGCAGCAGGGGCACTAGCTATGGACTCTGTGTCCGTGGGGAAGCAGTTTTGTGACAGTTCAAAATAAAAGAAAAAGTAATGGTTAACGCAGAAGACGGGGAAGTATCCGAGGGCAATAAAATAAGGAGGTGACGGAGATGTACGAAAGGAATTCATGAAGAGATTGAGATTGTTGAGCAATAAAGGGCATTTGACAATTGCTACTGCAGGCTCCTACGCGTTGTGGAGGGGACTTAGTACACAATGTTTTAATGATGAAGTCCCATACTCCGTGACAGAGAGTAGAGGAACGATGCGGGAGACTCGCACCACCGTACTAGGCAAGGTCCTACTGGAGGTGGTTAGCCATTGCCTTCCTCCGACCGTAATGGGGATGAATCATAATGATGAAGACGACACAACAACACCTAGTCATTTCGAGGCAGGGAAAATCCCTGACCCCGCCGGGAATCGAACCCGGGATTCCGTGCTCGGGAAGCGAGAACGATACAGCGAGACCACAAGCAAGGGACTTTTAATAGGGAACACATTTTCGGAGATGTACCGTTTGGATGTAAAGTAAGTCTGAATATCGGATGACTTTCGAGCCTCCCGCTTCACGATACGCTTATAGCGGTGACAATGACCTCTGACCTTTATGCTCTAGAGGAGCTGCTCCACGTGGCGAACATTCAGTTCGTTGCACAGTGTATCTTTGACACATGCTAAATACACACGGTCCACAAACCCTCGTGGACATCCGCGGAGTACTACTGTCAACCATCCTTGTTGCGAACGTACTAGTTTCTAGTTGGAGATTTGGAAGCGATCCGATCGTCAAGCTAACTTTATATTATATGGTGGGGACTGGGTTGTTAAGTTTGGTAGTATGGAGTGGTCTGATGATAAAGTGGTGATCTTAATCTGTAATTCTGGCTGAAAACAAGCAAAAATGTGAGAGTAATATCCTTAATGAATGATTTAACACATCCACTAATGATGGTGTCGTACGCCGTAAGTGCAATGGCGACACAGTGGTTAATAAAAGTAGTCTGCCCTGAAAACAAGTAAAAAAATTTCTTTAACCTAACGCAACGGAAATAAGCCACATAGTATGGCCTTATAAGGACAAACACAATGTTTAGCAGTACCTCACATATTTATTAATTTAGGCACCTGAAAATGACCTGGTGGGGAAGGGTGGAGAGCTTCAAGTAAAAGAATGAATTCAAATCTTTGGATTTATTTACAGTTATTTTTGCCTGAAGTTAGTTTGAATTGCATAACAAGCAATGTTCTTAAGTCCTGTTGTCCCTTACGAAATAAAGACCTGACAATAACGTAGCAGACAAATGATCAACATGGTGGGGGGTTGGGGGCGGTGCCTCCCTGGGAAGAAGGGAAAGGATTATATAAGCTTGTGCGTGGTCCAACATGCTGCAGCAGAGATAAGCGTTGCTGACGACCAAGAACAAGAGAGAAAGTTTCTATTACGCATTCACAGAGATTTGCGGTGTTGATAAACTTACAATTTAGTTAACCAGTTTCCAAGGGAGAACAGCAGAGCGAGAGAAAAATGAATAGTAATTACAGTTATTAAAGAACGAGAACGAACATGCTGGTCAACCTAAAACATGGTGGTGTAAAGAATTTAGCTTTACGAAATACATGGCAAACATTTCAACAATTCGGAAAGATTCTGGTACACGGAATTGTGAATACGAACAATCCCTTGTCGCGACCTAACTAGCGTGTGACCACCGCCCCACAGCACCTCCAAGACGTTCAGAATGTAGGTCGTCCCATCTTCAATCGCCTACCGTTCTCCCCTCAACATCCCCGAGAGGACACACGACACACCTTTTAGTGCTCATTCCAGCCAATCACAGCCGCAAAACAACGACCGAATCCGCTCGCGTCTAAAGCGCGCCCTACAGATCCACTGACAGCTTTTCTAGAAGGAGTTTGAAACTTTTACCACGAACTTCCAGAAACCAGTGAAAACACTCGCCCATGAATTAGGTGGAAATGATCGTTCCACCTACACGCTTGTACTCCAACATAGAGGGCTCGGGTCCTCTGCTACAATTTCTCTCCTTCTTCGGTTTCCCCATCGTGCTGTTGTCCTGTGCATTCCAACTGCAGAACCCTCCATTTCTGTGCACAGAGACAGCACAAAACTCGCCTTAGCCCACAGCCAAACTAACAGAATGGCTTTGATGCAAGATAAGAAGTGTTAATGAAATAGAGGCTGCCGATCATAAAGGAAAAGTTAGGATTAAATGAAACACTTTCCAGCGGATCACTTCTCATAGACGCTGGTTCGCATATAAAAATCATAAAATACCGTACCTAGTTGACAGTATGTACTCTGATGAAATATGCACTCAACGAAACGCACATTTTTGAACACGGGTTCCTTATCGAAACTTTGTCTAGTAAGTCTCCTCCACAACCATTAGAAGCCTGTTGAGGAAACTGTGGAACACGCATTACCTATGTCGGACATTGGCCTGCAGGATCCAGCGGTATTCACACTCAGTTCTGCCAGTAATTATTTAATGCACTTTCCTCTTGTGGCTGCTGAAGATATTCATGGTGATCACAGTTGCGATATTTTGTCGTTTTCAAGGGTACTGCAATAAGTGCCACCATATGACAGAAACTGGCACTAAAAACAAAGGAACAGTAAGTTAATATTATAAGACAAATGTTGCTACACAAAGAAGAAATGCAGATGATAAACGGGTATTCATTGGACAAATATATTATACTAGAACTGATATGTGACTACATTTTCACGCAATTTGGGTGCATAAATCCTGAGAAATCAGTACCCAGAACAACCACCTCTGGCCGTAATAACGGCCTTGATAGGCCTGGACATTGAGTCAAACACAACTTGGATGGCGTGTACAGGTACAGCTGCCCATGCAGCTTCAACACGATACCACAGTTCATCAAGAGCACTGACTGGCGTATTGTGACGAGCCAGTTGCTCGGCGACCATTGACCATTTTCAATTGGTGAGAGAGCTAGAGAAAGTGCTGGCCAGGGCAGCAGTCGAACATTTCCTGTATCCAGAAAGGCCCGTACAGGACCTGCAACATGCGGTCGTGCGTTATCCTGCTGAAATCTGGAGTTTCGCAGGGATCGAATGAAGGGTAGAGCTACGGTTCGTAACACATCTGAAATGTAACGTCCACTGTTCAAAGTGCCGTCAATGCGAACAAGAGATGACTGACACTTGTAACCAATGGCACCACATTCCATCACACCGGGTGATACGCCAGTATGACGATGACGAATTCACGCTTCCAATGTGCGTTCACCACGATGTCGCCAAACACGGATGCGACCATCATGATGCTGTAAACAGAACCAGAATTCATCCGAAAAATGAAGTTTTGCCATTCGTGCACCCAGGTTTATCGTTGACTACACCATCGCAGGCGCTCCTGTATGTGATGCAGCGTCAAGGGTAACCGCAGCCATGCTCTCCGAGCTGATAGTCCATGCTGCTGCAAACGTCGACGAACTGTTCGTGCAGATGGTGGTTGTCTTGCAAACGTCCCCATCTGTTGACTCAGGGATCCAGACGTGGCTGGACGATCCGTTACAGCTATGCGAATAAGGTGCCTGTCATCTCGACTGCTAGTGATACGAGGCCGTTGGGATCCAGTACGGCGTTCCCTATTAACCTCATGAAGCCACCGATTCCATATTCTGCTAACAGTCATTAGATCTCGACCAACGCGAGCAGCAATTTCGCGACACGATAAACCGCAATCGCGATAGGCTACGATCCGACCTTTATCAAAGTCGGAAACGTGATGGTACGCATTTCTCCTTCTTACACGAGGCATCACAACAACGTTTCGCCAGGCAACGCCGGTCAACTGCTGTTTGTGTATGAGAAATCGGTTGGAAACTTTCCTCATGTCAGCACGTTTTAGGTGTCGCCACCGGCACCAATCATGTGTGAATGCTCTGAAAAGCTAATCATTTACATATCACAGCATCTGCTTCCTGTCGGTTAAATTTCGCGTCTGTAGCACGTCATCTTAAAAAAAAAATGGCTCTGAGCACTATGGGACTTAACATCTGAGGTCATCAGTCCCCTAGAACTTAGAACTACTAAGGGTGCACCCATCTGCAGGTGGTCGCTCATGTCGGCACCAATGATGTGTGTCGCTATGGATCGGAGGAAATCCTCTCTGGCTTCCGGAGGCTATCTGATTTGGTGAAGACTGCCAGTCTCGCTAGCAGGATGAAAGCAGAGATCACCATCTGCAGCATCGTCGACAGGACTGACTGCGGACCTTTGGTACAGAGCCGAGTGGAGGGTCTGAATCAGAGGCTGAGACGGTTCTGCGACCGTGTGGGCTGCAGATTCCTCGACTTGCGCCATAGGGTGGTGGGGTTTCGGGTTCCGCTGGATAGGTCAGGAGTCCACTACACGCAGCAAGCGGCTACACGGGTAGCAGGGGTTGTGTGGCGTGGACTGGGCGGTTTTTTAGGTTAGATGGCCTCGGACAAGTACAGAAAGGGCAACAGCCTCAAAGGGTGCGGGGCAAAGCCAGGACATGCGGGGACCAAGCAGCAATCGGTATTGTAATTGTAAACTGTCGAAGTGTCGAAGCTGCATTGGTAAAGTACCGGATCTTCAAGCGCTCATAGAAAGCACCGAAGGTGAAATCGTTATAGGTACAGAAAGCTGGCTGAAGCCAGAGATAAATTCTGCAGAAATTTTTACAAAGGCACAGACGGTGTTTAGAAAGGATATATTGCATGCAACCGGTGGTGGCGTGTTTGTCGCTGTTAGTAGTAGTTTATCCTGCAGTGAAATAGAAGTGGGTAGTTCCTGTGAATTATTATGGGTGGAGGTTACACTCAACAACCGAGCTAGGTTAATAATTGGCTCCTTTTACCGACCTCCAGACTCAGCAGCATTAGTGGCAGAACAACTGAGAGAAAATTTGGAATACATTTCACATAAATTTTCTCAGCATGTTATAGTCTTAGGTGGAAATTCCAATTTACCAGATATAGACTGGGACACTCAGATGTTTAGGACGGATGGTAGGGACAGAGCATCGAGTGAAATTATACTGAGTGCACTATCCGAAAATTACCTCGAGCAATTAAACAGAGAACCGACTCGTGGAGATAACATCTTGGACCTACTGATAACAAACAGGCCCGAACTTTTCGACTCTGTAAGTGCAGAACAGGGAATCAGTGATCATAAGGCCGTTGCAGCATCCCTGAATATGGAAGTAAATAGGAATATAAAAAAGGGAGGAAGGTGTATCTGTTTAGCAAGAGTAATAGAAGGCAGATTTCAGACTACCTAACAGATCAAAACGAAAATTTCTGCTCCGACACTGACAATGTTGAGTGTTTACGGAAAAAGTTCAAGGCAATCGTAAACTGTGTTTTAGACAGGTACGTGGCGAGTAAAACTGTGAGGGACGGGAAAATCCCACCGTGGTTCAACAACAAAGTTAGGAAACTACTGTGAAAGCAAAGAAAACTTCACTCCAAGTTTAAACGCAACCAAAATCTCTCAGACAAACAGAAGCTAAACGATGTCAAAGTGCATGAAACGTTCAGTGAATTCGAAAGTAAAATTCTATGTACCGACTAGACAGAAAATCCTAGGAAGTTCTGGTCTTACGTTAAATCAGTAAGTGGCTCGAAACAGCATAACCAGACACTCCGGGATGATGATGGCATTGAAACAGAGGATGACACGCGTAAAGCTGAAATACTAAACATATTTTTCCAAAGCTGTTTCACAGAGGAAGACCGCACTGCAGTTTCTTCTCTAAATCCTCGCACAAACGAAAAAATGGCTGACATCGAAATAAGTATCCAAGGAGTAGAAAAGCAACTGGAATCACTCAACAGAGAAAAGTCCACTGGACCCGACGGGATACCAATTCGATTCTACACAGAGTACGCGAAAGAACTTGCCCCCCTTCTAACAGCCGTGTACCGCAAGTCTCTAGAGGAACGGAAGGTTCCAAATGATTGGAAAAGAGCACAGGTAGTCCCAGTGTTCAAGAAGGGTCGTCGAGCAGATGCGCAAAACTATAGACATATATATCTCTGACGTCGATCTGTTGTAGAATTTTAGAACATGTTTTTTGCTCGCGTATCATGTCGTTTTTGGAAACCCAGAATCCACTCTGTAGGAGTCAACATGGATTCCGGAAACAGCGATCGTGTGAGACCCAACTCGCTTTATTTGTTCATGAGACCCAGAAAATATTAGATACAGGCTCCCAGGCAGATGCTATTTTCCTTGACTTCCGGAAGGCGTTCGATACAGTTCCGCGCTGTCGCCTGATAAACAAAGTAAGAGCCTACGGAATATAAAACCAGCTGTGTGGCTGGATTGAAGAGTTTTTAGCAAACAGAACACAGCATGTTGTTATCAGTGGAGAGACGTCTACAGACGTTAAAGTAACCTCTGACGTGCCACAGGGGAGTGTTATGGGACCATTGCTTTTCACAATATACACTCCTGAAAATGGAAAAAAGAACACATTGACACCGGTGTGTCAGACCCACCATACTTGCTCCGGACACTGCGAGAGGGCTGTACAAGCAATGATCACACGCACGGCACAGCGGACACACCAGGAACCGCGGTGTTGGCCGTCGAATGGCGCTAGCTGCGCAGCATTTGTGCACCGCCGCCGTCAGTGTCAGCCAGTTTGCCGTGGCATACGGAGCTCCATCGCAGTCTTTAACACTGGTAGCATGCCGCGACAGCGTGGACGTGAACCGTATGTGCAGTTGACGGACTTTGAGCGAGGGCGTATAGTGGGCATGCGGGAGGCCGGGTGGACGTACCGCCCAATTGCTCAACACGTGGGGCGTGAGGTCTCCACAGTACATCGATGTTGTCGCCAGTGGTCGGCGGAAGGTGCACGTGCCCGTCGACCTGGGACCGGACCGCAGCGACGCACGGATGCACGCCAAGACCGTAGGATCCTACGCAGTGCCGTAGGGGACCGCACCGCCACTTCCCAGCAAATTAGGGACACTGTTGCTCCTGGGGTATCGGCGAGGACCATTCGCAACCGTCTCCATGAAGCTGGGCTACGGTCCCGCACACCGTTAGGCCGTCTTCCGCTCACGCCCTAACATCGTGCAGCCCGCCTCCAGTGGTGTCGCGACAGGCGTGAATGGAGGGACGAATGGAGACGTGTCGTCTTCAGCGATGAGAGTCGCTTCTGCCTTGGTGCCAATGATGGTCGTATGCGTGTTTGGCGCCGTGCAGGTGAGCGCCACAATCAGGACTGCATACGACCGAGGCACACAGGGCCAACACCCGGCATCATGGTGTGGGGAGCGATCTCCTACACTGGCCGTACACCACTGGTGATCGTCGAGGGGACACTGAATAGTGCACGGTACATCCAAACCGTCATCGAACCCATCGTTCTACCATTCCTAGACCGGCAAGGGAACTTGCTGTTCCAACAGGACACTGCACGTCCGCATGTATCCCGTGCCACCCAACGTGCTCTAGAAGGTGTGAGTCAACTACCCTGGCCAGCAAGATCTCCGGATCTGTCCCCCATTGAGCATGTTTGGGACTGGATGAAGCGTCGTCTCACGCGGTCTGCACGTCCAGCACGAACGCTGGTCCAACTGAGGCGCCAGGTGGAAATGGCATGGCAAGCCGTTCCACAGGACTACATCCAGCATCTCTACGATCGTCTCCATGGGAGAATAGCAGCCTGCATTGCTGCGAAAGGTGGATATACACTGTACTAGTGCCGACATTGTGCATGCTCTGTTGCCTGTGTCTATGTGCCTGTGGTTCTGTCAGTGTGGTCATGTGATGTATCTGACCCCAGGAATGTGCCAATAAAGTTTCCCCTTCCTGGGACAATGAATTCACGGTGTTCTTATTTCAATTTCCAGGAGTGTATATAAATGACCTAGTAGATAGTGTCGGAAGTTCCATGCGGTTTTTCACGGATGATGCTGTAGTATACAGAGAAGTTGCAGCATTAGAAAATTGTAGCGAAATGCAGGAAGATCTTCAGCGGATAGGCACTTGGTGCAGGGAGTGGCAACTGACCCTTTAACATAGACAAATGTAATGTATTGCGAATACATAGAAAGAAGGATCCTTTATTGTATGATTATATGATAGCGGAACAAACACTGGTAGCAGTTACTTCTGTAAAATATCTGGGAGTATGCGTACGGAACGATTTGAAGTGGAATGATCATATAAAATTAATTGTTGGTAAGGCGGGTACCAGGTTCAGATTCATTGGGAGAGTCCTTAGAAAATGTAGTCCATCAACAAAGGAGGTGGCTTACAAAACACTCGTTCGACCTATACTTGAGTATTGCTCATCAGTGTGGGATCCGTACCAGATCGGATTGACGGAGGAGGTAGAGAAGATCCAAAGAAGAGCGGTGCGTTTCGTCACAGGGTTATTTGGTAACCGTGATAGCGTTACGGAGATGTTTAGCAAACTCAAGTGGCAGACTCTGCAAGAGAGGCGCTCTGCATCGCGGTGTAGCTTGCTCGCCAGGTTTCGAGACCGTGCGTTTCTGGATGAGGTATCGAATATATTGCTTCCCCCTACTTATACCTCCCGAGGAGATAACGAATGTAAAATTAGAGAGATTCGAGCCCGCACGGAGACTTTCCGACAGTCGTTCTTCCCGCGAACCATACGCGACTGGAACAGAAAAAGGAGGTAATGACATTGGCACGTACAGTGCCCTCCGCCACACACCGTTGGGTGGCTTGCGGAATATAAATGTAGATGTAGATGTAGAAACCGAACTAACCAAAGGACATCACACACATCCATGCCCGAGGCAGGATTCGAACCTGCAACCGCAGCAGTCTCGCGGTTCCGGACTGAAGCGCCTAGAACCGCACGGCCACCGCGGCCGGCACGTTATCTTCGTGGTGTAGCAATTTTAACGGCCAGTAGTATATGAGCGAGGTTTCTAGGGCTGCCGCCGCCTCTCACATCCCAATCTCTATCGTTCACAGTCATTCCAGTGTCCTTCATTAAGACCTCTCGCCACTATTGCTTCGTTGACGTCGTATTTGCAGCAACTCGCAGGTCTACCGCGCTTTCTTCTTTGATGTGGACTCCATTGCCATACACGTTTTGGTCATCTTGTGTATGGCATACGCTGGAAGTGACCACACCAGAGTAGGCGCTTCCTTTCTATGTACTCTAGCATTGTGCTTTCGACATTCATAACCTCTCTGATCCTATCATTTCTAATATGATCAAGCCTGTAATATCCACAACTCCGTCTCCAGAAATCCATCTCGACAGCCAGCAGGCGATCTTTCTGCCTCTGAGTTATTTTCCACAACTCTGCACCATATGTTGTGATATTTTCAATAATTGTGTGGTAGATGGTATGTTTTGTTCTGCCCGTTATGTTTTTGTTCCAGAGAATACCATTTAATTGTTTTACGGCTCGCTTTCCCTGGCCAATTTTATTGTTATATCATCCATACTTCTACCATTGGACGACAGTGTGACTTCCAGATACTTAAAATTTGGACACCCTTTAACAGTATCAGTACCTAGTTGTTAGTCGTTAACAGCATTTTCTCCCACTTTCAGATATTCTGTTTTAGATATATTTATGACAAGACCCCATTTTTCATATTCTTCTTTTAATTTACGAAGCATGTAATTTTCATCTTCCTCATCTCCAGCTACTAACACTTGGTCGTCATCAAAAAATAGAGTGAACAATATCTCATCGTCTAAGGGGTTACCCATTGCTCCGCATTTCCTTTTCCAGGATTTTAGTGCCTCATCTAGGTAGATCTTAAGGAGTGTGGGGGCGAGTGTGCATCCCTGGCGTAGTTCCTTTGTCACCTCAAACTCTTGAGATAGTTGATTTCTCACTTTTACTCTTGCCGTACAGCCTTGGTAGAGGAGTCTGACGGCTTCCACATAGCTCGGTGACACGCCATTATCAATTAGACTTCTCCATAGCTTGTTATGTGGAACTGTGTCGTAAGCTTTCTGGAGGTCTACAAAAACAAGGTGGGTCGTAAGGCCCCTTGCTGTTCTTTTCTCCACTAGGTGTTTGAGGGTAAATACTTCATCAATACAGGAGCGACCAGATCTGAATCCATTTTGTTCTTCAGATTCAGTTATTTATTCTTCTATCCTCTATTTTAGGATACGGCCATAGACTCTCGCCATGGATGGCATCACACTAATACCACGATAGTTTGCTCAATTTCTCCTGTTGTCCTTCTTAAATACTGATGTAATTGTTGCCTTTTTTCACTATTTTGGGGCTTCGTCACCTCTAAGGCATTTGTCAAAAATCACTGCCAATATCTCAAAGAGTTTTGACGATACTCCTTTAACCAGTTTTATATAAATTAATGCTGGACCTGGCGACTTTCTGTTTTTCATGGCATTAATTACATTTTGGACTGTCTTCAGGGTTATCGGTGTTATATTATCATTACTGATTTCAATGTCTGGAGGATTCTCAGTGAATGGCGCTCTATTCTCAGCTAGTAGTCCTTGGTAGTGTTGTACCCATTCCTGCATGCTAATGAGGTTTAAACTTGCTTTATCTTCATTGTGTGTTCATTGTCTTTAATACCTTCCAGGCTTTATTTTCTCGTGTATTCCCCATGCTATCTATTCACCGGTTTCATGCCAGGCTTTGTTTTTTGCCTTAATTATTGTATTCTGTGCATCTTTTCTCCGCTACCTGTATTCCCGCCAAACATTGTCTCATCTTTAGTTCAACCATTTATTATAAGCTTTCGTTTTACTTTCTATCTGCTCTTGTACCGACTGATTCCACCACTCATCACATATTGTATTACTCTTCTGGATTTCTTTTTTTCCCAGTCCTTCATCAGCTGTGTTACGGATGGCTTTTTTTAACCTTCTCATACATCTTATCTGCAGAGGTTTCTTCAACGGCAGCAAGTTTTTCTGCTAGCCTTTGCTGGTACAAGAAATGGGTAGAACTATGGTCAAGGCTTTGTAAATTATATTCAGTATTATTTGCTTTCTCTGGCTCGGTTTCCGCTTGAATTTCTGTCTCTTTGATAAACTTGAATAATATCTTAGACATTAGCAGAAAATGGTCTGATCCGCACTCTGCACCTCTCACAGCCTTCACGTCTTGTACTACTAGCTTTGTTGTTTGCTTTATTATGACATCGTCTATAATGGGCTTGAGGTTAATGCTTGGTTTCGTCCATGTGTATTTGTGGATGTCCTTATGCTTGGACCATCCACTCAGAATTTTTAAGTCATTTGACATGCAGAATTCTATCACTCTTTCACCATTATTATTTATGGTTTCTTCACCATATTGTCCCACAATGTTGCTATCAGATTTCCATCCTGTTCTGGCACTTAGGTCTCCTATCAAAATGACTTCTTTGCGATTCCCTACATTTTCAAGAGTGTAGAATAAGTCTTTCTTCGCTACATCAGCGTCGTCGTTTGGTGAATAGGCCACAATAATCACAACAGAATGGCCCTTTATTTTCATCTGTACTTGCAGAATTCTATCACTGACATATACCCAGCTGGTTAGGTTTTTCTTCAGTTGTTTCTTTATGGCAATGGCAACTTCACATTGGGCTCGTAGTTCCTTTGGTACGCCACTATAAATGTATATGTAATCATTTGTCTCTTCTTAACCGTGTACTTTCACTTTGGTTTCTGTTAGGTCCACTATATCGACGTCAAGGCGCTTAATTTCTTTACATACCTCACGTTTCTGTGTAAAAATTCCTTGTATATTCCATGCTGCAATTCTCATTGTCCTTTTTCGTGGCTGTTGTCGTCTTAGTTTTGATCCATTCCGGTCCGCGGCTAAATTGGGAGGTTTTGCAAGTGGTTTCTTTTGCTAGGGTGGAGTCCAACGCCTAAACCCCCGACTTGGAGGACCAGGTGATTTTTAATCGTGGTTTTCTTCCACTAGACAATTGCCTTTCTGTGCCCAGGGACTCTGTCTATCCCTCCCTTGGGTTCCTCGGGGAATGAGGTACCACTTACGCCAAGTCCGCCTTGCTTGCCGATGTGGTCTTCACCCGTAACCCTGGGCATGGGTAACGCGGTATACCCCGCGATACTGGGTCCCCAGCGAAACTATGTCACCAGTTTGAAAGTTGGGACCACCGCCGCGACGTGGACGCGCCTGCTGAGAAATACCCAAGTCCGCTTAGAGAAGGGGGCTCTAAGCACACTGGGCCGGGTTAATGTGCGTGTATGGCTTCAAGCACAAACGCACGTTAAGTATAACTGTGCTTCCCCACAGCAGGTGAAAACGAGCCGTGTGGCGAGCACAAAAACAGCATTCTACTTATTATATTTTGTAGACTATAAGACACACTTTTTTCTTAGGAAAATTGCCTTCAAAACTCGGGTGCTTCTTACACTCGAAAATAATATAAAAATGTCCAGTGTTTAATTTAAAATTCCTACCAGTCTTAAAAATTACCTTGTATTCGATGCCGTGGGAAACCCATCTCTGTCTGGCAAAAATGGAGTCAACTGTTAGCAGCAGTGCACCGATACGAAAATGAATTTTTAGGATTCACAAACTTGTAACACTGTCTCTCTTCCGCCTCGTCATCAAAAACCCAGAACACTACCTAGCCTATGATGCGTCATTGCAGTCTACGGTGCCACTGAACTTGAATTGAAAGTGATTTTTGTCATCGGTAACAGTACAACATTTTTGCCAGTAGCTAGTTTCATAAAAATAAAAGATATTAGTATGATGTGAGGTATAAATTGAAAGTAGTAATATATGCAGAAGAAATTGGAAACAGAGCAGCTGAGCGGCATTTCGGCCCTCCACACACAAAAAAAAAAAAAAACATTCGCGACTGACGGTCTAGTAAAGAAGAACTGAAGAGAATGAAAAAGACTAAATGTGCAAATGGCCAAAACTAGAAGATCAAGAATTGAAGTGGATTCAAGGGCACTCTCGAAATGGCTTTGAAATTAATACAAAAATAGTTCAAATAGCGTACACGCTCGTAAGTTAGCCCTACAGTGGTACTTAACACACTTTAAGGGCGGAGTTGTTTGGTGCTACAGCTTTATGAAGAATCATGGACTTAGCATGCGAACGAAAATCAAAATATCTCACAAAATGCCACAAGAGTATGAAGAGAAAATATTATCTTTCCGTCACCATTTTATTCAACATTGGAAGAAAACCAGTGTGGAAAAAATAGCAAATATGGACGAAACTCCTCTGACATTTGATGTGCCGAGTAACAGAACTGTTGCCATGCAAGGTGCTAAAGCTGTAACTATAAAAACAGGTGGACATGAAAAAATGCACCACACTTTTGTCCTTTCACGTTGTGCTGACGGTAATAAACGTAATCCAAGCGCAAAACATTGCTAAAGCCTTCTGAAATACCGCCAGGTGTTGTTCACGTACGTGACAAGGGTTGGATGCACGAGGCTGGTATGAAATTATAGAGTAACAGAGTGTGGGAAATAAGGAAAGGCGCTTTATTCAAGAAGAGATCTCTTCTTGCAGTAGATCAGTTTAGCAGTCAATCGAAAAAATTTGTGACAGAGAAACTGAGACAGGGAAATACAGAGCTTGCTGTTATTCCGGGAGGACTTACTTCACAACTGCAACCTCTTGATGTCTCGATAAATAAACCATTTAAAGTGAAGTGCATATGAAACATGTATGGAACAAATAGACAATGGATGAAACCCAACATGAATTCACGCCGCAGGGAGCTTTAAAACGTATATGTGGCAAGAGTGTAACATTATACGTATGTAGGCGAGCTATTCAGTCGCCTGGGATTGCTACGAGATGAGGTGAATTTGCTTGTTCGGTTGTATGCTAAGCCTGCGGGCCCAGGGCTCAGGGAGCGACGTGGCCTGTTCGGCCAAAACTCCGTGGCCAGTCAAGTTGCAGGGACAGTTGTTGGCAACCCCAGACGCGGGTACGAAGACTTGACAGTAAGTGGGTAAATCCGAGTTTGTGGAATTTGGACAACGGTCACTGAGAAGAAGCGGCTGTGCACCAGCAATGACAGTGTGTCAGACAAGCTGAGAGATGGCCTCTTACAGCTCTTTGAAATTCGACGATAAACACAGTCACATAATAAAGCGAATCTGAATACATCTGCGATCTGAGAAAAATAAGCCACTTCCAGTGACACAACAATATTTTCAGTGTCTTTAAATTTATTTTTCTATGCCCATCCTTGTGATTGCAGGTCTCGGGGGACTTCGGCCATTCACTTATGTAAGAAAATGGAACAGCTACAGAAGTCCTTATAATGTCTGTTATTGTATGACTGCGAGGTTCAGTGCTTCAGTGCGCCAACTTCAAGCCTTAGTTGATGCTGAGGAGGTTAACACTATCCTTATACACGATACATCAGTGTCCAACATCTACAACCGGTTTTTCCAGACTACCTGTAACTGCGTCGTTGTCTCTTCATCAACTCAGCATCAGGTAAGACCTGAAGATGTTGCACTGAAGCACCGAAACTGGTGGCCATACAATAACTGACATCGTAAGAATGGCTGTAGATGTTTCATTTTCTTGCAATATTTTTCAGTGACTAAACATTTTCGCTGTGTCTATCATTCCTGAAAGCTACATATCTGTAACAATTTTATTTCTTGATTTGTTACGTTTTTTTATATCTTTCCATTGTGTGATGCTTGTTAGAACATCGTATTCTCCATCATAACACAGCAAATGAATGCAGCATGATTACCTTGTATCTTGTCATATCTCTGTATTTATTTAATGAATACGTTACTGTTTTTGCCAGATACTTATTTAACTATTGATTTCAGTTTCTAATATAAAATAGTGCTAATTTAAGAAGTGGTCAATGGTATGTGTTACCTGACACCACCTTTGAAAATAGAGTGAAAAGACGTTTCTCTCAGGTTGGATTAAATAATTATTTAATCAATATTAATGAGAGTTTGTTGTCACTTAATATGAGCACGCTTGTGCAAGAACACTACCTTATTTATCTATGGACAAACCTTTATTCCTATTTATTGTAAATGATCTGAGTCTGACCAAATGTTTATAACATTTCTTTATTTAAATATTAGTTCAGTGCAGAAAGTGGTATTGTTGAGTGAAATCCTGAGTGAAGAACTTAAGAACGTTATATTTTTGGTGAGGATAGCCTTAGCCAATGGAAAAGCAGGCAGTGGCGAACACCGCTGGAGTTAAGAGGAAGCTGATGTTTTCAGAGCGATGCACTCAAGGGAGTGATTCTGGGCACTTTGCGTACAGATCTTGAAGAAGACACTTTTACATTTGTTCAGGAAGAAGGCAGATCTGCCTGACGTAACATGTGTTATTCAGTCGTGTAGGTGATTGATTCTGGACGGTGAACGGTCATTATGATACTCTAACTTTTTCCGATTGCATTACGGAATTGAGAATACACAGAGTATAAGTTTCTACTCGTAATCTTGAGCGTGTTAGTTTGAAAATCATCATTTGAACTCTGAGCTATTTTGAGCTAGTGAATATTTCGTTCATTGTGATCACAAAATAGACTTAGTTCTCGCGTGTCTTGGATGACGATTGAGCTTGGGAATCCTGTTACCATTCTCGTAACGCTCTAAACGCAACTTAACTGCATTCGATACATTTATTTTATGTCTATGTTTTAACTGGAAATCGTAGGACCACTTTCCGTTTATTTGAGATGCACTTTCTTGAGTAAACATTGTTCAACATTATTTTCTGTCGTCTATGTCAATTAGAATAGAATTATTTTTATTAAATTATTCATTTAATATGTATGTTTATTTCATTAATTCTCAATTCCAGCCAATGCATAGACTATTTGAGTGCAGGATTACAGATTCAGATTATTATTTGCAGTGAGTTAGATGCGGCGCATGAAAGCAGACTTCATAGAGCCAAACCTTTTCAACAGAGCCGTTCATAGCTGAGTTATCTAAGGTGCAAGCAGCATCAGGTAAAGACCCAACTGGTTTACTTTTATGGATGCTGCTTGGAGAGCAATTACGCAGTATAAAACCGTTAGGTAACGTTGCAAGAACAAGTCATTTTTCCCTTGGTCAGCAGGTCAGGTGCTGAGGTGTCGACACAAAATGGTTAGTCAGTACTAGCAGCCGTAGTCCACGTAATGGCGTAGTTACGACCTTGCGGAAAGCATCAAGGCGTAAATTTTTGGCGTATTTTTGGGAAGACTGTTCGACGCAGAGGAAAAACAACCAATACGCTTGTGTGTGTACGTATTAAGGTACCACATATAAAAATATGTGCACTTACATCTGTTACAAAGTGTATGATTCCAAGGTTGATGAAAACATGGAATCACGTGAGTCTTTCAGAAATACGGCAAATTCTTCCTATGTAAAGTATAATTAAAGCAGAATTTTCGAGATGGTGTGTTTAAACGTGGAAGTCAGATTAAAACAGTTTCATTTCTGTCTGCTTTTTATGCACCATTCTTCTGAGGCTCTAGACGGTATTCTCACCGTCACAGTGGAAGGGGTGCAAGGTTATTCATAAGTAACTGCGGGGTTTCAGAATACGATTGTGCGATAACTACAAGACACACAGAATATATACACATAAAAGTGGAGATAGTCTCCCTCCAAGTTTCAGTTCGCAATGCACTCCACACCACAGTTATCCAAGGGGACAGGCGTGGTAGAACATATAGACAATATTCTTTTACAATTTTTTGGTATGGTTTCAGAAAAGTACTACCACCTCGTGGCTGGATTTCCAAGATGTAAAGGGTAAAGGAGTAATCTTCTCTTTATTTCCGCTTGAGAAGGGTGTTGGGCACTAGTTCCTTTGACTCCCTAGGCTGTTGGTTACCATTTCATTTAATGTTACATACTGTTCCATTTAACTTCCCATTTCTGTCATACAACGTTACATTTTTTTCTCCTTTTTTGTTTATAAACATCCTTTACTTTGTTATGTCATCGGGGTACCTCAATGGCGGTGCTGAGAGTTCTGATGCGATGCCGCCTCTCAGGGGCGACAGATCCCACATGATCGAGATGTCGCTTAATGCTTCAACGGTAGCAAGCTGTTGTTGTGTGATGACGCGCTTACTTCCCTTATGGTCTCCACGCGCAGTTCCTGCTGGAGATCCCTGATCCTTGCCCATCCAGATGTTCCAAGAAAAACTGTAGGCATCGGTTTTGTACGGTTTGCAGCGGTTTGAGATTGCCGATACAGGTGATCCCCCAGGATGAGTATCCACATAAGATTAATGGCGTAGTTTGGTCTTAGTGTTCAGATATTGACTCGACAGTGGTGGGCATAGTTGGTGAAACAGGTGCAATATGGTGCTGTTGCATTTTCCCTGAACTTAGTCCTTGAAGAGGAGTTTCCAGCCCAGTATCCCCACTCCCACGCATTTCTCCTGATTTGTCCAGTGTTGTACAGTGTGGGACAGTGTTTTATAGTGTGGGGCTGTCTCTGAGTTTGGGCCGATGGTGAATAAACGTAATGGCTTGCATCTTCTCCGCATTCAGGGTAAAGCAGTTTGCTGCTGTCCATAGTTGAATAAGTGTAAGCTGACGCTGGAGACACCGTATCGCTGCATCGACTCTGTGACTGTTGGTAAGGATCACTGTATTGTCCGCTAACTGCCCAAACGCGACTTGTGGAAGTAACTGCACGTCATTCACATACAAGACGAATAGAATCGGGGACAGAACAGAACCCTGAGAGATATCCCCCGCCCCACACCCGGCCGTTGTTGACGCTGACAATTAATTAGGACAAAACATCGCCTTCAGATAGCTGTCAATAATCTTCGTGCACTAGTCCTGGATAGTGGGGATTTCATGCACTTGTACGAAAATCATCCGTTGCGTATTGTCACATCAAACTGGTTCATACCTATAAATGGGCAACCCAGTGCAGTGGACCGTTCTCGCGCCATCCCGCGCAATTCGTGTCAGCGACTTCAGTGAATCGCACTCACTGTCTGATGTTTGACGAGCCGCAAATGGGCTGACACTGAGCACCTGTAGTATGATTTGAAAACTTAGAGGGATGCTCAGTCTGCTGATATGTGACACATATGGAAATCACCACTTTAGTTGTAAGGCTTTAAATTCACGACCAGTTTCTGGTTAACAAATGAGCGTCATCAGGTGCAATTACTTAAAATAAACCAGAGAGGTACGCTAAAAATAAACTTTACATACGTTTGTATGTATCAAATAAAACAAATGAGGACTATTATTTATAAAATTGTAACATTGGTCGGGCTATACACAAAGAAAGGAGAGAGGAATACGTCGCGATACAGTCTTCTTCTTTTGCGTAGGGTTCAAACGGCTCTGAGCACTATGGGATTTAACATCTTAGGTCATCAGTCCCCCAGAACTTAGAACTACTTAAACCTAACTAACCTAAGGACATCACACACATCCATGCCCGAGGCAGGATTCGAACCTGCGACCGTAGCAGTCCCGCGGTTCCGGACTGCAGCGCCTATAACCGCACGACCACCGCGGCCGGCTTTTGCGTACGCCCTTGTCCCACAGGTTTTGCAGGGTCGGCGTGCCTACAATCGGACTTGGCAAGGTTAATTTGAAGGGGTGGCCAGATGCTCTCCCTGCCGCCACCCCATACTCCCCCCCCTCCCCCCGTGGGGACCAGCTCGGTATTTACCTAGTGCAGTGTGAAAAACCACCTAAAAACCACATCCAGGCTGGCCGGCACACCGGCCCTCGTCGTTAATCTTCCGGGCAGATTCGAATCGGGGGCGGCGCGCCACCTGAGTCCCGGAAGCAGCGCATTAGCGCTCTTTTTTTTTTTTTCCAAAGCATCTACTTGACCCAACGTGCTCCTCTACTCCATGCCCTTCATTCTTACAACACAATCTACCTGTTGCCACACATTATTATTTACATTACGGTTTACTTGTGATTATGGCTCAGCAATAGTCGAGCGCTACGAAAAATTTCTTACAGACTCATTTAATGTTCCCCTCCACGGAAATCTTTGCTAAAAGGCGAAAGATTTGTTTTGAAGGGAAACCAGAGTGCGCTCTCTGCTAACCTGGACGTCGCGATACAGTGTAGGTAACTAATAATGAAACAAACCGCCCAGGAGAAGGGGCATGGCATAAGATAAGAACCGAAACACTTACATCGTGTGCAGCGACCCAAAGTGCTGCGAGACTGGGTAGTGCGGAGGCGACTACCACAAGTGAACACAGAGCACGGCGTGGCGCACCCGAAGGACAGAGCTAAATTGATAAAATTTAGTGTGACGATACTGTGGCCGTCTGTTAGGACGACCAGAAGTGAATGACATGAGACCGACTTGCCCAGCTGTTACATTTGAACTGAAAATTTTAAATGTGAAGTATTGGAGAAAACATAGAATGGTGTAAACGACCCGAAAGGCGCTTACAAGAGTACAATAAGACAAATTTAAAAGGATTATTGAACACATTGAAATCAGGATACGAAACGAATAGATGATAAATACAACTAAATAAAAAGCTACTAGATTAGAGAGACCTTTGCAGAATAAAACTTAAATGAGCAATAAAGTTTTCCCCACAAGTGATGGGCACATGCATTTTAGTGCCTATACGTTTAGCAAGGATCCAATAGCACGCTATAATGAGAAGTTAATAAAACCATTAAAAGTGTGCATAATTATATTTCAAGTAGAATTCTTAAACTAATTGAATCGTAAAGTTTTTGTCATAAATGATAAACATAGGCCATTTAATGGCTGTACATTTAGCAAGATTCCACTAATGTACCATAATCAGGAATTAATAAGGCTGTTAAAAGTACATTTGCAACGCATAATTATTAGAAACCAGAAAGAGGAAGGGGTGAATCCGGAAGTTGCTTCAAGAGAGAAAAATGCATCGTATGTAGTGGTTATTTTTTATCGCTCTTCTCTTGGTTCTTTTCAGCGATTGCACCTGATGATAGTCACTTGTTAGACCGAAACAGGTCGTGAATTTAAAAATAAAAGCGTTACAACAGAAGCGGTGATTTTCATTTCTGTTACGATGCTCAGTTGCGGATGTTCACCCATCACGATTCTTTCCACTACTGATGTGTGTCTTGTAGCTTTCTCCCAGTCATCTTCTGAAATCTTGGAAGTGCTTTTGAATAACACTGTATAATGCAGGTATTATACATCTTACATGTTGGAGGTAGCGGTGGTTGTAAAGTTAATCGATGTAGCATTTAGCGCGCATGCATGCATGCACCCACATACACACACACACACACACACACACACACACACACACAAATAAAGGAATTTTGTCCATAGTTATTCATTTAGAAAGTCAAGCTTCCAACGGCTGGGTGTCATGGTTTAACTCATCACACAGTTACCTTTAAAATGCATAAAAAGTCGTAAAATGACATACACTAATACTTTCATTTTATCTTATAACAGCCTTTATTAAATTTAAGTGCCAATTATAATTTCCTTCCATAACTTATTGTCCATATATAACGAAACAAGGATTACTACTTTGAACTTACTATTTTATAGTGAGCAGGACGCTTAAATAATTCAGTAACAGCAAAAACATGATATCTGCAGATAAGTAATACTTATCTTGCAAAGTTGATCTCAGTATTAGAAGATTTTGTGCACGGTTGCAGGAAATAACAAGTCTCTGCCTCATTATATTCCTTTTAGCTATTTTCTTCATTTATTTATAAGTTTTCGAGACATTTTACGACAACAGTTTTCACATATATATTGTACAACTGTCTTGCGCTACACAAAGAAGACAGTCGAACAAAGAACATTATGTACCAAACTCAATAGCTACTAAAACCACTCTGACGTGCTTGGCTCCAAAAACTCGGCATGTCTATTACGAACCCGGCTTCCAATAACTTCTAGAACAGGATGTGAGCCATATTGGTATTAATATGAGTGTCTTAACTGAAATTGTTTTTCAGATTTAATTTATAGTGTTTCCTGGAAATAATTATTTACGTGAAGGTTTATAGGCTTAATGGTTATTAACAAAGGTTGCAAATTATGACAATGTGAAAAACAGTAGCTTCCTGTTATTTTATAAGATTGATTTTCTTACCAGTAGTACAATGTGAAAAATTATAAATGGAGACAAAAATTTTATTTGCATGAAAATTGAAGCATAACAATGTTACGTTTACTGTAAATTTGTTTTTAGATCATTTAAGTTGACAATTGTGATTACTAACTGTCATGGTGTAAGATCAATACTACAAAATGCATATATATGAATAATAAAAATATATTAACAGAAAAGCAGTTTTTGGTTGTCAGATATGTTCAGAAATATCTACAGATGAGGAATATAACTTAACTATGGTCACAGTTTAGACAGAATCGAACATTTCGGTTAACCAGCGAAAGTTTGGATGAGGCAATGTGAAACTTCCCCATAGAAAATTAAGAATGACAATGCTGGAAAAGCTCTTGCGTTATTCGATACTGAAACAGCTGAGTAAAACTGAATGTACTGAGACTGTTTTATCTTTACTTATTCTGATCATCACTAAACTGACACACAATATTTTACCGCAACGCAATCTGACTTTCAATAATCCCTACAAAAGAATAGCCCTGCTAACAATAACTTATACTTTTCATGAATCACTTACATCACAAAAATCTTTGTTACTCGAACTACTGCAATACAGCGAGCGCCAATACTGCCAGCTAAATAAAAGATTCTAACTACTGAAGGCATTAACTACTGATAGGCATAGTTAATAAATCAAATATTTTGATAGAGAACAAACAATTTATCTACCGTAATAGTGTTCAAAAGTCATTATATATATATATATATATATATATATATATATACTGGGTAATCAAAAAGCCAGTATAAATTTGAAAACTGTATAAATCGCGGAATAATGTAGATAGAGAGGTACAAATGCTTGGAATGACATGGGGTTTTATTAGAACCAAAAAAATATAAACGTTCAAAAAATGTTCGGCAGATGGCGCTTCATCTGATCAGAATAGCAATAATTTATTTATTTATTTTTATTTATTTACGCATTTATTTTACCTGGCAAGATTAGGGCCTTCAGGCCCTCTCTTACACCTAACCAGGCATACTCAGATTCAACAAATTTCAGTTTCTACAGAACATTAAGGACATATAACATGTTATACAGTATTAATGTTACAGAAAAAATTAGAGATTATAAAAGTACTACAATGATAATTATAACAATCAAAAAGTAATTATAATAATCAAGAATAATAATAATAGTAATGACTATGTATGGGAAAGTGAACATATTTTTTCTTTTATGAATGTCAGTCCTATTGCTAGTTGGGAATTTTCTCGTTATATTCTTGCAGCTTGTGAGTTATTCTCATCAAGCAGAGACATAAGACGATAGAATGGGGTGAAAGAGATATAGAAAAGGTAGATAAGTTAGAGGAGGAGAAATAGAATCGTAAAATTCGAAGCTATGATGGAGAGGAGAAAGAAAAAGATGAGAGGGGCACGACAATGGTGGCTATACCGTCCCTAATATGTAAGTCTTGAGTTCCCTCTTGAATGTTAAGTGGTTCTGGATAAGACGCAGATCACAGGGGAGCGCGTTCCATAGTCGTATGGCTGAGATGGAGAATGACACAGAGAAAGATTTTGTGTTATGTAAAGGTACAGCCAAGATGCTAGATGTATCCGATCTAGTATTGCGGTTGTGGAATGATGATAGGTGTTTAATGTGAGAAGATAAGTATTGGGGGCACCAGTGGCTAAGAAATCGTTGAAGTAAGCACATCGTGTGGAGATCGCGTGCCTTATGTGGGCGTATCCAACCTAGCTGGGAGTATGAAGAACTGATATGATCATACAACCGTATATTGCATACGTATCTAACGCAAGCATTCATCACTAGCTCGAGGCATCTCGAATTTTCACTATTTGTGCCGTGTTGAACTACATCACAGTAGTAAAGATTAGGCAAGACTAGTGTTTGGACTAATTTTTGTTTAACATGGGTTGGAAATATTTTTCTAAATTTTTGAATTGCATGTAGGGAGGAGAGCGATTTCCGGCAAGCTGTGACTGTTTGTTCTTCCCAGTTTAGGTGTTCATCCAAGATTATTCCAAGGTCTTTTACTGTTTTTTGGTATGGTAGTTGGGTACCATTGAGGAGTATTTGAGGGACTGTTTCGCGAAAGTACCGACTGATTAACTTTGGATGAGATATAAGTATGACCTGGGATTTCTTGGTGTTTAGTTTCAGACCTAGGTTCTGTGCCCATCGAGAAACAGAGCAAAGATCTGCGTTCATACTCGCTACTGCGTCAGCAATGTTCTTGGGGCTTGCACTTATGTACAGTTGGATGTCGTCGGCATATAGATGGTAGTTGCAGGAGTGAATCACTGAAGAAATATCATTAATGTACAGTGAGAAGAGTAATGGACCAAGGACGGAGCCTTGGGGAACTCCAGAGCGCACGTTTTTCCATGATGACTTTTACGACCCACAAATGACTTGTTGACTTCTGTTTTTGAGGTAGCTGTCGAACCAGTGTATAGCGCTGTTTGAGAAATTCAGCTGTTTCATTTTAATTAATAATATATCAAAGTCAACTGTATCAAAAGCCTTGCTAAAGTCAAGCAGTGTTAGGATGGTAGCTTCACGTCTGTCCATAGCATGTTTAATGTCATCAGTTACTTTGATTAATGCAGTTGCTGTACTATGGTGCTTTCGAAAGCCTGACTGATATTTGTTGTGGATGTTATGAGTTTTGAGGTAATCCGTCAGTTGTTCATGGACGATGTATTCTAGGGCTTTAGATATTGCAGGTAGTATGCTGATCGGCCTGTAATCACCTGGCGACTTAGGGTTGTCAGTCTTGGGTATAGGTTGAATTAAACTTTGCTTCCACTCAGTAGGATATGTACTACTGACAAGAGACAGGTTGACGATGTCTGTGATAACTGGAGAAATAGTGTCTACGACGTTCTTAATCATGCCAATGCTCACTCCATCATTTCCTACTGCCTCGGAAGAGATTCTCATAATTGCCTTGTGTACTGTGCCAGTAGTTACATGTTTTAGGTAAAACTTGTCTCTCGAGAGATTGATATCTTGGGGCTGGTAATTTGTCGCTGCGTGGCAGTTTATAGCTGTTGAGAAGAAATCATTGAATTCTTCTGCAGACGCTTGATAAACAGCGTCAGATCTTCGCTTCCCTATACCGAAACTGCGCAGCTTTTTCCACAGTGCAGCAGGTTTTGTTATACCGCATACGACAGAGCGGGCATGTCTGATTTTGGCATTCCTCACGCTTTGCTTGGTTCTATTTCGGAGTTTCCTATAAGCTTCGTACGCCTCGGGAGTTGGGTTACGCTTGAAGGCCCTATGTGCAGCATCACGTTTATTGATTAACTGGCGTAATGCAGTGGTGAGCCACGGAGCGGGAGCTCTCTTTACCTTGACAGTGCGTTGAGGAGCATGTTTATCATACAGTGTAATAATTTTGCGACATAATTCCCGAATTTTTCCGTCTAAAGTCGGTTCATTGCTTATATCATGCCAAGGGATGTCTGAGCAATCCTTTTGAAGAGCGTCATGGTTAACATTTTTTAGGTTTCTGTAGGTTACCAGGTGAGATTTTTCTTTGGTAGTATGCACTGAGTAATTTAAGAATATCACGTCGTGAGCAGAGAGTCCTGGAGCGGATGTCTGATTGGCGCGAATTATTTTATCTGGTCGCTTTGTTGCTATTATATCTATGAGTGTATGGCTGTGTGGCGTGTGATGAGTTGGGTCCAGCGGTGTTAAACTCATATCATTGGAGTGGAACAGTCTCCTTAGTTTTTCTGCAGAGGGAGATTTTAACTGTAAGTCGATGTTTGTGTCGCCCATAATGATTATGTGTTCATAATTAGGATAACAAAGTATGACAAAACAAAGATGATGTTCTTTACAGGAAATTCTCAATATGTCCACCATCATTCCTCAACAATAGCTGTAGTCGAGGAATAATGTTGTGAACAGCACTGTAAAGCATGTCCAGAGTCACAGTGAGGCACTGGCGTCGGATGTTGTCTTTCAGCATCCCTAGAGATGTCGGTCGATCATGATACACTTGCGACTTCAGGTAACCCCAAAGCCAATAATCGCACGGACTGAGGTCTGGGGACCTGGGAGCCCAAGCATGACGAAAGTAGCGGCTGAGCACACCATCATCACCAAACGACGCGCGCAAGAGATCTTTCACACGCCTAAAAATATGGGGTGGTTCTAATAAAACCCCATGTCATTCCAAGAATGTGTGTCAATTTTTACGTCTCTATGTACATTACTCCGTGGTTTATTAAGTTTTCAAATGTATACTGACTTTTTGATCACCCAGTATATATATATCCCCACATTCACCACTGCTGGCGGCTCACCTCCAAATGCCCAACGCTATGCGCTGTTCGCCCAACACTACACAAGCGAATATGAGAGGTGTCGGGGCTAGCAGTGTATTTAACACTAAATTCTTCTAGAATCTTCATATGGAAATGATGCTCTAAGCCCCCCCTTTTCTAACTCCGACTTTTGCTGTTGCACATGGATTAAAAAGAAACGAAAACTGACTGTAATCGACCCAGCAAGTGGAGTAGCAAAGAGTTTGGCACCTGCAATAATTTAATTTGATAAAGGAAAGTTTCATTAACGTAGTGAGAAACGAAAGGGTTGCTTTACCGAGCCACCGAATGAAAGTTATGTCCAAAATAACAATTTTATTTATTATAACTAAACTCAAAATAATAAACAAAACACGTGGAACATTTACAATATGTCAAATTGGATACTCAAATAAATGCTGTGAAGGTGAAGTTGTCCATAAACTAGCTTGTGACGTTTATGACCAAGTGGTACGCGGAGCCGATTCCTTGCAACTCAAATCTTAAGAGAAACACCCAGCCAAACCAACATTAATTGCTGCTACAGTAGTGAGAACTCAGGCAATGAACATCCAAGACAGAACCACTTAAGAAAAGACGGGAACAGGCGCGCTCTGCTGAGCTCTGATTATCACAGAGCAAATTCACTAATCTTCCGGTGCTGCGGACATATGTTACCAAGCTGTCTTCTTAACTGCAAGGACACGATATGGCGTACCGGAAGTGATGGCTGGTTGCTTCGACGTCCCGTCATGGTGATGATAATGTCGCGAGTATAGCCCGAAAAATATTATCCTGGTCTGGTTGTTCCAGACGAAAGACTTCCTATCAAGTCTCTAGGGGAGACGAAGAAGGCTCGCCACACAATCACTGACGGTACAGTGATTGATTTTAACAAGCGAAGTCACACACTAACTCCGATACAGTCAACTTTAGCCAAATCTGCTCAAGACTGACAACATAGGCCGCTTGTACGCAGAGTGTTGCCAACTGTACTCGGAAAGTTACGTTGAAATCGAAACTTCAGCAACTTCGTCAAACAGTTACAATTAAATGAAAGTATATTAGACAGCCAACGGAAGGAAGGCTGTCCAGAGCAGCGAGAGCTCAGTCTTGTAACCTACTCCGACCGAAAGGCGAGAGCCGACTCCTGAAGAGCACCCGTACAAACCGAACACAGAACATTGCCACCCCCACGACAGTGGCCGTGGTTAAACGTTCCAATCAGCAACTCGAAAACTGGTGGAAAATTCCACTCTATTGCCGAAGCACTACCATTCCACCAATGGAGGTTCTTGGCGCCAATTTCTGGGCCGATTTTGCTACGTCACGGATCTATGCCCTGAGCAAGCCAATCACAGTCACGATTTTGCAGAAAACGCGGGAATTTCCCCGCCAAGACTGCCTGGGAACACAAGTCATCCCCACGCCTCGCTGGTAGCTCGCCAGAAAGTGTTTTCCCTAAGTTTCTGCGAAGTAATGGAATCTCTAGCCAAGCTGCACCTTCAGGCCCCTGCGGGCATGTCGCCGCCGCTCTTATGACAATGTCGGCGTCTGGAAAGCATCCACTTGACTCCCTCACACCTGTCGGATTAACCCTTTCAAGATCAGCAGAACTCGCCTGTCACCGGACCACCCGGGTGACGAGAGACACTGCGTGGGGAAGTCTGTATGTGAAGGAATAGCAACTTTTCACTGTATGCAATTAGAGAGGAAAATCGAATTACTCAGAGTAAGACAGAAATATGAGAGGAGGCTCCGGCGACCTCTCAAATATTCCAACAGTGAGTCCAACCAGCAACAGATTGCACACAGCGCAGTCAGCGATTTTCATACACAGCACTATGTGGCATTACCAACATAAAAACCTAAACAGCCTACTTCCGAAGGATCATTATACTGTGTATGACAAATTAAAAATGGCTCTGAGCACTATGGGACTCAACTGCTGTGGTCATAAGTCCCCCAGAACTTAGAACTACTTAAACCTAACTAACCTAAGGACAGCACACAACACCCAGCCATCACGAGGCAGAGAAAATCCCTGACCCCGCCGGGAATCGAACCCGGGAACCCGGGCGTGGGAAGCGAGAACGCTACCGCACGACCACGAGATGCGGGCTATGACAAATTAAACACAGACACTCAGATGATGGGAGTTTGTCTCTTGAAACATGGGTAACATTCCATTTACTTGCGCGTCGTGAGTTAAAGAGCTATAAAGATGTGCACACACGTCTTTAGGAACCCCTTTGAATAGAAATGCTTCCAAATTAGCTCGCCAACACGAAGCGACGATGAGAAAGCATGCAGTAATAAGGCTGCCAGAGGCGACTTACACCGAAATTGTCGCGGCGAGTGGCAGTGCGCCGTAGCGTGACGAAAGTGTGTCGCGGGGCGGGTGGCGCCAGCAGCACGCCTCAGCCACAGCCAGAGCCACAGCCGCAGCACGCCACGCCACGCAAGATGCAGGGCGGGGCGTTGGCCGGCGCTCTGTGTCGCAAGGCGGCCGCCGACACAATACAGCATTCACCAGCGATCGGCGGTGCTCGGCTCAACAGCCAGGTCACAGGGCGACGCGTCTCACGTGCAGGCGAGCAACAAAGCGAGGGAATGTTAATGTACACTATCCACCAGAAACTATATAGACACTTATTACTGGATTTTAATTTAGGCAGTGTCCACACAGTGCGCTTAGGACTGGTTCCATGCTGGGGATATTTTCAATCGCCAGTCTAGGTGGTCGAGCGGTTCTAGGCGCTACAGTCGGGAACCGCGCGACCGCTACGGTCGCAGGTTCGAATCCTGCCTCGGGCATGGATGTGTGTGACGTCCTTATGTTAGTTTGGTTTAAGTACACTACTGGCCATTAAAATTGCTACACCAAGAAGAAATGCAGATGATACACAGGTATTCATTGGACAAATATATTATGCTAGAACTGACATGTGATTACATTTTCACGCAATTTGCGTGCATAGATCCTGAGAAATCAGTACCCATAACAACCACCTCTGGCCGTAATAACGGCCTTGATACGCCTGGGCATTGAGTCAAACAGAGCTTGGATGGCGTGTACAGGTACAGCTGCCCATGCAGCTTCAACACGATACCACAGTTCATCAAGAGCAGTGATTGGCGTATTGTGACGAGCCAGTTGCTCGGTCACCATTGACCAGACGTTTTCAATTGGGGAGAGATTTGGAGAATGTGCTGGCCAGGGCAGCAGTCGAACATTTTCTGTATCCAGAAAGGCCCGTACAGGACCTGCAACATGCGGTCGTGCATTATCCTGCTGAAATCTAGGGTGTCGCAGGGATCGAATGAAGGGTAGAGGCACGGGTCGTAACACATCTGAAATGTAACTTCCACTGTTCAAAGTGCCGTCAACGAGAACAAGAGGTGACCGAGACGTGTAACCAATGGCACCCCATACCATCACGCTGGGTGACACGCCAGTATGGCAATGACGACTACACGTTTCCAATGTGCGTTCACCGCGATGTCGCCAAACACGGATGCGACCATCATGATGCTTTAAACAGAACCTGGATTCATCCGAAAAAAATTACATTTTGCCATTCGTGCACCCAGGTTCGTCGTTGAGTACGCCATCTCCTGTCTGTGATGCAGCGCCAAGGGTATCCGCAGCCATAGTCTCCGAGCTGATAGTCCATGCTGCTGCAAACTTCGTCGAACTGTTCGTGCAGATGGTTGTTGTCTTGCAAACGTCCCTATCTGTTGACTCAGGGACCGAGACGTGGCTGCACGATCCGTTACAGCTATGCGGATAAGATGCCTGTCATCTCGACTGCTAGTGATACGAGGCCGTTGGGATCCAGCACGGCGTTCCGTATTAGCCTTCTGAGCCCAACGATTCCATATTCTGCTAACAGTCACTGGATCTCGACCAACGTGAGCAGCAATGTCGCGATACGATAAACCGCAATCGCGATAGGCTACAATCCGATCTTTATCAAAGTCGGAAACGTGATGGTACGCATTTCTCCTCCTTACACGAGGCATCGCAACAACGATTCACCAGGCAACGCCGGTCAACTGCTGTTTGTGTATGAGAAATTGATTGGAAACTTTCCTCATGTCAGCACGTTGTAGGTGTCGCCACCGGCACCAACCTTGTGTGAATGCTCTGAAAAGCTAATCATTTGCTATCACAGCATCTTCTTCCTGTCGGCTAAATTTCTCGTCTGTAGCACGTAATCTTCGTGGTGTAGCAATTTTAATCGCCAGTAGTGTAGTTCTAAGTTCTAGGGGACTGATGACCTCAGAAGTTATGTCCCATAGTTCTCAGATCCATTTGAACCATTTGAACATTTTCAATAAGGTGTCATAATGCCTCTAGAGGCACCACATCCTATTTTTCCGCAATAGCCGGAGCCAGAGAAGGTAATTGTGGTATCATCCAAAGATTTCCGTGCCATACCAGAGTCAGCAAGACTAATCGATACCGCAGACATTAGCGATGTCTCGCCGCAATCCGTAACAACGAATGGGAAGGCTAAAGAAGACGTAGCCACTCTCTCAGCACAGCAGCGCCATCATGCTGAGGTCAATACAGAGCTGAGCACGGAAGCTGTCTGTCCCGTTTATGCGTCAGAAGCAGCAATCAACAGCATCAAATAGGATTAAAGAGTTATTCATGTCTCAGATGGAAATGTTCTTTTGTAAAGGTTAACATCGTACTTCAAGACAAGAGTAAGTTAATCAAAGCATCAAAATATGCTTCAATAGTTACTGACAGTTGCAAATTATCAAGCACTCCTGTGGCTAAGGATTGCATAAAATTAAGGAAATCTTTTTGTCTTTCATCTAAAAAAGTGAACTAATACACTTAACCACCAAAGGAAGTGGTTTCGGCATACGTATTCAAATACAGAGATATGTACACAGGCAGAATACAGCGCTGCGGTCAATAACGCCTATATAAGACAACAAGTGGTTGAAATGGCTCTAAGCACTATGGAACTTAACATCTGAGGTCATCAGTCACCTACACTTAGAACTACTTACAGCTAACTAACCTAACGACGTCACACACATCCATGCTCGAGGCAGGATTCGAACCTGCGACCGTAGCAGCAGCGTGGTTCTGGACTGAAGCGCCTAGAACCGTTTAGCCACAGCGGCCGGCGACAACAAGTGTCTGGCACAGTTGTTAGATAGGTAAATGCTACAATGGCAGGTTGTCAAGTTGTGAGTGCGTTTCAAAGTAGTGCTACAGTCGGCGCACGAGCCACGGTACACGGAATCTCCGAGGTAGCGATGAAGTGGGGATTTTCCACGACGACTATTTCACGAGTGTACCATGAGTATCAGGAATCCGGTAAAACATGAGATTTCCGACATTGTTGCGGCCGTAAAAAGATCTGCAAGAATGTGACCAATGACGACTGAAGAGAATCGTTCAACATGACAGAAGTGCAACCCTTCCTCAAATTGCTGCCGATTTTAATGCTGGGTCATTAACAAGTGTCAGCATGCGAACTATTCAAAGAAACATCATCGATATGGGCTTCGTGTGGCGTGTGTAGTTGGAGTGATATGGGACTCCTGATGCGTATAGATACCACTCTGTCAGGTGACACGTACGTAAGCAACCTCCCTGATCACCTGCATCCATTCATGTAAATTGTGCATTCCGACAAACATGGGCAATTCCAGCAGGACAAAGCGACACCCCACACATCCAGAATTTCTACAGAATGGCTCCAGGAACATTCTTCTGAGTTTAAAGACTTCCGATGGCCACCACACTCCCCGGACATGGACATTACTGAGCATATCTGAGATGTCTTGCAACGTGCTGTTCAGGAGAAATCTCCACCGCTTCGTACTCTTACAGATTTATGGACAGCCCTGCAGGATTCATGGTGTGCATTCCCTCCAGCACTACTTCAGACATTAGTAGAGTCCATGCCACGTCGTTTTGCGGCACTTCTGCGTGCTCACGGGACACTACACAGTATTAGTCACGTATACCAGTTTCTTTGGCTCTTCATGTATTTTATATGTCGTACTTCAAATGAGCCATGTCACTTAACAACCAAAGGAGCTACAGTTAGGACCGGACCATTTTAATATTGTCTGGCCACAACAGTAGTGATGTTGGACGCTGGAGTCTGGACCGATCAATGTGCTCATTCACCCCTAAGGCGTTCCATTTCGTTCAGGTCGGGCCTCTGGACAGACCAGTCTATTTCAGGATCGTTACTGTCCACAAACCATTCCATTATGATAGGGTGCTTTTTTTGATGGGGTGCACTGTCATGCTTATACAATCATCATCGTTGTGGTATCGTCCAGAGATTACAGTGACACGCCAAAGTCGGCAACATAAATCGATACTACAGACGTTAGCGAGGGCTCGCTGCAATCTGCAACGACGTATGGGAGACGCTTCTAAAGACCAAAGCTCCCTCTCAGCACAGCAGCACCCTGGCACTGAAAGTCAATGTAGAGCCTATTACGGAAGCGCTCTCCACCATTACTTGGCCTCATCTGGAGTAGTAAACACCACGCTGGAAGATCAACAAGTGATTCGAAGTTCCTCCATGAACATGTACTGTAGTAAAGGTTGAAAACTGTACTTCAAGGGAACAATTTGTTAATTAGTGCATCAGGTGATCCTTTGCTACTCAATGACAGTTTTAAATTATCCAGTACTCCTGTTGCAAATAAGTGTGTCGAAGTATAGTAAATGTTTCATCTATTAATGTAATAAAGTGATCTAATATTTCATGAGTTACAGTTCCTATGTGCCACCAGACTGGACAACTAAAGGACCAACAGTTATGGAGGTTTCTCTGCCTCGTGATGACTGGGTGTTGTGTGATGTCCTTAGGTTAGTTAAGTTTAAGTAGTTCTAAGTTCTAGGGGACTGATGACCATAGATGTTAAGTCCCATAGTGCTCAGAGCCAGCCAGTTATGGAGGGACAAAGGGAGGTGGGTTGGTCTCAACATTCTTCCAATTGTTCCTCTACCGTGCGCAGTACACAAAGCTGCATTTAGCGTTTTCTTGAGAGCAATAAGGGGACCACACCCAACAACGAACAACACCACCATACTGTAACACCACCTCCTCCGTACTTCACTGTTGGCACTACACATGATGGCAGGTAAAGTTTCCCTGGCTTGTGCCGAACCGGAACCCCTCCAACGGGATTCCATAGGATATAGCGTGATTTATTAATCCAAATCACTCATTTGCAGTCATTCATTGCCTAGCTGCGTCGCTCTTTGCACCGCCTCAACCATCGCTTTGCGTTGACCATAGAAATGTATGGTTTATGAAGAGTCGCTCAAACATTGTTCTCCCTTGTTTTTGATTCCATGGGTGTAGTAGCTGGATTGCTGGTAACACTTTGGAACTCACGGGCGATTTTTTTTTTTTTTCCAATCACGCTATCCGTCAGTACATGAAGTCTACCTTGTGTTACTTTAGCTGTGGTTACTGCTACGCTTTTCCTCTCCACTGTCACATCACCACCAGTCGACTTGCGCAGCTTTAGAAGCGTTGAAGTGTCACTGATGGGTTAGTTACTCTGGTGTCATCCAAAGACTAGTGATGACTAGTGAACGTTGGAAGTAACTTAGCTATCCTGAGCGACCAAACCTGATGCTTACTGCTTCTCTGCTGATGACACAACTCCCCATCTCCTTTCATATGTCGGGTCCGCCTCTCGTGACATCTACTGGTAAATTCCGCATTATACAGGTATGTCCGGATATTACTGATCAGATAGTTTATATTGCTGACTATCAAGCGCTATTATACGACCTCGTTCAATCTCAGTGAGGTGCTGATAGTGGCGTCTTGTCACCTTAAAAGCATTTTTAACATCGATCCACCACGTCCAGTCTCAAAGGCAACTAACGCTCATGGCCGCTACAGCTCAGATTTAAAACAAACCTGATTATATCCTCGTAGTTGCATTAATAGCGCCACTCATATGGAGCCGGAACGAAACCATCTTTCAGACGTAGAAACACACTTACCAACTTTCCTCCTTCGTGTTGCGATTTATTTATTTTTTTATTTTATTTTTTTGCCGTCATTGTACCTTGAGTCAGGAACAGTGCTTGTTTGCTGGAAGACAAGTACCCACACAGACAGTGTGAAGACACTTCGAGCCTTCACGGAATATCGGCATGACGACTATTGTCGCAGTTTCCCTCGATGCGGGAGGAGAAAGAAGCACGCCCGCAGAGGTGTGGTCAAGAACAACACTGGACACACGAATGGTACCATGTCTTTTTCTTCACACGAGTCCCGGTTCGGCAAACAGCGACACGATGAACGTATCTGCTTGTGGAGTCTCTGAGGAGACAGCGTATGTGATACTGACCTAGCAGTGGTGTGACGGTGTGGAGTTATATTAGATGCTGAACACGATCATTTATGGTCCTGATGATGTTGACAGTAGCTGTTACATTTCTGAAGTGTTTAAGGCCCGTGTCTGTACCGTTGCTTCGAGACCTCCATGGCCAGGATAACGAGAGGCCACATGTCTGACGTACCTCAGTGCAGAAGGGTGTTCGACTGTAGTTCTGGACTCCATATTCTCCAGATCACTCACTCATTGAAAATATCTGGTCGTGGGTTACCGAGAGACTAGTGTGCAACCACTCGAGGCCCACTACGATAGATTTACTCTGACACCGAACTGAATCGCTATGGAATGACGTACTAGCAACTGTTATCCAAGTCCAGTTCGACTCGACGTCCAGTCTGTCGTGGCAGCTCTGTGAACTTAATTGCGTGCTGCGTATAGCACCAAATTACCTATACATTTAATCATGTAGTCTTCTTTATGAGCTGTTTATGCACAATACATAAAATTTCTTTATTTTATACCTTTCCTGGTGTTGGATATTTAATTGCCAGCATTGTACAAGAGTGTATTGGCACGGACATTTTCGGGGTTTTTCGAGACCTTGAGCTAGACTTACACATTTTACTCAGGAAAAAGTGTTCCAGATTCTGAAGTAACTGTTGCAAGGCACGGAGGGAAACGAGATGAAATACTTTTGCTTCTGCTTAACTTTATCCATTCACTGGAAGAAACACGACTAGTTTCTACTTACTTACAGTATGAAACACTGTTGACGGAGGAGTTGAGATCACAGTAAAAGGTACTAAGCACAGATTACACGCACAATACACATCTACTGTATACTGCATACCATTCAGCCGTAAATAAAACGGGACCAGGGGTCCTTAAGGAGGCTCAGAAAATATCAAGAAATTATACATTATTTTATGATTCTCTCTAAAAGAAGAAAAGCCTTTCAGAGTAGCTAGAACAAATTATGAAAAAAACTACACAAAATGGGACTTGTATTATCCAGTCCTTACCCTGATCAGGTGACTGACGAGTAGACGAACATTATTCTTACAAAAAACACTGCAAACAAAAAATCTCATTGACTGGAGTAGAATTGTCTGCAGTGTTGAGACCCGCTCGGAAATGAGCGCCCATGACCAGCGAAGACGTGTCTGGAAACGCCCCAGACAGCAATGGAATACCAGCCTTACTGTCGCCCGTCATGCGGACGAACAACCAGGAGTGATTGTCTTGAGTGTCATTTCATTTCATAGCAGGA
This sequence comes from Schistocerca cancellata, assembly GCF_023864275.1. Lineage (NCBI taxonomy): Eukaryota > Metazoa > Arthropoda > Insecta > Orthoptera > Acrididae > Schistocerca > Schistocerca cancellata. The sequence continues at coordinate 373,469,113 of NC_064630.1, read as the reverse complement.
CCCCTTTGGTTGTCACCCGCGGCACCCTTTCGGCACAGCGGTACGTCGACGGCATTCTGTCCCACGTTTAGTTGCCCTTCATGGCAAGCCATCCCGCGCTTACATTTCAGCAAGATAATGCCCGCCCGCAGAAGGCGAGAGGTTCAACTGCTTGTCTTCGTGCTTGCCAAACCCTGCCTTGGCCCTCAATGTCGCCGCATCTCTCCCCAATCGAGAACGTTTGGAGCATTGTGGGCGGGGCCCTCCAACCATCTTCGACAGAATTTGGCACAATATCCATCAGGAGAAAATTCAACAACTCCTTCAATAAATCCCAAGCCGAATAACAGCTTGAAAAAGTGCCGGAGGTGGACCAACGCGTTATTGACTTTCTCAGTTTGTGCAGCTCTCCCTCTTGAACGAATCATCCAGTTCTTCTGAAACTGTAATCATTTGTTTATCTGTACATTTACATCACATATTTCCTTTTTGTCTTAGAGTGTATACTCTATATAAGCTTCTGAGATGTATATAAGAGTGCGATATACGAAATCAATTTCTAAAAGAAGGAAGCAGGTTGTATTACATAGGTTGAATTAGGGAAGGTCAATACTGGCGAGAAAATAAATTGGGTTGGAGACCAAATGAGAAAAGGATGCATAATTAGGGATGCACTGAAAAGAATAGTAACTGAAAAAGAGGACCAAAGAACGAAGAATATACAGTACAAAAATGCTAAGGATATGTTATCCTGTGATGTTCCAAATTCTATTCATAGTGTGGTAAAAACACACACACAGAGAAATTGGACATAAATAATCCATCGTTAAAATGCAGGTAAATTATTGCTGATGCTGCATGTAGTAGATATGCAGACACGAGAATATTAGTGCAAGACAGGGAGATATGTCCGAATCAAATCAGCAAAGAGTTCAACGAATATGAAAAGCCTTCCACATAACCGGTCACTATTCTTTCAAATAACTTAATAATTTCTCATAAGCCAACAATGTGCAGTCTATACACTCCAAACATGACTGAATAACCTGGGATTGTGGCCAGAAAGTAAAACATATGATATCACAAATGTACCTCGGAACGCCAACAAGAGAAAGTCGAAACTACTATCCGAAAAACAAGTTGTTGAGCGGTTGGTTGACCGTTACGAAAAACTGCCCAACATTACATAATTAACGAATTCCCTAATATATACCACAGACTAAACTTCAGACCTGAAAATATCTGGAATTTTTTGTAAAGGACACGGGTGCACCCCACTGTGGGTGCGAATCTCTGAAGAATAAGGAAAAGCACTCTATGTAGCTAACCGATATCACAGTTGCAAATATGTACCGACCACACTTACACAAGTCACAGAAGAGAACTGTATACTGATGAGACTAATCTAATGAGGTATGTACTTCTAGCTCACATAAGACAGCACTGATGTTTGAATTTTGCATGATGCGAAAAAGAAACGAGATTTAGGAAAAATGGAAGTTCAGGATTTTGTATAATCAGCATCAAACTATTTATACTATGTTCGGCTGGTCCCGGCGGAGGTTCGAGTCCTCCATCGGGCATGGGTGTGTGTGTGTTTGTCCTTAGGATAATTTAGGTTAAGTAGTGTGTAAGCTTAGGGACTGATGACCTTCGCAGTTAAGTCCCATTAGATTTCACACACATTTGAACATTTTTTTTACTATGTTCAGTAACACAAACAGTCAGTTTTGAAATCACTTCACTTGCTTTAATATATGAGTTTCCCATGTAGTCTGGTTCCAGTTCTGGAGCACATGGTATTCACAATGAAAGCAGTTTCTCCACTTATTGCACATAGAATGGGTGGACAAAAATATGAAAACACATCAAACACAACACAATACCGTGCCTAATGTAGTGCAGGAAACCTGTTGGCATTCGAAACAGCTTCCAATTGTCCCAGTCGTCTCGGAATGGATAATATAGGTGCTCTATGGTTTTCAGGGGAATCTTACACCATCCTTCCTGCAAAATGGTGGCAAATTCAGGTAACGATGTTGGAGGTGGATAGTGATCATGCACGCTTCCATTCATAGAAGACCATAAAGCTCCAATAATATTGAGATCTGGTGATTGTGGTGGCCGAGGTAGATGCGGAACTTCAACCTCGTGCTCACAAAACCAGATCTGGCCGATGCGAGATGTATGAACAGGAGCCCCGTCGTCTTCGAACACAGAATCACCATGGAATGGACCTAATGTGCCAAGAAGGTCACGTAATCCTTGGAGTAACGTGACCTTGTAGAGCAACCCTGGGGCCCTTGGAATATATATATGCCCGCCCAGATCATCACAGGACCCCTGTCATGTTTCATTCTTCTGAGCAAGCAGCCTGCATCGTAGGCTTGAGTCACCGGACGTCAGTCTGCATCTGTAGCGTGAAGGTAGCGTTACCGTCTACTACGCAGGGGGCCCCGGTTCGATTCCCAGTAGGGCAATGGGTGCTGTATGTCCATCATTTTCATCATCATTGACTCGGAAGTCGCCGATGTGGCGTCATCTATACGGCGACCGAACTCCCCTGAATTGGGCCTCCCGGCCAAGCAATGCCATACGATAATTTCATTTCATTTTTTGCCGGTTGTCAAACATAAACACGGTCAGAAGTTGGAAAAAGTGTGAAAGAAGACTCATCCCATCAAACGACTTTCTTCCATTACTCCATAGTCCAGGTTTTATGGCCTCGCTGATGAATTGTTTTGGAATTCTAGCTCGACATGCAACTCCCTGTATATGAGGCACCCTTTGTGTTGTTTTGGTGCCGGTAGAGTTCAAGAGTGCGACATTCATTTCTGCAGTGCGTTTTGCAGCTGTCGTCCTTTTACACTACTGGCCATTAAAATTGCTACACCACGGAGATGACGTGCTATAGACGCGAAATTTAACCGACAGGAAGAAGATGCTGTGATATGCAAATGATTAGCTTTTCAGAGCAATCACACAACGTTGGCGCTGGTGGCGACACCTACAACGTGCTCACATGAGGAATGTTTCCAACCGATCTCTCATACACAAACAGCAGTTGACCAGCGTTGCCTGGTGAAACGTTGTTGTGATGCCTCGTGTAAGGAGGATAAGTGCGTACCATCACGTTTCCGACTTTTATAAAGGTCGGGTTGTAACCTACGGCAATTGCGGTTTATCGTATCGCGGCATTGCTGCTTGCGTTGGTCGAGGTCCAATGACTGTTAGCAGAATACGGAACGCCGTGCTACATCCCAACGGCCTCGTATCACTACAGTCGAGATGACAGGCATCTTATCCGGATGGCTGTAGCGGATCGTGCAGCCACGTCTCGATCCCTAAGTCAGCAGATGGGGACGTTTGCAAGACAACAACCATCTGCACGAACAGTTCGACGACGTTTGCAGCAGCATGGACTATCAGCTCGGAGACCACGGCTGCGGTTACCCTTCACGTTGCATCACAGACAGGAGCGCCTGCGATGATGTACTCAACGACGAACCTGGGTGCACGAATGGCAAAACGTCATTTTTTCGGATGAATCCAGGTTCTGCTTACAGCATCATGATGGTCGCATCCGTGTTGGGCTATATCGCGGTGAACGCACATTGGAAGCGTGTATTCGTCATCTCCGTACTGGCATATCACCCGGCGTGATGGAATGGAATGCCATTGGTTACACGTCTCGGTCACCTCTTGATCGCATTGACGGCACTTTGAACAGTGGACGTTACATTTCAGATGTGTTACGACCCTTCATACGATCGCTGCGAAACCCTACATTTCGGCAGGATAATGCTCGACCGCATGTTGCAGGTCCTGTACGGGCCTTTCTGGATGCAGAAAATGTTCGACTGCTGCCCTGGCCAGCACATTCTCCAGATCTCTCACCAATTGAAAACGTCTGGTCAATGGTGGCCGAGCAACTGGCTCGTCACAATATGCAAGTCACTACTCTTGATGAACTGTGGTATCGTGCTGATGCTGCATGGGCAGCTGTACCTGTACACACCATCCAAGCTCTGTTTGACTCAATGCCCAGGCGTATCAAGACCGTTATTACGGAAAGAGGTGGTTGTTATGGGTACTGATTTCTCAGGATCTATGCACCCAAATTGCGTGAAAATGTAATCACATGTCAGTTCTAGCATAATATATTTGTCCAATGAATATCCGTTTATCATCTGCATTTTCTCTTGGTGTAGCAATTTTAATGGCCAGTAGTGTACTTTTCATCACAATCCTCTTAAATGACCGTCCGTCTCAATCACCCAACATACAGTTTCGTCCGCGCTGTGACTTAGCGGATAATGCTTTTCTTCTTTCCCTGTATGCAGTATAAATTGTCGGCACGGTATCTCTTGAAACACCAAACCCTTCGGCTACCAGGGTTACGGAAACACCCACTATATGAGCATCAACAATTTCCTCACTTTCGAATTATCTTCGTTCCGACATAATGCACTCACAACTACAGAAAACATCGTTCTGATCACGAGTGACGCTTGAAAAGTACTGAGGACATTGCTTAAGAGCAGCTCGTGGTCAAATATAACAGCGCAACCTAGAGGCTTGACCAGCATCTGCATTTGTGTTCGAGCATGTATTTCTTTCAAAAGGCCTTGCCGCAGTGGTTCCGATCAGATCACCGAAGTTAAGCGCTGTCGGTCTTGGCTAGCACTTGGATGGATGACCGGTTCTGCCGAGCGCTGTTGACAAGCGGGGTGCACTCAGCCCTTCAGGCCAATTGTCGAGCTCCTTGACTGAGAAGTAGCTCCGGTCACGAAAACTGACAACGGCCGGGAGAGCGGTGTACTGACCACTTGCGGCTCCATATCCGCATCCGGTGACGCCTATCGGCAGAGTATGACACGGCGGTCGGTCGGTACAGTTCGGTCTTCGGAGGCCTGTTTGGGGTTTAGTTTTTATGTATTTCTTTCTGTGTTTCCATATTCTTGTGCAACCCTACGTGTCTCTCCTATGTGGCCTGAATATAGATTCGTCAGAGTGTCAGCTCACATCATTTATAGCATTATAGTGGGCAGACTGAGTAACATCACAGGAAGAGCAAGTCCTTGCGTTCGTCGCCTCACGTGCTAACAAGCGTTGCCTGCAGACAGCTGGCATTTCCCTAAGGTCAAGAACAGAGAATGCCGTTGCATCTTCACAGAAATCCGTTATCACAAGAAAAATATGCGCATAAAACGTTGCTGCCTTTCTTACAGCCAGTTGTCTTGAGCAGCTGACATTCGACTAAGTTCAAGAGAATATATATATGCCAATGCCGACCCCAGGATCGCCCGGCTAGTGACTTTGTCGTGATACAGACTGCCACATTGACTTATTCAGTTACGTCACGTGGTATACAGTCACCTCTGTGAAGTGGACAGACTAAGCAGCAGAAAACAAAGAAAGCTTTAAGGAAAAGTACGCTGACAGCCGTCGTGATACTACTGCACGCCAGATATGCTCTCATAAAGGTTACTTGCAGGTGCTGTACAGGGAAACCTGCCACGGTATAAACCAACTTCGTACATAATTAGGGGTATATGATATGCAATAAAATTAAGAAAAAAACGCTGGTCTTCTAAGATGGAATATTAAGCAACATTAACAAAAGCAATGACTTTTGCACTAATGACTTTTACACTTGCAGAAATTCCACTCATCAATGGATAGTTTGTCTTCATTGTCTATTTTGTTACATTCTGAACAGAAGTGCAGCTGACATTTCAACTTCTTATTGAATTAATGTTTGTTTTCATGTTCTCAGCAAGGAATGGGATCTCCGCAGCTCTGATTCGGAGAGAGTTTTGTCCGCTCGTTCGGCACAGCATCTCTGCTGTAAAGTAACCTTGTAAAAATAGTTATTCAAACAATAAAGCCAGAAAAGCGAATTTTCAGGTTGCATTGATTTTGTAATTCATCGTCTCATAAACTTCTCACAAGAAGTTTTGCACCATCTGAATATCTGCAAACATGTGTGTACTTGGCTCTAAGGGGAGCACGAAACAAAATAATAAGCCTTATAACACTAAGCAGATATCTTTACTGTGAAAAAAAAAACAGTGAGTTCGAGAGTGCTCGTTTTGGTGAATCTGCGAAATCAAAAACCTGCTGCTGAATTACATTCAGACAACGAGCTGTCCGGGCTTCTCATGGGTAACACGAAATATCTACGCCCGGACAACCTGACGCCTAACAGTAGTCGGTCCGTGTACGACTGCGCCGGTACCAACATGTTCAAATAGCCGCTCATGAAAATACGATTTTTCAGAGGATCATATCTCGGTGTCCATTGATCAAAGAGATAAGCGGTCATGTGTATTGTATAGCTGCTGTCCTAGCGACCATTTGTGTACCTAATCAGAAGAACGGGCATTCTGTAGCTCTCCCAGAGTAACGGGTCAAACTTGGTTGGTTCTTTTACACTAGGTGTGGTCTAGGATCGGACACAGACGGGTTATAAAAGCACGATTTGTTCGTGGGCGATTCCTAAGAAAGCACAGAAAAACCATTATTTCTCGGAACAACTATATCAATTACGGGAATGGCCACTTCTAAAATTTCTAATCATGACAGATAGTCGAAATTTTTACCACGTGTTATTAATATGACGTTCTCAGTGATATCGAAAATATTTTCGAAGTACCCCATCTGTTACCAAAATAACCCGTGAAGTGAACACATGGTAAGGCATTTGCAAACTATGCCTATCAGTAGTTAGAACTTTCCACATAGCGCTCTGTATGAAAATCACTGGCTGTGTTGTGTGCAGTCTGTGGCTGGTTTGCATTGTTGTTGGCTATTGTAGTGTTGGGCAGCTGGATGTTAACAGCGCGTAGCGTTGCGCAGTTGGTGGTGAGCCGCCAGCAGTGGTGGATGTGGGGAGAGAAATGCAAGGGTCCTGAGATCACCAAACTATTATTTTCAGTCGTCATTTTTTCACCAATAAATCTTTATGACGCGCTGTCTCTGTACAATGGACAGTTAACACGACTATACAGGCAGCCATGACTTGGAAATTATTCGATGGTGTCACCGACGGAGTAAGCATCTTGTTAGTAGACTGTATAGGTTTTTTTTATTTAAGTAGAGTGTATAGGTTTTTTTATTGGTAACGCCACATAGCGCTCTGTATGAAAATCACTGGCTGTGCTGTGTGCAGTCTGTGGCTGGTTTGCATTGTTGTTGGCTATTGTAGTGTTGGGCAGCTGGATGTTAACAGCGCGTAGCGTTGCGCAGTTGGAGGTGAGCCGCCAGCAGTGGTGGATGTGGGGAGAGAAATGCGGAGTTTTGAAATTTGTAAGACTGGATGTCATGAACTGCATATATATATAATGACTTTTGAACACTATTAAGGTAAATACATTGTTTGTTCTCTATCAAAATCTTTCATTTGCTAACTATGCCTATCAGTAGTTAGTACTTTCAGTAGTTTGAATCTTTTATTTAGCTGGCAGTAGTGGCGCTCGCTGTATTGCAGTAGTTCGAGTAACGAAGATTTTTGGTGAGGTAAGTGATTTGTGATAGGTATAGGTTAATGTTAGTCAGGGCCATTCTTTTGTACGGATTTTTGAAAGTCAGATTGCGTTGCGCTAAAAATATTGTGTCAGTTTAGTGTTGATCAGAATAGGTAAAGAGCGAAATGTCTGAGTGCGTTCAGTTCTGCTCAGCTGTTTGAAAATCAAATAAAGTAAGGGATTTACCAGAACAGTAATTCAATAATTTTTCTAAGGGGACGTTTCAATCTTACAAAATATTATTTTGTCATAGGAAATTTTCCATACTTGCAAATAAAACTCCGCATTTTTTTGTATCTGTAGGTGTAGCCTACAAATGTTGTGCATTTTTAAGTAAAGTAGTGCAAAGTTAACTTGCGCTGGATGGGACTCAAACTTGTGTTAATATATGTTATGCATACTTATCTGATGTTTATACGCCTCAAAATATGTAAACTGTGTCGAAATACATAAATAAACTGTCAAAACTTTGCTG